>NC_134086.1:75211496-76411496 GCF_000715075.1 Nicotiana tabacum | reverse complement strand
TCAAAAAATTGAAAATGAATTCCCCAGCCAGGATTATATCGGCAATAGAATTCTGATATCTTTTTTAATTACTAATGACTTGCTATTTATGCAGAATGGACCCTTCATGGGCCACCAGGGGCAGAGGTAGAGGAAGATCTTCCCCTAGTAAGTCTTATTCTCAAGGATCGTCATACGGATCCTCATCAAATTCTTCAGTAATATAAAGAGGAAAAAGGAGTTTGATAAACTCGAAGGTACCTCATACAGGTGAATCATCAGGACATTCTATACATTTGGAAGATATTCCAGAAGATAGTCCTTTATATGGACATCTGCAAGCTTATTTGGCATCCAAAAAGCAAAGTGATACGTTTGCTTCAATTGCTAAAGAAGAAGACAATGATGATATCAAGTCATACGAAAAATTACCAAAGAAAGAAATGATATTTCTCCTTGAAAATTCTGAGATTCAGAGAAAAGAAAAACCATGGAAAATATTCCAGAGATATCTGATTAATGGATTATACTACCCGGGTGAATCATATAAAACCCGCGCTTATTATGAGATTATCCTAATCAGTACAGGTAGTGCAGAATTCCAGCACTTTTCGGGTTATAACACAAATGAAAACGTTTATAACTTTTCAAAAGTCATTATCAAACAGATTATATCTGTTGAAGAATGGGGGATTTCAACAATGAAAGAAAGGCAGATAAGCCTTAATAAATCACCTATGAATTTTACTTATTGGGATTATATCCAAGCATTTGATAGGGTGCTTTATTATAATAATGAGAGACATAAACATACTTGGTTTATTAAAGTATGTGCAAAGGTATTTACAGGACCAATCCCTAACTGGTTTTTAAATTGGTGGTCATACCACGGTCCCACAACAAAAATTCTGCCTGAACCATTCCTTAAGTTATACAAAGAATGGGCAAAAGTTTCACCGTTCCTAACCGAGTTATATCACGTAGATCATATCTGTTACCTAGAAAAAATTGATCAAATTTGCTTCTTTATTGAATTCTCTATCCCATGCATTCATAAATGGACTCCTGAATTAGGTTTTACGGAAGAACAAATCCCTTGCTTATATAGGGTATTTTACAACGATTTTTGGGACAAATTGATGAAGACTGATCCCAAAACAAAAACATTATATGGACAAGAATTATTGGATTCTATTAAAACACAAATCCAAATATATTCAACGACCCCTCAAAAGAAGATGATAGAGGATAACACAGTTAAACATATTGCTCGAAGAATCTCAATTCAAGAAGGAGATAAAATTGATTTTATAAATCAATACTTGGAAGAAGTAAAAAGAAACTTGCTTCAGACACTGGATCAGTGCGAAAAGTCAGACACACCAATGCGAAGTGAAACAAGTGGTGATGACATCGTGGAGGATTCACAACCAATACAACCAGAGATGATACTATCTGACAGAGATATAGAAAAGGTGGAAGATTTCCTCCAACAAATGCAAACTTTGGACAAGAAAAAGACTTGACAGCTTACCAGCCGCCAGGACCCACTCAACGGTAGATTCACTGTTCATCCACAGTAGAAACACTGTTCAACAACAGTAGAAACACCGTGTAGGGACCCAGATGTGGGACCCAATTTACTATTTTAGATTCTTTTTTTTCTTTATATAGAGGACTTCTTCATTTGAAGAAGGAGGAGTCGGAACCCCCTCTCTCTACTCTCTATCTACTCTCTCTCTCTCTCTCAACTCTCTTTGTAAAAATTTAGCTTATTAGTTTGTAAATCAGTTGAAGATTAATAGAATTTTTGAAGTTCAGTTCATCTTCAGGGCCTTGCTTCTCGGCCTTAAAGGTATTTATTCTATTTCTTTTATAGTATTCTATATACTTAGTTTCTCTCCCCAGCCGTGACTATGTCCGGCTAAACGGATTCATATCTATGTTGAAGAACTAATTTCTCTTGCATATTAACCATGAAGAATACAGACTCTTTCAAAATATAAATAAATTTTAATATAGTTTCTTGGCTTGGTTCCAAGATGGTGGTACAGTCGACTCTGGTACTAATCTTATTGGCTTGCCTTAGTGGCTACGTCTAGCCAGCTATGACATTAAAGCCCGCTGAAGTGGCCAAAAGAGCTATCCCTTTCACAGTTAGTAAAAACTGTGACATTTCTTTTTACCTCAAGTTTTTAGGTATGATGCAAATTATTACTGCACATAAATGGTATATTAAATGTACTATTTTGATCGATAATAATTTTTCTATAACTGATATAGCTATGATTGATAGTGGTGCTGATGTAAGCTGTATTTAGGAAGGATTAATTCCAACTAAATATTTTTAAAAGACCACTCATTTGGTTAAATCCGCTTCTGGTCATGCTTTAGATATAGAGTACAAACTACCAAATACCCATATTTGCCAAAATAAAGTCTGTATTCCTCATTTCTTCTTTTTGGTAAAAAAACCAATATGTTTGATAAATATTTTAAGCACGATGCTTCTAAACTAATATTTGCTAGATGGCTGGCTCAGCTGGCGCCTTTCGATTTTGAAATACAATACAAAAAAGGAATTGATAATTCCCTTCCGGATTTCCTATCCCGTGAATATTTAGAATAAAGTATGAGTTATTATACCATGACTTTAGGTGATAAGGTATTAATCACTATTCTTAAGATATCATATCTCCAATAAAATGGACTTGCTATCTAGATTATATGACGCCAATAAATTTTCAAAATTTGATTTAAAATCTGGATATTGGCAAATTCAAATTTTTAAAAAGCATACTTATAGAACTGCTTTTAATGTTATTTGGGCAATATGAATGGAATGTTATGCCATTTGATTTAAAGAATGCCCCTTCTGAATTTCAGAAAATTATGAATGATATTTTTAACCCTTATCTAGATTTTATCATCGTTTATATTGACGACATATTAGTATTTTCTAAAACATTGGAGATGCATATTAAGCATCTTGATATTTTTAAGAAAATTGTAATACAAAACGGTTTAGTAATTTCTAAACCAAAGATGAGTCTATTCCAAACCAATGTTCGTTTTTTAGGTCATAATATTTGCCAGGGAAAAATTACCCCAATACAAAGATCAATTGATTTTGCCTCAAAATTTCCTGATGTTATTACTGACAGGACTCAATTGCAAAGATTTTTAGGAAGTTTGAATTATATATCCCCTTTCTACAAAAGTTTATAACAAGATCTAGCTCCTCTATACGATAGGCTGAAAAAGGATCATAGCAGCCTTGGACTGACCAGCATACTGCGTTAGTCAAAAGTATTAAACAACGTGTTAAATCTTTACATTGTTTAACCCTTGCTAATCCCACTTGGTAAAAGGTTATCGAGACAGATGCGTCTAACGTTGGCTATGGAGGGATTTTAAAACAAGTGAATCCCAACAATAAGAGTGAATACCTGATATGATTTCACTCTAGTAAATGGACCGAAGCCCAGAAGAAATATGCTACTGTGGCTCATCGCCTCATGTTTTACTCGTGTTTCGTGGATTCCGGATGAAAAATGTATTAATTTATGTTATTTCTTGGTGTTTTTATATGTAGGAATCATCCGGAGGCAATAGGGGGCCGAAAGGTTCGTGATTAGAACCAAAAAGGAGAAAAAGTTAAAAATGTCGATTTTCAGAGCCACATGTAGCATGGGGCACTACCTATAGCCTAATTTTCAGAATGTTTATTTTCCCAGCACTAGGGCTAGTGGCTCACGCTACCCTGGGTGTTGGTGATGGGAAACATCTCCTACTTCGCTCAGGACAAGGTTATTTTAGCCCAAGACCCCCCAACTCGTATAAAAGCAAGTCGAAACCTAATTTGGAGGATATCTAACATACTTTGAAGGAGAATTCACATGGAGGAACATACGCCACACTTGGAGAAGGCTTCTAACTAGTTTTTTCTTATCTTCTCTCCCTTTAATCTCCTAGTTTATTAGTTCTAGTGTTCTGGGTGCTACATGAACGTTTTAGTTTGAAGCTTGAATTATTTTTATTATTTTATCATATTGGTTTATTTATACAATCTTGCGCCTTAATTATTTGATTGCTTGATCGCCAATTGAATACAATCTACGAATTTAGAATTGAACTCGGGAGGGAAAATTCTAGATTGCATATAAGATTGAGTAGAGCAAGATCTTGAACTCGAGCATTGGAAACAAATTTGCGGTTAGGATAGGGATATAACTAATCGCCTTGCTTGGATACTATATGTGAGCACATGATTTTAGCTCGATGAAAAATACTCCTACAAATTCACAAAAAAATAGATTTATTTTTAATCATTTTAATTTTTATAGAATTTTTAAAAATTTCTTGCTAATTGTTGTTTGCATTTTAGTTGAATATTTAATATTTTAAAATTATATAAAAATACAAAAAATATCTAAAATATTCATTGCATAACATTTTAGGTTTATTTGCATTTAGAAATTTAAATACATGAGCTAACTGTATTATTAAACAAAAATAAAAAATTTATCATTTTACATATTTAGCTTTTAGTCTTTAAAATTAGTATCTTTCTTTAATTTTAAGTTAGTTCGTTGTATAAATAGATAAATAATTTTAATTTTTATAAATTAGATTAATTTAGTACTCAATTTAGGTTTTAATTAATTAGGATTTAAGGTAAAAAATGTATAAAGAAAAAAAAAAGGAAAAAGAAAGGTTTTGTTTGTCTTGTTCGGAATGGGCCAAAAAGTAATGGCCCAAAGTGTTAAATCCACTTGAACATTCCTCTTAGCCCCAAATCCCCATAGCCCATCAGATCTTTTACCTTAAAAATCCAAAAAAAAAAAACCTAAAATAAAGGGATCTTCTTCTTCAGAAGAGAACGGAGGAGCGACAGCCATATCTCTCATTTTGAGACTCAACACCATCTCTCGTTCTCCCAACAGCCAGAACGCCCTCCTTCCTCACTCTCTCTCCATCAGCCACACACCCCAACAAATCGACACCTCAGTCACCCACCAACCGTCGTCGGCCTCGCCTGAACCAAAATAGAAACAGAAAAACTGAGTGGGGGAACGGGGAAGGGAAATGAAATAAACAGAAAACGAGAGAATAGAGGGGAACGACAAAATAGGGGAAGGGGATTTCTGATTTTTGTCTTTGGATTAGCTGAGTAACTTGAGTAACATCTCCAAGACAAAATACTTGGAGTGCAAATTTAGTGACGGGACCCATGATGCAGATGTAGAGGTTAAGCTTGATGCTCAAGTTATCCCCAAGAGAACGAGTTTTAAGTATCTCGAGTCTATTATCCAGGGTAACGGGGAGATTGACGAAGATGTCGCGCCTCGCATTAGAGCGGGGTGGATGAAGTGAAGACTCGCTTTCGGTGTTTTGTGTAATAGGAATGTGCCACTAAGACTTAAGGGTAAGTTTTATCGAGTTGTGGTTTGACCGACTATGTTGTATTTGGCTGAGTATTGGCCAGTCAAAAACTCCCACATGCAGAAGATGAGAGTAGCAGATGAGAGTAACAGAGATGAAGATATTGAGATGGATGTGTGGGTGTACCAGGAGAGATAGGATTAAGAATGAAGTTATCCGGGACACAGTGGGAGTAACCTCCGTGGAGGACAAGACACGAAAGTCGAGGTTGAGATGATTCAGACATGTTAAGAGAGGAAGAATTGATGCTCCTGTTAGGAGGTGTGAGAGGTTGGCCATGGAGAGATTGAGAAGAGGTCTAGGTAGACGTAAAAAGTATTGAGGTGAAGTGATTATGCATGACATGACACTGTTTCAGCTCACTGAGGATATGATCGTTGATAGGAGGGTGTGGAGGTCGAGGATTAAGGTAGAAGGTTAATAGGTAGTTTATAGTTGTTCACCGATAGTCTTAGTAGCATGCATGTCCCTTCATATTCTTAGATTTTTATTACGTTATGTGGCTTTGTTCGCCTCAGGTATTGTATTCGATGTTACTATTATTTGGCACTACTTATCCTTTATCTCTCCTTTTTTCTTTTCTCTTCCATCTTTCTTCCTTCCTTGCTTTCCTTTTCTTCTTCTTGTCCTTCCTGAGCCGAGGATTTATTGGAAACCTCTCTAACTGCATTAGGTAGGGTAAGGTCTGTGTACAGACTACCTCCCCAGACCTCACCTGTTGGGATCAAATTGGGTTTTTTATTGTTGTTGTTGTTGTCGTCGTCTTTGGATCGATACACACACACAAGAACACCCAGATACACACACACACGAACAACAGAGAGGAAAGAGAGCTGACAGCCGCAAACCATCACAAATAGTTCATTTCCACCACCGTTCAAGTGCAATCGAAGTTCGAGTTCCGAAAATCCGTTCGAGTTAGAAGGTTTCTCGCCGAGGTCCTATTCGAGGTTCCGGTTTCGATTGTTGTTGTCATGTTCGTTTTCTGTCGCACTTTAAAATTCCGACGCAGGTCTGCCTGTATTCATTTCCTGAACATATTAAATCGAAATTTGCTCGCATTCAGGTTCATGTCCTTGCTCTTTCTCTTATTTTATTACTGTATTGATCAAAACATGAATCTGAGGTGCTGCTTTCTCTTAAGTTCCTGCTGATGTTTTGATTTGTTTTGATCATAACTTGAATATCCTGAGGCCGTTAAGTGCGTTTTGAGTAGTGTAAGTGATTATTATGCTTCATTCTCCTCTTTATCTGCTCATGGATATATTATGAATTGTTACATTATGTTCCAATAAGTATTCTGTTTGAGCTATTCAAGGAAGGTTAATCCATTATCCCTATTTTCTTAAAGCTCTCGCTCGTTTTCCTTCAAATCTAAGCACGTGATTAATATTTTTCCTAAAAAATGATTTGTATATTTCTGTTGGATTTGAACATGAAAGGGATCTGCTTATTTGAATTCAAAAGCAATGTAATGGAATCCCATATTTTTTGATTGAACAAACTAGCTAGTTAGTCTCATTTCTTACTTAAACAATATTATACTTATTCTTCCTTCAAGTTTGGGTCATATATTAAACTCATCTAATTTTTCCCCATGTTCTATATTTGATGCGTATGGTTGTATAACGTAATAAGAGTTCTATTGGAAATGGTAACAATGCAGTGTGGATCTCTCTTAGTTGAACTTTTGAAGACTGCGTATATTTCTGTTGGTCATACATATTATACAAAGACCATTGAGGCTATGTTATTTTCTCCTTATGTGTGGTCTTTGACAGTAGGCATGCATTCCGCGTTAAATAAATCTTAACTATTATTCCTGTTTGAATATCAATGTGTTGTATCTTCCTAAGTTTCCCTGTGTATTAATTTCTATCTTTTCCATGTTCTGATACAATTGCGAAGTACTATTAATAATTTCTGGATAGTAATGAATAACGATAAGGCCTTCACAGATAACTTTAAACTAATTTAGAAAAATAAACAATTCATAAATACGATTAGCATGCTTTAGGCGCGCATAATTAAACCGATCATCGTGATGATGTACAAGTTCGCGTGACATAATTGTGATTTTTAAAATAATTCGAGGTACGCGTTCACGTGATTTTGGCCAAATAATCTTGATAATTAATAAAACGTGATTAATTGTGTACATGTATGCGTGACATGATTCTTGACGCGCCAAACGAAATGAGTATACGTACGCGTGACTCGTCTCAAGATAATTTCATAATTACGAATAATCAAGTAATTTAAAAGCGGAAAGAGGTAAAATACACATAGGTTCTAAAATGAGTAATTAAATAATTTAAATAAGTTAGGTATGATTAAAAGCGACCGTGCTAAAACCACGAAATTAGGGATTGTCTAATACCTTCTTCCGGATTAATAAAATTTCTTACTCGGTCTTTTGGTTTCATTGACTTTTAAACAGAGTCAAATTTCCTCGATTTGGGATTTTAAAATAAACCGGTGACTTGGGACACCATAAATTATTCCAAGTGGCAGCTCCGAAAATAAATAAATAATCTCATTTCGATTAATGTCACTTTAATTGAAAAAACTCTCAGTCCCCCTCGGGGAAAAGGTGGTGTGACACTATACATGAATTATTAATGCGTTCTTGTTAATCTTAATTCCATAGGAATATAGGTGTTAGGTTAGCTTGAATAGGCGAGTAGTACTTTGGGAGAATGCTACGAGTAATATTAAATTCGTCAATCAATAAACTAGATAAATTAATTAGACCATTTAGGCAGAAAACTCAATGGGATTATTAGCTAACCCATAGCTCTAGAATATTGTCACTCATTGAATTCGTCTCTAATATTCGCCAAATTGTTTCCTTTAGTCTCTTAGTTTGTTACTCTAGATTAGTTTGAGTTAATTATTCATACTTTAATATTCACTTGAAAAGATTAATTGTTTGGGTTTAATTTAGTTGATAGTTAATCACAAGTCCCTGTGGGTACGATATCTGGACTTATAATCCTATATTACTTGTCGGCCACATATACTTGCGTGTGCGTTTGGGAGCAACAAGTTTTTGGCACCGTTGCTGGGGACTTTAAAATTGACTATTTTGCTAAATTAGACTTGTACTTTCTTTTTATTCAAGTTTTTAATTTTAGTTAGTGTAGTTAGTATTATATTTTTTTTACATGGCATCTTGGAGTGAGAATTGGTCGAATACTGGTTATTCTTATTTTGGTGATCCTTGTCCATATTGTAAAGGACCACACTTGTCGCAAAATTGTGAATCTCAATCTATGAATGAAATTTTTATAATATGTGTGGTTGTCAAGGTGGCTATTGGGATAGTTGCCCTAATTCTTTTTACCCTTCTCAGAGCCATTATTATGATTTTTCTAATAATATTTATGAGTTTGATAGGAGAAATGTGGAATGTGTTGCCCGTATTATACACATGATGAGGCAAGTAGCCGACCAATAAGATGAAAATCAAAAGGCTATACAAAGAATTAGTGTAGCAATCATGAGAGTGAAGGTTGAGGCGAAAGAATTGGCTAAAGAGAATGAGTTCCCACTAGACGATAATTTTGAAGATGCAAATATAGTGAACCAATCTTGGCTATTGGTAGAGGAACCAGCTTAGCTAATAAAATTTCATGAGTATCTCCGTGATGGCCTTTCAGATATGACAGAACAGCTGATAGAAGGAAGAACTAGGCTCAAGCAATAGATAGACCAATTTGACTCTGATATCCATGACTTACATGCTAAATTTAATAAAAAGGCTGAGGCATCCGATGCCCTACAACCAATTATTGTGGATATTGGCCAGCTTGTGGAGAAGAAAGAGGATTCCAACTATTTGACCAAAATATTATTAATGATGCAAAGGCTGACGAAGAGGGCAAAAATGAGGATGTCCAAAGTGAAGCGATTCTAGAGTTGAAGCTCATTGGGCCTACTTCTAAACACTTTTCAACATTGTGTTTGGTTGGTGACACGAGAGTTTATCCATTCAAGCATATGGAAAAGTCAGTGGATGAGGAAAAAGGTGCATATATTATGAAATTTGCAACGCCAATGAGACAAAATGTTATCCTTCACTTAAAGGCCAAGAAGTGCAAGATGCGACATTGTTTGCTTGGTTCCTTTCGCCACAAGAATGTGACAGAAGAGTTGGTGCAAAATTGAGGGCGCAATTCATATCCTCAAAGTGGAAGGAAAAATGATAAAAAATGATGGCGTCATTCCGCGACTATATATAAGGCGCTTCTCCCAAGTATGGTCTTTTTTACAGGCACCCCACACTTAGTTCCAACCAAGAAGTTCAAGCACATAGTGCAATATTGCTTAAAATTTCTCTACTATATGTGCTTGCTTGACTTGGAATTATGAGTTCAATCCATCCTGTTTAGCAGAAAGACGGATATTCCTTGCTCATTATCAGACAATCACTTATTCACAAACTTCGTGACCTGAACGTCGTCAACTGACACAATTCTGAAAGGATCTCCAATGCATTTATGGAGCATAGACACATGAAATACTGGTTGTACAGATTCCAAGTCCGACGGCAAGTCCAACTCATATGCTACATGGCCTACCTTGCATATGTTCCTATATGGTCCAATATACCGATGGCTAAGTTTTTACCTTTTTCCGAACCTCAAAACGCCTTTCATCGGTGATTGTCGCTTGTGGAGTTTGTCTACAACAACAACTACCACTCGAGCATTCAGATGGCTTTGCATGAGGTGTTGTATAGGGGGTGGTGTTGGTCTCTAGTGGGTTGCTTTGAGCTGAGTGAGGCTAGGCTATTCGGTACTGACTTGGTTCATGATGCTTTGGAAAAGGTTAAATTGATTCAAGATCGGCTTTGCACAGCCCAATTGAGACATAAGAGTTACACGGATCGGAAGGTTCGTGATGTTGTAGCCATTGTTGGAGAGGGGGTCTTGCTTTGAGTTTTGCCTATGAAGGGTGTTATGAGGTATGGGAAGATGGGCAAGAAAACGGGGTTGTGGGAGAGCAATACAAGCGTCGTGCTGCTAGGCGAAGCAGCCCGAATGCTGCACCCTAGATGGGCGGGAAAGGAAAGATGAATTAAGCGGTCATCGAGATCTTTACATAAAATATAAGCATTACAATAAATTCTTATCGAAAAAACCTTCCTTTGATCTCAACATATCCGCGGCTGAAGAAGAGCCAGGGGATCGGTCCGAGATCGAAAGTCTGCTGGTAGGAATTCCTCAGGGCGTATTACGGTTTTTCACCGAGGGGGTGGATCGAAGCGATTGCACCGTTGATGCAATAGAAGCTCTTAATGCAATATCTGGTGGTGAAGACATTCCCGCTGCTACAATTGGAGTTGACGGTCCTAGTTCTGTTACAGTAAGAGCTGTTGCTGGAATAACCAGTGCTAGTTACTTGACTGTTGGAGGAGAAACCACTGTTAGAAATGTTCACGTAGAAGCTCCTCTTTCATCTGCAGGTATAGACTTCTTTGGATCTTATCCGCTTCAGAGGTTAATCAATAGGAAATCCGCATTTTTTTTATCTCGGGAGAAATACGATCGGGAGGAGCTAATTCAAACCCCTCCGGTAAAATAAGAACAGCCCCCACGTTCAACCCCCTCTTCAGTCAGCTCTACTAGATGCAGTTGCCCAGGAATCCAATGCACTAACTCCTGGAAGCTCCATTCATGCCCACCTACCGACCGAGGAAGTCTTATCATGAATCCACTGATTTCTGCCGCTTCCGTTATTGCTGCTGGATTGGCCGTAGGGCTTGCTTCTATTGGACCCGGAGTGTTCGAGTATGTAAATAAATTGCAAATACGATCCAAGTAAT
Source organism: Nicotiana tabacum (assembly GCF_000715075.1). NCBI lineage: Eukaryota > Viridiplantae > Streptophyta > Magnoliopsida > Solanales > Solanaceae > Nicotiana > Nicotiana tabacum. Next base: position 76,400,242 of record NC_134086.1, on the reverse strand, counting down.
AAATGCCCAAGTTTCTTTTGGGTCCCAATTCCAATACGACCCCCACGCTTCCTCAGGAGGATAGATGGGGCGATTCGGGTGAGATCCAATGTAGATCCAACTTTCGATTCACTCGTGGGATCCGGGCGGTCCGGGGGGGACCACCACGGCATTCATAAAGTATTCGACCCGGTTTAACAACAGCTACCCAATATTCAGGGGATCCTTTTCCTGAACCCATACGTGTTTCTGCGGGTCTTAGTGTAACTGGTTTGTCTGGAAATCATTAGCCGGAAGGAATTAGTCTCCACTAGCGTCATTCGAAGAACGAAAAACGGCAGCTAAATCATCTGCTGCACAGTAGTACGTATTAGGCAAATGGGATTTTTCTTTCCTAGGCTGAGGAGCGTAGTCAGAGTCTTTCGGGTATGCCACGTCGCATTCCAGATTATCCAGATGCTTACGCTGGGGAGTTAAACAGAACCGTCTTGATTATGTGTGAAGATTTATGATCTTCTGTGCTATCCTGTATAGTTTAGAACTTGCCACATGTGTTAATTAAAGTGAAATTATTAAGTTGTGCTAGTGTAGAAGATGAGATAGGTGTTTTTTGCTTAATCATTGATGTGCTTATCACTTAAAAATAAAAAATTTCAGTTGCTAGCCCCTTTAAGCATATAGACCTTTTCTTTGGTACTTACATTGCATATCGTACCCCTATTTTGTTATTAATTTGAGATTTTTGAAACTTTACCTCCTAAGGCACTTAGCTGCTAAAAGAAGTAAGGTGAAAGATTGGGGAGTAACTTTCGAGTGTAATCATAGAAGGGCCCTTAAGGTGCACTAAAGTTGTGAAAAAAAGTTCACTAACCGATGAACCGTAATATATGGAGGGTGTCTAAAAAGAAGGAGAAAGAGAAGAAAAAATTGCAAGAAAAAAAGTTCAAATAATGTAGAAAAACACACATCTCCTAATCCTATTAATTCGTGCTAGTGGGAATATAAAAGTGCTTAGTTGAAAAAAAGGTCTATGTTGTGTATGGTATGTGGCGAGTGAATTGGTTGAGAACAATATGTGCTCGATTTGTGAGTGACGTGTATTAAAGTGCTTAGGATGGTTAGTCACTATTCCTAAATGTATCCTGCCCGTCCCTTAGCCTACATTACAACCTTAAGTCCTAATTAATCCTAGATTTGGCTAGCTTAGATTAGTAGAGATGTATACTATAAGCAAGCTTATGATACGACCACGAGATGCACATGAATTCTTTGTAAGAGTGAGCGAATTTTGTTCAATTGTGTGATGTCCTTAAATTATATTCGAATGCATATTTGAATGTGTGGACAACTTTATATTGACTCTTTTGTTTGTTGGTGAGGGCACATGATCTCATAAAGGATTGATAATGTTGTAAAGTTCTCTTGTTGGGTGAGTGCGCGAGTTGAGGGTGCTTAGTGATAACGAGTCGGCTCTTGAGATAGGATGGTTATAGATAGGTTGTTTGAATTGATTGAATTGAAATGATATACTTGGGCATGTTTAAAACAGGAAGAATGTGAATTTTGTATGTTCATGCTTGATTGCCGGTATCAATCATAGTCAAGGGTAGTGTGTATGGTAAAAAAAATTGAAGTGCTCCTCTCTAGTTGAGATGTGTACGTTGTTGGAGTGTAGTTGATAGTCCTGTTGTTCGAGAACGGGCAAGAGTTTAAGTGTGGGGTGTTGATATATATATATATATATGTATATATATATATATATATATATATATATATATATATATATATATATATATATATATATGTATATTTTTATATAAGTTTTATTCGTGTTTCGTGAATTTCGGATGTAAAATATATTGATTTATATTAATTGGTGATATTTTTATATGTAGGAATCATCCTGATGCAATAGGGGTGAAATGTGCGATATTAGAACCAAAAGGAGAAAAAGTTTAGAATGGCAATTTCTAGGACCACAAGCAGTGCGGGACGCTACCTGTGGCCCAATTTCAAGAAAGTTTATTTTCCCAACTCCAGGGCTAGCGTTCCACGCTACCCTGGGCATTAGTGACGGGAAACATCTCCTACTTCACTCGGGAAAAGGTTATTTCGGCTCAAGACCCCTCGCCCGCAACTCGTATAAAAGCAAGTCTAAACCTAATTTGGAGGATATCTAATATACTTTGAAGGAGAATTCACGTGGAGGAACACACACCATGCTTGGAGGAGGCTTCTAACTAGTTTTTCTTATCTTCTCTTCCTTTAATCTCATAGTTTATTAGTTCTAGAGTTTTGGGTGCTACATGAACGTTGTATTTTGAAGCTTGAATTGTTCTTATTGTTTTATTATATTAGGTTATTTATTCAATCCTGCACTTAATTATTTGATTGCTTGATCACCAATTAAATACTATCTACGAATCTAATATTGAACTCGGGAGAGGGAATTCTAGATTGCATATAAGATTAAGTAGAGCAAGATCTTGAACTCGAGCATCGGGTACGGATTTGCGGTTAGGATAGAGATATACCTTATCACATTGCGTAGTTACCTTACAGGAATTATTAATGCATTCTTGTTAATTCTAATTTCATAGGAATATAAGCATTAGGTTAGCTTGAATATGCAAGTAGTACTTCGGGAGAAGGCTACGAGTAATATTAGCCTCGTCAATCAATAAACTAGATAAATTAATTAGACAATTTAGGTAAAAAACTTAATGGGATTGTTAGCTAGCCCATAGCTCTAGAATATTGTCTCTCATTGAAATTGTCTATAATATTCGCCAAATTGTTTATTTTAATCTCTTAAGTTTTTCTAAAAAGTGATTGTCACACCTCCTTTTTTACCACCCGAGGGGAGTATAAGAGAGTTTTTCCAATTAAAGTGACATTATTCGAAATAGGATCGTTTTTTCAATTTAGAGTCGCCACTTGGAATAGTTTAATTGGTGTTCCAAGTCACCAGTTTATTTTAAGTCCCAAATCGAGAAAAATTTGACTTTTATTTTTTAAAGTCTGCGAACGAGAAATTCTGTTAACCCGGGAGAAGGTGCTAGGCATTCCCGGGTTCCGTGGTTCTAGCACGGTCGCTTAAACTATTAAAATTGGCCTATTATTCGATTTATTACATGTTTTAACCTATGGTGTATTTTAACTAATTAGCCGCTTTTAATAATTATTGTTACATATTGCAAATCACGTCACGGGAATCGTACCCACGATCTACAACATGTTTAATTTTAAAGATTAAATTGTGGTCGGGTCACATAAATGTACCCCCCGCATTTTAGTAATTAGGGGTCACAGCTACGTCACTGGAACCGTACCCCTAGCTATGACAATTATTTAATTAGTGTGCCTAAAGCAAACTACGAAGGTTCAAGGCATTTCTAAACTAATTTTGTATTTATATGAGGGCCATAGGTTATGGATTTTATTTGCGTATGGCGCACCTCGACTTAGTTTCTAAAAGGATTAGCTCTTGATCTAAATTGGTGAGGGCCATGTATTATGAGTTTTAAGCATGGCACAACTCAAATTATTATTTTTTTTTTAAAAAGTTTATGTATTTTAAAGGCAAACTAAAGGTGCTATTTTAATCTAACTTAAAAAAAAACTAATTATCACAACCACGTCTCGGGAACTGTACCCGTAGTTGTAATAATTTAAAAGCGTGCCTAAAGAAAACTACGGATATTCAAAGATTTATTTCCTAAATTACTTTGAGATTATTGTGAATGAAATTAAATAAATTAAGGTGGGGGAAGGCGGGCCCGCATTTAAGGAGAAGGTTTAGCCTTATTGTACTGCTTCGAGCACTTATCGAGATTTAATTGCCTTTGAGCATATTTTTTAAGAGGCCCCGCCCAAAGCAAGCAAATCTTGCTAATCAAATTTGACCAAGGGACAAAATGCATAAAAAAAACTTTGCATATATGCCTATAACAACGTTCAGAACGTAAGGACATATTCTTAGCCATTAGATCTATTTTTACTTGTAAACCTTCAATTACTTCATTTAATGGAAATTAAACTTGGTAAACAGATAAAACATAGTGAAGCAATATCATTCCATGAAACTCGGTGAATAAAGAAACATAGCAACATTAAAGAGCCAATAACAGTCCAAAAAAAGAACAGTCCTACTAACATCAAAATAGAATCGTCGTGAAATGAGATCAAAATCGTTAAAGTCCTCTTTTCTCAATTACCAAATTCCTATAGTTTCAAATGATAATAAAAATTTTCATTTGCTTGTCCAAAGTAAACCAACAGATTTAACAAAATGGCATGGAAAAACTGGAGCCAAATTGAATCAGTATTTTATTCATTCGAAACTAGCAACAATCAGAAAATTAGAAGTGCACCTATCTTGTATTTTAAAAGAAACGAAGGAAAAGCGACACGAAGCTCAACAGCAATTTCCGTCCACAACAAACAACAATCGTAGCAAGACAACTCCAATTAGAGATTCGACAGCTTACAAAGAGAAAATCACAAGGACCTTCGATGTGAAGTAAAATCGGCACACATGAATCGCACCGAGACCTCAGATGGAACTCCAGACCCTGATCTCGAATTTCTTTTTTTTTTTGTTTCCTGCTGGGTTTTGTGGTAACAGGATAATAAAAACTCAGCTGTGTTAATGGAATAAAGGAAAGGGATGAAGGCTTTTGGAGAGCGAATCTGCAGTAAGATTTTTAACTTCTAGAGATGTAAATGGCTTTAATAAAGAAGAAAAAATGAAGTGATGCTCAATGAAGAAGATGATGTTGCTGTGGTGAGTTTACATAGCTATAAAAAAAGAAATTCAAAGAGAATATGATTATTTCACAGTAACTTTTTGTGGCTATCTGTTTGGAGAAGAATAAGATTAGAGAATTACGGATGGGGCTTCGGTCTTTTCAAGAGAGGAGGGTTCTCCTTTTTGTACTGCGGCTGAGTTTTAGGTAGGGATCTAATGTGTGTGTCTTTTAGGTTTCCAAATGTATTCTTATATGTAGGAGGTAGGGTAAAGGGTAATGGATATTTGGGTAGTTGTATTGGAATTGAGTTGGGGTATAAAATTAATTTGGGCCTTCAAGAATTGGTCCAATTTTAAAAGAAACATGACCAAAAATATGTTCTTCCTATTTTCCTTTTCTTTGATTTTTTTTCTTTTTTTTTAAAGCAATTAAAATCCTAAATCAATCTATTAAAAATTCTTTATTTATTTTTAACATTAAAACAACTAGTTAACTTAAAACTAAGGAAAAATGCCAATTTTAAAGGCTAAAATTCAAATATGTAAAAATGACCATTTTATATGATTGTTTGCTTAATAAAATTAATTCTTACAAGTAAACTAAGCCTAAGATAGCGTAAAATTAAAACATGACAATTTTTATGATTTTTTTTGTGATTCTAAAATATTAAAAATGCATGCAATGCAAAAACTCTTAAAAATATTATTTTGGTTTAATTCTCAGGAGTTATTTTCATGTAGGGAAAAAATTAGGTGCTCAAAGCTGCTCCTCTTTGCTCGGAAACATGAAAAGTTTTCGGGCAAAGATAAAGTGAACAATTAGGAGCAATTTTTGCCAGTTTGAAACTCCATTTGGAAGCATTTTGAAAAAGTTTGACTGAACCTTGCTTCGGAGGTTGCCTACATATCCTTGTCTATAAAGGAATCAGGTCGGTGTAGTTCTGAAAGTTTTGGTAGCTGGAACTACTGAGAAGCTGTGATTTCACTGCTATTGATGCTGTTTCTGCTTGCTGAGCTCCTTATTACACCAAAATGAAAAACAAAAGCTAAACTAGCTAAGCCTATCAACTACGAGTTACAAGATTCCTATCTATGAGTCTTTTGAAGCTTGATCTTGAGTTTTGGTTGGTTCTTCATGTGGACTCTGATCTAAATCTTGATGCTTGTTAGTTGTAGGTGCTGGTTCTCTCCTTTTTTAACTTCTCGGATCAAGGCGGGACACGCAAAGCTTGTGACTTCAATCACGTCTTGAGCAGTCCACATCTTTTCTCCGCTTCTGCACTTTTAGTTCACTTCGTTTCTTTTTCTTCTTTTTTTTTTCTTTTTCTAGATTGAGACTCATTGTTTAGGTCGTCTCGAACCTGGTGCCTTATGGTAAAAACCTGTTAAGGTATCAAAGCAAACAAACGAATGAAATATTTTGCCCCAGTTTTTACCAGGAAAATTTTGTGAGTTATTGTAACAAAAAAATCTAAACTATTTCTTTATTGAAAGCAATTAAAGGTCTGAGTTGGTATACCCTAAGAAAATAGTGACTAGGGATTGAAAACCCTATGTCTAAAATGAAAGCAACTAGGGAGTGGAGACCATATGTTGGAAAAGCGACTAGGGAGTTGAGATCCTATGTCTAAAATAAAATAAATTAGGGAGTGGAGACCCTATGTTGGAAAAGCAGACTAGGGAGTAGAGACCTTATATCTAAAATAAAATCAACTAAGGAGTGGAGACCCTATGTTGGCAAGATTACCAGGTTATGTTGGCATCAACTAGGGAGTGAGACCCTATGTTGGAAAGTGAGACTACTAACTTGTGTACCTATGCTAAAAAAAACCAAGAAGGATTTTTTTTTCTTCTTTTTTTTTAGAAAAATCAACATTTTTTTTCTTTTGTGAAAATCATACTTTTAAACAAATTTCCCCAACGCCTCTTTTCTTTTTAATCGAGACATCTCCTTTTTTTTAAATTATCCTAGGAGAAAATTCGTTAGACTAGGTTTTCTATCTTAGGAGAAAGATTTATCTGACTAAGATTTCAATCCTAGGAGAAAATTCATCAGACTATGTTTCCTATCTTAGGAGAAAGATTCATTAGACTAAGATTTTGATCCTAGGAGAAAGTTCATCAGACTAGGTCTCTTTTCTTATCTTAGGAGAAAAATTCATCAGACTAAGACATTTATCCTAGGAAAAAGATTCATCAGACTAGGTTTTCTATCTTAGAAGAAAATTCATCAGACTAGGTCCTCTTTTTTTGGTTATCTTAGGAGAAAGAATTATCATACTAAGATTTTTATCCTAGGAGAAAGTTCATCAGACTAGGTCTTCTATCTTAGGAGAAAAATTCATCAAACTAAGATTTTGATCCTAGGAGAAAGTTCATCAGACTAGGTCTTCTATCTTAGGAGAAAAATTCATCGGACTAAGATTTTGATCCCAGGAGAAAGTTCATCAGACTAGGTCACCTTTTTTGGTATCTTAGGAAAAAGATTCATCAGACTAAGATTTTGATCCTAGGAGAAAGTTCTCAGACTAGGTCACTTTTTTGGTATCTTAGGAGAAAGATTCATCAGACTACGACGTTTATCCTAGGAGAATGTTCATCAGACTAGATTTCCTATTGTCACGATCCCAACCCCGATCGTGATGGCGCCCAACACATTGCTAGGCAAGCCTAACCAACTATCAACCACAACCCATTTTCTTATAAAGTCCAATATCAGCTAACACAGTTTAATTGTCAAATTAACATAATAAGGTTCTGAAACAACAAGTTAAATATGCGGAAGTCAAAAGATAATACTACTACATAGCCCACACCGATCCGGTGTCACAAGTCTCGAGCCTCTAACACAAGTTCAACAGCCTACTACACAAACAGTCTAGGAATGCGGAATACAATAGAAAGGAAGGGAGAAATCAGGGTTGAGGACGCCATGCAACTACCTCGATACTCCCGGATAATGCTGATCGACTGGAAAGCTCTCACTCATCCTCTGGAACACCTGGATCTGCATGCAAGGTGTATGGAGTAATATGAGCACTCCGACCCAGTGAGTAATAAGCATAAATAATAACTGAGAGTGGGAAATTACGTATACATAGAGTAATCTATAATGTGGCAGTCAAACAAGTAGTATAAAAATGATAAACCAATGAAAAGTGGAATAAGATAATTCTACAACAGATAAGCAGTAAGAGACAGACAGTTAAAGAAAAATAAACACGTAGAACAGTACCAGCCCCTTGGGCTCTCTCTCTCTCTCTCTCTCTCATATCACAACTGGATACCCGCGCTCACTGGGGGTGTGCAGATTCCGGGAGGGGCCCCTTACGGCCCAAGAGCAATATCAAGCCATCTCGTGGCATCAAATCTAGGCCCTCGGCCTCATATCAATATCACCCACCTTGTGGCTTATGTATGTATCTCAGGCCCTCGGCCTCATATCAGTATCATTGTATCCTCACATCTGGCCCTCGGCCATACTCGGTCCAGAAATCATATAAGCCCCTCGGGCATTAGTAAAACACTAGTCCTCAGCCCAAAATATCATTTAAAATATCATTTTAGTTCCAAAACCGAGTAAAAAGTGGCTGAGTTGTAAAACAGTGGAAAACAGTACGACTTAGTTCAAGTAGTAAGTCAACACAGTGAGGAAATAGTGATAAAAATCCTCGGAGGGTTCAAATAGTTGGCACGAAGCCCAAATATGACAATCAGTCCAAATAATGATGATAACAAATAAGTTTCAATCAAATACGCGGTAAAATCATCAATCGGAACGGACCAAGTCACAATCCCCAATAGTAAACGACCCCATGCTCATCATCAAGCGCGTGTCTCAAATCAATATAGCACTACGATGTGCTAATCCGGGGTTTCAAACCCTCAGGACATCATTTACTTTCATTACTCACCTCAAACCGGCTAAATCTCTAGCTCGCGACGCCTTTGCCTCTCAAATCGGCCTCCTCGCGCGTCGAATCTAACCAAAACCAGAACGAATATGTCACAATATTCTAAGGGAACAAAGCCCAAGCGAAAACAATCGAAAAATATCAAAAATCCTGAAATTAGAAAAAACACGAGCCCCGGGCCCACTTCTCGAAACTCAGAAATTTTCACATCATTAGATTTCTTATCTCCCCATGAGTTCATACATATCAAAAACACCAGAATCGGAGTTCAATTGACCTCTCAAATCCTTAATTTAAGCCCGTAAGCCCTAAACCTCCATTTTTAGTCCATTAATTCGTTAAATTTCAATCCTAATTCATGAAATACCACCATAGAAGTATGTTTTAAGTCCAAAATCCTTACCTTATCGAAGTTCCCTTGAAATCTCTCTTCAAAATCGCCCAAAAACTCTAAGTCTGAAGTTAAAAATGGTTAAACCCTTCAAAAATCACGAAGAAGAAACATATATACCTTCTGCCCAGACCTAACCGCATCTGCGGTCAAATAGCCGCTTCTACGGTCATATATCGGCTTTTGCGGAATTTCACTTAATGGACCAACACCGCATCTGCGGTCCACTCGCCGCTTCTGCGGCTCTGCAAGTGCGGTCCCCCTTCCGCATCTACGATTCTAGGCCTTCCTCAGCCTTTCCGCTTCTGCGATCCAATCAACGCATCTGCGATACCGCACCTGCGGTCCCCAAACCGCAGGTGCGGAAACACCAAAAGCAACAGAAAAATCTGCAGTCCCTCAAGTTCCAATCTTCCCGTTACCCATCTGAAATCACCCTGAGGCCCCCGGGACCTCAACCAAAAGCACCAACACAACCCAATACCTCATTCAAACTTGTTCCAATCATCAAAACACCTCAAACAATGCCAAATCCATCAATTCACATCGAATTCAAGCCTATGTTTTCTAAAAACTTTCGAAATACGTTTTCGATCAAAAGCCCAACCAAACCACGTCTGAATGACCTGAAATTTTGCACACACATCCCAAATGACATAACGAAGTTACAACAACTCTCGGAATTCCATTCCGACCCTCAGATCAAAATCTCGCCAACCAACCGGAAATCGCCAAAATACTAACTTTGCCAATTCAAGCCTAATTCTACTGTGGACCTCCAAAACCAATTTCGATCACACTCCTAAGTCATAAATCACCTCCCGAAGCTAACCAAACCATCAGAACTCATATCCGAGCCCTCTAACACATAAGTTAACATCTGGTTGACTTTTCCAACTTAAACCTTCTTAAAAGAGACTAAGTGTCTCATTTTTTACCAAAACCACTCCGAACGGAAACTACTCAATTTGATCACATAAAACACGGATAATGAAGCAGAAATAGGGAAAATAGAGCGGTAACTCATGAGACGACCGGCCGGGTCGTCACATCCTCCCCAACGTAAACAAATGTTCATCCTCGAACGAGTCAAGAAACATACCTGAAACCTCAAATAGGTGAGGATATCTGCTCCGCATCTCCCGCTCGGTCTCCCAGGTAGTCTCCTCCATGGGCCGACCTCCCCACTACACTTTCACTGAAGCTATATCCTTTGACCTCAACTTCTGAACCTGACGACCCAAAATAGCTACTTGCTCCACATCATAAGTTAAATCATCATCCAACTGAACCGTACTGAAGTCCAAAACATGAGACGGATCCCCAATATACTTCCGGAGCATAGAAACATGAAATACCGAATGCACACTCGATAAGCTGGGTGGAAACGCAAGCTCATAAGCCACCTCCCCAATCCTCCGAAGCACCTCAAAAGGCCCAATAAACCGCGGACTCAACTTTCCCTTCTTCCCAAATCTCATAACACCCTTCATGGGTGAAACCTTCGACAAGACCTTCTCACCCACCATATAGGACACATACCGAACCTTTCGGTCCGCATAACTCTTCTAACGCGACTGCGCTATACGAAGCCTCTCCTGAATCACCTTCACTTTCTCTAAGGCATCCTGGACCAAATCTGTCCCCAATAGCCTAGCCTCGCTGGGCTCGAACCAACCAACTGGAGATCTACACCGCCTCCCATACAAAGCCTCATACGGAGCCATCCGAATACTTGACTGGTAGCTATTGTTGTAGGCAATCTCTGCAAGCGGTAGAAACTTATCCCATGAACCTCCGAAATCAATAACACAAGCACACAACATGTCCTCCAATATCTGAATAGTACGCTCGGACTTCCTGTCCGTCTGATGATAAAAAGCTGTGCTCAACTCCACCTGAGCACCCAACTCTCACTGAACAGACTTCCAAAACTGGGAAGTAAACAGAGTACCTCTATCTGAGATAATGGAAACCGGAACACCATGCAACCGAACAATCTCCCGGATATATATCTCTGCTAAACGCTCTGAAGAATAAGTAGTACACATAGGAATGAAGTGCGCGTACTTGGTTAGCCGATCCACAATCACCCAAATAGCATCGAACTTCTTCAAAGTCCGAGGAAGTCAAACCACAAAGTCCATAGTGACCCTCTCCCACTTCCACTCGGGAATAACCATCTACTGAAGCAAGCCACCCGGTCTCTAATGTTCATATTTCACCTGCTGACAATTGAGGCACCGAGCTACAAATCCCACAATATCTTTCTTCATTCTTCTCCACCAATAGTGCTGCCTCAAATCCTGATACATCTTCGCAGCACCCGGATGAATGGAATACCGCGAGCTATGGGCCTCCTCCAGAATCAACTCTCTAAGCTCATCCACATTGGGCACACAAATCTAGCCCTACATCCTCAACACTCCATCATCACCGATGGTCACATCTCTGGCATCATCATGCTGAACTCTGTCCCTAAGGACAAGCAAATGCGGATCATCATACTGGCGCTCTCTGATGTGATCATATAAGGAAGACCGAGAAACCACACAAGCCAACACCCGACTGGGCTCCGAAATATCCAATCTCACAAACTGATTGGCCAAGGCCTGAACATCAACTGCAGGGGGTCTCTCCCCAACTGGAATATATGCCAAACTCCCCATACTCACTGCCTTTCAGCTCAAAGCATCGGCCACCACATTGGCCTTCCCCGGATGATACAATATGGTAATATCATAATCCTTAAGCACCTTAACCATATTTGCTGCCTCAAATTAAGATCCTTTTGCTTGAACAAATGCTGAAGACTGCGGTGATCAGTGAATACCTCACAAGATATGCCATACAAGTAATGCCTCCAAATCTTCAATGCATGAACTATGGCAACCAACTCCAAATCATGAACGAGGTAGTTCTTCTCATGGGGCTTCAACTGACGAGAAGCATAAGCAATAACTCTATCATCCTGCATCAATACACAACCAATCCCAACTCTCGAAGCATCACAATACACAGTATATGAACTTGAAGCTGATAGCAAAACCAATACTGGAGCTGTGGTCAAGGCTGTCTTGAGCTTCTAAAAGCTCTCCTCACACTCATTCAACCATGCAAATGGAACACTCAACTTGGTCAAGGGCGATGCGATAGATAAGAATCCTTGAACAAACCGGCGATAATAGCCTGCCAACCCAACAAAGTTATGAATCTCTGTGGCTGAGGACGGTCTAGGCTAACTCCGAACCGCCTCTATCTTCTTTGGATCAACCTGAATACCCTCGCTGGACACCACGTGCCCCAAGAAAGCCAGTGAACTGAGCCAAAACTCACACTTGGAGAATTTTGCATAAAGCTTCTCCTCCCTCAACCACTACAATACAACTCGCAAATATTCCGCGTGCTTCTCCTGACTACGCGAGTACACTAGAATATCATCAATGAATACTATGCTGGGGCATTGGTCAGCCCGAAAGACATAAAAAGAAACTCATAATGACCATATCTGGTCCTAAAAGCAGTCTTAAGAATATCTGAATCCCTGATCTTCAACTGGTGATAACCCGAACGGAGATCAATCTTGGAGAAAACCCTCGCTCCTGAAGCTGGTCAAATAAATCATCAATGCGAGGCAAAGGATACTTGTTCTTAATTGTTACCTTGTTCAGTTGCCTATAATCGATGCACATTCTCATTGTGTCATCCTTCTTCTTCACAAACAGAACCGACGTACCCCAAGGTCACACACTAAGCCGAATGAACCCCTTATCCAGGAGTTCCTAAAGCTGCTCCTTCAATTCTTTTAACTCTGCTGGTGCCATACGATACGGCGGAATAGAAATGGGTTGAGTGCCCGGCACCAAGTCAATACCAAAATCAATATACTTCTCCGGTGGCATACCCGGTAGGTCTGCAGGAAATACATCGAGAAAATCCCTCACAACTGGTACATAATCAATACTAGGAGTCTCAACTCCAACATCCCTCACAAATGTTAGATATGAAAGACAACCCTTCCCAACCATACGCTGGGCCTTCAAGAAAGAGATCACTCTACTAGGAACATAATCAGTCACACCACGCCACTCGATCCGCGGTACACCTGGCATAACCAGAGTGACTATCTTAGCATGACAGTCTAGAATAGAACGACACGGAGATAGCCAATACATGCCCAAAATGACATCAAAATCCACCATGCTCAATAGAAATAGATCCACTCGGGTCTCCAGACCCCCGATAGTCACCACACATGACCGGTACACACGGTCTACAACAATAGTATCGTCCACCAGGGTGGATACATGAACAAGTAAAGCAAGAATCTCTCGGGACGTATCCAAATAATGAGCAAAATACGAGGACACATAAGAATAGGTGGAACCAGGATTAAATAATACAGAGGCATCTCTGTGGCAGACTGAAACAATACCTGTAGTAACAGCATCTGAAGCAATGGCATCTGTCTTGCTTAGAATAACATAGAAATGAGCCTAGCCACCGCTTGATCGACCTCCCCCTCTGGGGCAACCCTTGGCTGCCTGACCTCCACCCCTAGCTGGATGAGCGGGTAGTGAAGTAACTGGAGCAGAAATAGAGGGCTGACCCTTCTACTGAGACGAGCTGGCAACATGGCGAGGACACTGCCTCCACATATGCCCAAACAATCCGCACTCAAAACAACTCCCAGGTGCTGGAGAAGGGGACTAATGGGAACCCCTCACACTGGAGTGACTAGAAGACGCACTTAGTGCAGAAGAACCCTGAGCTGACGGGGCACGAGAAAAACTCTGAGCTGGGAGGGTGCTGAGTGAAGGCTGGCCCTGCTGAGACCCATGATGACCACGACCTAAAGATGCCTCGCGATACTCTAGACGGGCTGACTAAGCAGTCTTGAAAGACCGACCTCTACCACTGGAACTGGCCCCTCAAAGGAGCACCACTATAACTGCCCAATCCCCGAGGCCTCTTGGCCTCCCTCTCCTCTCGCTTCCGACGACAAACCATCTCAATCTCATGCATGATATCAACCACCTCCTCGAATGTAGCACCCAATACTCTCTCTCTAGTCATAAGAATACGGAGATGGTAGTTAAGGCCATCCACAAATCTCCTGATCCTCTCACGATCCGACGGAATCATCCAGATGGCATGGCGAGCCAACTCAGAAAACCTTATATCATACTGGGACACAGTCATATCCCCCTGCGTCAACCACTCAAACTGCCTACACAACTCCTCTATGTGGGACTACGGTACATACTTCTCCAAGAAGAGAGCGGAGAACTACTGCCAAGAAAGGGGTGTTGCACCTACAGACCTACACCTCTCAAAATCCTCCCACCAAGTGAAGGTAGCCCCCGAGAACTGAAAGGTGGTAAATGCCACACCACTAGACTCAAGAATCCCTACTGTACGGAGCATCCGCTAACACTTATCAAGAAAACCCTGGGCATCCTCGCCCACAACATCACTGAATGACGGAGGCTAGAGTCTAGCCAACCTCTCAAGACGACGCTGCTCATCATCTGGCATAACTGGCACCACAAACTCTTGAGCTGGTGCAACCGACTGGGCTGAAGGTGGCCCCGACATCTGAAGTCCCTGCACTACCTGCTCAGGTGTGCGAGCAGTGGGAGTCTGATTGCCTCTTCCGGCCTGTGAAGTAGCTACTGCTGTAGTGGCTGAAACTGCCTGAGCTAGGCCAGTGCAAACTGATAAGATCTGTGCTAAGGCCTCCTGAAGACCCGAAATCATGATGGGCACAGCTGGTGCCTGAACTGGTGCTGCTGGAGCATCCGTATCTGGAGCTTGATCTGGATCTAGGGCAACTAGTAGATCTGCAGGTGTTTCCCTCGCTGCTCTGCCTCTACCATGACCATGACCGCGTCTACGGCCTCTGGTGGTCTCAGCTGGTGGCATTCGTGGTCGTCCACCTCATCCGGTAGCTCGCGTCCTCACCATCTGTGAGAGAATAGAATAACAGAAGTTTAGTACTCGGCCAACAAGTTCGCACGACAAGAATTTCAAGAATATGAAGTTTTTCCTAAAGGTTCTGCAACCTCTCGAGGATAAATACAGACGTCTCCGTACTGATCCGCGAGACTCTACTAAACCGGCTCTTGACTTGCAAGACCTATGTAACCTAGGCTTTGATACCAACTTGTCATGACCCCAACCTCAGTCGTGATGGCTCCCAACACATTGCTAGGCAAGCCTGACCAACTATCAACCACAACCCATTTTCTTATAAAGTCCAATATCAGCTAACACGATTTAATTGTCAAATTAACATAATAAGGTTCTGAAACAACAAGTTAAATATGTGGAAGTCAAAAGATAATACTACTACATAGCCCACACCGATCTGGTGTCACAAGTCTCGAGCCTCTAACACAAGTTCAACAGCCTACTACACAAATAGTCTAGGAATGCGGAATACAATAGAAAGGAAGGGAGAAATCAGGGCTGCAGACACCATGCAGCTACCTCGATACTCCGGGATAATGCTGATCGACTAGAAAGCTCTTACTCAGCCTCTGGAACACCTGGATCTGCACGCAAGGTGCAGGGAGTAATGTGAGTACTCCGACCTAGTAAGTAATAAGCATAAATAATGACTGAGAGTAGGAAATCATGTATACATAGGGTAATCTATAATGCGGCAGTTAAACAAGTAGTATAAAAGCGATAAACCAATGAAAAGCGGAATAAGATAATTCTACAACAGATAAGCAGTAAGAGACAGACAGTTAAAGAAAAATAAACATGTAGAACAATACCAGTCCCTTGGGCTCTCTCTCTCTCTCATATTATAACTGGGTACCTATGCTCACTGGGGGTGTGCAGACTCCGAGAGGGGCCCCTTACGGCCCAAACGCAATATCAAGCCATCTCGTGGTATCAAATCTAGGCCCTCGACCTCATATCAATATTAGCCACCTCATGGTGTATGTATGTATCTCAGGCCCTCATATCAGTATCATTGTATCCTCACATCTGGCCCTCGGCCATACTCGGTCTAGAAATCACTTAAGCCCCTCGGGCATTAGTAAAACAGTAGTCCTTAGCCCAAAACATCATTTAAAATATCTTTTTAGTTCCAAAACCTAGTAAAAAGTGGTTGAGTTGTAAAACAGTGGAAAACAGTACGACTGAGTTCAAGTAGTAAGTCAACACAGTGGGGAAATAGTGATAAAAATCCCCGGAGGGTTCAAATAGTTGGCACGAAGCCCAAATATGACAATCAGTCCAAATAATGATGATAACAAATAAGTTTCAATCAAATACGCGGTAAAATCATCAATCGGGACGGACCAAGTCACAATCCCCAATAGTAAACGACCCCACGCTCATCATCAAACGCGTGTCTCACCTCAATATAGCACTACGATGTGCAAATCCTGGTTTTCAAACCCTCAGGACATCATTTACATTCATTACTCACCTCAAACCGGCTAAATCTCTAGCTAGTGACGCCTTTGCCTCTCAAATCGGCCTCCTCGTGCGTTGAATCTGTCCAAAACCAGAACGAATACGTCACAATATGCTAAGGGAACAAAGCCCAAGTGAAAACAATCAAAAAATATCAAAAATCCCGAAATTAGAAAACCCGAGCCCCAGGCCCATTTCTCAAAACTCAGAAATTTTCATATCATTAGATTCCTTATCTCCCCCGAGTTCATACATATCAAAAACACCAGAATCAGAGTTCAATTGACCCCTCAAATCCTTAATTTAAGCCCTCTTAAACTCAAGCACTAAACCTCCATTTTTAGTCCATTAATTCCTTAAATTTCAGTCCCAATTCATGAAATACCACCATAGAAGTG
This sequence comes from Nicotiana tabacum, assembly GCF_000715075.1. NCBI lineage: Eukaryota > Viridiplantae > Streptophyta > Magnoliopsida > Solanales > Solanaceae > Nicotiana > Nicotiana tabacum. The sequence goes on along the minus strand of NC_134086.1, from coordinate 76,383,373 downwards.
TGTTTTAAGTCCAAAATCCATACCTTATCGAAGTTCCCTTGAAATCTCTCTTCAAAATCGCCCAAAAACTCTAAGTCCGAAGTTAAAAATGGTTAATCCCTTCAAAAATCACGAAGAATAAACATATATACCTTTTTCCCAAACATAACTGCATCTGCGGTCAAATAGCTGCTTCTGCGGTACCGCTTCTACGGTCATATCTCGGCATATGCGAAATTTCACTTAATGGACCAACACCGCATCTGCGGTCCACTCGCCGCTTCTGCGGCTCCTCAGGTGCGGTCCCCCTTCCACATCTGCGGTTCCAGGCCTTCCTCAGCCTTTCTGCTTCTGCGATCCAATCAACGCATCTGCGATACTGCACCTGCGGTCTCCAAACCGCAGGTGCAGAAACAACAGAAGCAGCAGAAAAATCTGCAATCCCTCAAGTTCCAAACTTCCCGTTAGCCATCCGAAATCACCCCGAGGCCCCCGGGACCTCAACCAAAAGTACCAACACAACCCAATACCTCATTCAAACTTGTTCCAATCATCAAAACACCTCAAGTAACGCCAAATCCATCAATTCACATCGAATTCAAGCCTAAGTTTTCTAAAAATTTCCAAAATCCGTTTTCGATCAAAAACTCAACCAAGCCACGTCTGAATGACCTGAAATTTTGCACACACATCCCAAATAACAGAATGAAGCTACAACAACTCTCGGAATTCTATTTCGACCATCGTATCAAAATCTCGCCAACCAACCGGAAATCGCCAAAATACTAACTTCGCCAATTCAAGCCTAATTCTACTCCGGACCTCCAAAATCAATTCCGATCACACTCCTAAGTCATAAATAATCTCCCGAAGCTAACCGAACTATCAGAACTCACATCCGAGCCCTCTAACACATTAGTCAACATTCGGTTGACTTTTCCAACTTAAACCTTCTTAAAAGAGACTAACTAGCTCATTTCTTACAAAAACCACTCCGAACGCAAACTACTCAATTTGATCACATAAAATACGAATAACGAAGCATAATGAAGCATAAATGGGGAAAATGGAGCGGTAACTCATGAGACGAGTGGCCGGGTCATCACACCTATCTTAGGAGAAAAATTTATCAGACTAAGATTTTGATCATACGAGAAAGTTCACCAGACTAGGTCACTTTTTTTTGGTATCTTAGGAGAAAGATTCATCATACTAAGACGTTTATCCTATAAGAATGTTCATCAGACTAGGTTTCCTATCTTAGGAGAAAAATTCATCAGTCTAAGATTTTGATCCTAGGAGAAAGTTCATCATACTAGGTCACTTTTTTGGTATCTTAGGAGAAAGATTCATCAGACTAGGTTTCCTATATTAGGAGAAAAATTAATCAGACTAAGATTTTGATCCTAGGAAAAAGTTCATCAGACCAGGTCCTCTTTTTTGTTATCTTAGGAGAAAGATTCCTCAGACTAAGATATATATTATGAGGAAAATCCATCAGACTAGGACTTTTTATCCTAGGAGGAAAAATGTGAGGATCAATGCCAAGATTTTATGCACAATAGCAAGACAAATAAAGACAAAGATTTCAGATACTTCCCTTTGTCGGCTCTTCTCTTCTTCTTCTTCTTCTTCTTCTTCTTTTTTTTTTCTCTTTTTTTTTTCTTTTTTTTGAACCACTTTCCTTGCATTGCTTTGTTCCTGTTTCAAACAACGAAAATTTTGTCAGTTTTGAAAGTGGTGGTCGGTTTGTGGCCTTGAGTTTTGAGCAGCTTGGTGTTGTGCTCAATCAGCTTGAGTCGGTCTCAAGAGACTTTTGCTCTGCATCAACCTCTGATTATTTCACACCCAGTACCATTTGTATTTGCACCTCAAACAGCCTTATCCCAACTGGAGATCTTTGCTTAGGTGACCTTTTCTGATATCTTGAATGACTTCCTACTTTTGAGCAATTTGTCTGTTAGAGAGAATCACTAGTCATCTTTGTTTGTGCCAAGTAGGCTGACAAGAGTCTTTTTTGGGAAGCCTTTGCATGAATCCTCAAGGTATATTGACAGTAACAACTGAGTGCTGACCAAATTTACTTTATGCAACTAAAAAGCTGGTAGCAGATTTTGAAATCTTTTCTTGCTTGTTTTAACAAGGACTAACTCAGAGTGAAGGACAGAATGATGCAAAGAAACAAGTGTTCACAAGAAATGCCCCTATTGGAAGGACAAAAAGAAGATTTTTTTTTTCAATAACTAACCTTAATGGTCATGACATGCATTTTGGACTCAACGGCCTGATCTATCAAACTAATCCAATCTTCCCTTTTACTATTCTTATGACCTTCGAAGTCGGGTTTGTTCGTGCCGATCATTTGCATCAACTTCACGACTCACTATCGACTAGTGGTTCTCCGAGGGGTTTTCACCAACAAATCTCTCTCATTTATTTATCTCTACTTACCGCCGCCTTACAATGCCCGTGAGGGTTTTCACTAATAAGACTCTCTCATTTTTTTTTTCTTTTTTTTTCTTTCCCCTTCTTTTTGTGAGCAACTTGACAGTGTTCTATGTCGCGTGACAACAGTTGCTCATTGCATGCTTCTCTTGGCATTCTTGAAGGTATATCGGGAGGTCTTTATTTGGAAGGTTTTTGGATAGGGTTGGATAGAAGGGTCGGCATGAAGGCTCAAAGTAGGCTCAAAATGAAGGGTTGTGGACTTACAACTCTTGGAATCAACTCTTTCAAAAGTGAAATAAAATATTTGCCCCATTTTCAGCTATTGGGGATTTTTGGATTTTTTTTTGAATTCTTATTTGGTTGGACCGAACCGTGAGTCTGCCTACGTATCCTTTTTTAAGGAATCAGGTCGAACGTAGTTTAAACATCTGACCTAACTATTTTTTTCATCATTCTTTATTTTTCGTTGTCCTTTTTTCCTTTTGTTTTTTTAAACAAGTTGCACCCGCTTCTATTTTCTGGGGGCATGAACCTTTGCCAGTTCTTTTCTTCTTCATTTTTTTTCACCTGAACTTTCTAAGAATTACTCCAGTTTGTACTCTTGGTAGATGGACTTTTATTTCATTTTTTTTCATTCATTTTTTCTTTGACTCTAAAATTTATTCCAAAAGAGGGTGGTCAAAGAAAATAACATAGGCTCAAAGAAGTGACAAAGGGTATAAAGTGTTTGGATAGTAGAAAAAGGGACTGTCAGCCTCGAGAACGCCAAACATAGTATCTTTTTGCAATCACTTCATTGACGAACATGTCTGTCTTCTTGGTGTGTGGTTGTCACAAGACACTTTCCGTCCCTTAATGTCAAACTTTCCAACAAACTTCAATTGATTAAATATCCTCAAGCCCGATCTTCACAATGATTTGAAGGTGAATTTTACTTGACCTTAATTCTAAAGTATTCAAACTCTTTATTCATCTTCAAAAGTATTTTTTTTCGGTTATCCAATTCTAGATTAAATCAGTTTCTAAGATCTGGCCAAAATTTTCGCATGCATGTCATGTCATTAGAACTAGCGAGAAAAGAACTAAGAACAGAATAACACAAAAGGACAAACTCTATTTCATTGAGTAAAGGCTGAAAGGGTTTGACAATAAGACAAACAACCTAAAATCCGAGTTACAGCCCTAAAACAACTCGGCGAATGAAAATAGCAACAAAACATGCAAACAAGACTCACACGAACATAATAGAGGGATATAAAGGTTTGACTAAATAAAACAAATAAAATCTAGATCACAACCCTGAAATAACCCAGATAATAGAAAAAACATCAAAGCAAACTACCAAGATTCCTTCCTAGTGAGGAGAGAATGACTTTTCAATTGCTAAGCTTGACATTTAGCCACAAATTTGCTCATCAGAATCAACATGGACTTCTCCAATTTCAGGCGGCAAGTTCCCGAGAGGATTCTCATATTCCATGTCACCAGGCATCATCCCCACAAAGTGTGCATCATCATGTACAGGTAAAGGATTCTGCGTGATATTCTGGGTGTCACTGTCTTGGATCATAATCAGTTTTTTCTAGATTATCCTTTCTATTTCTCTTTTCAAATCCCGACAGCTCTCTACATTGCGCCCTTAGGCATTGGAATGGTATTCACACCTTTTAGAAGGGTCGAAGCTTCTTGTACGTGGGTACACATGATTGGGAGGAATGAGTGTAATCATGTCATGATGCTTTAGCTTCTTAAATAAGCTTGCATAGGACTCTCCTATTGGCATAAAATTATCTTTCAACCTTTGTTCCCCTCTATACCCCTAGCTTGGATTGGGGTTATAGGGCACCTGGAAATTTTATGGAGGCTGGTGGAGATTTTGTGATGCTCGTGCTTGCCTTATGGGGTGTTTTGGTGGCTGGGCAACATACTGAGGTGGAGCAACAGAGTATTGTGAGTTCTGAGATGGATAGTAGTGCTCAGGAGCATCATCGGAAAACAGACGAGGCTGGTCATACCTTCGAGATGCTCTCCTAGGACCTCTTCTCGACCCTGATGTCATCATGATTTCTTCATCCATCTCATTCGTGTCACTAAAATTATTAGATTCAACCTGGACAGCCTGAGTTGCGGCTTTAAAAACTGCTTGACTTATAATTTTGCCTGTCTTAAGACCATTCTCTACTATTTATCCCCTTTTAATTGCTTCCGAGAAAGATTTTCCAACTACGGACATCATGTTTTGAAAGTAATCTGGCTCTTGTGCTTGAAGAAAGACACTGATTAGCTCGTGGTCATCCATGGGTGGCTTAACTCTAGCTGCTTGCTCTCTCCATTTAATGGCATATTCCCTGAAACGTTCACTTGGTTTCTTCTTCAAGTTCGAAAGGGAATTACAGTCTAGGGCAATGTCAATGTTGTATTGGAACTGTTTGACAAAGGCCCGAGCCATGTCATCCCAGACATGCCAGTGAGAGGTATTTTGATCCATAAACCATTCGGAGGCTACTCCCGTAAGGCTTTCCCCAAAATAAGCCATCAGTAATTCTTCCTTTCATCCCGTACCTCTTAGTTGATTGCAATACCTTTTCAGGTGGGCTATGAGGTCTCCATGTCCATCATACTTTTCAAATTTGGGAGTCTTGAAACCAGGGGGCAAGTGGATATCGGAGAACATACATAGATCCTTGAAGACAATACTCTTCTGACCTGCCAACCCTTGCATGTTTTTCAACCGTCGTTATAAACTTTTCACTCTTTGGGTCATTTCTTCCTGTGCTATCTTTCAAGCAGGCTTCTCAATCTTTGCAGGAAAATCAAATAGGTACGAGTGCTACTCAGGAGAGTGGTACTGCTCTTACCGGGTAGCAAATTGTGACTCATGACAAGGCTGTCCTTGGCCATTGGCCCCTTGACACATTTTGGTCATTTGCTATTTCAATATTCTATTTTCTTCAACCACAATTGACTCTTGTTGAACCCTCTGCACCCTGAGTCTCTTGAGCACTTGTAACAGCTTCGATGTCAGTTATCATTTTTCCTTGGATCTTGTGTTGGCCGCTTACCACAAACCAACCACCTCAAACTTTCTTCACAATTCAAAATAAAACACACGTTAGAATGGACTCAGTCAGTCATTATTATTGCCAACATTTTTTCTTTTTTCCTTTTTTTTAAATTTTCATTTCATTTTTTCATTTTTTTCGGTTGATCGAACCTGATGTGGGTTGCCTACGTATCATGTGGGAACATGAATCAGGTCTTTCGTAGTTCGGGAAGATCAGGAATAAAGTAAATGAACTAACTTTTTTTTTGGATTTTGAATTTTTTATTTTATTTTTTCGAAAGAAAGACATATAAAGAAGAAAGAGAATATTTTTGGATTTTGATTTTTCTTTAGCATTTTTGCAAAGGAAGACTTCTAAAGAAGAAAGATTTTTTTTTTGAATTTTGACTTTTTCTGGAATTTCGAAAGAAAAACTTCTAAAGAAAAAAAAAATATTTTGGATTTTTTTGGAATTTTATTTTGAATTTATGAAAGAAATGCTTCTAAAGAAAAAGAAAATATTTTTGAACCTTGAATTTTCTTTTAAATTTTTGAAAGAAGAATGAAAAATATTTTTGAATTTTGAGAAGAAATTAAAAGAAAATATTTTTGTATATTGTTTTTTAAAAAATTGGGGTCTAAAAGAAAGACTATCTAAAGAAGAAAGTAATAAAAAATATTTTTGGATTTTTTTAAAAAAATTGTGGGCCGCAACCGATGAGGTTTTCCTACGTATCTCACATCCGGTGAGAATCAGACCCGCGTAGTTCGCCAGTTTTGACATAATTGGAAAAATATGATATTGACTCACTTTCATTTTTTTTTGAAATACATTTTCTGTTCCTTTTTTTTTCAAAACTTTTGGCAGATTTTCGAGGCATTTTCAAATACCTGGGTTTTCAGAACCGGGCTTAATTTTCTCTTCCAAACACACTCTGGTTTTCTTTTTCTCTTTCTTTTTTCTATTCTAGAAGCCGGTCAATATGCAAGCCGAAACAAACAGATGCGCAAGTAGCACGTAAGATGCATCAGGATGATCTTTTTATTTCGGGTGCATATGTCCTAGACGGACCCAACCCCTATGTTGAATCCCCAAGGTCAAATGCACGTGATGCAAACAAGCATTCCTACTAGGGATCCGGCATGAGGCTGAGTTATTCTAGGCTTAAAACCTAGGTATATTGTTCTAGACTTGGTCTACCCGAGCGGACAACTCGAGCCGGGGGAGGGGGACTACGTATCGAGCACCAAAAGGCCATCCGGCTTTGTAACTTGTCCGAGCCTCTTTCTTATTCAAGGTATGACACTAACAGAAGGGGGAGTCGCGCCAGCATGCACATCTCCGAAGATGAGAAGAGAATGGTTTCATAATAGTTTATATATAGTTCAAATAATATCAAAACGGTAAAAGCGACATTTAGCACATTAGGCCCAAACATGTCATAAAAATCAGATAATAAATAAAAGTCAATCATAACAATTATTCTAAGCTCGAATTCTTGAACCCTGAATCGAAGTTCTGGGTTTTGATCCCCAACAGAGTCGCCAGATCTGTCACACCTCATTTTACCCACTCGAGGGAGAGTATAAGGGAGTTTTTCCAATTAAAGTGATATTATTTGAAATAGGATCATTTTTTTAATTCAGAGTCTCCACTTGGAATAGTTTAATTGGTATCCCAAGTCACAAGTTTATTTTAAAGTCCCAAATCGAGGAAAATTCGACTTTTATTTTTTAAATTCTGCGAACCAGAAATTCTAGATAAGGAATTCTGTTAACCCGGGAGAAGGTGTTAGGCATTCCCGGGTTCCGTGGTTCTAGCACGGTCGCTTAAACTATTAAAATTGGCCTGTTATCCGATTTATTACATGTTTTAGCCTATGGTGCATTTTAACTGATTAGCCGCTTTTAATAATTATTGTTACATATTGCAAATCACGTCACATGAACCGCACCCACGATCTACAACATGTTTAATTTTAAAGATTAAATTGTGGCTGTGTCACATAAATGTACCCCCGGATTTTAGTAATTAGGGGTCACAATTACGTCACAGGAACCGTATCCCTAGCTATGATAATTATTTAATTAGCGCGCCTAAAGCAAACTACGAAGGTTCAAGGCATTTCTAAACTAATTTTGTATTTATATGAGGGCCATAGGTTATGGATTTTATTTGCATATGGCGCACCTCCACTTATTTTCTAAAAGGATTTGCTCTTGATCTAAATTTGTGAGGGCCATGTATTATGAGTTTTAAGCATGACACACCTCAAATTATTTTTTTTTAAAACGTTTATGTATTTTAAAGGCAAACTAAAGGTGCTATTTTAATCTAAATTAAAAAAAACTAATTATCACAACCACGTCACGGGAACCGTACCCGTAGTTGTAATAGTTTAAAAGCATGCCTAAAGCAAACTACGGATATTCAAAGATTTATTTCCTAAACTACTTTGAAATTATTGTGAATGAAATTAAATAAATTAAGGTGGGGGAAGGCGCGCTCACATTTAAGGAGAAGGTTTAGCCTTATTGTACTGCTTCGGGTCCTTATCGAGATTGAATTGCTTTTGAGCATATTTTTTAAGAGGCCCCGTCCAAAGCAAATCTTGCTAATCAAATTTGACCAAGGGACAAAATGCATAAAAAAAACTTTGCATATATGCCTTTAAGAACGTACAGAACATAAGGACATATTCTTAGCCATTAGATCTATTTTTACTTGTAAACCTTCAATTACTTCATTTAATGGAAATTAAACTTGGTAAACAGATAAAATATAGTAAAGCAATATCATTCCATGAAACTCGGTGAATAATGAAACACAACAACATTAAAGAACCAATAACAGTAAAAAAAAAAGAACAGTCCTACTAACATCAAAATAGAATCGTCGTGAAATGAGATCAAAATCGTTAAAGTCCTCTTTTCTCAATTACCAAATTCCTATAGTTTCAAATGATAATAAAAATTTTCATTTACTTGTCCAAAGTAAACCAACAAATTTAATAAAATGGCATGGAAAAACTGGTGCCAAATCAAATCAGTATTTTATTCATTCGAAACTAGCAACAGAAAATTAAAAGTGCACCTACCGTGTATTTTAAAAGAAACGAAGGAAAAGCGACACGAAACTCAGTAACAATTTCCGTCCACAACAAACAACAATCACAACAAGACAACTCCAATTAGAGCTTCGACAACTTACACAGAGAAAAATCACAAGGACCTTCGATGTGAAGTAAAATCAGCACACATGAATCGCACCAAAACCTCAGACGGAACTATAGACCCTGATCTCGAATTTCTTTTTTTTTTTGTTTCCTGCTGGGTCTTGTGGTAATAGGATGATAAAAACTCAGCTGTGTTAATGGAATAAAAGAAAGGGATGGTGGCTTTTGGAGAGCGAATTCGCAGTGAGATTTTTAACTTCTAGAGATGCAAATGGCTTTAATAATGAAGGAAAAATGAAGTGATGCTCAACGGGGAAGATGATGTTGCTGTGGTGAGTTTACATAGCTATAAAAAAAAGAAATTCAAAGAGAATATGATTATTTCACAGTAACGTTTTGTGGCTATCTGTTTGGAGAAGAATAAGATTAGAGGATTAGGGATGAGGCCTTGTTCTTTTCAAGAGAGGAGGGTTCTCCTTTTTGTATTGCGGCTAATTTTTAGGTAGGGATCTAATGTGTGTGTCTTTTAGGTTTCTAAATGTATTCTTATATGTAGGAGGTAGGTTAAAGGGTAATGGATATTTGGGTAGTGGTATTGGAATTGAGTTGAGGTTTAAATTAATTTGGGCCTTTAGGAATTGATCCAATTTTAAAAGAAACAAGACCAAAAAAATATGTTCTTCCTATTTTCCTTTTCTTTGTTTTTTTTCTTTCTTTTTTTAAATCAATTAAAATCCTAAATCAATCTATTAAAAATTCTCTATTTATTTTTAACATTAAAACAACTAGTTAACTTAAAACTAAGGAAAAATGCTAATTTTAAAGGCTAAAATCCAAATATGTAAAAACGATCATTTTATGTGATTTTTTGCTTAATAAAATTAATTCCTACAAACTGAGCCTAAGATGACATGAAATTAAAACGTGATAATTTTTATGATTTTTTTTTTGTGATTCTAAAATATTAAAAATGTATGCAATGCATCTAAATAAATAAAAACTCTTAAAAATCAATTAAAATTATTTTGGTCTAATTCTTAGGAGTTATTTTCATGTAGGGCAAAAATTAGGTGCTCACAAGTTAATTATTCATACTTTAAGATTAGCTTGAATAGCTTAATTGTTTGGGTTTAATTTAGTTGATAGTTAATTACAAGTCTCTTTGGGTACAATATTTGGACTTACAATCCTATATTACTTGTCTACCACATACACTTGCGTGCGCGTTTGGGAGTAACAATGCCCGATCGGGGGATTTGTCACCAATCAAGACAAATATAGAACGTTATTGGTGTAATGAAAACTTAATTACTCATAAGTTAAATTTATTTTTTGTGGGCAATAGTTTAGAATTTTGCTCGCTTCAATTCAATTGGAAAGATGAGTATAAAGATAATCATGATATATAAATATAATAGCTTCTAGACTTCTAGTATTAATACTACAACGACATACCCCTATTCTTCTGTATCATTTTGATTTTTGAATACGATTGGGTAATTGAGGCTACAGTACTTGTGTGATTATTTGGAGTCAACAATTACTGAAATACACGTTAATGTTTGTTTTTTGTTTGAAGGAGAAGAAGAAAGAAAAGAAAAAAACATTAGAAGTAGGCTTTTAGTGTTGGGATAAGGAATAAAAAAAGTATTTTAAGTTACAGACCCCTCTATAATAACATCCCTATTTAACAACCTTTCACTATAGAAGCCAAGTTTTCCTTAGACCCAATTTTTTAAGTTATATTTTACCTCTATAATAGCTTTTTACCTATAACAACAATAACCATATTTATAACATAATGATCTTTGTAAATTATCCTTCTATAACAGCTATAGCGAATCTTTAAGATTACTACTCCCTCCGTTCCAGTTTATGTGAACCTATTTCCTTTTTGGTCTGTTCCGAAAAGAATGACCCCTTTTTAAATTTGGAAACAGTTTAGCTTAATGAGAAGCTTTTATAACTACACAAATACTCTGAGTCCCTTTTTGACTTGTTTAGGACCACAAATTCCAAAAGTCTTCTTTTTTTCTTAAACTCCGTGCCCAGTCAAACATGTTCACATAAATTGGAACGGAGGGAGTAATAATAATTCTAAAAATATGCACAGAATCTTTCCCATTGAACAAAGTTTTTATCTTTCATAAGACATAATAAGAGAAATCTATAAAACTTAGACACGAATTTTCGCCAATTCAAGTGTTATAAACATAGTAAGATAATGAAATCTATAAAATAGCTACAACTACAAAGTTCTTCCATCAATCTTGAAAATTTATGTTCCTAGTACCTTTAAAATGGTGCCTTAAGAGTTCAAATCTTTATATGTTTAGCTATAAATTTCTTAATAATGTATTAGCTTTGTTCAATATATACCTAGTGAAATATGCATATCTTCTGAGATTTTAAATTTGATTTTTTTTTATCTTTTATATGTAACATTAAAAGAAGAAAAATAATTGATTTTTGGATACGTTTTATTTATAATAGCCAAAAAATATTTAAACGTTAAATGTTGTTATAGTGTATAAATTATTCGCTATAAAAGTCAAAAATATCAGAATAAATAAGACTATTATAAAGAGGTTTGACTTTAAACTGGGCAAGAAGTTAAAATATGGGCCAACTTTCGTAGTATTATCGCCACAATTGATAAAGAGAGTACTTTTTTCTTTTGAAAATGGGATGAGGCGCTTCCTCTTTTGAGTACTGTATGATACTCCTTTGGAGTTTATTTGGCTTTATAGTTATTTTTTTTAGTTTGTAACTGGAGGGCACTGGTTTGGTTTTTGGGGGTAACACTTTGGTGATTAGCCTTGCTTTCGGGATTTCTATTTGTGGACCCTTTTTACAAGTATTGTATAGGTCAACAATTATCTCTAATATGATCAAACTATGTTAACATTAAGGAGGAATTAGCAGACTACTATGTATTACCAATAGACTTCAACGAAGACCTGTCCAAGGTTAAAGTGGTTCTAGAAATGATGAAGGTCACGGTCGAAGAGTCAGTAAGGATCAAGGTCGAGAAGTCGTCGTAGATAAAGGTCAAAGTCAAGCATCCTAGACATAGTTATAACGGCTAGTTTCAAGATAGGACACTTAAGAGAATATTCTAGTGGACAAGGTCGAGCACCTGTACTATTAGGGTTTTTAGGAATATATTCCCTATAAATAGAAAGAGACACAATGATAGATGGTATTAGGTATTCATTTGTAAGAAAACACATTGACATTATAGAGAGAGTTTGATCATAATACAAGCATACAAAATAACCTTTTTACTAAGATTCTTGTCTAAAATTTTCACCCGATCAAAGAACAACCTGAGTGTTTTAAAGATCATCAATCATTATTCATTGTCAGAAATAATATTCACAGATCTCACCCCTTTTGGGTGACTCACACATTTTTATTTACTTAAACTAGATAAGCACGGGCCCAACATTTTGAATTCTGATCCCGTTTTGTTCTTGTCTAATATCGCATTCACATAGCGAACCTACAAAACTATAAAGGTTTAGAATCAGGGCAACCCAATGATTTTAGTGGCCTAAAGCCAAACTTTATGATAGCCTTAACTTTTTTAATTTTTTTTATGTGAACTCTATTTTTCTAGCTTTTTTTAGCTGCAAAGTTATTAATAATATTCTTATAATCAATTTATAATAAAGAGTGTTTCTCAATTGACAATATAACTAATTCATTTAACCTCTCTTGAGACATTGTTGATCTTAGGTAAGAATAATTTTTAATTTTGAAAAACTTCTTTCCGTTGAAGCAACGGTAACAAAAGCAATTAACATTATTTTATAAGCAATATAAACATTTGAAAAAGAATCAAATCTTTTTATTTGATTGAGTATATCAATTAAACTATTATCTTCTAATTGTACTATTTTTCTTAACACTTCTAATTTATAAAATAAATCTAAACCATAAATATCTGATTGATTATTATGCTTTAAGGAACATTCAAGATTAAGACAATATTTTTTTAAATTTCTATCATCTAGTGATCTTAGTTTTTTACCGCTAAATAGAAAACCAAAAATATTTTTATATGCTTCAAATTGTTCAAATTTGTAGTAATATAAAAAATTAGCCTAATCTACTATGTATAAAAAGTAATCAACTCTAAAGGACTCTTCGAGAGATTTTGAAATTTCATTATCAACATTTTCATCAAATTATTTCTTCCTACATATCACACGTTTACGAAATTTGCGTTCGATATTCATTTCAAATGCAATTTCCTTGACATAAATCATAGCAATTGCTAATCTTTCTTCTCTATATTTGTTAAAGAAAGAATCAAACATTTTCATTTCACAACGTTTTTAGGTGTAATAAAAAATAAGACCCCCACAAATATGGGGCCTAAAAAATTGTTTTACCTGCTTTAAAGAAGGGATGTCCCTGTTTAGAATTGGACATAAGTTCACAAACATAGAAACACACTTCCAACCTTGGAAAATAGTGACAAATATAGAACAATATATATTGCTTCCCTAGATTTATCAAAATTGAGCAAATATTTCCTTTTCTTCCACTTCCTTTAAATATACTTACAAAATCAAACTCAAGCGTACGCCTTATTTCTTCATCGTTTTCTACCCACTATCTTATGCTACGTGATCAACTAAATATATCAGTTGCTATCCGTGTTTGTACTATAAACAAAAGAGATAACATAGTCCAACTAAGAGCCACATAAAGTATGGCAAATATTTTGTATATTGCATTCATACATCTGCTACTATGTGTTCTTCAAACAACTTCTTGTCCTATTCCATGTAGAGAATAAGAAGTCAAATATTTAGAGATAGAAAATATTAAATGATAGCAAGAAGTGAAAAATATCACGACATAAAGAGATGTGTGCGATCTCCACAAATAAACTACTCGAAAAATACTATACTCAAGAGTCAAGTTATGGCCTTTTATAGCAAAACACTGTTACTACAATCTAAAGATACATCAAATATAATATTTTATCAAAACAGTATAGGATCTTCCTATCATTAAGATTTAACCACCTAACAATTAACGAAAAAATCGAAAAAATGCTAAGCCTTATGTTTTCTTTGATAAGCTAATACTGACACAACTTATATGAAATGCAAATGATGTCCAGAAAAGTTGGTCAATACATTTTACTTTCTCTCATATAAAAGAAAAAGATACATCAATATCATATGACTATTAAGTGACACAAAAAGTTCATTCGTTATAAAGAACATATAAGGATATGAAGTAAATACATTGATATATTTTTTGTCATCACTGCAAGAATAAATATGGACTGATATTAATATTTCTTTTATGTCATCTCAGCATTATCTTAGTATGGTCTTTGTCAATAATAAAATTTTCTAATACACGAAAAGGGAAATATAAAAAGTGATCCACTTTGCTTTTCTCATTTTCTTCACAAACCTTAATTGGAAAATTTCTTCTCTGTTGCAAGACATAGATAGATTGATTTATTGACTGTATTTATCACATAAAGTATCAAACTGAAGTTCCATAAGTCAAATATCAAAAGGAAACTAAGTAGATGGTTTAATTCAAGTACAAACTCTTCAAGACAATTACAATAAAACAAATTCCTTATATCTAAATATGTTGAGTAAGCTGGTAGTGCTCAAGACCTAATACATACCTCAGTCATGGGGTTCTTTTAAATCTCCCATTGATGAATAATCAATTTCTACCAGAGTCAACAATGAAAATAATTTAGAGTTCACGAAATACTGAAGAAGATATAATCAAATATAAAATTGTGTTCAAGATAGTTAGCTCAAGATGGTACTTATTCTAGAACTTCCCAAACAGCGGTCAATCAACAAACTTCTAATGGTTGATCAACTAAGTAAGAATAATGACGTTTTTGTGTTATTCTATCTGCAAGAGCACCTTATGTTTGAAATGGCACTCAGCCTAGGTAATATGTTTTTTTCCTCAAAATTTTGGTTTGTTCCTGTCACCCTTTTTGCATAAATTGCACTTTTTTATAAATACATTTGTAGTACATTATATTTAATTTGCAAAGACTTATAATAAGGAAACAAACAAAGTTATACCATGTCACGGTTACCCAATACACTACAATAATTATGCAAAACTATCCTTGATTTCTTATTTTATTTGTCCTTAATCTTAGTAGATAAACTCATAGAACGGAAAAATATCTCATGGTATTAATACAGTGTGCGAAAGTTATATACTTCAATTCACAAATAAAACTCAATACCTAACAATAGTACAATTTTACGAAGTACTTATTTCCGAAAGTGTACATACTACGACATGTTATTGTATCATAAATCACCCTACCTATTCAGCCAAATAAAAATTAAAGCAATTCTTATAGCCACAAATAATAGGCAATATCAAAGCTAGAACTTTCAAAGTATGAATATAAAACCTCCTCGATCACCAGTTATTTGATGCATTACAATACTACCTTTTATAACTAAGAGGAAAGTTTTTGAATGCTAGACTTATCGCCTGTTTGGCCCAGCTTCTCCAAAGCCAAAAACACTTCTTTTTTAAAAAAGTACTTTTTTTTCAAAGTTAAAGTGTTTGGCCAAGCTTTTAAGAAAAACACTTTTTTGAAAAGCACTTTAAAGAAAAATACACTTAGAAGCGATTTTTAAAAGCTTGGCCAAATACTAATTGCTGCTCAGAAGTGCTTTTCAAATTAATTAACCAAACACAAACTGATTCTCGCTAAAAAATACTTTTGAGAAAAAACACTTCTCAAAATAAGTTGATTTTGCAGCTTGGCCAAACAAGCTATTAGTCATCATATGTTCCAGAATATTAAAAAAAATCAACTGATCTTTGAACTTGTAACTACATCTTGAAAGTGATGAAATAAATTAAAAGCACAAAAGCAAACACACCAATTAATTTAAGAAACTGAATGCAAAGAGAGCTGGGCCTTACCATCAATAATCATAATGATAAACATAAATATGAAAAAAATAACTTACACCCAAAAAGGAAGTAAAGAGCAGCATGTAGAGGCCTTGATGGATAAAAAAAAGGGTACCAAGTTAAATACTTCACAGCCTTTGCCACTTGAAGTGATGGAGGAGGACCTTTGAGTACTCTGTAAAACTATTCCTGTAATAGTTTTAATTTGTAAAAGTTGAAAGTATTCCTGTAATAGTTTTAATTTGTAAAAGTTGAAAGTAATCATCATGGAAGAATGTTTTAATACATGCTATATCTATGTTAAAACAAAGTGTATTTATGAATGCAATAATATTTTCCATTGATAAATATACAAACCTGATAATCCATATGCATTAGTTACTGAACTAACATGAGTAAAAAACAATTGTCAAGAAGTAACCAAGTGAATCAATCAGTCAAGTATGCAAGATGGAAAGATCCATCCGTCACTTGTACTTTTGGACAAAATATCTTAATAAAATAGAAACTTAAAGAATATTCCAATAAAATTGCATAAAAGTGGAGAATAATAAGAAAGTATAGGTGAAGATAACATATGTTGATAATAAGTCATGGACATATCAGTAGAAAATAAGACAAATTAGGCTTAAGATGTGTCAAAAAAGATGGAAGGCACTTTTTCCTTTGAGCAAAATGACAATTTTGCCCTTGGTCGACCATCTTTCCTTTTCTATATAATAGAAATGTCATTTGTTGTCATTTATTATTATTTAATGCTACCTTTCATCTTTTTGGATCATTGAATACAGTTATTAGCGCTCACATTTATGACCACTCGATCAATATACATATTATCCGTCATAAAACTGATAACCTTATCTTTTGGATATTATTATTAGCTAAGATTGACTCTTCTTTATTTAAATCTAATTGTTTGAATCGAGACCTATATTTTGGGTCAAATAGTTTGGCGCTGTATGCGGGGACTTCTTCGCTAAGTTTTTAGTTTCCTTTAGATATACAACTAACATGAGTCGCTAACCTAACAAACCCCAAGATCTTTTTCTTTCTTTGCATGTAAGAAAACCTACATGTCAAGTAATCAAGGAGAGAGGACTAAAGTGACAAATGATTTCCCTAGCAACCTCATGAACGCTATCAACGAGAGCTCTGAAATATTAGAAAATGATGTGACACCCACTGCCTTCCCCAAGCACGAGAGTTCACCTCCCTTCTCCATTGTAGTATAACAAAACCAAATGGAAAAGGGCCCTCCATGTCCACAAGAGAAGGGACTCCACCCGCCATGAAAAAGCTTCTCGAAGTGTGGTTGACTAATACGCTAGTAAGCGTGCTCAACAAGCCACTTCCATGTACGGCTACAGAGACAGCAAGAGCCCACCTAGTGCAACGAGCAGATGAACAGGGCGGCCAACCAGACCCTCCAACGCCAGGTATAACCCACAATATTACTAACAATGCAGGTGACAACATCCTTGCCGTTGTTCTAAAGAGGATGGAAGAAATGGAGAGTGAAATTAAAGCACTCAAATATCAAATGAAAGAACACCAAAAACGAATCGACAAGATACCGGTGCCACTAAGCTACTACCAAAGAGGAACGCCACTAGGTTCGTAGAGCAACCATACAATGAGGAAGCAGCCGCGCATGCCATACCAAAGTACTTCAAAATGTAGTCGTATCTCAGGATATACGACAGAACGACTGAACCCAAAGATCACATGACACATTATGTCACCGCCGTGAAAGGCAACAACCTAACTAAGGAACAAGTGTCCTCCATTTTGTCGATGAAATCTGGCGAAATCCTTACGGGAGGGGAATTAACATGGTGCTCACAGCTACCAGCCAAACTCCATATAAACCTTCGAGAAAATGGCTGATAAGTTTGTAATGGCGTATACTAGAGTCAAGAAAGCCAAAACAAGAGTAAACGACAAATTTTCCATCAAGTATTTCTTGGGAGAGGGATTGAGAAACTTCCTTGCCCGATTCAACAGGGTAAGGATGACCCTACCAAACGTATCTGAGGGGATGACACTTACGAATTTTCAGAATGGGCTGAGTAGAGATGGTTCAAAAGCGACTAGAAAACTGCAGAGCCAGTTAATGCAACATCCTCTAACAACTTGGCATGAAATCCATAATGCTTACTATGTCGAAGTCCGAGCAGATGATGATGACCTCAACAGAACAACTCGACGACTCATCTCGGTACAATTCGAGTCTAGCAAAGAGTGAAGAAATAATATAAGAAGGGATCACTCGGTCTCACGACCCAACAGGGAATGACATCAGCCATACATTAGGGGCCCCACCCCCTCCTTCTTTCTGCTTTGATGAAGGCCTGTCTAGGCTGACAACGGGGGCTCACCGTAATACGAGAGTTATGACCCTTTATTATCTGCTTACAATTCTTGTGTGTTACCTATAAAAATAGTCTACGCTCAGGAGAAACTCGGAACAAAGGTGAAGTGGCCGCCAAATATGAGGTCTGCTCTGAGCACCAAAAAAATTCGACGCCCTCTACGAGTTCCACCAGGAGCGCTGACACAAGACAAAAGACTGCATCACCCTCAGGCAAGAGGTTGTGAACATGTTGCACTAGGGACACTCAAAAAACTGCTGAGTGACATGAGGAGAAATAACTTTGCTAGAGGATGTGAACGCCAAGGCCTGCCGAAGCCACCATCACCAGCTCGCACAATAAACATAATACTCGATGGAAGCAACGACATCTCCATCAACGACATCATATTCACTGCCACTCACAAGCTCAAAAGATCTATCACCCATGAATGATATGACAGACTCGAAGAAAGTATCATCTTCGACGAGCCAAATGCCGATGGTTTGACTTTCGCTCATAATGATGCTCTCGTCATTACTTTGCGCATTTTAGATACTGATGTCAAACGTATCATGGTGGACAATGGGAATATAGCATGCATTATGCATCCCCGAGTGCTCACCTATATGAGACTTAAGGACAAGATAGTGCCACGCTGCATCACACTAATCGATTTTAATAATGCAGCTGAACGAACATCAGGAGAAATTACATTCCCTATCATGGCCGACGGCATAACACTCCCCATACAGTGCAATTGTAGGACAAACATAGATACATCCAATGAGAGCCGTCCCCTTCAGCCTATATACCGACGGTGCATCCAACGCTTCTGAATCCAGACTGGGACTCGTACTCGAGGTCCCCACCTGTGAAGTAATTCTCTAGTCCATAATATGCCTAGATATGACTAATAACAATGCCGAGTATGAGGCCGTAATTGTAGGATTGAGACTCTCACTCAAGTATAGGGCAAAGTGGTTAATACTCCGTTGTGATTCCTAGCACGTAGTCAAACAAGTCATAGGACTTTCCAAATCAAAGAACAAAGGTTTCAAAAATATCAGACCGAGATATGTAAGCTGCTGCCCAAGTTTGACGAATGCCAGCTCGACCAGATCCCACGTGTGCAGAATGTTGAAGCGGACGGCCTCGCCAAATTGGCCGCAGCCACCGAAAACATCACGACCGAGGATAAAAGCGTGGTCCACCTCCTCAATTCATCGCTAGACCAAATCGAGGTAAGATCTGTAAGCTTACCTTCGGAGTGGTGCTATTGTATTATCACCTACTTACAGGACGACGCAGTCCCAAACGACAAAAAGTAAGCCAAAAAACTAAGAATGCAAGCAACTAGATACAATGTCCTCCATAGCGACCTATAAAAGAGGACAACGAAATGTTTGGGCCCAAACCAAACCCAGCACATCCGGGAGGAAGTCCATGAAGTCCATTGCAGTGTTCACTTCGGCAAATGAGCACTCGTTAGGTGTCTCATTCGGGAAAGATACTATTGGCTCACCATGAAAAAGGACGCCTCAGAATTCGTGAAGAAATACGAACAATGCCATAAATACGCCCCAATAATTCGCCAAGCAGGCGAGCATCTCCACTCAGTCACCTCTCTATGGCCATTCATCAAGTGAGGAATGGACATCGTGGGCCCCCTCCCAGCAGAGCGAGGTAATGTATGATATCTTTTGGTTTTAATTGATTATTTTTCTAAACGGGTGAATGCAGCAGCGTTCGCCAAATACGCGAACAAGAGGTAATCACCTTTATATGGAGAAATATCATCTGCCAATTCGTCCTATCTAAGAAGATTAGTTGCGACAACGTATCCGAATTCACTCATACCAAATCAAGAATTGCTAAAATTAACACTAAGTAGCGAGGCAAGTCAAATATATGATAACTAAAGGTACAAGCAAGTCAATTAAAGCAAGTAACAATTAAATCATGGAAGCTTAGGAGAAACTAACTTTTTAATACGGGAATAATAAATGACAAGTAGAAAATTAAGGCATAGGAAGCAATTAATGCATGTAATAGTTAAGACATGGAATAAAACAATTAATGAAATACAGAAAATCATGGAAACAAGTATTTTTGACGGCGTATATACACTCGTCACCTCGCATATATGCCGCTACACATGAATTTCATATAGCACATAGCTCAAGGGTTCCTAATTCCCTCAAATCAAGGTTAGACCCAACACTTACCTTACTCTACAATCAACTCAAAGTTCAATCGCGGCCTTGCCTTTCGAACAAGCCTCCAAACCAACCAAATCTAGTAAATTATAAACCAAACGATTCAAAATAAGCATTATAATCTACCCACAAATGAAAGAGGTTCAATTTAGAACATTATTGAAACACAGGGCTCGCTTGGTCAAAACCCGAGATTCAGAACAAAACTTGATTACCAATTCATCCCCAAGCCCAGTTATGTAATTTGTTTTGAAATCGGATCTCAATTCGAGGTCTAAATTCCAAATCTACAAAAATCTCTAATTCTACCCAAATCTCTAATTTTTACTATGAAAATCCTATATTTCATGTTGAAATCTTATGAAATGTAATGGCTAATTGAAAAGAAGTAGACTAAAGTCACTTACCAATGTATTTAGGAAGAAAATCTCTTAGGAGAATCGCCTCTAGGGTGTTTACAGTTGAGAGTTTGAAAGAAAAGAGCTAATTCCCGTTTTCCCCTCTATTACCCAACATCAGTTATCACAATTGCGACACATAGTTTGCAATTGCGATGATCGCAAAAGCGATCAACCCCTCGCAAATGCGAAGAAGTCCCTAGGCCTGTTGTCATCGCAAATGCGAACCAAAGCAGTATGCAAATGTGAACTATAATTCACAAATGCGAAGAAGCATCAAGTAGACAGTGGTCACAATTACGACCAAAACCTTTGCAATTGCGAAGATGCAAAGTCCGCAAATGCAAAGAAATTCTTGCAAAAGCAAACTCTCCCCAACCCAGTCCAGGTTTGCAAATGCGACACATTATTTGCAAAAGCAAGGCTCGTATTTGCGAGCTAGACCTCGCAAATGTGAGATCTGCAGACAACATCAGAAACATAAATGCATCAGCTATTCTTCTAAGTCTAAAACCACTCAGTAGCCTATTTGAAACTTACCCGAGCCCCTCGGGCTCCAAACCAAAGTTCATACAAGTATAATAACATCGTACAAACTTGCTCACACGATCAAAATACTAAAATAACACCTAGAACCATGAATCAGACACCAAAACAACTAAATTTTCATAGAAACATAAGAACTTTCAATGTTTTCAATCGGACATTTGAATCACGTCAAATCAACTCCTTTATGTACCAAATTTTGTTGAAAAGTCATAAATACTGAAATGAACCTATACCATATTTCGGAACCATAATCCAAACCAGATAGCAACAAAGTCAACCTACGGTCAAACTTAGGAATTTTTTAACTTCTAAATTCTAGTTTTCAACAAATTGCGTCAAATCAAGCTAGTGACTTCCGAATTCAATTCCGGGCATGCGACCAAGTCCAAAATCATGATACGGACCCACCAGAAAGGTCAAAACACTGATCTGAGTCCATTTACATAAAACATTGATCGAAATCAACTCAAATAAGTTTTAAGGCATGATTTCACATTTTCATTAATTTTCTCATAAAAAACTTCCGAAAAAGGACACAAACTGCGCACAAAAAATCGAGGAAGGCTAAACAGATCTAATCAAGGTATCAAAACAAATAATTGAGTGCTAAAACTGAATCGTGTCATCACACTTTGTTGATGTGGTTGGATAATTTTTATTAACCCTTATGCATGAGCTCATTGTTGACATGTTAGTTATGTTGTGTTCATAGACCATTATGTGACCTTTAACTTGAGAAGTATTGTACTAGAATCTGTGTGTTACCCTACTTGAAGTAGTCCTGGCCTTGCTATGGTGTTGTATTGGTTTGAGTTTGTGAATATTTCTCATTAACAGGCATGTTCCTAATGCTTATGATGACCTGTTCTTATGACTCTAATTGTTATAATTAACCATGACATTATACTATCCTGATTCATCTATGCCTATCATGATAAATGTACAAAAAGCCATGTATTGAGTTTTGATTTGTTAATAAACCTGCCCATATGTCCAAAGGTTAGTTTATTGCACCCGTTTGCTTTACAAAGTTAAATTAAATGTCATTGCCTATTGTCTTATGCCTACTAACATCACTGCTTATGGAGGACTTGAGCTCAGACAGTTTGAAAACCTATAAAACTGTTCATTGTTACTACTAGACATCATGCCATTAGGAAAATTGACCTTTATGTTCACATTGATGTCTTTAATTTTTGAAGTAGAAGGATAATATTATATTACTAATAACAAAAGATTACGGAATCCTTACATAGTCCCTAAGGACATTTGCATTGCCAAACTTAGCAAGTTTTTCACAAACAGAAGAAACAACATATTTGGAGCTAATACTAAAATCATACTTGTCCTTTAGCTATTGAGGTTCAACAAAACATGGTGGACGTGCATGGTAAACACATTTGGAAACTTTAAAGTTTTTCACTGCTTCCTTCGCCAAGAGATGGGCCCTCACTGTCATGACCCCGGTTTGCCCTCCGTGAACCATCGTGACGACACCTAGTCTCTACGACTAGGTAAGCCTAAATTGCGGAAGATAACCAAAACTTGCAGAAGTAAACAATTTAAAAACAGAAATAGGGCAATAATAGTGTTTAAATGTGCCGTTCGGCATACACCATATATAAATCTAAAAACCAATATCCAAATCCAAGACCCAGAAACCCACGAATCACAAGTTAAGGAAAAAAATGCTACATAGCTCTAACTCTAGAATTGTCTAATGCGAACAGAAAGTACAGAAGGGCTAAATACTAGAAAGCAGGAATAGAAAGGGACTCCTCGGTCGGCGGACGCGGCAGATGTACCTCGAAGTCTCTAAGTAGTCGCCTCCCTCAAGGATGGTAAACATGCGCAGAAGAGGCATGAGTATACCACAGCGGTACTCAGTAAGTGCCAAGCCTAACCTCAGTTGGGTAGTGATGAGGAAGGTCAGGGCCCTACTGAGGTTAAATAAAATATAAAGATCAACAGTATAGAATAGAATAGTATAAATAAGTACAACAGTAAAATAACACAGGATGAACAGAACAGTAACAACTATACAGAACAAGGTAAACGTGGAAAGGAAATACAACTCAGCACCAATAGTAACAATCGAGGATCTCCCAAGATACCATCCTGCAGTCCCAACTTTACATATCCAGTGAATGTCCAGGGATATCATCCCTTAGTCCATCATATATATATGTCCGAAGGATCTCCCGGGATTCTGTCCCGTAGTCCAACTCATAGTGCGCGCGGATCTACCGAAATCGCATTCCGTAGTCCCAAATGTAAATACCCAGTATTGGGAGAATCTACCGGGTGTATTCCCATAGTTCCATATAACTGTGTAGGGGGATCTACCGGGAATCTAACCCGTAGTCCCAAAGTAAATGTGCAGGGGGATCTACTGGGAATCTAACCTATAGTTCCAAAGTAAACAGATAAGGGTGAGCTACTGGAATCCCACATCCATAGTCCCAAAATAAATACACAGTAGCAGCAAGAAGATATACAGAAATGGCAAAATTTCATATTAAGGCAATAAGTGATTCTAGCCTAGCATGCTGCACATAATTCAAGTAAGGCAGGTTGAATCAAATAAAGCAATTAAGTCACTTAGACATGCTTTTTTATGCTAACAACAGGATTATTAGTGCAAGAAATAGAAACAGGAAAGGAAACATACTAGTAATTATGTAAAGAAAATAGGATTTCCAACAATTAGCATAAGTACGCAATTGTCACCTCACGTACAAGGCATTTCAATTACCAAATATACCAATCCTAAGTGGAAAGTCCCCCACACAAGGTTAGACAAGCCATTTCAATTGCATAATGTAAATAACACTTCAAGTAACTGATTCTACAATTAAATTCTAAGCTAATACGCGAAATTATGTAAAATGACCAAAACGCCCCTCGGGCTCGCTTCTCAAAATCGGGTAAAATTTATAGTTTCAGAATCCTCACACTCTCATGAGTCTAACCATACCAAAATTATCCAAATTCGATATCAAATCCCCAGTCAAAACTCAATTTCTTGGCCTAAGAACTTTTTCCCAATTTTCATACAAATTCCGAAATTAAAGGATGAATTCATGTTTAAATTAATGGGTTACAAGCAAAAATGATTTAAGAATCGTTACCCAATCGATACCTCTAAAAATCCCTCAAAATCTCGCTCAAATCCGAGCTCCCAAGCTTAAGTTTTGATGAAAATGGCTAAACCTTCGATTTTGGAATCTTATATCTGCCCAGAAAATTCCTTCTTCGTGAACGCGGTCAAAGCGTCGCGTTCACAAAGCACAAAATAACTTTGTCCATTTTTCCTTCTCCGCGAACGCGTCCCTCACTCCGCAAACGTGATGCCTTGCACAGACGAACCTTCGCGAACGCGATGCACAAAACTCCACTGGGCCAATTCCTCTTTCGCGAACGTGAAGCCCAATCGCGAAAGCATAACACAACCATCCAGCCTCTTCGCGAACGCGGAGGCCCTCTCGCGAATGCGAAGGCCAAACTTTCCCGCAGTCCCAGATCCTCTTCGTGAACGCGAGAACCCACTCGCGAACGCGATGAAGGAAACCAGAAATGACTGCTGCAACATTTTCTGCAATTTCCTAAGTTCCAAAACTGACCTGTTGAGCATTCGAAACACACACGAGGCCCCCGGGACCTCAACCAAACCTGCCAACCGATCCTAAAATATCATTCAAATTTGTTCCAACCTTCGGAACGCTCAAAAGAACATCAAAACACCTATTTTTCATCGGATTCAAGCTTAAAAATTCCAAAAACTCTAAAAACACACTTTCGATCAATAAGTCTACCCAACCTCATCCGAATGACCTAGAATGTTTCACACACATCCCAAATGACATGACGGAACTACTGCAACTCTCGGAATTCCATTCTGACCCTTGGATCAAAATCTCACTATCGAACCGGAACTTCAAAAATTCAAACTTCCGGCATTTCAAGCCTAAATTAGCTACGGACCTCTAAAACACAATCCGAACCCGATCCTAACCCCAAAATCACCCAACAGAGCTAACGGAACCATCACATTTCCATTCCGAGGCCATTTTCTCACTGTTCTGACTACGGTCAGCTTTCCAACACTTAAGCTCTCATTTAGGGACTAAGTGTCCCAAAATTCCCCGAAACTCAAAACCGAACATCCCAGCATATCACATTAGCAGAAATAAACTTGGGGAAAGCCGTTAATAGGAGATCAGGGCGTTAATTCTTAAGACGACCAACCGGGTCGTCACATCCTCCTGCACTTAAACATTCATTCGTCCTCAAACGAGCATAAAGACATACCTGAAGTAGTGAAAAGATGAGGGTAACGGCTGCGCATATCCTGCTCGGTCTCCCAGGTCACCTCCTCGATCGGCTGACCCCTCCACTGAACCTTTACTGATGCAATGTTCTTTGACCTCAGCTTTCTAACCTGCCTGTCCAATATTGCCACTGGCTCCTCAACATAACATAGATCCTGTCCAACTGGACTGAACTGAAATCCAACACGTGTGACGGGTCGCCGTGATACCTCTAGAGCATCGAAACATGAAATACCGGATGAACTCCTGCCAAGATGGGAGGAAAGTCAAGCTCATAAGCAACCTCCCCAACATGCCTCAATATCTTAAAAGGGCCAATAAACCTTGGATTGAACTTCTCTTTCTTCCCAAATCTCATAACGCCCTTCATAGGCGAAACCCGAAGCAGAACCCGCTCTCCAACCATATAGGAAACATCGCGAATCTTCCGGTCCATGTAACTCTTCTATCTGGACTGGGCTGTGCAGAGTCTATCCTGAATCACCTTAACCTTCTCCAAAGCATCCTAAACTAGGTCTGTGCCCAACAATCTGGCCTCAACCGGCTCAAACCAACCCACCGGAGATCTGCACCGCCTACAATATAAAGCCTCATACGGTGCCATCTGAATGCGAACTGATAGCTGTTGTTGTAAACAAACTCCGCCAATGGCAAAAACTGATCCCAAGACCCTCCAAACTCAATCACACACGCACGGAGCATATCATCGCAAATCTGAATAGTGCGCTCAGACTGTCCGTCCGTCTGAGGGTGAAATGCTGTACTCAACTCTACCCGATTACCTAACTCATGCTGAACGACTCTCCAGAACCGTGATGTGAACTGGGTAGCTCTATTTGAAATGATGGAAACCGGAATACCATGCAGATGAACAATCTCCCGGATATAGATCTCTTCCATCCGCTCTGAAGAATAAGTAGTACACACAGGAATAAAGTGAGCGGACTTGGTCAACTGATCCACAATCACCCAAATAGCATCAAACTTCCTCAACGTCTGTGGGAGCCCAACTATAAAGTCCATAGTGATACGCTCCCACTTCCACTCCGGAATCTCTATCTGCTGAAGCAACCCAGCCGGTCTCTGGTGCCCATACTTCACCTACTGACCATTGAGACACCGAGCTAAGAATCCAACTATAACTTTCTTCATCCGCTTCCACCAATAGTATTGTCTCAAATCCTGATACATCTTCGCGGCACCCGGATGAATGGAATACCACGAGCTATGAGCCTCCTCCAGAAACAACTCTCGAAGCCCATCGACATTGGGTACACAAATATTACCTTGCATCCTCAATACCCTATCATCACCAATAGTCACATCCCTAGCATCACCGTGCTGAACCTTGTCCTTGAGGACAAGCAAATGAGGGTCATCATATTGCCGCTCCCTAATACGATCAAATAAGGAAGACCGAGAAACCATACAAGCTAGAACCCGATTGGGCTTCAAAAGATCCAATCTCACAAACTGGCTGGCTAAGGCCTGGATATCCATCGCCATAGGCCTCTCTAATGCTGGTAAATAAGCCAAACTCTCCAAACTCTCTGCCCGACGACTCAAAGCAATGGCCACCACATTGGCCTTGCCCGAGTGATACAAAATAGTGATATCATAGTCCTTTAGTAACTCCAACCACCTCCTCTGGCACAAATTTAGATTCTTTTGCTTGAACAAGTGCTGCAAGCTCCGATGGTCAGTATAAATCTCACAGGGAACCCCGTATAAATAAAGGTGCCAAATCTTCAGGACGTGAATAATGGCAGCTAACTCAAGGTCGTGAACATGGTAGTCCTTCTCATGTATCTTCAACTATCTGGATGCGTAGGAAATCACACTACCTTCCTACATCAACACCGCTCTGGGGTCAACCCTCGACGCATCACAATAGACCGTATAAGACCCCGAACCTATAGGTAGTATCAAAATTAGGGTTGTGGTTAAAGCTGTCTTGAGCTTCTGAAAGCTCGCCTCACCTCCTCCGTTCACTTAAATGGAGCACCCTTCTGGGTTAACCTGGTCATAGGGGCTGGAATCAATGAAAACCCCTTCAAAAAATGACGGTAGTAACCCGCCAAACCAAGGAAACTGCGGATCTCTGTAGCTAAGGATGGTTTGGGTCAACTCAGCATGGCCTATATCTTCTTTGGATCCACCTGAATACCCTCACTCGATACCACGTGACCTAGGAATGCCACTAAATCCAACCAAAACTCACATTTTGAGAATTTAGCATATAACTTCTTCTCTCTCAAAGTCTGAAGCACAGTTCTCAGGTGGTGCTCATGATCTTCTCGACTCCGAGAATACACTAGAATATCATCAATAAAGACAATGATGAACGAGTCAAGATACGACCAGAACACACTGTGCATCAAATGCATAAAGGCTACTGGGGCATTGGTCAGCCCAAATGACATAACAAGGAGCTCAAAATAGCCATACCGAGTCCTGAAAGCAGTCTTCGGGATATCTGGCTCCTGAATCTTCAACTGATGGTAACCTGAGCACAAGTCAATCTTAGAAAACACCCGTGCACCCTAAAGCTGGTCAACCATATAATCAATACGAGGCAAAGGATAGTGGTTCTTCACTGTCACTTTGTTCAACTAACAATAATCAATACACATATGTATAGATCCATCATTTTTCTTCACAAACAAGACAGAAGCACCCCAAGGTGAAACACTGGGTCGAATAAAACCCTTATCAAGCAATTTCTATAACTGATCTTTCAACTCCTTCAACTTAGGAGGATCCATACAATACAGAGGGATAGAAATGGGCCGAGTACCCAGCAATAGATCAATGCAAAAATCAATATCTCTATCAGGCGACATGCCTGGAAGATCAACTAAAAACACATTGGGAAAATCCCATACTACTGGGACTAAATCGACTGAAGGGGTATCAATACTGACATCTCTCACATAAGCTAAATACGCGTCACACCCCTTCTCAACCATATGCTGAGCTTTAAGAAAAGAAATAACTCTACTGGGAGTGTGATCAAAATTACCCATCCACTCAACACGCGGTACATCTGGCATAGCCGGCGTCACGGTTTTGGCGTGACAATCAAGAATAACATAATGGGGCGACAACTAGTCCATACCCAAGATAATATCAAAATCAACCATGCTGAGTAACAATAGATCAGCTCTGGTCTCAAAATCACTAAGAGCAACCAAACACAACCGATAAACGCGGTTCACAACAAGAGAATCTACCACAGGAGTAGAAACATAAACAGGGGAACTCAAAGAATCCCGAGATACACCCAAATATGGCGCAAAATAAGAAGAGACATAAGAATAAGTAGATCCTGGATCGAATAGAACCGATGCATCTCTATGGCAAACCAATATAATACCTATGATGACAGAATCAGAGGCAACAGCCTCGGTACGGGCAGGAAGGGCATAGTATCTGGCTTGGCCTCCCCCTCTAGGGCAACCTCTACCTCCCCGACCTCCACCTCTAGCTGGTTGAGCAGGTGGGGTAGCAACTGGAGCTGTAATCATAGCCTAAGAACTCTACGGGGCACGCTGTGGCTGAGAAGTCTATGGAGGTGCACTCTTCCCAAGTCTGGAGCAATCCCTCACCATATGGCGTGTGTCACCACACTCAAAACAAGCTTTGGGAGGACGTGGTGCCTATGACTGGCTAGGGCCAAGTCTTTTGGACTGACCTCCAAAAGCACCATGCAGAGGAGGCGCGCTAGAAACCGGAGGTGCATAATAAGGCTCCTGAGATCTAGAAGGAGCTTGAGCACTACTGGCTGCTGGAAGAGCTGAATGAATAGGGCGAATCATATAACCCCTACCATGACGACCTGCAGCTGGGGTGCGGGCACCAGAATAATGGCCCGACTCTCAAGACATCTTGGCCTCCCTCTCCTCTCTCTCCCTAGAATGCATACCCTCAATCCTCCTAGCAATTCTCACCACCTGCTGATAAGAAATGTCCATTTCCAACTCACAAGCCATGCTAGACCTGATGCTGGTAATAAGGCCCTTAATAAACCGGTGAACTCTCTCGCGAACTGTGGAAACCAAGGCTGATGCATGCCTAGCCAAACTTGTGTAATAGACAGCATATTCTGAGACAGTCATAGCACCCTAGCGCAAATGCTCAAAATCTGCACGCCATGCGTCCTTGAGGCTCTGAAGAACATACTCTCTCAGGAACAGATCTAAAAACCGAGTCCAAGTCAGTGAAGCAGCCTCATCTGGACTATTTAACTCATAGGTGTGCCACCACTCATAGGCGGCTCCTCGAAGCTGGAAGGTAGTGAAAGAAACCCTGCTCAATCCTAAGATACCCATGGTATAGAGAATGAAGTAACATTCATCAAGTAATCCCAGAGCATCCTCCGACGCTAGACCACTAAATACAAGGGGCTTGTATTTCTTGAACATCTCAAGCCTCAAACTGCTCATCCTCAGAAGCCGCTGCCTTGTCCTTGGGCTGAACTGGAACTGCAGGCGGCACATGAATAATCTTAGGGACCTGCTCAACATGCACTCGCTGCTCTAGAGTGCGGGTGGCGGGAGTCTGTGCTCTTCCCTCGGCCTGAGACGTAGCTGCAGGAAGGGGAAGCAACCTTGATTGAGCCAAGGTGGTGTACATGCTCATGAACTGTGCCAAAGTCTCTTGAAGAGCTAGAGTGGTAGTAGCGGTAGGCATGTCAGGTGCCTGGACTCCGGTTGGATCCGCTAGTGGTACCTAGGTGGCAGCTCGCGCAGGTGCTCTGGCTGCACCACGTGCGCGTCCTCAGCCTCTACCCTAGCCCCGACCTCTAATGGCTATAGTAGGGGCCGCGGGTGCCTGATCATCTTAGGTAGCGTGTGTCCTCACCATCTATGAGAGAATAAAATATAGAAGTTTAGAATTGTGATATCAAAATCTCGCACGACAAGGAATCAAATGAAGTGGAAATTTTCCTAACAGTTACATAGCCTCTCGTAGATAAGTACAGACGTCTCTGTACCAATCAACGAGACTCTAATAAACCTGTTTGTGATCCATGACTCCTATGAACCTAGAGCTCTGATACCAACTTGTCACGACCCCAGTTCGCCCTCCATGAACCATCGTGATGGCACTTAGTCTCTACGACTAGGTAAGCCTAAATTGCAGAAGATAACCAAAACTTGCAGAAGTAAACAATTTAAAAACAGAAATAGGGCAATAATAGTGTTTAAATGTGCCGCTCGGTATACACCATATATAAATCTCAAAACCAATATCCAAATCCAAGCCCCGGAAACCCACGAATCACAAGCTAAGAAAAAGAAATGCTACATTGCTCTAACTTTGGAATTGTCTAATAAGAACAGAAAGTACAGAAGGGCTAAATACTAGAAAACATGAATAGAAAGGGACTCCTAGGTCTGCGTACGCGGCATATATACCTCAAAGTCTCTAAGTAGTTACCTCCCTCAAGGATGGTAGGCCTGAGTAAAAGTACCTGGATCTGCCCATGAAAAACATGCGCAGAAGAGGCATGAGTATACCACAGCGGTACTCAGTAAGTGCCAAGCCTAACCTCAGTTGGGTAGTGACGAGGAAGGTCAGGGCCCTACTGAGGTTTAATAAAATATAAAGATCAACAGTATAGAATGGAATAGTATAAATAAGTACAACAGTAAAATAACACAGGATGAACAGAACAGTAACAACTATACAGAACAAGGTAAACGTGGAAAGGAAATACAACTTAGCACCAATAGTAACAATCGAGGATCTCCCAAGATACCGTCCTGTAGTCCCATCTTTACATATCCAGTGAATCTCCCGGGATATCGTCCCGTAGTCCATCATATATATATGTCCGAAGGATCTCCCGGGATCCTGTCCCATAGTCCAACTCATAGTGCGCGCGGATCTACGGAAATCGCGTTCCGTAGTCCCAAATGTAAATACCCAATACTGGGAGAATCTACCGGGTGTATTCCCATAGTTCCATATAACTGTGTGGGGGGATCTACCGGGAATCTAACCCGTAGTCCCAAAGTAAATGTGCAGGGGGATCTACTGGGAATCTAACCTATAGTCCCAAAGTAAACAGATAAGGGTGAGCTACCGGAATCCCACATCCATAGTCCCAAAATAAATACACACCAGTAGCAAGAAGATACACAGAAATGGTAAAATTTCATATTAAGGCCATAAGTGATTCTAGCTTAGCATGCTGCACAGAATTCAAGTAAGGCAGGTTGAATCAAATAAAGCAATTAAGTCACTTAGACATGCTTTCCTAAGCTAACAACAAGCTTATTAGTGCAAGAAATAGAAATAGGAAAGGAAACATACTAGTAATTACTTAAAGAAAATCGGATTTCCAAAATTTAGCACAAGTATGCACTTGTCACCTCACGTACAAGGCATTCCAATTACCAAATATACTAATCCTAAGGGGAAAGTCCCCGCACAAGGTTAGACAAGCCACTTACCTCGAACCGGCTCAAAATCAACACAACACCATGTCTTTGCCACGAGTACTCGACTCCAAATAGCCGAAATCTATTCAATTCAATTGCATAATGTAAATAACACTTCAAATAACTGATTCTACAATTAAATTCTAAGCTAATACGCGAAATTATGTAAAATAACCAAAATGTCCCTCGGGCCCGCATCTCGGAATCAGGTAAAATTTATAGTTTTAAAATCCTCACACTCTCACAAGTCTAACCATATCAAAATTATCCAAATCCGATGTCAAATACCCAATCAAAACTCAATTTCTTGGCCTAAGAACTATTCCCCAATTTTCATACAAATTCTGAAATTAAAGGATGAATTCATGTTTAGATTAATGGTTACAAGCAAAAATAAGTTAAGAATCATTACCCAATCGATACCTCTGAAAATCCTACAAAATCTCGCTCAACTCCGAGCTCCCAAGCTTAAGTTTTGATAAAAATTGGCTAAACCCTCGATTTTGAAATCTTATATTTGCCTAGAAAATTCCTTCTTCGCGAATGCGGTCAAAGCGTCGCATTTGCAAAGCACAAAATAGCTTTGACCATTTTTTGTTCTTCACAAATGCGTCCTTCACTCCGTGAACGCGATGCCTTGAACAAATAAACCTTCGCGAACGAGACGGGCACCACGCGAACGCGATGCACAAAACTCTACTGGGCCAATTCCTCTTCCGCGAACGCGAAGCCCAATCGCGAATGCATAGCACAACCATCCAGCCTCTTCGCGAATGTGGAGGCCCTCTCACGAATGCGAAGGCCTAACTTTCCCCCCAGTCATAGCTCCTCTTCGCGAACGTGAGAACCTACTCGCGAACGCGATGAAGGAAACCAGAACTGACTGCTGCAACATTTTTTGCAATTTCCTAAGTTCCAAAAATAACCTGTTGAGCATTCGAAACACACCTGAGGCCCCCAGGACCTCAACCAAACCTGCCAACCAATCCTAAAACATTATTCAAACTTGTTCCAACCTTCAGAACGCTCAAAACAATATCAAAACACCTATTTTTTATCGGATTCAAGCTTAAAAATTCCAAAAAACTCTATTAACACACTTTCGATCAAAAAGTCTACCAAACTTCATCCGAATGATCTAAAATTTTGAACACACATCCCAAATGACATGACAGAACTACTACAACTCTCGAAATTCCATTCTGACCCCCAGATCAAAATCTCACTATCGAACCGGAACTTCAAAAATTCAAACTTCTGGCATTTCAAGCATAAATTAGGTACAGACCTCCAAAATACAATCTGAACACGCTCCTAACCTAAAATCACCCAACGGAGCTAACAAAACCATCAGATTTCCATTCTGAGGCCGTCTTCTCACTATTCCGACTATGGTCATCTTTCCAACACTTAAGCTCTCATTTAGGGACTAAGTGTCCCAAAACTCCCTAAAACTCAAAACTGAATATCCCGGCAAATCACATTAGTAGAAATAAACTTGGAAAAATCAGTTAATAGGGGATCGGGATATTAATTCTTAAGACAACTGATTGGGTCATCACAATCACATTTCCTTCCCTGAAGTTATGCCTCAAGATTGAGTGCTTCTACTGGTGCATTAGCCACATGCATTCAAAAATTATGTTAGAGAAGTTTGGGTTATTTTCATTGAGTAGTGATATAGCATCCGTTGAATATGTCTCTATCTCAATCTTTGGGAAACCCAGTTCCTGAGCAATTTTTAATCCTTCATGTCGAGCAATTAGTTTACAATTTATGACCGATGAAGCATAAGTGGACTTGCAATAGCAAACGATCTAATCTCCATTGCTGTTTATAACTACACCACCAAGGCCAGCTTCTAGTGTATATTTTGAGAAGGCTCCATCAATATTTAGCTTGATAGTATCTGGTGGTGGTTTGTTCCATCTGATCTCAATTAATATCCTGCTTTCTTTGAAGGGGTTTTTCTCCTTGAAGAAGTTATATTCCCAAGCTTGTTGTAGAACATCAGTGTGTTGAACCTTATAATTAAGGTTATTGATGTTGTTGTTATTTCTATTCTTCTAGATATTCCAAATGGTGAAGGGAAGAATGGTCTTCCAGTTACTAGAATAAATACTTTTTTGAATAAAAATTTCTTTTAGGCTCATTAACCAGTGAATACCTTCTTTTAACTGCATATTGGGGATGCCCATATTTTCCTAAAAAGATTGAGTGCCAAGGCATCAGAGGAAAATATGTTGTGCATTTTCTAAATTATTTCTAAAAATAGTGAAAACCTTGTCTATGTTCATGCCAATATGGAATAAGAAAGCTCTGCAAGGAATGCGGTTATGCATGCATTTCCACAAGAAGAATTTGATCTTGTATGTGCATTGAAGATCCCAAATCGAACTAAAATTAAATTTTGGTGTTGTAAAAGGATTTATGAGATTGTAGCATGATTTTGTGGAGAAGTAACCATTGGAAGTGACACCCCAGGTCATAGTATCCCTTTCAAAAAACTTATTAGGTGTAAGAGTTGCAATAATTTTTTTATTAGGTTACTAGGGATGTCAAAAAAGATACAAGTAAGGTCCCATTTATCATTTTCTATAATATCTTTAATGGAAGTATTGAGATCTTTTTCATTAAGAGGACCATATATATATTTGTTCTTAATGCACTGGAGTTGTGGATCCAATTTTGAAGACCAAATGTTCATTTTAGAGTGAGAGTGTGGGTGTCATAGGATACCATCGTTACAAAGTTTCCAACCTTTTAGAATGGATTTCCAAATAAAAGAAGAGGAGTTGATTGATTTTTTATTGGCGTACTTATAGGAGATGAGTTGAGCCCATGGGATGTTTATGTTTTGTAACAGTCTCCATGAGAGACTTGTTAGTAAGGTAATGTTTTTGGAAGAAGCCTTATGAATGCCAAGGCCTCCTTCCTGCTTACTCTTAGTGACAATATTCAAGTTCACTAAATGGAGCTTTTTTGAGGTACTAGTGCTCCCCCAAATGAAGTCCCTTTGTATCTTATCAATTTGTTTTAGGCTTTTACATGGTAGATAAGTGTATTGCATAGAATAAGCTGGGATAACATTTAGTGTGCTAGTAGCAAGGGTTGTTCTACCAGCCATATTGAGGAAGGAACATTTCCAGTGTGACATTTTGTTATGTAATTTGTCAACTATAAATTGAAAGTCTCTAGGTTTTGGACTATGATTTAGAAAAGGTAATCCTAGATATTTTCCAAAATCATGATTAACATTCATTCCAAAAAGGTTTGAAAAGTAGGTAGAAGTATGAAGAGGACATATTATTGGGAGGATGATTTAGACTTAGAAAAATTGATGGATAAACCTGATCGAGAGCAGAAAAATCCATACAAGATTTTATGCAATTTCTAGTTTTTTTATTAGCCTTGCCCATTAGGGTGATATCATCCGCAAATAGAACATGGGAAAAAAGGGACCTTTTTGAGAGATTTTTATTGGGTCCCAATTTAAAATGTCTGTTTGATAATTTATGAGCTTTGAGAGCAATTCTAAGCATATGATGAATATGTAGGGTGATAAGGGGTCTCCTTGGCGGATACCCCTACTTGGACTAAAGAACTTTGTAGTTGTTCCATTAATAAGGATTCCCATTGAGCTGGTACTAATGCAGTGCATAGTTAAGTTAGTGATTTTTAGGGGGGGGGGGTTGAAGAATCTAAGAGTTCTATAGACAAAAGAACATTTCAATCTATCAAAAGTTTTTTCCAGATCGATTTTATAAGCATATCAGGGATAGATTTTTTGTTTTTACGAAGATTATTCATTAATTCTTGAATGATAATAACATTGTCACTAGCTCTCCAGTTTTTAATGAAACTAGACTAGATAGGTGTGACGACCCGGCCAGGCGTCTCATGAGTTACTGCTCTGTTACTCCCATTTCTGCTTCTTATTGCTTTGTTTATCGGTTCTATGTGTGATCGAGTTGGTTGGCTCTGGTTCAGAAAGGTTTTGGTAAGGTTTAAGGTACTTAGACTCCTTTGAGGAAAGCTTAAGTTGGAAAAGTCAACCAGATGTTGACTTATGGTTTAGAGGGCTCGGATGTGAGTTCTGGTGGTTCGGACAGCTTCGGAAGATGATTTGGGACTTAGGAGCGTGATCAAAATGTGTTTTGGAGGTCCGAAGTAGATTTAGGTTTGAATTG
The DNA here is from genome assembly GCF_000715075.1 of Nicotiana tabacum. Taxonomy (NCBI): domain Eukaryota; kingdom Viridiplantae; phylum Streptophyta; class Magnoliopsida; order Solanales; family Solanaceae; genus Nicotiana; species Nicotiana tabacum. The sequence continues at coordinate 76,347,292 of NC_134086.1, read as the reverse complement.
ACAAAATTGGTATTTTGGCGTTTTTCGGTTGATGGGTGAGATTTTGATATAGGTGTCGGAATGGAATTTTGGGAGTTGCAGTAGGTCCGCTGTGTCATTTGGGATGTGTGTGCGAAATATTAGGTCATTCGGATGTGGTTTGATAGACTTTTTGATCAAAGGCAGAATTCGAAAGATTGTGGAAACTTAGGCTTGAATCCGATGTGTTTTGGTTGATTCGATGTTGTTTGAGGTGTTTTGAAGATTGGTACAAGTTTGGATAGAGGTATAGAACTTGTTTGTGCCTTTGGTTGAGGTCCCAGGGTCCTCGGGGTGATTTCAAATGGTTGACGGAAGGATTGAATTTGGAAATGGCAGCTGAAGTGTTGGAACTGCGGTCATAACTGCATCTACGGTTGGGAGGCCGCAGGTGCGACCCCCGCAGATGAGGAAATGAGTCGCAAAAGCGGAAAGGGCCAAGGAGAGCTGGAGCTGCAAAAACGGCTAAGTAGGCGCACCTGCGGTAGCGCAGGTGCAGGAATTTCTTCGCAGATGCGGTGCCTGGAATTTTAATTGGAGACCGCAGAAGCGATGCCCGGACCGTAGAAGCGGTTTTGCAGGAGCGAGATATGGTCCGTAGGTGCGAAAATCCAGGGCCAAAATGTATAAAAGCTTTCCTTCGCGATTTTTGAGTTGTTCTTTACCATTTCAAGTCAGTTTTGGATCTTTTTGGGAGATTTTGAAGAGGGAATCAAGGGATATCGACTGGAGGTAAGATTTTTGAGTATAACAATCGATTCTATGGTATTATTTCATGGATTAGAGCTGTAATTATGAAAATTTAAGGGTACAAATTGGGGAAACTAGGGATTGGTATTGGAGATCTAGACTTGAGGAATTGAGGGCCCATTTGTGGTCGGATTTTAGGACTTTTGATATGTATGAACTCGTGGGGAGATGAGGACCCTATTGATGTAAATTTATTTAATTTCCGAGATGTGGTCCCGGGGGTCTGGTTTTGGTTAATTTCGGGATTTATGTCGTAAATTGATTATTTTCGCATGGGCTTCGTCCTTAGCATATTTTAACGTCGTGATTCTGATTTTAGATAGATTCGACGCAAGTTGAGACCGATTCGAGGGGCAAAGGCATCTCGGGCTAGAGGTTGGACCGGATTGAGGTGAGTAATGATTGTAAATGTTGTCCTGAGGGTATGAAATCCCGGATTTCACATTGTTGTGCTATATTGAGGTGACACATACATTAGATGATGAGCGTGTGGTCGTTCACCATTGAGGATTGTGACTTAGTCTATCCCGAATGACTGTTTTACCACGTATTTGATTGAAAACTATTTGCTATCATCATGTTTTGGGCTGAACGCCATATTTTGGCCTCGTGACAACTATTTGGACCCTTAAAGGATTTTTACTGCTATTTCCTCACTGTTTTAATTTTAATATCTGTACTCAGTCATGCTATATTATATTGTTTTCATAACTCAGTCATGTTTACTCTGTTTTAACATATTAAATACTATTTTAAATTATATTTTGGGCAGAGCATCATGTTTTACTGTTGCCCGAGTGGCTTATGAGATTTTGACTGAGTAAGGCCGAGGGCCTATGTTGTGAGGATACTTTTGGGTCAGGCTGCATGCCGCAGCAGTGATACAATAATTTATGATTATGAGGCCGAGGGCCTGAGATTGTACGCCACGAGGTGGCTTGTTGATATGAGGCCGATGGCCTATTGATTATGCCACGAGATGACTTGATATTGTGCTTGGGCCGTAAGGGGCCCCTTCCAGAGTCTGTACCCCCCTAGTAAGCGCAGGTACCTATTATGATATGAGATATTGCTTGAGGGGCTGATTTTGTTGATGTTGTGCCCGAGGGGCGGTTTTTTTTATGTGTTTATCTCTTCTAGTTGCCTGTCATTTACTTGTTTAACTATTAAAAAGGTGTTTTAAAGAATCTTATTCTAAACTAAGGTGTTGTTATAAGATTTCAATATTTTTTTGCCTTTTATTGTTTTTAACTGCTTCTTTATAGCATGTTGTTGTGTTATTACGTGATTTCTTATCGCTCATTCTTCATTTATTATTACTACTCACTGAGTTGGAGTACTCACATTACTCCCTACACCCCTGTTTGCAGTATAGGAGCCTCGGGTCCCGCTAGCGAGTGCTGATTGCTTCCAGCTCAGGCGATTTGGAGTTCACTAGGTAGCTGCTCGGCGTTCGCAGCCCAGTGCTCCTCCCACTATCTTATTTTCCCCTATTTCAGTTCTGTAATAGACTATGTACACTCTTCCTACTTTTAATCGATTATTAGATGCTCATGACTGGTGACACCCCGATGTGGGGCTGTGTCTATTCCGCAAATTATATAACCTCACTGTTTATTTGGGATTTAATCATGTTAAAGACTTAAATTGTGTTATTTTAATTGTTTAAAAATGAATTGGGACTGTGTCGGCTGGCCTTGTCTTCACGAGAGGCGCCATCATGACCGTGTCTGGGTTTAGGGTCGTGACATGTTGGTATAAGAGCATAGGTTACATAGGTCTCATGAGTCATGAGCAGGTTTAGTAGAGTCTCACGGATTGGTACAGAGATATCTGTATTTATCCTCGAGAGCCTGCAGAACATTTAGGAAAAACTTCATATTCATGAAACTCTTGTTGTGCGAATCTGTTGATCCGAGTACTAAACTTTTGTTATTCTATTCTCTCATAGATGGTGAGGACACACGCTACTGGTCAGGATGGATGACCACCAGTACCACCAGGTATGGACACTAGAGGCCGATGACGCGGATGTGGTCACGGTAGGGGCAGGGTTGTGTCCCGCATAGTAGCTAGGGCAGCACCTGCAGACTCACCAGCCACCCTAGTTTAGGATCAGATCCCAGTTGTGGACGCTGCAGCAACACCAGCTCTGGCACCAGCTGTGCCCATTGTGATTCCAGGTCTTCAGGAGGCCTTGGCTTAGATTCTATCAGTATGCACTGGCCTAGCTCAGGCGGTTTCAGTTACTACAACCGTAGCTACTTCTCAAGCCGGGGGAGGCAATCAGACTCCCACTGCTCGCACACCTAAGCATGTCGTGCAGGGACTTTATACACCGGGGGCGCATCTAGCCCAACCGGTTGCAGCTGCTTAGGACTATGTAGCTCTTGCCATGCCAGAGGTCGAGCAACAGAGGTTGGAGAAGTTTGGTATACTTCAGCCTCCGACTTTTAGTGGTGAAGAGGGCAATGATGCCCAGGGTTCTTGGATAAGTGTCAGAGGATGCTTCGTACAACTGGTATTCTAGAGGCCAGCGGGGTCGCTTTCATTACTTTTCAATTTTCTGGAGCTGCCTTCACTTGGTGGGAGGCGTTTGAGAGGCGTAGGCCTATTGGTGCAGCACCCCTTACCTGGAAGCAGTTCTCCATTCTCTTTTTGGAGAAGTATGTGCCATAGTCTCGTAGAGAGGAGCTGCGCAGGCAGTTCGATTGGTTGCATCAGGGAGAGATAACTGTGATGCAGTATGAGATGAGGTTCTCCGAGTTAGCTCGTCATGCGATTTGGTTGGTTCCAACAGATAGAGAGAGGATTAGGAGGTTTGTTGATGGCTTCACTTATCAGCTTCGTATTCTCATGACCAGAGAGAGGGTGACTGGTGTTACTTTTGAGTTGGCTATAGACATTGCTCGTGAGATTGAGTCAGTTCGTCGCCATGAGCGAGACGAGAGGGAGGCCAAGAGGCCTCGAGGATTTGGTAGTTATGGCGGTGCACCTTCGAGAGATCAGTTTCAGCACGACAGAGGCCATCCATTCAGGCATGCTCAGCTAGCTTGCCCAGGTTATCGTGGGGCATCATCGGGTCACGGTTCTCACCGTTCTTATCAGGGCCAATCATCACTCAGTGACCTTCCAACTCAGAGTTCGTCCCGTGCTCCTTTAGTTCATGACTCTTCTATGCCAAGTGCATCTTCTAATCATTCTGGTGCTAGGGGTTCTCTTCAGTCCCCATCTCCAGCACCCGAGAGTTGCTATAAGTGTGGAGAGATGGGTCATGTGTGGAGGCTGTATCCTCGTCATCTTGCGGGTTCATATCAGCAGAGGATCGGCCATCGGCTTTAGCGCTAGTTACTTCACCACCACCCACCCATCCAGCTAGGGGTGGAGGTCAGTCATCTAGGGGTCGCCCTAGAGGGGGAGGTCGATCAGGTGGCGGTCAGGCCCATTTCTATGCACGTATAGCTAGACCTGATGCTATTGCTTCCGATGCTGTTACTATAGGTATTATCTTAGTCTGCCACAGAGATGCTTCTGTATTATTTGATCCCGTTACCACCTTTTCTTATGTGTCATCATACTTTGCTCATTATTTGGATACGCCCCGTGAGTCTCTTGTTTCACCAGTTCATATATCTACTCTGATGGGTAATACTGTTGTTATAGACCATGTGTACTGGTCGTGTGTGGTGATTATTGGGGGTCTGGAGACCCGAGCGGATCTATTGTTATTATGTATGGTAGACTTTGATGTTATTTTGGGTGGATTGACTATCTCCGTGTCGTGCCATTCTGGACTGTCATGCTAAGATAATGATATTGGCTATACCATGTGTGCCACAGATTGAGTGGTGAGGTTTGACTGATTATTTTCCCAGTAGGGTAATTTCATTCTTGAAGGCCCAACATATGGTTGGGAAGGGTTGTCTTTTGTGTCTGGCCTTCGTGATGGATATCAGTACAAAGACTCTTACCATTGATTCAGTTCCGATGATGAGTGTTTTTTCGGATATGTATCCTGCTATCGGGCATGTCACCAGACAAGGTTGTTGATTTCAGTATTGATTTGGTACCGGGCACCGTATCGTATGGCACCGGCAGAGTTAAAGGAATTGAAGGAACAACTTCAGAGATTCCTTAATAAGGGGTTCATTGGCAGGCCAATGTGGATGTGAGTTCCAACTTGAGTCAGCTTGGTTGACTCCGAGTTGTATTGTTGAGGGATGTGTTGATTCGATTGTTGTTGAGCTTATTCGTGACTTGAAGAGATCTATAAGTTTCCTTTACGTGTTGCGAGGCATTGGAATTTGTTGGTTATAAGCATATGTGGTGCGGTTTTATTAGGGTCTCTTAGTGGAATTCGAGCGGGAAGAGTATTGGGTTATTACAGCTTGTTCGAGCTTATGAAGGATTAAGTTTAATCTCATTATGGTATTATGTTAGCAATAGAGTATATGCGTTATGGGTTATTGTGTGTATTTTGATCTATGGCTTTGAGCCAAGTGGGGGAGTCTGCTATTGATTAGTTTTTTGCACATGTATGTGCTATGTTGGTTCCAATTTGTGGCGTGTGTGCATCCAGTATTTCATGTTTCTATGCTCCGAAAATATATTGGGGATCCATCTCATGTTCTGGATTTTAGCACAGTGCAGATAAATGGTGATTTGACTTATGATATGGAGCCAACAGCTATTTTGGAGCATCAGGTTCGGAAGTTGAGATCAAATGATATAGCTTCAGTGAAAGTGTAGTGGAGAGGTCGGCCCGTAGAGGAGGCTACCTGGGCGACCAAGCGGGAGATGCAAAGCAGATATCCTCACATGTTTGAGGCTTCAGGTATGTTTCTTGACTCGTTCGAGGACGAACGTTTGTTTAAGAGGGGGAGGATGTGATGACCCAGCCAGTCATTTCATGAGTTATCACTCCATTTCTACCATTTATGCTTCTTATTGATTTGTTTATCAGTTTTATGTGTGATCGAGTTGGTTGGCTCGGGTTCGGAAAGGTTTTGGTAAGGTTTGAGACACTTAGTCTCTTTTGAGGAAAGCTTAAGTTGGAAAAGTCAACCGGATGTTGACTTATGGGTTAGAGGGCTCGGATGTGATTTCTGGTCATTTGGACAACTTCGGGAGATGATTTGGGACTTAGGAGTGTGATCGGAATGTGTTTTGGAGGTACAGAGTAGATTTAGGCTTGAATTGGCAAAATTGGTATTTTGGCGTTTTCCGGTTGATTGGTGAGATTTTGATATAGAGATCGGAATAGAATTCCGAGAGTTACAGTAGGTTCGTTGTATCATTTGGGAAGTGTGTGCAATATTTCAGGTCATTCAGACGTGGTTTGCTAGACTTTTTGATCAAAAGCAGAATTCAGAAGATTTTGGAAACTTAGGCTTGAATCCGATGTGTTTTGGTTGATTCGATGTTGTTTGAGGTGTTTTGAAGATTGGTACAAGTTTGGATAGTATAATAGGACTTGTTTGTGCCTTCAATTGAGGTCCCGGGGGCCTCGGGGTGATTTCAGATGGTTGACGGAAGGATTGAATTTGGAAATAACAGCTGAAGTGTTGGAACTGCTGTCATAACCGCATCTGCGGTTGGGAGGCCGCAGGTGCGACCCCCGCAGATGAGGAAATGAGTCGCAAAAGCGGAAAGGGCCAAGGAGAGTTGGAGCTGCAGGAGCGGCTAGGTAGGCACACCTGCGGTAGTGGATGTGCAGGAATTTCTTCGCAGATGCAGCACCTGGAATTTTAAGTGGTGACCGCAGAGGCGGTGCCCATACCGCAGAAGCAGTTTTGCAGATGCGAGATATGGTCCGTAGGTGCGAAAAGCCTGAGCCAGAAGGTATAAAAGCCTTCCTTTGCGATTTTTGAGTTGTTCTTCACCATTTCAAGTTGGGTTTGGAGCTTTTTGGGAGATTTTGAAGAGGGAATCAAGGGATATCGATCGGAGGTAAGATTTCTGAGTCTAATAATCGATCCTATGGTATTATTTTACATATTAGAGCTATAATTATGAAAATTTAAGGGTTAAAATTGGAGAAACTAGGGCTTGGTATTGGAGACCTAGACTTGAGGATTTGAGGGGCCATTTGTGGTCGGATTTTGGAACTTTTGATATGTATGAACTCGTGGGGAGATAAGGACCCTATTGATGTAAATTTTATTGAATTCCGAGATGTGGGCCCGGGGGTCGGGTTTTGGTTTATTTCGGGATTTATGTCGTAAATTGATTATTTTTGCATGGGCTTCGTTCCCTTAGCATATTTTGACGTCGTTATTCTGATTTTGGTTAGGTTCGATGCGAGTTGAGGCCGATTCGAGGGGGAAAGGCATCGTGGGCTAGAGTTTGGACCTGATTGAGGTGAGTAATGATTGTAAATGTTGTCCTGAGGGTATGAAACCCCGGATTTCACATCGTTGTGCTAGCACACGCTAGATGACGAGCGTGGGGTCGTGCACCGCTGAGGATTGTGACTTAGTCCATACCGAATGACTGTTTTACCGCGTATTTGATTGAAAAGTGTTTGCTATCATCATGTTTTGGGCTGAATGCTATATTTGGGCCTCGTGCCAACTATTTGGACCCTTAAGAGATTTTTACTGCTATTTCCTCACTGTTTTGATTTTAATATATGTACTCAGTCATGCTATATTATATCGTTTTCATAACTCTGTCATGTTTACTCTGTTTTAACACATTAAATAATATTTTAAATGATATTTTGGGATGAGCATCATATTTTACTGTTGCTTGAGTGGCTTATGAGATTCTGACTGAGTAAGGCCGAGGGCCTATGTTGTGAGGATACTTTTGGGTCGGGCTACACGCCGCATCAGTGATACACTGATTTATGATTATGAGGCCGAGGGCCTAAGATTGTACGCCACGAGGTGGCTTGTTGATATGAGGCCGAGGGCCTATTGATTATGCCACGAGATAGCTTGATATTGCGCTTGGGCCATAAGGGGCCCCTCCCGGAGTCTGTACACCCCTAGTGAGCACAAGTACCAATTGTGATATGAGATATTGACCGAAGGGTTGATTCTGTTGGTGTTGTGCCCAAGGGGCAGTTTTTTTTATGTGTTTATCTCTTCTAGTTGCCTGTCATTTACTTGGTTAACTGTTAAAAAGGTATTTTAAAGAAACTTATTCTGAACTAAGGTGTTGCTATAAGATTTCACTGTTTCTTTGCCTTTTATTGGCTTTTTACACTGCTTCTTTATAGCATGTTGTTGTGTTTTTACGTGATTTCTTATCGCTCAGTCTTCATTTATTATTATTACTCACTGAGTTGGAGTACTCACATTACTCCCTGCACCCCTGTGTACAGATATAGGAGTCTCGGGTCCCGCTAGCGAGTGCTGATTGCTTCCAGCTCAGGCAGTTCGGAGTTCACTAGGTAGCTGCTCGGCGGTCGCACCTAGTGCTTCTCCCCCTATCTTATTTTCCCCTTTTTTAGATCTGTAATAGACTATGTAGACTCTTCCTACTTTTAATCGATTATTAGATGCTCATGACTGGTGACACCCCGATGTCGGGTTGTGTCTATTCTGCAAATTGTGCTGTCTCACTGTTTATTTGGGATTTAATCATGTTAAAGACTTAAGTTGTGTTATTTTAATTGTTTAAAAATGAATTGGGAGGCGCCATCATGACAAAGTCTAGATTTAGGGTCGTGACAAGAGGACTAATGAGGTAGGGTAAAATAGGTTTTATCCTATTTGCAATGATTTTACTGATTATCTTGTAAGAGGTATTACAAAGTCCAATAGGTCTAATTTTTTTAGGTTGTTTACATTGAGAAATTTTGGGATAATACATATAAAGTTTTCATTTATACCATTTGGCAGAGTTTGGGTATCAAAAACCTTATGATAGTAGGATTCTATCGAATTTTTGATGATGTGCCAGTATTTTTGGTAGAAAAAACGATGAATTCCATCCGACCTAGGTGCTTTGAAGGGATTGAAATAAAAAATAGCATTTGTAATTTCCTCATTTGTCAAGGCCATGTCAAGACTAGATAAATCAATATTATTGTGGTACGTAGGATCATTTAGGATGGCCTTTCTATGAGAGGAGGTTTATGAGGTTGTGAAGGCATTAACAAAGAAAGTGAGAGTATGGTCTAAAATTTATTTTGGATCAATAATCCATTCACCATTATTGTTAGTGAAGTACATAATGGCATTACGACGCTTATGATTTGAAGCCATTAAGTGGTAGAATTTTGTATTTACATCCCCATCATTTAACCAAGAGATCCTGGAGCGTAATTTCCAAAAGTCTTGTTCCATTTTCAGAATATTGTTGTATTCTAATTGGAGTTTAGATTTTAAGTCTTGTAAAAGGTAACTTCTTTGGTAAGAGGGGGAGGATTGAATTCCATTAAGTCGGGCTAGGAGTATATTTTTCTTTTTGAAAATATCTCCAAAACTCTCATTTTTTCAGTTCACAACAATGTCTTTGAAAGTAATTTGAGCATCAGTTAAACTAATGTTTGACCAACATCGTTTAACAATGTTAATGAAATCAGAATGTCTACACCAAATTGTTTCTAATCTAAAAGGTTTATTTAAGAATTTTACATTTTTAGGGCATAATTGGACTAATAAAGGGCTATGGTTAGAGTGGGTTCTGGGCAGGTGGGTGACCATAGCCTTGGGAAAAAGTGATAACTAGCTATTATTAACAAAAATACTATCTAATCTTTCCATAATTAATCCTCTAGATTTTTTCCTATTACTAGTCCAAGTATATTTATACCCTTTATAACCTAGGTCTAATAGATTTCACTTGTTAATACTATTCCAAAAATTATTACTTCTCCTATGGTTGATTGGATTACCACAAAATTTATCATTAGCAATAAAAATGTTATTAAAATCTCCCCCTAGGAGCCATGGCTTAAAGTTATTTTTATGAACGCTTCCAATATTATTCCACAGGGTACATCTTTTTCCTAAGTTAGCACTAGCATATACCGAGGAAAATAACCAAGTAGTATTGAAGGGAGTTACCTCAACAGTGGCGTGGATCTCTTGGTTCCTCCTAAAAAAAATCATGAACTCTCACTATGCTGTGAGATGCTGGCATCCCACATAATAACCATACACCCTAGCTTGACCCTCTGCTGAGACCTCAACCATTTCCGTAAAAGGAAATCATTTAGAAGGGTGATATAATTTTCTATACAGGTTTCTAACAGAGTTACCATGCAAGGTTTGTGAGTATCAACCATCTCCCTGAAGTTGATACGGAAGTTATTATTATTACCACCATGAATATTCCAAATGATTATGTTAGTAGGCTTATACATCATTGAAACATAGTTGTTGATTGAGCTATTCTCCATTCTTGCACGGAGCACTGGGTTCCTCCACATGGAAGGGAACCAGTATCATTGCATGGCTCCCCACTGTAGGGTCTTGTGGAGGCCTGATGTCTATTGAGAACTTGTACAAGGTTGGGGGGCAACTGATCACATACCTCTTCTCTTGCATCTCCCTGAAGAGATAGACTTTTACATCGTTTAGACTTGAGAATTCTATTATCTCTTCCGATCCTAGTAAGTTCATTTCTCCTAAATTCTCTATTGGTAGCTCTTCTTGTTCTTGCACATTGGGATTGGCTGGTTGTGGAGGTTGGATGTTTACTAGGGGAACTGCTTGAGCTTGATTCTGGTGGAAGTGGGGGGCTGCTGCCCATGGCATGAAGATTGGGTTTATGTTCTGGATCTCCCATGGGGGAAAGAATGGGAGATCCAGTGACATATTCTATGGTTGGAGGGGATTAAAGTAGTGAGGGAGGTTCCATTGATTCCTCATGGCTTGAGCTTGGTGTGCATTCATAGTGGGGGCCAATGGGTAAAGTATGTTATTTAGACAAAAGTAGTTGTGGTAGTTGCTCATGGCCATGTGCATTCCCTCGGAGACAAGTTGTGCTAGGAAGTGATAGTTTTGGAGGATGATCACTGTTTCCTGGCCATCTAGAATCATGTTGAACGTGACTGGATGGCCCATCAGTCCTTGTTCTATCTATGATAGAGGTTGGTGATCTTGAGGGAAAGGTTGTTGGATAAAGAAGACTATTTGGTTTCCCTATTGGTTGTTCAAATTTGGAGGTGGGTTGGCCATTATGTGGCTCTTTGGTGCCTTAGTGTCATGACCCAAAACCCGGACCCAGTCGTGATGACGCCTCTCGTGAAGACAAGGCTAGCCAACACTTACCCATTTCAGTTTAAGCAATTAAACAATACGAATTAGGTCTAAAACATGATAAATAATCCAAAAAAGCGGCTAACAGTACAGTTGCGGAAGATAAACCCAACACAGCCTGATACCAAGGTGTCACTAGTCATGAGCATCTATTGATACACTACAAGTCTGAAATGTCTACCAAGCTATTACAGAATAACTGAGAAAGAGAAAGACATGAGATAAAGGGGGAGAAGCACGGGACTGCGAACGCCAAACAACTACCTCTTGAACTCCGAAATCTGCCGGGAGCTCTCAACCCTCGCTAGCAGGATCAACAACGCCTGAATCTGCACGCGGGGTGCAGGGAGTAAAGTGAGTACTCCAACTCAGTGAGTAATAATCGTAAATAAAGATTGAAAGAAAGAAATCACGCAAGGCACATTATAGGCTATACAGAAGTAGTAAAAGCTAGTAAAACCTGTGAAACAATGATAATGTGTAAAGTCATTTTAGTTCGGTTCAAACTTCATGAAATGCCTTTTTTAACTATTAAGCAGGTAAGTGACTGAAAAGTAAGACAGATAAGCACATAAAGGATTTCCCCTCAGGCACAATGTCAACAATACCAGCCCCTCGGGCTATATCTCACATCATAATGGGTACCCGCGCTCAATGGGGGTGTGCAGACTCCTGGAGGGTCCCCTTATGGCCCAAGCACAATATCAAGCCATATCGTGGCATCATCACTAGGCTCTCGGCCTCATATCAATAAGTCACCTCGTGGCGTACATATCTCAGGCACTCGGCCTCATAATCATAGTCCGATGTTTCCTCACAACATAGGCCCTCGGCCTTACTCAGTCAAAAATCCTCACAAGCCAAAAATATCATTTAAAAGATCATTTAAGTGTTAAAATGGAGTAAACATTGCTGAGTTATGAAAACAGTGGAATATAACATGGCTGAGTTCAAGTATAAAGAAACAGTGAGGAAATATCAATAAAAATACCCCTAAGAGATCAAATAGTTGGCACGAGGCCCAAATAAACATGATGATAACAAATAGATTTCAGTCAAATACGCAGTAAAATAGTCTTTCGGGACGGACTAAGTCCCAATCCCCATCAGTGCATGACCCCATGCTCGACATCAAGCGTGTGCGTCAACTCAATATAGCACAACGATGTGCAATCCGAGGTTTCATACCCTCAGGATATCATTTACAATTATTACTCACCTCAATCCCGTCCAAACTCTAGCCCGCGATGCCTTTGCCCCTCAAATCGGCCTCCACTCGCGTCGAATCTATCCAAAATCAGAACCACGACGTCAAAATATTCTAAGGGAACGAAGCCCAAGCAAAAATATTCAATTTACAACATAAATCCCAAAATTACTAAAACCCGACCCCCAGGTTCACGTCTCAGAATTCGATAAAATTCACATAAATAGGTTTCTTATCTCTCCACGAGTTCATACATATCAAAAGAACCAAAATCCGACCACAAATGGTCCCTCAAATCCTCAAGTCTAGGTCTCCAATACCAAGCCCTAGTTTCCCCAATTTTAACCCTTAAATTCTACTAACTATAGCTCTAATCCGTGAAATAATACCATAGGAACGAGTTTTAGGTCCAAAATCCTTACCTTAATGAAGTTCCCTTGAAACCCTTCTTCAAAATCGTCCAAAAAGTTCTAAAGCCGACTTAGAAATGGTGGAATAACTCAACAATCACGAAGGAAACAATTTATATGTTTTGGCCCAGTGATTTTGCATCTGCGGCCCAATTCTCGCTTCTGCGGTACCGCTTATACGGTTCCCACTCAAGTCCCAACTTTCCACATCTGCGATGCCTTTCCTACACCTCCGCCATCGCAGGTGTGGCTCCCTAACTACTTCTGCGGCTCCAGCGCTCCCAGCCCTTTCTGCTTCTACGACCTTCTCCCTCGCATCTGCGTCATCGCACCTGCGGTCGCCAATCCGCAGGTGCGGAAACACAAAAAGTAGAAAATCTGCAGATTCACCAAAAATTCTAAACTCTCCGTCAACCATCTGAAATCACCCTGAGGACCCTGGGACTTCAACCAAAAGCGCAAACACAACCCAAAACCTTGATCAAACTTATACCAATCTTCAAAACACCTCAAATAACATCGAATCAACCAAAACATATCGGATTCAAGCCTAATTTTCCAAAAATCTTCCGAATTCTGCTTTTGATAAAAAACCGAACCAAACCACGTCTGAATGGCCTAAAATTTTGCAAACACATCCCAAATGACACAACAGAACTATTTCAACTCTCAGAATTCCATTCTGACCCCTATATCAAAATCTTACCTATCAACCAGAAATCGCCAAAAATCCAATTTCGCCAATTCAAGCCTAAATCTACTACGGACCTCCAAAACTCATTCTGATCACGCTCCTAAGTCCCAAATCACCTCCCGAAGCTAACTGAATCATCGGAACTCACATCTGAGCCCTCCAACACATAAGTCAATATACAGTTGATTTTTCCAACTTAAGCTCCCTCAAAAGAGACTAAGTATCTCAAACCTTACCAAATCCTTTCCGAACCCGAGCCAACCAACCCGATCACATATAGAACTGATAAACAAAGTAATAAGAAGTAGAAATGGGGGAAATAGAGCGGTAACTCATGAGATGACTGGCCGGGTCGTCACATCCTCCCCAACTTAAACAAATGTTCATCATCGATCGAGTCAAGAAACATACCTGAAGCCCCAAAGAGGTAAGGATATCTGCTCTGCATCTCCCGCTCGGTCTCCCAGGTAGCCTCCTCCACGGGCTGACCTCTCCACTGCACTTTCACTGAAGCTATATCATTTGAGCTCAACTTTCGAACCTGACGACCCAAAATAGCTACTGGCTCCACATCATAAGTTAAATCATGATCTAACTGAACCGTGCTGAAATTCAGAACATGAGACGGATCCCCAATATACTTCCGGAGCATAGAAACATGAAATACTATATGTACACTCGACAAGCTGGGTGGCAAAGCAAGCTCATAAGCCACCTCCCCAATCCTCCGAATCACCTCAAAAGGCCCAATGAACTGAGGGCTCAATTTACCCTTCTTTCCAAACCTCATAACGCCCTTCATGAGTGAAACCTTCAACAAAACCTTCTCGCCAACCATGTAGGACACATCTCAAACCTTCCTGTCAGCATAACTCTTTTGGCCTACGCTGTACGAAGCCTCTCTCGAATTACTTTCACCTTTTCTAAAGCATCCTAAAACAAGTCTGTCACCAATAGCCTAGCCTCACCCGGATCAAGCCAACCAACTGGAGATCTACACCGCCTCCCATACAAAGCCTCATATGTAGCCATCCGAATACTCGACTGGTAGCTGTTGTTATAAGCAAATTCTACAAGCGGTAGAAACTGATCCCATGACCCACCGAAATTAATGACATAAGCACGCAACATGTCCTCCAATATCTATATAGTGCACTCGAACTGCCCGTCCGTCTGAAGGTGAAAAGCTGTGCTAAACTCAACCTGCGTACCCAACTCTCACTGCATAGACCTCCAAACTACAAAGTGAACTGAGTGCCCCTATCTGAGATGATAGAAACTAGGACACCATGCAAATGAACAATCTCCCGGATATAGATCTCTACCAACCGCTATGAAAAATTGGTAGTACACATAGGAATGAAGTGCACGAACTTGGTCAGCCGATCCACGATCACCCAAATAGCATCGAACTTCTTCAAAGTCCGTGGGAGTCCAATTACAAAGTCCATAGTGATCCTCTCCCCCTTCCACTCTGGAATATCCATCTGATGAAGCAAGCCACCCGGTCTCTGATGCTCATATTTCACCTACTGACAATTGAGACACCGAGCTACAAATCCCACAATGTCTTTCTTCATTCTCCTCCACCAATAATGTTGTCTTAGATCCTGATACATCTTCGTAGCACCCGGATGAATGGAATACCGCGAGCTATGAGACTTCTCCAGAATCAACTCCCGAAACCCATCTACATTGGGCACACATATCCGACCCTACATCCTCAACACCCCATCATCACCAATGGTCACATCTTTAGAATCATCATGCTGAACTCTGTCCTTGAGGACAAGCAAGTGCGGATCATCATACTGGCGCTCTCTGATGTGATCATATAAGGAAGACCGAGAAACCACACAAGCTAATACCTGACTGGGCTCCGAAATATCTAACCTCACGAACCGATTGGCCAAGGCCTGAACATCAACTGCAAGAGGTCTCTCCCCAACTGGATTATGAGCCAAACTCCCCATACTCACCGCCGTTCGGCTTAAAGCATCGGCCACCACATTGGCCTTTCTCGGATGGTACAATATAGTGATATCGTAATCCTTTAGCAACTCCAACCATCTCCGCTGCCTGAAATTAAGATCCTTCTGCTTGAATAAGTGCTGGAGGCTACGATGATCAGTAAACACCTCACAAGACACACCATACAAGTAGTGCCTCCAAATCTTCAATGCGTGAACTATGGCAGCCAACTCCAAATCATGAACGGGGTAGTTCTTCTCATGGGTCTTCAACTGACGAGAAGCATAAACGATAACTCTACCCTGCTGTATCAATACATAATCACTACCAACTCTCGAAGCATCACAATACACGATATATGAACCTGAAGTTGATGGCAAACTAACACTAGAGCCATGGTCAAGGCTGTCTTGAGCTTCTGAAAGCTCTTCTCACACTCATCCGACCATACAAATGAAGCACCCTTCTGAGTCAACTTGGTTAAGGGCGATGCGATGGATGAAAATCCCTGAATAAACTAGCGATAATAACCTGCCAAACCAAGAAAGTCGTGAATCTTTATGGCCGAGGATGGTATGGGCCAACTCTGAACTACCTCTATCCTCTTTCGGATCAACCTGAATACCATCACTGGACACCACGTGCCCCAATAAAGCCACTAAACTGAGCCAAAACTCACACTTAGAGAATTTTGCATAAAGATTCTCCTCCCTCAATCTCTACAATACAACACTCAAATGCTCCGCGTGATCCTCCTCAATATGCGAATACACCAAAATATCATCAATGAAGACTATGACAAACGAGTCGAGATAAGGTTGAAACACACTGTTCATCAATGCATGAACGTTGTTGGGGCATTGGTCAGCCCAAAAGACATCACCAAGAACTCATAATGACCATATCGGGTCCTGAAAGCCATCTTAAGAATATCTGAGTCCCTGATCTTCAACTGGTGATAGCCTGATCGTAGATCAATCTTGGAGAACACTCTCGCTCCCTAAAACTGGTAGAATAAATCATCAATGCGAGCCAAAGGATACTTGTTCTTAACTGTTACTTTGTTCAATTGCCTATAATCAATGCACATCCTCATAGTGCCATCCTTTTTCTTCATAAATAGAACCGGTGCACACCAAGGTGACACACTAGGCCGGATGAACCCCTTATCAAGGAGCTCATGAAGCTTCTCCTTTAACACCTTTAACTCCGCTGGTGCCATATGATACGACGGTAAAGAAATGGGCTGAGTGCCTGGCACCAGTTCAATACCAAAGTCAATATCCCTGTCCAGTGGCATGCCCGGTAGGTCTACAGGAAACACATAGGGAAAATCCCTCACAATTGGAACATAATCAATATTGGGAGTCTCTGCACTAACATCCCTTACAAAGGCTAGATACAAAAGATAACCCTTCCCAACCATACGCTGGGCCTTCAATAATGAGATTACTCTACTGGGAACATAATTAGTCAAACCTCGCCACTCAATCCATGGCATACCTGGTATATCCAATGTGACTATCTTAGCATGACAATCCAGAATAGCACGACACGGAGATAACCAATCCATGCCCAAAATGACATCAAAATCCACCATACATAATAATAAAATATCCACTCGGGTCTCCAGACCCCCAATAGTCACCACACACGGTCTACAACAACAGTATCACGTATCAGGGTAGATACATGAACATGTGAAGCAAGAAACTCATGGGGCATACCCAAATAATGAGCAAAGTATGATGACACATAAGAAAAGGTGGAACCGGGATCAAACAATATAGAGGCATCTCTGTGGTAGATTGAAACAATACTTGTGATAACAATATCAGAAGCAATAGAATTGGGTCTAGCTGGAAGTGCATAGAAATGGGCCTAACCGCCGCCTGATCGACCTCCCCCTCTAGGGCGACCCCTAGCTGACTTACCTCCACCCTTAGCTGATTGGGTGGGTGGTGAAATAACTAGTGCCGAAGTCGATGGCTGACTCCTCTGCTAAGATGAACTAGCATGACAACGAGGACACTGCCTCCATATATGACCTATCTTTCCATACTCATAACAACTCCTAGGTGCTGGAGGAGGGGACTGAAGGGAACCCCTCGCACCAGAGTAACTAGCAGATGCGCCTGGCATAGAAGAGCCCTAAACTGATGGAGCACGGGACGAACTCTGAGTTGGAAGGGCACTAAGTGATGACTGGCCCTAATGAGAACTGTGAGAGCCATGAAGCGATGACGCCCCACGATAACCTGGGCGAGTTAGTTGAGAATGCCTGAATGGACAACCTCTGTCGTGCTGAAACTGACCTCTCGAAGGAGCACCACTATAACTACCAGATTCTCGAGGCCTCTTGGCCTCCCTCTCCTCTCGCTCCTGGCGATGAACAAACTCAATCTCATGGGCAATATCCACAACCTCCTCAAAAGTAGTGTCGGTCACCTTCTCCCTAGTCATGATAATACGAAGCTGATAAGTGAGGCCATCAACAAACCTCCTAATCCTATATCTATCTATCAGAACCAACCAAATAGCATGATGAGCTAACTCGGAGAACCTCATCTCATACTACGACACAATCATCTCTCCCTAATGTAACCACTCAAACTGCCTGCGCAGCTTCTCTTTGCGAGATTGCGGCACATACTCCTCCAGAAAGAGAACGGAGAACTACTACTAGGTAAGAGGTGTTGCACCAACAGGCCTATGCCTTTCCAAAGTCTCCAACAAAGTAAAGGAAGCTCTAGAAAACTGATAAGTAGTGAAAGCGACCCCACTGGTCTCCAGAATACCCGATGTATGAAGCATCCTCTGACACTTATCCAAGAAACCCTGGGCATCCTCGCCCTCTACACCATTGAAGGTTGGAGGCTGAAGTCTACCAAACCTCTCCAACCTACGCTGCTCATCCTCTAGCATGGCAGGAACTACATAGTCCTGAGCAGCTGCAACCGGCTGGGTTGGATGTGACCCCGGCATCTGAAGTCCCTATACGACCTACTCAGGTGTGCGAGCGGCGGGAGTCTGATTGCCTCCCCTAGCCTGAGAAGTATCTGCGGCTGTAGTAGCTGAGACCGCCTGAGCTAGGCCAGTGCAAACTGATAGAATCTGAGCCAAGGCCTCTTAAAGACCCAGAATCACAATGGACACAGCTGGTGCCTGAGTTGGTGCTGCTGGAGTGTCCATAACTTAGACCTGATCCTGAACTGGGGTGACTGGTGAATCTGCAGGTGTTGCCCTAGCTACTGTGCGGGCCACACCTCTGCCCCTACCGTGACCACGACCGCGTTCTCGGCCTATAGTGGCCACAACTAGTGGTACTGGTGGTCATCCATCCTGACCGGTAGTGCGTGTCCTCACCATTTGTGAGAGAATAGAATGATAGAAGCTTAGAACTCGGATGAACAAATTCGCATGACAAGAATTTCAAGAATGTGAAGTTTTTTTTTCCTAAAGTTTCTGCAGCCTCTCGAGGATAAATACAGACGTCTTCGTACCGATCCACGAGACTCTACTAAACATGCTCATGACTCGTGAGACCTATGTAACCTCAGCTCTAATACCAACTTGTCACGACCTAAAACCCGGACTCGGTCGTGATGGCGCCTTTCATGAAGACAAGGCCATCCAACACTTACCCATTTCAGTTTAAGCTATTAAACAATATGAATTAAGTCTAAAACATGATAAATAATCCAAAAGTAAGTAGTTAATAGTACAGTTGTAGAAGATAAACCTAACACTGCCTGATACTGGGGTGTCACTAGTCATGAGCATCTATCGATACACTACAACTCTGAAATGTCTACCAAGCTATTATAGAATAACTGAGAAAGAGAAAGAAATGAGATAAATGGGGAGAAACACGGGACTGCGAATGCCAAGCAGCTACCTTGTGAACTCCGAAATCTGCCGGGATCTCTCAACCATCGCTAGCAGGATCAACAATGCCTGAATCAGCATACGGGGTGCAGGGAGTAAAGTGAGTACTCCAATTCAGTGAGTAATAATCATAAATAAAGACTAAAATCAAGAAATCACACAAGGCACATTATAGGCTATACGGAAGTAGTAAAAGCCAATAAAAATAGTGAAGCAGTGGTAATGTGTAAAAACATTTTAGTTCAGTTCAAACTTCATGAAATGCCTTTTTAAACTATTAAGCAGGTAAATGACAGACAAATAAGATAGATAAGCACATAAAGGATTGCCCCTCGGAAACAATGTCAACAATACTAGCCCCTTGGGCTATATCTCACATCACAATGGGTACCTGCTCTCACTAGGGTACACGGACTACTGGAGGGGCCCTTTACGGCCCATGCACAATATCAAGCCACCTTGTGGCATCATCACTAGGCTCTCGGCCTCATATCAACAAGCCACCTCGTGGCCTACATATTTCAGGCACTCGGCCTCATAATCATAGTATGGTGTTTTCTCACAACATAGGCCCTCAGCCTTACTCAGTCAAAAATCCTTACAGGCCACTTGGGCAATAGTAAAACATGATTCTCAGCCCAAAATATTATTTAAAAGATTATTTAAGTGTTAAAACAGAGTAAACATCGCTGAGTTATGAAAATAGTGGAATATAACATGACTTAGTTCAAGTATAAAGTCAAAACAGTGAGGAAATATCAATAAAAATACCCCATAAGGGTTTAAATAATTGGCACGATGCCCAAATACGACATTCAGCCCAAAACATGATGATAGCAAATAGATATTAGTCAAATATGCGGTTAAATAGTCTTTCGGGACAGATTACGTCATAATCCCCAATAGTGCACGAACCCACGCTCGTCATCAAGCATGTGCGTCACCTCAATATAGCACAACGATGTGCAATCCGGGGTTTCATACCCTCAAGACATCATTTACAATCATTACTCACCTCAATCCAGTCCAAACTCTAGCCCACGACGCCTTTGCCCCTCGAATCGGCCTCCACTCGCGTCGAATCTATCCAAAATCAGAACCACGACGTCAAAATATTTTAAGGGAACAAAGCCCAAGCAAAAATATTCAATTTAAAACATAAATCCTGAAATTACCAAAACCCGACCCCCGGGCCCACGTCTCGAAATTCGATAAAATTCACATCAATAGGTTCCTTATCTCTCCACAAGGTCATACATATCAAAAGAACCAAAATCTGGCCACAAATGGTCCTCAAATTCTCAAGTCTAGGTCTCCAATACCAAGCCCTAGTTTCCGCAATTTTAACCCTTAAATTCCACTAACTATAGCTCTAATCCGTTAAATAATACCATAGGAATGAGTTTTAGGTCCAAAATCCTTACCTTAATGAAGTTCCCTTGAAACCCTTCTTCAAAATCGTCCAAAAAGCTCTAAAGCCGACTTAGAAATGGTGGAATTGCTCAAAAATTGCGAAGGAAACAAGTTATATGTTTTGGCCAAGGGATTTCACATCTACGGCCCAATTCCTGCTTCTGCAGTACCGCTTCAGCAGTCAATGAACCATTTATATGGTTCCTACTTAAGTCCTAACTTTCCGCATCTGCAATGCCATTCCCGCACCTGCGCCATCGCAGGAGCGATTCCCCAACCACTTCTGCTGCTCCAGCCCTCCCAGGCCCTTTCTTCTTCTACGGCCTTCTCCCTCGCATCTACGTCATCGCACCTGTGGTCCCTAATCTGCAGGTGTGGAAACACCAGAAGCAGAAAATCTGTAGCTTCACCAAAAATTCTAAACTCTCCGTCAACCATCCGAAATCAACCCGAGGCCCCCGGGACCTCAACCAAAAGCACGAACATAACCCAAAAACTTATTCAAACTTATAACAATCATTAAAATAGCTCAAACAACATCGAATGAACCAAAACACATCGGATTCAAGCCTAAGTTTCCAAAAAACTTCCAAATTCCGCTATTGTTCAAAAAAACCAACCAAACCACGTCCGAATGACCTAAAATTTTGTACACACATCCCAAATGACACAACGAAACTACTGCAACTCTCAGAATTCCATTCCAATCCTTATATCAAAATCTCACCTATCAACCGGAAATTGCCAAAAATTCAATTTCGCCAATTCAAGCCTAAATCTACTCCGGACCTCCAAAACTCATTCCGATCACGCTCCTAAGTCCCAAATTACCTCCCAAAGCTAACCAAATCCTCATAACTCACATCTGAGCCCTCTAATACATAAGTCAACATCTGGTTGACTTTTTCAACTTAAGCTTCCTCAAAAGAGACTAAGTGTCT
This sequence comes from Nicotiana tabacum, assembly GCF_000715075.1. Classification (NCBI taxonomy): domain Eukaryota; kingdom Viridiplantae; phylum Streptophyta; class Magnoliopsida; order Solanales; family Solanaceae; genus Nicotiana; species Nicotiana tabacum. Next base: position 76,325,783 of record NC_134086.1, on the reverse strand, counting down.
CAAACCTTACCAAATCCTTTCCGAACCCGAGTCAACCAACCCGATCACATATAAAACTGATAGACAAAGCAATAAGAAGCAGAAATGGGGGAAACAAAGGTGTAACTCATGAGATGACTGGCCGGATCGTCACACTTAGGATTTGCACAAGTCTGTTCCTCCTCCTTTGTGATGTGGGAATTCTTGGCATTGTGAGTATGAAGGGGTTGATTTATATTTATAGGAACGTTTTGTTTATTAGAAGGTTTAGGGGTTTTGGTAGAAGGATTTTTTAGTGTGTTAATGATTTGGTCTATTTGCATGCTAGAGCAGAGATTTTAAGTTGATTTGGTATAGTAGTAGGGTTAGGCATGTGGTGCTTGTTATTAGCTAAATGTTTAGAGGGTGGGGGCATGTGGGACATGTGATATGGGGCCCGATATTCATCCATGCAAATGTTAGAGATATTATCAATTGGATTAGGGTGATTTAAGGGATGGTTATCGGATGAAATTTCTTCTCTCCGGTAGTTAGTATTATTATTAGTAGCTTTAGTATCTTCGTTATTTATCTTAGTGGGGGTTATTACAAACTGCATGTTGGGTAATTCACTGACCTACATGTCAGACACGTTGTTATTGGGAGGATTTGATAATGCCACGTTATCTATGTCTAAAAATAAATTGTTTTTAGAATTATGTAAATAATTTTATTTTATTTTTGTGGGCGGATTCTCCAAAGTGGATAACTTGTTACCACAATTTATGAAATTTCTCTGAGGAGATGTAGAATGATTACTCGGGATTTTTTTTGTTACTCATAGGTTGAGTGTTTGAGAGGATATACATAGTGTTAGGGGTTGGAGTAGAAATCTTACCCGGTATTGGATGAGGTAGATTTGATTGAATACCTGGATTTTGAATGGTTCCAGAACTCCATCCATTGGTTCTTTTCTTCTGAGGGAACTTAACCGTTTGTCATACGTTGCCATTTAATTCACTGACATTGCTTACTTCTTTAGTGTGAGGATTTTGATTACATGGAGTGGAGTTTGCTGGCAGTGGAGTCTTTACATAGTGGCACTTCATTACCACATGACCCAGTCTCCCACACTGCTTGCATAGAGTATTCTCACCCTCGTATTGGATTTGTTTTTATGGTGGCCAATATTGATGAAGGGGACTACAGGAACCTCGAGTGGGAGCTCAATACACAGTCTAGCATAGCGTCCCCTTAGCGTTGATGAAGTGCACATATATACTTTTAGTAACTTGCCAATGACATTTCTAATTTTTGCTAATATAATACCATAATAAAACTCGGTTGGTAACTGAGGTAGACGAATCCAAATGGCTGTGAGAGAGCTCCTTACTTCCGTTGCCACAATGTTTGGCTTCCATCTCTGAATAGAGAGAAAATGGCCAAATATGAACCATGGGCCATTGTTTAAGACTTTGACCATGTGTTCTTCGCATTTGAATTTTGTTATGTAGTAGTCTGCTCCCAAATTGATTAGGGAAAAATTATCCATAATTTTCCAAGCTTCCTGAATTTATTTTTGAGGATATGATGTTGGATTTTCTTACCATGTAGTTTGATAATGAGAGAATATCACCATGGTTGATATATACGTTCCTGGTCTTCCTCTGTCAATTGAATTCTCTGTTCATCCACGGACATTGAATGATTAGGTAGGGGATTTGATTCTTGGAGTTTTGTAGTAGTATCAATATATGCACAAATAGCCACGTTTGCAATTTTTAGGGTACAATTGCAATTACTTTGCAATTATAGCCCATGCATGCATTATTATATTATTTTATAGAAAAATAGCCTTTTATATTTTTAAAATATTAAGTAATTATTTTAAAATATTTCTAGGCATGAAAATAATTTTTTATAATTTGTTAACTATTTTTAAAAATTATTTTTATCAATTAAATAGGTATTTAAACAATGGCCCTTTTTACAGACCTAGCCTAATTTAATGGCCCAATTTCAACCCCAAATCCCTAACCCACTAAGACCAGGCCCAAATAGAATTAAAACTAGGCCCCCAAACCTTTCAATCCGGGTCGTTGATCACAGAGATCAACGGCCACCATCACTTCTTACCATTTTTAACCCAACAACCCCCCTAAACCCAATTAATTCTCACCAAACTATCACGATCCAAACCGATGGGCCGTGACGGGTACCCAATACCTTACCCAACCGATTACCAACGTAACGTATCTTTTCATGTCATACTATCATAGATAATTGAGCCGGAAGGCTTCCATGAGTTAAGTAGAATACAACATGTGATACCAATTTATACATAAGATATACGGGCCTATAAGGCCAAAATAACCACTCGTATACAGAACATAGGCCGACAAGGCTATACAATATTTCACATACACAACATCTGTCTACAAGCCTCTAAGAATACATAATTTTCATAAAGATCGGGATAGAGTCTCGCCATACCAAACAATACACGTCTAAATCATACTAACCAAACAAGCAACTCCGAAGCAAATGGAACGCACCAACATTTTCCGCTGAGCAGATAGCCTACTTTGAGGTCTATCAACCTATCTATCGGGACCTGTGAGCATGAAACGCAACGTCCCCAGCCAAAAGGGACATCAGTACAAATAATTTACCGAGTATGTAAGACACATAAATAAATACATAACAGACATAGAAGAAATATAGAGTAAATGACTCAACCTGTAAGTTTGGAAAAGTTGTAAATCATGAAATACTTATAGTATCATGCATATGCGTATAAATGTCATGTCGTGCATAGGTACATATTTCATAACATCATCAGCCTCTGAGGGCATCCCATCATATCATCTCGGCCACTTTGGGCATATATATATATATATATATATATATATATATATATATATATATATATATATATATATATATATATATATATATATATATATATATATATATATATATATATATATATATATATATATATATATATATATATATATATATATATATATATATATATATATATATATATATATATATACATATAACACCATATGGTCATGGGTCAATGTACATGAATGCAATGCATGAAAAGTACATTAATAAAGTCTTCCGGAATGTCATAAGGCCATTTTGCCTTTGAGTAATATCGTAAAGTAAACTCTTTTCAATGTTCATATTTTTCTGAGATCCATGAAAAAATGATAGAATATTATGACACATGGAAATTTAAGAACATAGATATCTCTAATACTTCTATGAATATAGTCAATTATGGAATTTATGCATTTGCTCGTTTCGTTTGTGTCGTATAGATCATGCCAAAAGAAAGAAGGGATAACCTTAACATACCTGGAGTAGGGAATAAATCCGTATGATATTCTTGGAAAAGGTTGCACCGTACTCCTTTAGAATCGCAAAATCTCATGTTGCTAATTGTGCTAAGAACCTCGTTGAATTTTGGTTGAAGAAATCACATTATCAAGGTAGTTTTTAGAATTTTAAGTGAAGTGTTTTAAGAATGAAATGTATTGAAGCTTATAATAATGGCTAACTTCTGATTGTAGTATTTGATATGGAAAATATTTGAATGCCAAGCTTTATTCGTAAGTTTCTTTTGACAAATTTATGCACTTTTCTCTTAGTTATACATAATCATCCTTGCAAGCCACGAAATCCTCCACACATGCCACATGGTATGTAAGTGAATAGTCATCATGTGGGATTTATATGGCTGCCACATCATTCTTAAGAATTATCCAAATTATTATTAATTATCAATTTCTTTAATTAACTGTCTAATTCTTCACTAATCCAATAATTAACCAATTATCCACATAATTAAGAATTCTATCGAATTACTTAAAACTCTACTCCTTTTTAATACACTTTATACATCATATTGACATGGTAATATGGTACCTTGTATGGTACTAGTCCATAAATATCGAGTATTAACGTTCGGCCTGTATTTTATCCCAATATGTCAAACTTGGACGAAAATTCATTTTCTTTGACTTGATTCCCCTTTCACCTTCACGAACTTACTTATCACTTGTTAGAAAAAGCATAATCCTTATAATCTCCAAATAATCTTATCCTTGGAATGATGTCAATTACTTTACGACAAATTCAATGTACAATATTACAGGGTGCAACATTGTCGTAATATAATACTGCAAAGCATAATATCATCGTAATATAATACTGCAAGACATAACATTATCGTAATATAATACTGCAGGATGTAACATTATCGTAATGTAATACTGCAGGACGTAATATCGACGTAATATTGTGAGGCGTAACATCATTCCCCCTTTTGGAACATTCATCTTCGAATGTCGACTGATGCTCTTATCATTTTCATAACTTATAGCACTTGTAAATACCTTAATACTCTCCTTGACATTTAGGCCTCTTTCCCACGCTATGACTTGCGATCGAATTCCTTCCAATCTCGTAATTGTTGCTACCTTCTATTATGCCGTCTCTATGTTACCGACCTTGTAAGTGTGCCTATGCGACTCTTCTCTCCTTTTTCTTCTAGCTTTTAGCCAATCTCTAGGCCTTACTTTGTAAACATATACAAGGCTTAATAGGATACCTCTTTAGGCATCTATAGGTGTACTGAAGTTCTTTGCTCAGTAGTTTGTAGAACTTGCGAATATGGCTATATCTTATTTCATAGACCTGGTTGTCCATTCGTATCACTTTACTGCATCTGTGTAGGTCATACTATACCATAATTCTTAATTCAATTTATCGTTAGTGAGGTATACTACCAAGCTACCTGTTACTTTTGTTGCTTATTCTTTAGGTATAAATCTCAGTCCTTTAATGATCCTTCATTACCATTCGTCTTAAGAATGATGGCCTAATCTCATGTCATACTTTGTAACTTGTATCTGTCCATTCTTGATTCACCTCAATGTTGATCTACAATCCACCACTTGAAGACTTGAAATTTCTTACGTAATACATTTCCTCTAGGGCTTACGTTGCATTGGGAAATATTTAAAGTGATTTCCATAATCGTATCTCATAGTATCTCAAGCCCAAACATCATCCTTTATATGTCACAGTTACACCCTCATTTTATTACTAGGTCAGCGTTCCATTTCTTCTAAATGCTACTAGTCTTAGACTCCTTTAAACTTATTCAGGTTGTATTGAGCTTTATATAATTTTGTAGAACCCATCAGCTCTCTCTCATTTTTGTGGGCTTAATCCCGAGGGCTTATCCATTCTTGTCACCTTCTCACTCCCCCTCTCTTATCCTTACTCCTGTCTTCCTACAACCTTGTCGCTCTACCATACTTTAGCTTGTGACCCATATATATCCATTTATACTATTCGTAGCCCTCCTTCAACTTCCTTGCACCACAGATTTGTTATTTTGGAACATCAAGCAAAACATTACTTCGTCTCTAACTCTTCTTTATTATCTTAAATAGACCTCTTGGTACCTAGAAACCATAGGCTATAAGATAATCCACTAACGATGCTACTATCATTTCTGGATATTGAATCCCCGCGCTTTTAGCATTCTATCTGAAGTATGGACTATTCACAACCTTATGCATTTGAGTATCTCATACGTTGTTCACCTTTACCTTACTTACTTTAAAGTCTCGCATCACATCTTCTATCTCCTTCATGACATTCCTTCCATATAGGTAGAATTCACATCCACAACTTGAACTTCTATTATAATCACCTTTTTACATGATTCGTTGAGAGCTTTATACTGACTTCTTATGAGGCTGGTATTCTTCTAACTAGACCTCTGATATTAATAGTGACTTTGCAATGTTCTCAATCACTATGTCCATATTTTTTTTGTGTTCATAATCAAACTCCTAATTACATAGTTGATGCAACTCTTTAGTTTCCTCTTTCCTCTGATCAACCTTTATGTAGGCTTAAGCTATCTTCTGATCTGTGGCTCATGGTGTTAGTTATTACTTTTAGCCTTTCATGGCGCTATGGAATATGCATGATACAATATTTTAACAATTTAATCCTTCATCTATGAGTTGTGCTCAATTCTTTCTTTTAACATATAACAGAATCTTCTATGGCTGTATATGCTGTATGTATAAAACTCCGAACCCTTAAGTGCGTTCTTAACGTAGCCAACTCTGGATTATTGATCGAATAATTCCTTTCTTTCCATCTTAGATTTCTTTATGTATAAGCTATTACTTTTCCTTGTCTTTCTGCCCCTTTGTTGCATCCGTACTTAGCTTATCTTAGTGTCCACACATATTGAAATTTCATACAACTCATATGATCTTGAATATCACTTCTGATTTTACTCCTTGTTCATTAGCCACGGTAGGTGCCACTTTATTAGGGAGTGCATACAATGTTGTTTGGAGACTGTTGTCACACGTCCATTTTCTCTTTAGGTCATTGTGCTTAGGTTGAAGCCTTTTTCCTTATTTCTTCATCTAGTCTTTCATCGTAGTACTTAGGGAAGACCCTCTGAATCTTGCAAAGCTATGAGCCTATTACATTGTATACTCGATGGACCTTCTGATGTCCTTCCTTGCCTATACTTATTCGTAGTTACTTACCTCCACGCCCTTGTGCTTGTAGGGTAGCTTCTGAACTGATATTTTGACTGTCTTTCCAGTGGCACTCTCTTTTATTTCCATAACACTTATACGGTACCTCTAACTACCTCGACTCTTATTTGAATATATCTCCAGTATTATAATGACATTACTACGAGGCTGAATTCTCCATGTTGGGGTTTACTATATTTATCTTGCATGTTTTGCTGATTTGTCTGTAACCTCTTGTCTAGTCATGACTAGGCTCTTCCTGAGTCAACTACTAACTACTCGTTGACCCATTGTCATATCCACATTCCGCGTAATCTTTCTTGGTTTATTTCCTTGTATTAATTTACCTTACGTACTAGATCCTTATCTATCAATAACATCCCGGGCAGGAACCCTTACTTCCTTTTTTTTGACGTCGTGCTTATATAACGTTATGGAATTATAGCATATATTTAACATTTGGATAAGTGAAATCTCATCCTTTCTCATTTTTATCGCATTCTTCCTTTATCATTCCATATTCCCCCCCCCCCTTAGTGGAGTACTAAGACTTGGATCTATGACAACCTGCCTATAGATGTTTTTCTTCTTCATCTTTGGCATCCTTTTACATCATCAATGACCCTTACTCACCTTGTGGTAATCCTTCTATACCAAGGATAAAAAAATTCCTCACTCGCAATGGTGACACTTAGTCTAACTGGCATATATAGTCCCTTAAGCTTAACTTTGCTCACATTGCTTGCTTTAGAGAAGCGTCTTCTTGAGTAACCATTCTCTGAATTTATCATGGATCTTCTTCTGTTATCTATTTTATTATTGCTGGAATGCAATCTAAAATTCTCATGATGCTTTCTATTATCAAATCATTCAGTCTCTAATTAATTTTTAGTTTATCTTGTTTACCAGTCCATACGGATTTCTATTACTATAGGATCTAACTTTTCCTTTCTGGTAGTCAGGTTGGAGTCACAAACTTATTTCTCGAAATAAGGATACGACTTTATGGCCTATACTCTTCTGTTGTCTCAAGGCCTGTCACCCACTCTCCCTTCCTTCACCTGACTATAGACTTTGTAATATTGACATTTTATTCTACTATTGTCATCTATGTATCATACCTTATTCATAATGCTTCCTTATCTCTCTTCTTATTTCCCTGCTAATATTTTTGCCTATCACTTTCTTTTGAAAACTTCAACAAGACATTCTTTTGCTTTTAGCTTCCCTTGCTTTATCCATTGGCTCTTCGGGTTTCCAAGCATTCTTGCTCTACTAAGGATGGGAGCCATACTAAGGTAATATTTATCCCTTCAAGGCTTCCAATGCCTATCTTTTTAGTACTCATATCTCATTGTGCTTCTATTAGCACATTTGCAATAACCTTCGAAAATGTCAACTAATACAAACAATCCATTCACCATTTTTGGCCACTCTAACCCCAGCCGGATCCTAATATCCGTCCTTTTCTTATACTACTTCTCTTAACCCCCATAGGGCATAACTGGGATGGGTGCAACCAATTGTACATACCTCTATTATTAATGAAGATAACTCAAAATGCTTATATCTCTCTTCTTGAATGGTAAATAAGGATAATCTTCATTATCTGGGCGCTCTTTCACCTTGCTTCCTTTTCTTGTTGAAACTTGTATTTATCTTCTGAAACTCTCATTCTCTTTCACCATAAAGGTGTATATATGTTCTTTCCTTAAGGCACCTTATCAAGAGGCTTACACATCTTAGTATACACATGATTTACTGAATACCTCATATTCATCCATCATAAGCATGATGCAAAAATTGAGTTCCTCTGACTTAACTCTTCCATAGCTATATTTGTTACCGACTGTCTTTCTAGATGTAGGTATCGTCGTACTATAAGTAAGATAGAGTTTAGGAAATTGAGTTCTTACAACTGAGCTCTACCACACGATCTAGAGTTAGAAGAAAGAGTGACAGTCCTAAATGCCCCGTTGCCTCCTACTTATAAGTGTGGTACACAACACACCCATAAAAAAGACTCTACTAGACACGACTTGTAGACTCTCTAGGACAGAACTACTCTGATACCACTTTATCACCACCCAAACTGATGGGCCGCGACAGGCACCCGATACCTTACCCAACCGAGTACAAACATAACATATCTTTTCATGTCATACTATCATAGATAACTAAGCCGGAAGGCTATCGTGAGTTCAGTAGAATACAAAATATGGTACTAATTTATACATAAAACATACGGGCCTATAAGGACAAACTAAACACTCATATACTAAACATAGGCCGACAAGGCCATACAAGCTTTCACGTACATGACATCTGTCTACAAGCCTTTAAGAATACATAATTTTCATAAAGATTGGGATAAAGTCCCGCCATACCCAACAGTACATGTCTAAATCATACTAACCAAACAAGTAACTCCGAAGCAAATAGAGTGCACCAGCATCTTCCATTGAGCTGATAGCGTACTTGGAGGGCTCTCGACCTGTCTATCGGGACCTGCGGGCATGAAACGTAGTGTCCCCTAGCAAAAGGGACGTCAATACGAATAAGGTACCGAGTATGTAAGGCATATAAATAAGTACATAATAGACATAGAAGAAATATAGAGTAAATAACTCAACCTGTAAGTTTGGGAAAACTTTGCAAATCATTAAATACTTATAGTGTCATGCATATGGGTATGAATGTCATGTCATGCATAGGTACATATTTCATAACATCATCAGCCTCTGAGGGTGTCCCATCATATCATCTCGGCCACTATGGGCAAAATCATCAACATATATCAGCTAATCAGGTGGTAGTGTGTATATAACGTCATAACCTTTCCCATATCCCATATACATATATACACATACATATCTATGCGTATATAACTCCATCTAGTCATGGGTCAATGTACATGAATGCAATGCATGAAAAGTACGTTAATAAAGTCTTTCAGAATGTCATAAGACCATTTTGCCTTTGAGTAATATCATAAGGTAAACTCTTTTCAACTTTCACATTTTTCTGAGACCCATGAACATATGATAGAATATTATGATATATGGAAATTCAAGAACATAGATATCTCTAATACTTCTATGAATAGTCATTTATGGAATTTGTGCATTTGCTCATCTCGTTTGTGTTGTATAGATCATTCCAAAAGAAAGAAGGGATAGCCTTAACATACCTGGAGTAGGGAAAAAATCCGTATGATATTCTTGGAAAAGGTTGCACCGTACTCCTTTAGAATCGCAAAATCTCACGTTGCTAATTGTGCTAAGTACCTCGTTGGATTTTGGTTGAAGAAATCACATTATCAATGTAATTTTTAGAATTTTGAGTGAAATGTTTTGAGAATGAAATGTATTGAAACTTATAAGAATGGCTAACTTCTGATTGTAGTATTTGATATGGAAAATATTTGAATGCCAAGCTTCATCCGTAAGCCTTTTTTGGCAAATTTATGCACTTTTCTCTTAGTTATACATAATCATCCTTGTAAGCCACGAACTCATCCACACATGCCACATGGTATGTAAGTGAATAGTCATCATGTGGGTTTTATATGGCTGCCACATCATTCTTAAGATTTATCCTAATTATTGTTAATTATCAATTTCTTTAATTAACTTGGTAATTCTCCACTAATCCAATAATTAATAAATCACATAATTAAGAATTGTCTCGAATTTCTTAAAATACTATTCCTTTTTAATACACTTTATACATCATATTGACATGGTCATATGGTACCTTGTATGGTACTAGTCCATAAATATCGGGACGTTTGTCCCGTATTTTATCCCAACATGCCAAACTTGGATGAAAATTTATTTTCTTTGACTTGCTTCCCCTCTCACCTTGATGAACTTACTTATCACTTGTTTGAAATAGCATAATCCTTATAATCTCCAAATAATCTTTTCCTTTGACTGATGTCAATAACCCTACGACAAATTCAACCTACAATACTGCAGGGTACTGCGAAGCGTAACATCATCGTAATGTAATACTGCAAGGTATAACATCATTGTAATATAATACTACAAGACGTAACATCATCATAATATAATACGGCAGGATCATCGTAATATAATACTGCATGATATAACATTATTGTAATATAATACCACATGACGTAATATCGACGTAATATAATCTGTGTTTGGTCACTTAGTAATAGCTAATAGGCTTAACTAATCCTATTTCTAAATGATTTTTGTTTGTTTTGAACTTTTGCCTAGGTTCCAGGAATTGAATGACTCTATTTACTTCTGATTTTCCTGAAAGTCTGAAACTGTTTTCTTAAAACTATTCTTGCAAATCACTATCACTTCAACTCTTAGAATATCTAGGGTCTTGCCCCCTCCAGTGTGACCATTGCTTTGGAGTCCATGAGACTCTTCTGAACTTTGACACACTGGGCTGGATATTCCACACTGCACCAGCTATTGATTTTTGAGGGAGGCCTTGGTGTGAGCATTGCCGTGGGTATTGGAGGCCCTTGGGAACTTTGACACACTACGATACCCTCCTTGGCACTATGAGATATGGCAATTGAGACTGTTTGAAGGCCTGGTTCCCTAGGTTTTGCTTTGGGCCTATCCAGGCTCCCTATGGTATATTATTATCATTCCTGTAATTTATTTACACTTGGTCTGTAATAATAATTACTTTGTAAACAGATATTGGGGAAATTAGTAAACAGAGAGGGATTATTATACATATTTTGTTGGGAATGGGTAGATATCTTGCCTATAGGATTTAAAATCACTATTTACATCCTAGAAGCCATGCCTATAGGACATTGCAATGTTCATCACTTGTGTGCATTCTAGATATATAAGACTACATGATTCAAATCCATTTCTATAATCATAAATCATATTGTTGTGCTATTTGCATGCATTCTAGATACCATGCCTATAGGTTAAAATCAAATCTTGCACTTTCAGATATCATGCCTATTGGTTAAAAATCAGTCTTGCACATTTATATATCATGCCTATAAGCTAAAAATTAGTCTTGCACGTTATATATCATGCCTATAAGTTTAAAGTTAATTTATGCATTTAGGAGTCACGCTAAATAGGTTCAGTGTATTTAGCACTTATAAACCATACTTGTACGTTCTAAAACCAATCTTACATTCTGGCTACTAAGTTTGTGAGTTTAAAATCAATCCCCGCATGCCAATCAGGTTTTAATATTGCTGCATTGTCTAAAATCAGTTCTCACATCTTGACAGCATGCCCAGAGGATCTAATGAACCTAAACTGCTTGTTTTAAATGGTTTTACTGGTTATTGCACTTTTGATTGATGACTAGATATCATGTCCATAAGGTATCATTGATACATGCATAGGCAAGCCTATAGGGCGATTAAAAATCATGTAAACTGCAAAATTGTGTTTCTGATTAACTATCCAGATTCCGCAAACCCTCTAAAATCAGTAGGCAAACTGATTAGGTATTGGTTCCCTCTTTAATAAAGCCTTGCATATGTTCTGATTTGTGTTCACCTAGATATCATATCATTAGGACTCTTTTCAAATGTCTAAAACACTGCTGTCTGAGACGTGCATTTGTTTGTTCTATTTGCGGAGGTAAAATGTGAGCTCCCTTAATTGTTCTTTGCTTGACAGTCCTAATTGTTTTGTTTGTCGCCTAGTGTTTTCTCCTTTAAATTATTGTAGGAGAGTCTATATCCACCTTAACTGGAAGTCCTAAAATACCTTTGGGACTATATAAGTAAAGGGACAGGTAGTGCACGCATATGATACCAATATACATGGAAAGAGTGTGATGATTGGTCGCCCCTGTGGCGTTGGCCTTATTACCCTCCCCAGCATCAGTGCCACATCTGGGTCAAAATTTTCATCGGGCTGATACAATATGGGGAACGACAGAGGAAAAAGTGTTAGCTAGGCTGAGAAATTTGTTCCTAGAGGATGAGGATATGGATTGCAGTACAATGATTGAGGAGGAGGAGGAAGAAGACTCACCATTAAGACTATGGAAAAGGGAGTCGTACCCAAGAATTGGACCACCACACCATCCCAGGCCCACCGAGTCCCTGGGTAGCTTGGCATTTAGCCTAATTTACTTCTATATCCATGCTAGGCATTTCAGATGTTTCAGTAATTTTGTTTTAAAGATGCAATTTGTTTCAAAATAATTGCTCGATTCATCGAGCCGTATTTGTTTTGGATATTTTCTTGAATTTAATCAATGCATTGCTCTTTATTATTCATTATTATCTTTCACATTTTCTTTCTACAACATTATTATTACCTTTCCTGATGAATCGGTGACTGTGACATGTAATGAGACAACACAACATAAGGATAGTGACTCAGAGGAAGATGATGAAATACCTGGGAAGTTGTCAGAGAGGTTGAGAACTTTAAGAATAAGCCTAAGTCCAACCTGGACGAAACCGAAGTAGTAAATTTGTGAGACACCAAAACCGTCAAGGAGACTCGCATAGGCATTCACTTATCACCAATAGAGAAGGAGGAGTACTTCGTTTCTTGAAGGAATATAAGGACATCTTTGCATGGTCATATAATGACATGATCGGTTTGAGCACATCCATAGTGACTCACAAGTTGCCTACCAATCCAATATGTCTACCGGTAAAGCAAAAACTTAGAAAGTTCAAGCCAGATATGATCCTGAAAATCAAGGAGGAAGTTACTAAACAGATCAAAGCCAAAGTCCTCAGGGTAGTTTAGTACCCAACCTGGTTAGCCAACATTGTACCCGTTTCGAAGAAAGATGGGAAAGTCAAAGTATGTGTTGACTATCGAGACTTAAAGAAAGCAAGTCCCAATGATGACTTCCCACTACCAAATATACACATCCTGATCTACAATTGCGCCAAGCATGAGCTCCAATACTTTGTAGATAGCTTTGCGGGTTATCACCAGATCTAGATGGATGAAGAAGACGCAGAGAAAACAACTTTTATTACACTATGAGGGGTGTACTGCTACAAGATGATCCCATTTGGTCTAAAGAATTCTAGGGCCACTTACATGAGAGCCATGACAACAATCTTACATGATATGATACACAAAGAAATAGAGGTGTATGTTGACGATGTCATTATCAAATCCAAGAGGGCCGCAGATCACACAGCAGACTTGAGAAAGTTCTTTGACAGGTTAAGGAGGTACAACTTAAAATTGAACCCCGCAAAATGTGCATTCGGGGTTCCCGTAGGAATGTTATTGGGATTCATTGTTGGCCGTCGGGGAATTGAGTTGAACCCGTCCAAAGTTAAGGCTATTCAAGAGTTACCGCCACCAAGAAGCAAGAAGGATGTGAGAGCTTCCTAGGACATCTCAACTATATCACTCGCTTCATAGCACAGTCTACAATTATATGTGAACCCATCTTCAAGATGTTGAGGAAAGATGCCGAAACAAGTTAGACCAAAGATTGTTAGAAAGCTTTTGACAAAATCAAGGAGTACCTATCCACACCACTGATCTTGGTCATTCCAGAGCCAAGTAGACCCTTGCTACTCTACCTTGAAGTGCTAGATGGAGCCTTCGGCTACATTCTGGGGTAGCACGATGAGACAGGGAGAAAGGAACAAGCTATCTACTACTTGAGTAAGAAGTTCACACCTTACAAAGCACAATATTCATTGTTGGAATGCACTTGTTGTGCGTTGACTTGGATGACTCAGATATTAAGGCATTACTTCTATGCCTATACCACATACCTCATATCTAGGACGGACCCTCTGAAATACATCTTCCAGAAGCCCATGCCGACTAGAAAGTTAGTCAAGTGGCAGATACTGTTAAGTGAGTTCGATATCGTCTATGTAACTCAGAAAGCTATGAAAGGACAAGCATTGGCAGACCATCTTGTTGAAAATCCTGTGGGAGGGGAATACGAACCTTTGAAAACGTATTTTTCTGATACAGAAGTATCATTCGTAGGAGAGGACATTGCTGAGGCTTACGACGGTTGGAGAATGTTCTTTGATGGGGCTGCAAACTTCAAAGGAGTGGGCATTGGAGCCGTCTTGGTATCAGAAACTAGCCAACATTATCTGGTATCTGCTAAACTCAGATTTCCCTGCACCAACAACATGGTAGAGTATGAAGACTGCATACTAGGGCTCAACATGGCAATCGACATGAATATTCAGGAGATGCTGGTAATCAATGATTCAGATTTGGTTGTGCACCAGGTACAAAGAGAGTGGGCTGCGAAGAACACCAAGATATTGCCATACTTTCACTATGTGCAGGAATTGATGAAAAGATTCACAAAGATAGAGTTCAAACATGTGACCAGAATTCAAAATGAGTTTGCAGATGCATTGGCCACTTTGTCTTCAATAATACAACATCCAGACAAGAATTTCATTGATCCCATCCTCGTGAGGATCAATAATCAACCAGCTTATTGTGCTCATGTCGCAGAAGAAACAGATGGAAAACCATGGTTCCACGACATCAAGGAATAGTTGGCAAAGGGAGAATATCTAGAACAGACAAACCATACTCAGAAGCGCACCTGCAAAGATTGTCTAATCACTTCTTCCAAAGTGGAGGAACCCTATATAGAAGAACCCCTGATCTAGGTTTGTTAAGGTGTGTTGATTCAAAGGAAGCTTCCAAGTTGCTCGAAGAAATACATGCCGGAACTTGTGGACCACATATGAATGGTTTTAGTCTAGCCAACATAATACGCCAAGTTGGATATTTTTGGATGACCATGGAGCCGGATTGCATCTGGTACGTACAGAAATGCCCAGTGTTAGGTACATGCAGATATGATAAGAGTACCACCTAATTAGCTTAACGCAACAAGTACACCTTGGCTTTTTGCTGCCTCGGGAATGGATGTCATCGGTCTGATCGAACCTATTGCTTCAAAATGGCACATGTTTATTTTAGTGGACATCGACTACTTCAAAAAATGGGTAGAGGCTGCATCCTACAAAGCTGTAACCATGAAAGTCGTCGTACACTTTGTCAAAGATCGTATTATCTATTGATTCGGAGTTCCCGAGTCCATTATCACTGATAATACTGCCAATCTCAACAGTGATCTAATGAAAGCCATGTGTGAAACTTTCAAAATCAAATACAAGAACTCCACAACATATAGACCTCAGTAGAAGCCGCCGACAAGAACATCAAGAAGATACTAAGGAAAATGGTGGAAAATCACAAACAATGGAACGAGAAGTTACCCTTTGCCCTATTGGGGTACCTCACCATAGTTCACACATCAATAGGGGCAACTCCCTATCTGCTGGTCTATGGTACCAAAGTTGTCATCCCGACTGAGGTAGACATTCCTTCTTTAAGGATCATACATGAAGCCTAACTCAACGACGCAGAATGGATAAGGATTCACTACGAGCAATTAGCCCTTGTAGACGAAAAAAGAATGAACACGGTATGTCATGGTCAGCTTTATCAAAACAGAATGTCCAGAGCTTTCAACAAAAGGGTCAAACCAAGAAAGTTTGCACCAGGACAGCTGGTGCTGAAAAAGATCTTCCCACATCAAGATAAAGCCAAAACGAAATTCTCTCCCAACTGGCAAGGTCAAACCAAAACCAATCAATTCAGACGCAGTCAAGAGATACTATGTTTAGACTACTTTCATTTCTTCATCTGATGTAATTGAACTATGCTTGACCTGATTCCCATTTAAGAGGGGATACGTAGGCAGCCCTGTGGGTTCAGTCATATCATAATAAAATTTTTATTCCCCCCTCCAGAACCAGAAACTGGGGCAGAATTTTGAGGAGGACCCTCAAATTTCTGGAACAAGTCCATCCAACGCCACCACATGCCAAAAATTTAGAATGTCACGACCTAAACCGATGGGCCGCAACGGGTGCCTGAGTCATACCTGTCAAACACCCCTAAGCATGCATCTAGGATATGAACCTCTATAACATTTGTGAATTACGAAGACAATATACATGAAGAAAACCTGCCAACAAGGCATATGTACGTATACATGCAGAATACAATGGGCGAGCCGACAAGGCTGCTATAGACAACTATACATCCAATAACTGAAAGCTGACACGGCCACATACAATCTAACTAGACATACTATACTATCTACATACCTCTAATAGAAACATAACTGTACAAAGACGGGATTGAGCCATGTCATACCCATATATATGTATATATAAACATATCATACCAAAATAAAAAACAACTCTGGATCAAGTGGAGCACGCCAACTCTCGCTACGGTCCCGTCAGCTTGCCTACCAGCACCTGCGGGCATGAAACATATGCCCCGTGAAATAGGGTGTCAGTACGAAAAATGAACTGAGTATAAAAGGCATGAAAATTAGTATGTAAAAGACATTGATCAAACATAGAATATAAAAACACATCTTTAAATCCAAATAACTTTATAAATTCTGAAACATTTATAATGTCATGTATGTGTGTATAAATTGCATGCCATGCATAGGTATGGGTGTACATAATATCATCAAGCCACTGAGAGCATCCCATCATACCATCTCGGCCACTGTGGGCAACATCATCAACATATAACAACTGATCAGGTAGTGGTGCATATATAATGCAGTAACCTTTTCCCATATCCCATACACATATATTTACATATAAATGCGTATATAACGCTATCTGGTCATGGGTCAATTCACATGTATAAATAAGTGAAATGCATGAAAAATACGTAAAAATCTCAATATTCCTTGTGGATAAACTTTTTTAACTGTGTATTATTCTGAAACTCATGAACAGAAGATAATAATAATTCTCATAGGGAATCAAGAATATAGACACCCCTAGTATCTCTATGGATAGAGTAATTTATGGAAACTGTGCGTTTACTCGTTTCTTCAGTATAATTTGGACCATGCCAAAAGAAGAAGGGATGGACTTAACATACTTAGAGTAGGGAAAAATCCGTATAATATTCTTGGCTAAGATTGCACCGTACTCTTTTGAAACGACAAAAGTTTTATGGAATTACGCTGAAGTATCCTGAACGAAGATAAGCTACCGCTTCTTTGAATTATTTTGATGGAATTAGTTGCACGAACTGAAACTTCTGCTCTCTTATTGTTTTTGAACCAAATGATATCCTAAGTATTGATCCTAATGAGATGGAGGTAAGACTTTAAGTCTTATCTCGGTTAAACTTTACCCTTAGGTAGCCACATGGCAATAATGACCAAGAGTAATGTTTAGCCATTGTGGCTTTCTGCCATGTTTGGGGGGGTATAATTTATAATTTTTTATCCACTTATTAGTTAACTGGGTAATGTCCTATTACCCGGTAATTAATCAATTACTCGCATAATTTAAAAATTATCACAAATTACTTAAAATTCTACTTATTTTTAATATATTTTATACATTATACTACCATGGTTATACGGTACCTTGCATGGTACTAGTTTATAATTATCGGATATTATCGCTCGACCTATATTTTATTCCAAATTGGCCACTTTCAACGAAACTCGTTTTCTTTAATTCGTGTACCCCTTTATCCTTCATAACATTTATTTATCGCTTGTTATAAATAGAGTAAATACGTTAACGTCAAATGATCTCATTCTCGAGTCTATGTCAATTAACTGAAGATGAAACTTTTAACGTACGAACACGCGAGATGTAACATCCTTCACCCCTTAGAAACATTCATCCTCAAATGTTCAACTCCCCGTGATCTATATAACTTTGGCAGGGTCGCCTTTGTAACAACACTACTACCAACTCTCCCTGTAGAAGCTTAATAATCCAATGCCACACATGACCACAATTATCAATAACGACCATGGCCTCACACGATCAATGACAATAACCAATAAAAGAATTTGTACACGTACCTTATGGTTATGATGTCTCAGTCGGAACCTCCTCTGGAGGAGGAAATAAGTAGGGATATCTAGACTTCATGTCTTCCTCGGCCTCCCAAGTCATTTCTTCCACATTGTTGTTCCTCCAAAGTACTTTCACGGAGGCTACCTCCTTATTCCGTAGCTTACGAATTTGTCGGTCTAGGATGGCAACTGGAATTTCCTCGTATGACAAGTCCTCTGTAATTTGTACATCATCCGTAGGCACCACTCAGGTAGTATCGCCAATGAACTTCCGTAGCATAGATACGTGAAAAACCAGATGGACAGACTCCAACTCCGATGGTAATTCTAACTCATAAGCTACTTGGCCCACTCTACGAATGATCCTATATGGCCCAATATATCATGGGCTAAGTTTGCCTTTCTTGCCAAAACTCATCATACCCTTCATAGGTTACACCTTTAAAAATACCCAGTAATCAACCCCAAACTCTAAATCTCGATGCCGCATGTCAGAATATGACTTCTGACGACTCCGAGCTGTTAATAGTCGACCCCGGATAAGCTTAACTTTTTCTATGGCTTGATGATCTAGGTTTGGCCCATGTAATCCAGATTCTCCAACATCGAACCACCCTATAGGCGACCTACACTTCCGTCCGTAAAGAGCTTCGTATGGAGCCATCTAAATTCTAGAATGGTAACTATTATTATATGCGAACTCAATAAGCGACAGATGATCATCCCAGCTACCTTTGAAGTCTATTACACAAGCTCGTAACATATCCTCCAGTTTCTGAATAGTATGCTCAGCTTCTCTGTCTGTCTGGGGATGAAATGTTGTACTAAGACTTAATTGAGTCCCCAATCCTTTTCGGAAGGACCTCCAGAAGTTAGCTATAAATTGAGCTCCTCTATTTGAGATAATAGACATAGGGACACTATGCAGTCGTACTATCTCCTTAATATAAAGCCTTGCATAATCCTCTAAGGAATATGTAGTTTTAATAGGCAGAAAATGGGCTGACTTTGTAAGCCTATCAACAATCACCCATATCGAGTCAAACTTACACTGGGTACGAGGTAAGCCTATGATGAAATCCATATTTATTACTTCCCATTTCCAAGTTGTAATCTCCATAACTTGCAATAACCCACTGGGTTTCTGATGCTCAATCTTAACCTACTAATAGTTAGGACACTGAGCAACAAACTACGCTATATCCTTTTTCATTCCGTCCAACCAATACACTTCCCTGATATCATGATACATCTTTGTCGCTCCTGGATGGATAAAATAGCGAGAAGAGTGAGTTTCTCCATAACCAGCCGACGTAGCCCTTCAATATTAGGGACACATAATCGTCCTCCATATCTGAGGACCCCATATTCTGTAATTTCAAATGGTGTCTTCTCCTTCCGAGGGGTGGTATCCTTATAATGAACTAACATAGGATCCTCGTACTAGCGTTCCTTTACTTTAGTTACTAAAGAGGATATTGCCGTATCCTGAATAGTGATTCCAATATCACCTGAGTCCAGTAGCCAAACTACAAGACTAGCTAGCTGATGAATCTCATGGGCTATTCCCTCTTTTCTGGCTGTAAATAAGACAGGCTACCCATAGATCTACGGCTGAGGGTGTCGTCTACTATGTTCATCTTTCTCGGATGGTATAAAATATCAACGTCATAGTCTTTAAGTAGCTTCAACCATCTCCTTTGACATAGATTCAATTCCTTTTGCTTGAAGATATACTAGAGGCTCTTATGATCCGTATAGATATCAACATGAATGCCATACAAGTAGTGCCTCCACATCTTTAGTGTATGAATCACTGCAACTAACTCTAAATCGTGTGTCGGGTAGTTCTTCTTGTGCTTTCTTAGTTGTCTAGAAGCATAATCTACAATCTTACCATACTGCATCATTGCACAACCCAATCCAACGCCTGAAGCGCCACAATATATCACATAACCATTCGTCCCTTCTGGGAGTGTTAGAACCGGTGCTGAAGTTAGTCTGTCCTTTAATGCCTGGAAACTCCGTTCGCAAGCATCAGTCCATTGAAACTTTTTCCCTTCTGAGTCAAATTTGTCAAAGGTGCTGAAAGGGAAGAAAATCCCTCTACAAATATCCTATAATAACCTACCAAACCATGAAAGCTACAAACCTCCTTCAGTGTTGTGGGTCTGGGCCAAGTCTTTACTGCCTCAATCTTTTGTGTGTCCACCCGGATGCTTTCACCCGAAATGACATGCCCAGGGAAAGCTATAGAGTTCAACCAAAATTCAAATTTAGAAATTTTTGCATACAACTATCCTTCTCGTAGAACTCTGAGCACAGTACGCAGATGATCTGCATGCTCAGCCTCTGAACGAGAATACACCAATATATCATCGATAAATACAATTACGAACAGATCTTAAAAAGTCCTGAACACATGGTTCATCAAATCCATGAATACTGCTGGGGCATTGGTCAAACCAAACGACATAACACGAAACTCGAAGTGCCTGTATCTGGTTCTAAATGCTGGCTTCGAAATATCTTCCTCCTTAACCCTTACCTGATGGTACCAGGACATCAAGTATATTTTTGAAAAACACCTGGCACATTACAACTGATCAAATAAATTGTCAGTCCTCGGGAGTGGGTACTTATTCTTGATCGTTACCTTATTCAACTATCTATAATTAATACACATCCGTAAGGAACCATCTTTCTTCCTCACAAATAACACAGGTGCTCCCCACGGTGATGTACTAGGTCTGATAAAGCCTTTTTCAAGCAATTCCTTTAGTTGTTCTTTCAACTCTGCGGGGGCCATTCTATAGGGAGGAATACATATTGGATGAGTATATGGTAGTAGTTCAATAAAAAACTCATTTTCTCGCTCTAGCGGAAGACCCAGAAGTTCATCGGGAAAAACATTGATAAACTCATTAACCACTGGGATGGATTGAATGGTTGGCGACCCCACTTCCACATCCTGAACCCGAACTAAGTGATAAATACAACTCTTTTGATCATATTCCTTGCCTTGAGATAGGAAATGAATCTTCCTCTCGGTGATGCTATATTACCTTTCCACTCCAAAATAGGCTCCCCTAGAAATTGATACTGGACTATCTTTTATCTACAATCAACATTGGCATGACAAGAAGCTAACCAATCCATACCCATTATAATATCAAATTCTACCATATCTAACTCGATTAAGTCTGCTACGGTAGATCGATAATGAACTACTATTATACAACCCATATATACTTGCTTAGCTATCATTGAGTCCCCAACAGGAGTAGACACCTCAAAAGGTTTAACTAATTCAGGTTTTATTTCAAACTTACTAGCAACCAACGGAGTAACGTATGAAAAGGTGGAACCTGGGTCAATAAGTACATATACATCATATGAGAAGACTGATAATATACCTGTAACAACATCAGGCGATGACTCATGGTCATGTCATCCTGCCAACACATAAATGTGGTTCTGAGGGTTGCTCGAGCTAGATGCTCCACCTCTGCCTCTACCACGACTCATTGGTGCTTGTGGACCTTTCACATGGGGGCGTATTGATGATGACGAACCAGCTACAGATCCTGCTGGCTGAGCTATGCTTGCATCACCTCTTATCAGATAATCCCTCATAACGTGACCTGGATAACCACAAGTATAACAAATACCTAATCCCATACGACACTGCCCGGTATGCTACTTACCATATTGAGCACATCGCGGTACAGGTGGCCTCATCTGATTTGACTCACCCCTATACTGAGAACCTGAGGCCCTAAAATTCAGACTAGACTCTGAATATGTGGAACGATCAAATCTCTTGCCACCAAACTGAGGGGGTGCACTAGCTGATGGCTGGGCTGGATACCTCCGGTACTGCTGCCTCTGACCAACTCAAAACTCACCAAAAGGACCTGAAGAACTCGTTCTCTTATTCTGGGCCCTATCATGCTCACGATCGGCCCTCTATTTCTATTTACGCTCCTTTACACCATGAGTGTATTCCTGAATACAAGAAATATCCATGTCTGGCTGAAGTGAGGCTCTAATCCCATCACGAATCGGTGAACCCGATCCTCCATCTTAGATACAATAGTGGGAGCATACCTAGCAAATGAATCAAACTGAAGACTGTACTCCCGAACACTCATGTTATCCTGCCAAAGGGTCAAGAACCTATAAACTCTAGCCCGTCTAAGCTCTAGTGGCAGATAATGACGAAGAAAAGCTTCTGTAACCTCCTACCATACAACTGGAGGGGCATCCTCACCTCTCGACAATTCCCAAGACTCGTACCAATTAACTGCAACATCTCAGAGTCTATAGGAATCTAGATCAACTGACTCAGTCATAGTGGCCTTCATTACCCGTAACGTCCTCTACACTCTATCAATAAATACTTGAGGGTCCTCATTCGGATATGCCCTAGTGAATACTGAAGGGTCTAAATTTATAAAGTCAAGAACCCCCGCACTGATGGACCTATCTGCATGACCAATACCTATTTCCTAACGTCGAGCCTGCGTGGCTACTAATCGGGTTAATAGCTGGATAACATCTATCATCTCCTGACCCGGTGTATCTGGCTGAGGTGCTGAATGTACAAGGGCGGGCACTGGAGCTGGTGCCCTTTGGAGCTCTTCTGGAAAGGGCGAGGTATGTGAAGTCTTAGATGAAACCTTACAATGAGACTCTCCCCGAGCCCTGGTAACTCGTGGCGCTCGACTAGTAGTCTCACCAGCCATGGACTTTCCCTTTTGGGCGGCCGTACTCTTTGGAGGCATTGCTGAAAATATAATATATCGTTAAGAACATGAATTCTTGTATCGCACGATCTGAGATAAAAAGAAAGGATAACATCCTATATGTCCTATAACCTCCTACCTAAAAGTGTGGTGCACAACACACCCATAAACAAGACTCTACTAGACACGGTCTATAGAAAACCCTAGGACAGAACTGCTCTAAAACCACTTTTGTCATTATCCAAACCGATAAGCCGTGACGAGTGTCTGAGTCTCACCTGTCAAACACCCCTAAGCATGCATCTAGGATATGAGCCTGTATAACATCTGTTGAATTATGAAGATAGCATATATAAAGGAAACCTGACAACAAGGAATATGTACGTATACATGCAAAATACAGTGGGCGAGCCGGCAAGACTGCTATAGACAACTATATATCCAATAACTGAAAACCGACAAAGCCACATACAACCCAACTAGACATACTGTCTATAGACCTCTAATGGAAATATAACTGTACAAAGACGGTACTGAGCCACGTCATACCCATATATATATATATATATATATATATATATATATATATATATATAAACATATCGTACAAAAATCAAAAGCAGCTCCAGATCAAGTGGAGCATGCCAACTCTTGCTGATTAGGGATCCTAAGAAGGGGGACCGTCAGCTTGCCTATCTGCACCTACGGGAATGAAACGCAGGCCCTGTGAAATAGGGCATCAGTACGAAAAATGTACTGAGTATGTAAGGCATGAAAATTAGTACGTAAAAGACATAGATGAAACATGGAATATAGAAACACATCTTTAAATCTGAATAACTTTGTAAATTCTAAAACATTTATAATGTCATGCACGTGCGTATAAATGTCATGTCATGCATAGGTATGGGTGTACATAATATCATCAAGCCACTGAGGGCATCCCGTCATATCGTCTCGGCCACTGTGGGCAACATCCTCAACATATACCAGCTGATCAGGTGGTGGTGCGTATATAACGTCGTAACCTTTTCCCATATCCCATGTACATATATTTACTTATATATGTGTATGTAACTCCATCTGGTCATGGGTCAATGCACATATATAAATGGGTGAAATGCATGAAAAATACGTAAAAATCTCAATATTCTTTCCGGATAAACTTTTTTAACTACGAATTATTCCGAGACCCATGAACAGAAGATAATAATAATTCTCATGGGGAATCAAGAATATAGACACCCTTAGTATCTCTATGGATAGAGTAATTTATGGAAACTATGCATTTGCTGGTTTCTTCAGTATAATTTGGACGTTGCCAAAAGAAAGAAGGGATGACCTTAATATACTTGGAGTAGGGAAAACTCCGAATAATATTCTTGGCGAAGATTGCAGTGTACTCTTTTGAAACCACAAATTTTTTATGGAATTATGCTAAAGTATCCTGAACGAAGATAAGCTACTGCTTCTTTGAATTATTTTGATGGAATTAGTTGCATGAACTGAAGCTTCTGCTATCTTAACGTTTTTGAACCAAAACATACATTAATGGTTCGAGGATGTTCTAAGTCTTGATCCGAATGAGATGGAGATAAGACTTATAATCAAGTCTTATCTTGGTTAGGTTTTAACTTTACCCTTAGGTAGCCACATGACAATAATGACCAAGAGTCATGTTTAGCCATTATGGCTTTATGCCATATTTTTTTTGGGGGGGGGGGGGGGTATAATTTATAAATTTTTTTCCACTTATTAGCTAACTGAGTAATGTCCTGTTATCCGATAATTAATCAATTACCAGCATAATTTTAAAATTGGCACAAATTACTTAAAATTCTACATATTTTTAATATACTTTATATATACGTTATACATTATACTACCGTGGTCATATGGTACCTTGCATGATACTAGTTCATAATTATCGGGTATTATCGCTCGACCCATATATTATTCCAAATTGGCCACTTTCAATGAAACTCGTTTTCTTTAATTCGTGTACCCCTTTATCCTTCATACATTTATTTATCGCTTCTTATAAATAGCATAAATACGTTAAAGTCATGATGATCTCATCCCCGAGTCTACGTCAATTAACTGAAGACAAAACTTTTAACGTACGAAAATGCGAGATGTAACACAGAAATTGGTTAAGAAACTGGGGCAGAACTTTGAGAAGGATTCTCAAAATTTCGAAAAAGGTTCAACAAGTTTCGTCACTCGCAAACAGCCGAAGGATCATTTACTAAACTGGGCAAAATTTTGAGGAGGACCCTAAAAATTCTAATATAAGAAAGTTGTAATACTCTTAAATGTGTTACAGTTCCCAGTTCATCTAAACTACTTGATATTTCATTATGATTCCTGAAAACAACTCTACTTTCATCAATAATTGCATAGTTTCGAAAACTCTATCTCCGTAATATCTAGGTGCTACCCAGGGAAAATCAAACAAAGCCTCCAGAACGGAGCGGAGCAAAGCCAACAGACGAAGGCACGAACCAACCTCCCCTTACAAAACTTACAATTTTTCTTTGAGCGCAGGCACATCTGACGTAACAGTAGCATTTGCAAATATATATACACACAACAAAATCACTATCAATCGGTCCACCAAACACCGAATATATCTCCAGCTAAGAAATACTCTACTCATATTTGCTAACTGTTTACTGCATAAGGCTAAGAACTACCTTCCATTTACATGGGACTATGCCCTGCCCCGAATCTTGCATGAGGCTAATCCCTGCCTCCATATCTGTATATGGCTAAGCACTGCCTTCCATTTGCATTGGACTAAAACCTGTCCCAAATCTTGCATGAGGCGAATTCCTGCCTCCATATCTGTATAAGGCTAAGCTCTGCCTTCCTTTTGCATGGGACTAAGCCCTGTCCCGAATCTTGCATGAGGTTAAGCCATGCCTCCATATTTGCATAAGGCTAAGCACTGCCTTCCCTTTGCATGGGACTAAGCCCTGTCCCGAATCTTGCATGAGACTAAGCCCTACCTCCAAATTTGCATAAGGCTAAGCACTAACTTCCATTAACATAGGACTAAGCCCTGTCCCGAATCTTGCATGAGGCTAAGCCTTGCCTACATATCTTCATAAGGCTATGCTCTGCCTTCCATTTGCATGGGACAAAGCCCTGTCCCGGATCTGCATGAGGCTAAGCCTTACCTCCATTTTTGCATAAGGATAAGGTCTGCCTTCCATTTGCATGGGACAAAGCCCTATCCCGAATCTGCATGAGGCTAAGCCCTACCTCCATTTTGCATAAGGTTAAGCACTGTCTTCCATTTACATGAGACTAAGCCCTGTCCCGAATCTTGCATAAGGCTAAGCCCTGCCTCCATTTTGCATAAGGCTAAACACTGACTTCTATTTGCATGGGACTAAGCCTTGTCCCGCATCTTGCATGAGACTAAGCTCTATATCCATCTTGGATGAGGCTAAGCCCTGCCTCCATATTTGCATAAGGCTAAGCTATGTCTTCCATTTGCATGGGACTAAGCCCTGTCCCATATCTTGTATGAGACTAAACTCTTTCTCTATCTGCATGAGGCTAAGCCCTGCCTCCATTTTGCATAAGGCTAAGCTCTGCCTTCCATTTGCATGGGACTAAGCCTTGTCTCGAATCTTGCATAAGGCTAAGCAATGCCTTCTATTTGCATGAGACTAAGCCTTGTCTCATATCCTGTATGAGGCTAAGCTATGCCTCCCTATCTACATAATGTTAAGCGCTGCCTTCTCATGGGACTAAGCATTGTCCCTCCTTGCATAAATGTTGCTCTATTCCGGCACTATCTATTTTCTCCTATTTCGGGCTAAGCTCTGCCCTCAACCTCACAAGACTAAGCCTTGTCTTGTTGATTTTAGCATCATATTATTGCATCTCATGGGCTGAAATATCACCAACTTGTCCAAAGGCATCATGGTCTAAAGGCATCATCCTCATAGCCGGAAGACACCATGCCATGGCCAGAGGATCTATCAAATTTGCATAAAATTATTCAAAGGTGTCATGGTTCGGAGGTACCATTTTCATGGCCCAAGAACATCATTTCATGGCCTGCGAATCTCCTATCTCACAATTCATGACCCAGTTCATCATAGTCTAAGGACGTAATCCGCACCATCCAAAGACAATCTTTCATGGTCCAAAGGGAATTTGCATCACGTTTAAATTCTTGTAGTAATCTATGTGCTTACATGCATCGTATTTTGAGTTTGCAGGTGATCCCGGAGGTAACCATTTTTCAAACAGGAGCAGCCTTCGCTCCGGTTTCCGCTCGTAGCATTTTTCCACTTTGCCATTCATAACCGATTCTCATCAGCTACCCATCCTACTCCGTGAAATCCAGCTATCTTCCCTATAATACATCTGATATATTCTGTATTCGCAACCATAACTCCATCTGACCTCACCCTTCACAAAAAGGACCTTTTGATGAAACTAGCTACCATTCCTATAAAAACTCTGTCGGCTTCATTCACCGATGGGTCCAAACCTACACACGACCTTATACCTATAAAGCTAGTGATATGTAGGCAACTCAAAGACCAGGGTTCAACCTATATTTTCCAAAACGCCCATTCGGTCAAAATTGGCCATCATTTCTTTACCCGAAAACTCTTTCATTCTTTTTCGGGTAAAGAGGGACAACTGTTGATACCCATTTTTTCCCTATAATATTTTAAAAACTATGCATTGGCATCAATTAGTATTTTTTACAATTTTTGCATTTTAAAAAGATTTTAATTAATTCATCCCAGTATTTTATTTATAAAATAATCACTGATTGCATCCCCAATAGTTTTATAAAAATTTTGTGGCTTAATTTTATCATTTACATTTATACCAAGTTTCAATTATTGTACAAATAGCCACATTTGCATTTTTAGGATACAATTACAATTACTTTACAATTATAGCCCATGCATGCATTATTACATTATTTTACTGAAAAATAGCCTTTTATATTTTTTAAAATATTAAGTAATTATTTTAAAATATTTTTATGCATGAAAGTTATTTTTTATAATTGTTAACTATTTTAAAATTATTTTTATCAATTAAATAGGTATTTAACAAATGACCCTTTTTATTTCGAACCTAGCCTAATTGAATGGCCCATTTTCAACCCCAAATCCCTAACCCACTAAGACTAGGCCCAAATTGAATTAAAACCCATCCCCAAAACCTTTCAATCTTGGCCATTGATTACAGAGATCAATGACCACCATCACTTCTTACAATTTTTAACCAAACGACCCCTCCTAAACCTAATTCATTCTTACCAAACGGTCGCCCTGGAATCCCTCATCCTCTCCGTGTATCTTAGACCTAAACCTAACCCTAGCCACCACCACCCAAAACTAATCTTATTCCCTCCGATTCTCACTCGACCCATGGATTTCCATGGCCTTTTGAGGCTCCTACTGATCTTCTACGTCTCCTAGTTGCTCGTTCTTATGATTTCCTGGAAAAATCTCAAAGAGATCAAACCAGATTTGGCTGAAGACTCTTTGAGAGTCCGTCTATGGTTGTGAGTGTTACTATTCCGATGCTTTTAAGGTTCAAATCTCTTGTTTGAGATTGGATTCTCTTCACCCTTTCATTCTTTCTTCAAAACCCTTATTTCAAACACGAATTCATCTAGATCTTTGTAGATTTGGAAAGTTTCTGAGTTCATCATCGATTTTTCTTTAAAGAGTTTCTTGTTTCTTCACTATTAGTCGATTTCTGGCACTATGTTATCTTAGGTTTGATCTCTTTATTATCTTATGTTCTATCCTCTGCATGTTTGAAGTGTTTTCAAATTCCCATTGTTTTTCTTTAAGGTTCTTTTACTTTTCTACTACTAACCGATTTTAGCACTACGCTACTTTAGGTTTTTGATTTCTCTAATTTATGTTGTTCGAATCTCTGTATGTTTGAAGTGCTTTCTTTTTCCATGGCTATTTCTTTAAGGTTATCCTAATCTTCCTGCAACTAATCAACCCTAAGTATCTTTCTAATTATCTGGGGTTTCCACTTCCATTTTTACAAAAGGTTTTCTAAAGTTTTTATGTTTCGTTTGATCTTTCTCGCATGGTTATGTTTTTTATCCAATTATTTTACTACTCAGTGTTTGATTTCAACCTCTTGCCCGTTATTGTTTGAATAATTGATTGATTAGCCTAATTATTTAGGGTTTCCTTTGTTTGCTAAACTAATTTGGTGATCTCTGATTATTTTCCTTTTTCCTGAGTTCTTAATTGACATCTCTTTTCTATATATGGATTGATTGACCCTTTGATTGGTTTCGGATTACCCGTGTTGACTTACTTGTGAAACTGATTACTTGATTTAAGATTTATAACCCTAATTGATTGTTAAATCTACTTCTTGCCTTATATGAAATTCAACTAGAGTTATTTATGGTATAATTCCCTAATTTCCTACCCCCAATCAAGCTTGATTGATTATTTAATTATTTTCTTACCTTATATATATATATATATATATATATATATATATATATATATATATATATATATATATATATATATATATATATATATATATATATATATATATATATATATATATATATATATATATATATATATATATATATATATATATATATATATATATATATATATATATATATATATATATATATATATATATATATATATATATATATATATATATATATATATATATATATATATATATATATATATATATATATATATATATATATATATATATATATATATATATATATATATATATATATATATATATATATATATATATATAAACTTTCCTCTCATCTCTCTGCTACTTGTGATCACTATTGGACTAGCCGATTGAAAGTAAGGCTAGATTGTTGAATCCTGCTTACTTTACCTTCTGTTTTTACTTCCTTAACTGGTATGCCTCTACCATTTTCATTCAATTAAAATGTATGTTTATCAGCATGCTACTTCTATTTAAATTTATGTGTTTATCAACATGTTACTTCTGTTAAATTTTGTGTTTATCAGCATGTTACTTCTGTTCAATCCATGTGTTTGTTAGCATGACTACTTCTGTCCAATCTATGATGCTACTTTTGCTCAAAACTATGTAGTCAATAGCATGTCTAACTTATGCGGGTCTAACTATGTCTATTAATGTTCAATCTATGTGTTTATGTCTACTCCTATCCAATACATGTGTTTACTACAATATCATGTTGACTTATGTTTTTAGTTAGAACTAGGTGTTTTGCCTTCAGCAAGTTTGCATGTTTACTTGTGCCTAAAATTATATCTATGTCTTGTCTACTTTCCTACTAGCATGATCTCC
The DNA here is from genome assembly GCF_000715075.1 of Nicotiana tabacum. Lineage (NCBI taxonomy): Eukaryota > Viridiplantae > Streptophyta > Magnoliopsida > Solanales > Solanaceae > Nicotiana > Nicotiana tabacum. The sequence goes on along the minus strand of NC_134086.1, from coordinate 76,295,269 downwards.
TTTCTGGATACCTTGCTCCCCAATCCCTATTACCCTTTACATGTGGTTGTTTGATCCACATTGCTTCTGTGTTTGGTCACTTAGTAACAGCTAATAGGCTTAAGTAATCCTATTTCTGAATGATTTTTGTTTGGATGGAACCTTTGCCTAGGTTCCAGGAACTGAATGACTCTGTTTACTTCTGATTTTCCTGAAAGTATGAAACTGTTTCCTCAAAACTATTCTTGGAAATCACTATAACTTCAACTCTTAGAACATCTAGGGTCTTGCCCCTCCAGTGTGAGCATTGCTTTGGAGTCCATGAGACTCCTCTTAACTTTGACACACTGGAGCTGGATATTCCACACTGCACAAGCTGTTGATCTTTAAGAGAGGCCTTGGTATGAGCACTGCCTTGGGTCCTGGAGGCACTTGGGAATTTTGACACACTAAGATACCCTCCCTGGCACTATGAGATGTGGTAATTGAGACTGTCTGAAGGTCTGGTTCCCCAGGTTATGCTTTGGGGCTATCCAGGCTACCTATGGTATACTATTATCACTCCTATAATTTATTTACACTTGGTTTTTAATATAATTACTTTGTAAACAAATATTGGGGAAATTAGTAAACAGGGAGGGATTATTATACATATTTTGTTGGGAATGAGTAGATATCATGCCTATAGGATTTAAAATCAGTGTTTACATCCTAGAATCCATACCTATAGGACATTGCAATGTTCATCACTTGCTTGCATTCTAGATATCATGACTACAGGTTTCAAATCCATTTCTGCAATCAGAAATTGCTATTTGCATGCATTCTAGATACCATGCCTATAGATTAAAATCAAATATTACACTTTCAGATATCATACCTATAGGTTAAAAATCAGTGTTGCACGTTTAAATATCATGTGTATAAGCTAAAAATCAGTCTTGCACATTTAGATATCATGCCTATAAGTTTAAAGTTAATTTTTGCATTTAGGAGTCAAGCAAAATAGGTTCAGCGATTTAGCACTTAGAAACCATGCTTGTAGGGTCTAAAACCAATCTTACATTTTGGACACTATGTTTGTGAGTTTAAAATCAATCCTCACATGCCAATCAGGTTTTAAAATTGTTGCATTGTCTAAAATCAGTCCTCACATCTAGACAGCATGCCCATAGGATCTAATGAACCCAAACTGCTTGTTTAAAATGGTTTGACTGGTTATTGCACTTCTGATTGAAGACTAGATATCATGTCCATAGGGTTTTAAATACGCCTAGACAAGCCTATAAGGCGATTAAAAATCAGGTAAACTATAAAATTGTGCTTCTGATTAACGATCCAGATTCAGCAACCCCCTCTAAAATCAGTAGGCAAACTGATTAGGTATTGGTTCCCCCTTTAATAAAGCTTTGCATATGTTCTGATTTGTGTTCACCTAGATATACTGTCATCAGGACTCTTTTCAAATGTCTAAAACACTTTTGTCTGAGACGTGCATTTGTTTGTTCTTTACGGAGGTAAAATGTGAGCCCCCTTAATTGTTCTTTACTTGACAGTTCCAATTGTTTTGTTTGTCGCCTAGAGTTTTATCCTTTTAATTACTGTGGGAGAGTCAAGATCTACCTTAACTAGAAGTCCTAAAATACCTCCAGGACAATATAAGTAAAGGGACAGGTAGTGCACGTATATGATATATCTTAAGGTTGCTAGAACGTTTTAGGTTATGACTAAGGGGATGAAATTGGGTAGTAAAGGATATGATTACTTGTGCGCCAATGCCACGCGTAACCCTTCTAGTTGAGGAAGGCTTACCGGGTATTGTACAGATGTGATCCTATAGGCTGACAAACCCAGGACCTCCCTAATCTTATTTACATATGTGTGCTTAGACTGCTTATTTGTTAAAATTCCTTTATCATACATATGTGCTTAGACCGCTTATTTGTTAAAATTCCTTTATCATACATATGTGCCTAGGCTTCTTATTTGTCAAATTTTCTCTATCTTATATGCATGCTTAGACTATCTATTTGTTAAATGACTAATTCACATAAATCAAGCTCGGCCGGGACCCACCATTGTGGACCGCGAGGGGTGCCTAACCTTCCCCTCAAGGTTATTTCGAGCGCTTATCCAATCTCTGGTAATGCAAACTAGTTATATGATTTAATTACTTTAGGTGCCCTAATGCACCTTAATCCGTTAGGCGACGACTCTTCAAGTACCCAATTCCCAAAAGGAAACGAGTTGTTCCCAAGAAATATTAAAACCCGGACTCCGCTAGAAAAAATGGGGCGCGCTAGATTTTATTTATGTGTACATTTGACCTTGACCAATCTTGAAATGTTGTTGACAAGTCTCGAGTATTGTGAAACTAGTTAATGATCCTAAAATATTGAATCTTCAGCAAAACTAATGGCACAAATGCAATAGTCCTTTCCTATCACTGAATGATAGTTAGATCACTTAAGCAGGCCTCTCATTGCTTGAACTAGTTAGGGATAACATCCATCTACTGATAATATGCCACTAGCCCTCCTGGTGTTCATGTCTGTCTTCTAGTAATGATCCTCTAGATATTGTGATGCATGTTATAGACAACCATAAGGTCATTAATGTTACTAGAATATATCAGTCCACCTGCTATGATTTATATTTGTACTAAGTGATCTGGTAAAGGATCCTAGGGTCAATATAGTGACTGGTTTTGAACTGTTTGTTCTCCTTATGCTCTCAAGAGTAATGTTTTCTATAACTGTTTGATGAACTTTTGTGTGTCTGAATCTCTATGTCAACTTCTGATAATGTGAAATTGTTAACTTAGCACCTTACCTGTGTCTAAACCTTTGAGTAAGAGTAATAGTAGATAATTAAGGGTATTTAGGTGTGAACTTGGATTGTGGCTAAGGTACCCCTCACTGATTCAAGAACTGCTCGGGGTCCATGAGATCCTTCTGAACTCTGAAGTACTAGGGCTCCACAATGGGATTTTATCCTTGAATAAGGTTTCACTCTAAGTCTTTGGTCAGTAACTCTTATTAATCTTCACAAGATTAATACAAGTAAAATTAGTTCTACTGTAATCCTCAGCTCTTTATCATTACTTTTTATGATTTTATTTTTATTCTACCTTACATCAATGTATACTATTATGCTTTGTTCATTTCTGTATGCACGATTTGAACTGTGCCTTTTGAGTTCGTTTGGAACTCAGGCCCAAGTTTGAGACTTAGACTGCCTTTTTCGCATATTGGATTATGCTGATGTTGATCTAAACCTTGCTAGGCCTGGTTTGCTCACCAGCCCAATTGTCAAAGAGTACATCTCTATTTTCCTTTACTTTAAATAATATTCATTATATTTTGTCATTCTATATCTATATCTCTGAAATACTAAAACTACTATTGGAATATTTTGATACTTTGATGGTCTAGGAACATTAAAAAATCAAGACTAATATATAAAATTTAAATTATAGATTTTCTTACCTTGGTTACATTAACGTTTGATCACTATTAATTTCAAACTAATCTTTTCAAACGAACATTTTATCGATGTTATCACTAACGATTTCAGTAATTTTTAACTTTCGTAGATTCAAAAGCGAAAACAACCCTCTTTGGAAAATCGTCAGATAAATCGCAAAAACAATATAAGAGTTGTTTTCAAGAAGTTAAAAAAAAAAGCGCAACCAAGTTTGCAAATGATGCTTAATAAATTTTAAATACAAGGCTTTCCGCTAAAATTGATTTTCAAATGAGGTATACCCACTTCCAACTTAAGGTATATTTTCAAAGCAATCGCTTACTCTACAAAGTTATAAATAAATAAAAACTTTCTCTTCGAGTAGACACACAAATATTTACAAAATAACAAATTTTAAATACAAGACGTTCTTCAAAAGCAAATGTATATATGGTTTTTAACTTAAGGTTTATATATTTTAAAAGGTGATCTCCTACTTTTCAAGATTGTAAACTCAAAAATAGATACATTTTTTTTTTCAAAATAGATAAACAACCTTCTCAAAAATAGTGAATTTTCAAATAAGACTTCAAATATTTTCTTAGAGTTTACTTATCAACTTCCACTAACTATGTAGAATATAGGCTTTTCTTTCCCCAAACCTAGCTTAAGCTTAAGGATCCACCTTAGGTTGATTTAAAAGGATGCCTAACACTTTCCCATTAGAATAACTCGAACCCTTACCCAAATTTCACCGGTTAGCAGACCACTCAGATAATAATTTTACGACTTATAGGTAACATAATATACGTTAAAATATTAGGCAACGACTCTCATTTAATTAACTTAAGAAGAACCATAGTGCAAAATAGGGTACAATAGCTAACGACCCGGGCAACCACCATGATATCTCTATTGGAGGTGGACTAATCGTAGCTTGAGGTGCACTGAATGCTGGCTGCTCGGAACGAGGTCCATAAGCACTATGGCTGCATGATATACCATGTGTGACCTAAGTGCTAACTATACCAACCTGATATGGTGGCCTCTGCCTAACCAACCCCTGCCTTCAAACTAGGCACAACTAAAATCTCCAAAATGATGAGGCCTCTTATCAAAGTTCGTCTCTCTCACCTGGCCTCTAATGTGCTAAATCCTGCTAGAAATCTCCACTACCTGAAAGAAAGAAGACTCGGTCTTGGTTTCTCTAGCCATCTGAAGCTTGATACAATAGGTAAGACCCCCTACAAACCTCTGTACCTTCTTCCTCTCCATATGGATCAGGATAGTTGCATGGCGAGATAAATCAAATTTTTTTGTCTCATACTAGGTGACAAACTGACAATCATGCTAACCTACTAAAGATACTAAAAATGGATGTGTCGCTCATCTCTCCAAGTGAGTGGAATAAAATTTTACATGACTGTGAAAATTATGCCCATGCAAGAGGAAGTAATCCTGATGGCCTACCCAGCTCATAAATCTGCCATCATCTTTTGGCTGAATCATGCATCTAAAAGATAGTAAAGTCAACTTTATTGGACTCAATTACTCCCAAGTTGTGCAAAATCTCATGACAACAGTCCAAGAAGTCTGGGGTTAATTCTGAAGTTTGAAATTTTACATTTCTATTCTCTCACAAATAGTGAGGAAATATTCAGCCAGATCGGGCGGACATGCACCTGTTCCAATAGTCTGGGTCTCGAGAGGTTGTGGCCGAGGTGGGGCTGACTTGTGGAGCCACCAGTTGCTCCAGTGGAGGAGTAGGTTCTGGACACTATTGTGCCGGTGGGACCAACTCAGACACCGGTGGTACCTATGGCTATACCTGGTCTTCAGGAGGCCTTAGATTAGATCTTGAGTGTGTATACAAACTTTATTCAAGCGGGTATTAACCATTTGCCACAACTACCTCATAGGTTGGGGAGGGAGCCTAGACTCCTATCGCTCGTACACTAGAGCAGCTTGCACAAGGTTATCAGACACCAGAGATGTTGCCAGTTCAGCCAGTAATTGCTGCTCGAGCTGAGGTGAGACCACCTATGACTGATGAGGAGAATAAGAGTATGGAGTGTTTCCACAGGCTTCATCCTCTACTCTTTAGTGGAGGCGAGTCATAGTGCTCAGGGTTTTCTAGATCGGTGTCATCAGGTCCTTTGCATTGCGGGTATTGTGAACACTAATGGAGTTGACTTTACTAACTTTCCTCTGACAGAGGCATCCTACATATGGTGGTAGAGCTATGAGTCAGGTTGACCTGCTGGCGTAGCACCACTTTCATAGCATCAATTCTTAGTTCTCTTCTTAGAGAAGTTTTTCCCATAGACTCGTAGAGAAGAGTTGTATTGGGAGTTTGACCAGCTATGTCAGGAGGGTGTGACAACAACCTAGTACGAGATGAGATTTGTGGATTTGGCACGTCATGTAGTATGGTTGTTTTCCACTGAAAGGGACAATATCAGGAGGTTCATTGACGGCCTCAACTATTGTCTATGTTATAGTTTGGTGCGAGAGGCCGAGACAGATTCTAGGTTTGACCAGGTGGTTTATATTGCTAGATGCTTGGAGCATGTTTGCAGGCTAGACCGAGGGAGCGTAAGGGCAAGATGTCATGTGGTTTAGGTAGTTTCGTGGTGCCTCGTTTGGGGGTCAGTCTTACCAATACAGAGGTCATTCTTTTAGGCCCACTCAGGTAGCTCGTCAGATTCCTCGTCCAGTTTAGTCATTATTCAGTGCACTGCCAACATAATGTTCTTATTGTGCTCTATCTACTCAGGGTTCCATAGGCAGCTATTCAAGTAAATATAGGTGTAGCAACAGGTCTCTCAGGTGCTTGGGTTGGTCCCACCGACTCGACATTATCAAGAATCTTCTCCTCAATAGGAGCTATTGGTGGCACCACAGTGACTACTCTACCAAGGCCTCTAACCATGGCACGTGCTCTACCCCAGCCTCTACTTCGACCCTAGCCTCTCTATTACACCCCATATTTTTGTACATAAAAGTACGCTATAAGAAAACTGATGTAAGACCAAAAAATGAGATCATCTTTGTAAGTATATAAATTAAGTTAATCGTGTCACCTTGGAGGTTAGAAATATTTATGATTATGAACAACAAGTACAAAGCGGGTTGGAAGGTTTAAAAGCTAAAGAAATTGAAGAAAATAATGTTTCGTCGAAAGTTGACAAGTTGGGAATGTTATAACTTGTACCTTTGGGGTGAGACTAGGGTTCTTAACATGGTAAGAGGGTTATGTTATGAGTTATTTTAGTCGCATGATAGTCATGTGTTATGTTTTGAAGTCAAGCGAGTTATGAAGCAAAAGTCGATGAAAGTCATCACAAGTTCTGTTCATAAATTTTATTGAAATTTGGGTCAAATATCACCGAGCTTTTATCCCAACATACTTATCGTTATGGGGTGATCCACCCATCACATTGCATTTTTGCGAGACTGCGCAGACTGCGTAGGTGACAAGTAGGTGTGTCACATATATGCTTAAATAAGAGGACTAAATATGTACAAAAAGGGGCCAGTTTGGGTCGGCCAATGTGCCCTTTTAAGGAATTATTTCTTTCATATATTACACTCATTATAGAGCATAAAAACCAGAGATAAACCCCTGCAAATTTCTCCCAAAAAATTCAACACAACACCTAATTGATTTTCTCTTCTTTTTAAGTTCTAGTTGGAGGAAAACCTAAGGGTTCAAGAACCAAGATAGGAGCTGAGATATTCATCAAATAATATAAGTACACTACTCTATTTCATCCATTTTTTTATTCTGGAAAAGTATAAATATTCGTTCTATAATTGTAAGAACTCATAGGACAGTGATCAGAAGCCATGAGTTCGAGTTATTCAACTTGTAATGGACAGTTTTGTGGGTTGTTTCGTGTTATTATTGGATTGCGTGTTTTGCTACTGTTTTATGGAATTTTGAAGGAGGAAGGGTGTGGAGAAACACCACATAAATGCGGGGTGGTGGTCTGGTCGTTCGCCGTAATATTTTTGGGTTGTTTGACACTACTATGGTGGTCGTTTTTTGTATGAAGAGATTGGGGTATGTTGGGATGTTTGTGGTATTTTGTGATGGATATAAGGTTGGAAAATGATGTATATATATTATTATTGTTGTGTTATTGTGTTTTTGGTCTTATTTCGAATTGGTGGGAAGTAAAGATTATAGGGAAGATGTTGTCCGTTTTAATATAAAATAAGCTTGTCGTTCGTTGTGCGATAGTTGTACCTTGCGTAACTTAATGATAGTATTATTTTCATTGTTATAGATTAAGGTGAGAAGAGATGAGTTCATCCTAGTTATTGGAAAGATTGTGATAAAGAATGTTAAGGCTAAACCTTTTCTTCATTCTGGCATAATCTCGTAACTACATGTATTGGGTAACGAGACATAAAGAGAAGTTCGTACTCCTAAATTTATGTACATTATCCTAGTCTCATAATTTATAGTATGCTCCCTTATCAGAACTTTATATTCAGTTAAGTATTGTCTTGTTTAATTTATGCACATTATCCTAGTCTTATAATTTACAGTATTCTCCCTTATCGGAACTTTAAATTCAGTTAAGTATTGTCTTCTTCCAGTAAAGAGAGCAGAGGGTCTATATATATATACAGTAATACAGTATTTTCACCACCATCGAGCTATAATCGGTGGGCAAGCCCCTACTAGACAACCTCTGATCATATAGTAAGTTATATACCAAGCCTACTATGACCTAGTGCCTATGAATAAGCGTACTACAACAGAGTAATATATATATACCGAGCCTTATAGGGCCGAACATCTATTTTACTTACTATATTGAGAGAGTTGAGTCAGTATCAGCAGGTAAGTATATCTCTAGATCATGATTGACTCCTAGTTACTTTGAGTTATTATATTATCAGTTTAATTTTAGCTTTCAGTTATTTTATTAACTTAGATACTCGGTATATTATTTTTTATTGACATCCCATTTCTGAGGATGATGCATTTCATGCATGCAGGTTTAGATAGACAGACGGGTAGACCTCCTTAGTAGGTGATTTCCGAGTTCAGCTTGATCGGTAAGCTCCATGTCCTTCAGAGTTGTCAGATCTAGGGTTTTATATATATATATATATATATATATATATATATATATATATATATATATATATATATATATATATATATATATATGTCTACATATATTATGGGTAGATCTTAACATGACAATTACAGTACATCCATAAATTGAGGCTTCTAGACATACACTATCCGTCAGTGCAGTATGTTGGGCATGTAGGCCTTGTATGTATATTTGTTTTGGTTTGTCAACTGTAGTAGTTATGACGGCCTTGTCGGCCCAACTTTATATTGATGTTCAGTTAGGGCTAGTCTTTGTTCAGTTTTATATTTTGTTTCACAAATTGTCTTGCAATGTGGCCCTATGGCCAAAGTATGACATTGTATGTTCAGAGTCCCTCAGTCTCAAGTTGATACGATCAGTTAAGTGAGGCATCGAGTGCCGGTCTCGCCTGCCCAGGTTTGGGATGGGACAAAATTAGTATCAGAGTAGTTCTAACCTAGGGAGTTTACAAACTGCGTCTAGTGTGGTCTTGTTTATTGATGTGTTGTGCACCACATTATATAAGCAGGGAACTATAATGCATTTAGTATTTGGTTATATTACATCATGCATTTTCGTACGATAAAGTTTCGTCGTAAGTTAGTCGACGTAAGTTTGGGAATAAGATTATTCAGAGATTATAATTATTATACTATTTCAAATAAGTGATAAGTAAATTTGTGAAGGAGAGAGGGTGATAAAATCAAAGAAAATGAATTTCATCGAAATTTGACATTTTGCGGTAAAATATGATCTAAGCTATAATATCCCATATTTATGGACTAGTACCACACAAGTGTAACGATACGGCCGATCATTTCATGAGTTACAGTCTCGTTCTCCCCATTTATGCTTTTTTATGTATTGTTCAACTGTATTTCACCATATTGTGTTGGTTGTTCTGTGTTTGGAGTGGTCATGGAGTGAAATGAGACACTTAGTCTCTAATTTGGAAGTTTAAGTTGGAAAAGTCAATCGGATGTTGACTTATGTGTAGAAGTTCTCAGATGTGAATTCTAATTGTTCGGATAGCTTCGTTATGTGATTTTGGACTTAGGAGCAAGTTCTGAATGTAATTTGGAGGTCTGTGGTAGATTTAGGCTTGAAATGGCGAAATTGAAAATTTGGCATTTTTCGGTCGGCAGTGGAAATCATGATATCGGGGTCGGAATGGAAATACAGAAATAAGAGAAGGTCTGTTGTGTCATTTGTGACGTGTGTGCAAAATTTCAGGTAATTCAGATGAGGTTTGATAGGTTTTTGGATTGGTTGCGGAATTCAAAAGTTTGGAAATCCTTAGGCTCGAATCCCAGGGTGATTTTGTGTTTCGAAGTTGTTTTGAGTGTTCTGAAGGTTGGAATAAGTTTAAATAGTGGTATATGACTTGTTCGTATTTTTGGTTGAGGTCCCGGGGGCCTCAGGATGATTTCAGAAGGTTGTCGGAAAGATTGGACTTGAATTGGAGCAGTTAACTGCTCCTTCTAGCATATCTGCACCTACGTATTCGGGACACAGGTACAAGGTCGCAGTGCGTAGAGGAGACCGCAGATGCGGAAGTTGGCCATCAGAAGAAAAACCATATGTGTAGTGTGTTGGGCGAATCTGCGGGACCGCAGGTGCATTGCTTGGGCGCAGATGCGGCCCTAAGGGATTAAGTGAGAAACCACATATGCAGTTATTTTGACCGCAGAAACGTGATATGGGCCGCAGGTGCGGAAATGCCTGGGCAGAAGGTATAAATTAAGCCCTTAGCGAATTTTTGCCCATTTTCCACCATTTTATCGACGGGGTTAGAAGTTTTGGAGGGTTTTGAAGAGGGATTCAAGGGGAAACTTGTTGAGGTAAGATCTTTGAACTTAATACTCGTATATATGGTAAATATCAGTTGACTAAACATGGAAATTGAGGAGATTAAATATATGTATATGGGATATGGAAAATGTCACGACCCCGGTTCGCCCTCCGTGAACCATCGTGATGGCACCTAGTCTCTACGACTAGGTAAGCCTAAGATGCGGATGATAAACCAAATTTGCAGAAGAAAACAATTTAAAATAGAAATAGAGTAATGAAACAACGTTTAAAAGTGCCGCTCGGCATACACAATATTAACTCTTAAAACCAATACACCAAAAACCAGAAACCCATGAATCACAAGATAAGAGGTACATAAGAAGCTCTAACTCCAGAAATGTCTAACAAAAGGGGAATACTGAAGGGCTATTATCACAGAAAGATAGAAAGGGACTCATCGGTCTGTGGACGCGACAGATATACCTCGAAGTCTCTACCGAAGCGCCTCACCTCAAGGATGATAAGACAAAGTGAAAGTACCTGGATCTACACATGAAAAACACGCGTAGAAAGGGCATGAGTACACCACAACGGTACTCAGTAAGTACCAAGCCTAACCTCGGTCGGGTAGTGATGAGGAAGGTCAGGGCCCTACTGAGGTAAAATAAAAATATAAGGTTTGATAGTATAAAAGAAGAAGTACAGTTTTAATCTAACAATATGAATTTACTACAGGAAAACAAGGAATTCAATAACTGAAACAGAGGCGAAAGAATCACAAGGAAATAATAGGGGATCTCTCAGTATTCCGAGGATCTCTTAGTACCCTCAATATAAGCTAGGGATCTCTTGGTATCTCGAGGATCTCTCGGTATCCTCAATGTATGGTAGGGATCTCTTGGTATCCTCAATGTATTATAGGGATCTCTTGGTATCTCGAGGATCTCTTGGTACCCTTAATATATGCTAGGAATCTCTTGGTATCCCGAGGATCTCTTGGTGTCCTCAATGTATGATAGGGATCTCTTGGTATCCCGAGGATCTCTCCGTATCCTCAATATATGCTTGGGATCTCTTGGTATCATGAGGATCTCTTGGTATACTTAATATACGTGTTGGGGATCTCTCGCTATCCCGTAGTTCAGCTCAAATCGTAAATGCATACAGGGGATCTCCCAAGATGCCGTCTCGTAGTCCCAAAGTAAAACACACAACAATGACACAAGGAATACTCAAATAAATTCAACTTCATATCAAGGTAACACAGACAATTCTAACCTAGCATGCTTCACATAATACAAATAAGGTAGTTAAAGCAAATAAAGCAATTAAGTCAATTAGACATGATTCTCTAACTTACAGCAGGTTTAAAAGTACAAGTAGAATAAATAGAAAGGGAAAGCACAATTAAAGTTACTTAATGAAAATCAGATTTTCAACAATTAGCACAAGTACGCACTCGTCACCTCACGTATAAGGTATTTCAATTATCACAATACCAATCCTAAGGGGAAAGTCCCCCACACAAGGTTAGACAAGCCACTTACCTCAAACCGGCTCAATAATCAATCCGAAACCACGCTCATGCCACAAGTACTCGACTCTAAATAGCCCAAATCTATTCAATTCAATTGCATAATGTAAATAACACTTCAAGTAACTCACTCTACAAATAAATAGTAAGCTAATATGCGTAATTAGGTAAAATGACCAAAATACCCCTCGGGCCCACGTCTCGGAATTGTTAACCAATGATCCCCTCTTCAATTTCTTCTCAAATTTGCCATCTCCCGAGCTCCAAATCGAATTTCCAATTTTTGAAACTAAACCCTTGAAATGTCATATTTCTGCCCAGCTCTTACCGCATCTGCGGTCCCGCTTTTGCGGAACATGGGTCGCATCTGTGACTTCTCACTTAAAACCAATCTTCTGCATCTGCGACTCCCCATCCGCAGATGGGGTACCGCTCCTGCTAAAATCCTACCGCTTCTGCGGTCCCTGCTGAAATTCCCCATTTCCGCTTCTGCGATAGATTCGCCGCTTATGTGGCTCTGCACCTGCAGTCCCACACTCGTAGGTGCGGTTATGATAGAAGAACAGCTGAAGCTGCAACTCCAAAATTCCAAAAACCTTTCCCCCAACCATCTGAAATCATCACGGGGCTCCCGGGACCTCAACCAAACCGACCAACATATCCAATAACTTCATTCAAACTTGTTCCAACCTCTAAAACACAATCCAAACATGTCCCTAAGCCCGAAATCACCGAAAGGAGCTAACAGAACCAACAGATTTCCATTCCGAGGTCGTCTTCACACTGTTCCGACTACGGTCAACTTTCTTACACTTAAGCTCTCATTTAAGGACTGATATCCCAAAACTCTCCGAAATTCAAAATCGAACATTCCGACAAATCAAAAATAGTAGAAATAAACTCGAGAAAAGCAGTTAATAGGGGATTGAGGCGTAAATTCTCAAGACGTCCGGCCGGGTCGTCACATTGAAATTGGAGAGTTTAAATTGGGGATTTGAGGGGCCATTTAGGTCCGATTTTGATGAATTTGGTATGTATATACTCGTGAGAGGATAAGGATTCTAGTGTTGTGATTTATTATCGGATTCCAAAAAGTGGGCCCGGGGGTCGGGTTTGGCTAATTTCGGGATTTTGATTTTAATTTGATAATTTCGCATGGGCTTTATCCCTTCGGAATGTATTGATGATATGATTCTATTTTTGGATAGATTCATGATGATTTGAGGCCGAGTCAAGAGGCAAGGGAATTGGGGAGTAGATTCTAGTTTGGTTTGAGGTATATAACGAATGTAAATCTAGACCTGAGAGTATAAAACCCTGAAAATTCGTACTATTTTGATAACGAAGTGACGCACATGCTAGGTGACGGGTGTGTGGGCGTGTACCCATAGGGATTGTGACTTGATCCGTCACGTGGCAACTGTAGAGTTGCATATTTAGATAATCACTATATGATATTTATGTGTTTTACAAATGAATTTGTTAACTTGTGCTGAATTACACGTTTGGGCCCTTGTGCCGAACTGTTTGGACCCTCATGGGTATTTTACTACTATCCTCACACTGTTTTGATTCGAAAGCATATCCTCAGTCATGATTTTTACCTGTTTATTGTTTGATTCAGTTTTATTACTCTACCTTCAAATATATAAAAACTGTTTGGGTTGAGTTCCCTGATTTTTTACTGAAATGCCCGAGTGGCTGGGAGGTTAATAACTGAGAGAGGTCGAGGATTATATATATTTATAGATCAGGCTGCGCACCGTAGCTATATTATGTGTATATGTTTGGATCGGGTTGCACGTCGCAGTGATATTTATATGTTTATGGATCGGGTTGCACACTGCATCGATATAGCGCTTGGGCTGTAGGAGCCCATCCGGAATATTTACACCCCACTGAGTGAGGTCAACTATATATATTTATGGATTGGGCTGCACACCGCAGCGGTTATTATTATGAGATATCTATAGAGCGGGAATGTTGAGTGTGAGTGCTGATTGACAAGAGTTGTGTCATGAGTGACTAAGAGGCTTGCCCGAGAGGCTATATATATATGAGTGATACTTTACTCGAGGGGTTTGTTTTATGAAATTACTCTTTTCCCTCTTCTTTTATAGTGAACCTCTATTGAAAAATGTTGAACAAGTGTTTTAAATAACTTTCATTGAAACATGAATTTTTATGAGATGTTCAGTAATTGGACTACGGATTTGACTTTGTTATTCCTATTGAGATTTTTTGTTAGACTATGTATATGATTTAAATGCTCGTCACTGCTCTCGGCCCTTATTTACTTTGGTTACTTACTAAGTTGGCGGACTCACGTTACTCCCTGCACATTGTGTGCAGATCCAGGTGCTAGAGCATCCGAGTGAGAGCATCCAACAGCTTCTGAGTATTTTCCGTAGATTGCAAGGTAGCTGCACAGTGTCCGCAACCATGCCTTTCTCCTTCCTACCCTTAGTATTATATACTTCAGCCTTATCTTGTATTGAGTAGACAATATTGTATAGTATCTTAGTGGCTCATGACTTGTGACACCAGGATCAGGCAGTGTTAACATTTTTGCGTATTTGTTTCCCATGTATTTTGTTATATTAAAATGAAAGAATTAATCATATTTGATTAAGAAATGAACTTACAAAAGACCTTTATGTTATTAGTGTTGAGTCGGCTAGCCTAGTACTGTGATATGCGCCATCACGACCGGAGTGGTTTGGGGTCGTGATATGTTGGTATCAGAATATAGGTTACATAGGTCCCACGGGACATGAGTTGGTTTAGTAGAGTCTCACGGATCGGTACGGAGACGTTTGTACTTATCCTCGGGAGGCTGCACAACCTTTCAGAAAAGCTTCACATTCTTGAAATTCTTGTCGTGTGAATCTGTTGATTCTGGTACTAAACTTCTATTATTCTATTCTCTCACAGATGGTGAGGACACGTGCCACCGGTCAGGATGGACGACCACCAGTACCACCAATTGGGGCCACTAGAGGCCGAGGTCACGATTGAGGCCATGGTAAGGGAAGGGGCGTAGCTCGCACAACAGCTAGGGCAGCACCTGTAGATCCACCAACCACCCCAGTTTACGATCAGGTCCCAGTTGAGGATGCTCCAGTAGGACCATCTGAGGCACCGACTGTGCCGATTATTATTCCAGGCCTTCAAGAGGCCCTAGCCTAGATTTTATCAGTGTGCACTGGCCTGTATCAGACAGTCTCCTTTACTACTATCGCAACTACTTCTCAGGCCGGGGGAGGCACCCAGACTCCCGCTGCTCGCACACCTGAGCAGGTTGTGTAGGGACTCAGACACCGAGGGCACCTCCAGCCCAGCCGGTTGCACCTTCTCAGGATTATGTGGTACCAATTATGCTTGACAACAATGTATACGCCGAAATCGGAGGGAGCAATTTCTTGTTAATAAGGCATCTCAGAAGATCACCTCGAAGGCTTGAGACCACGGACCAAGTACCCTCCCTCAAGGTCTATCGACACCCAACCTGCGGATAACGTTGGCCGTGATCCCAACGGGCATAGGGAGTTTTCGAAGAGTGCAACCGGGGCCAGCAAAATCTATCAGGCTAGTATGATCCTACATCATAAAGTTAGCCAGCTGTCCTATCCCGTTTTCTTTATCATTAATGTATTTTGTACTTTGTGGGGATTTACCCTCCAATATAAGGGGGATCCTTGATACTTTGTAACTCTCTGTTGTTTCGGCTATTCCACACAAAAAATACATGAACATTTTTTTTGCTTTCTAGCAAACTCTTAATATTATTGCTTTCATTTATTGTCTTCATATTTGTTCATCATTTATTGCCTATTATTAGCCATAAAGAGCCTTCGTTGATTATTTCATAACAGTTGGCCCTACCCCATTCATCCACGATAGCTCGAGCCCAATTCCTGGAATCAGCCTCGAAGCCCCAAATCGACAAGCCCGAGGCTCCGAGTAGCTAGCCTATTGGTTTGATTGTTGCTACCTCCTTAACTCCATTTTGTTTTTAGATCTCATACACTTAGCATCAACCGCTTAACAAACTAGCATAAAAATAAATCACGTATTTTTAGAGTCCCATCAACAAATTTAATTGTTATTACCATTTTCACGGTAAACAGTTTGGCGCCTACCGTGGGGCTAAAAAAAATAGTGATTATTTTCTTACTGGTGTTACTACATAACGCAAGTTATCTTTCACGCTTTTTACTGTCCAAGATCTTCGATTTCAGGTCAAAATGTCTAACTCTGTAAACGGAGATGAAAACAACAATCTTGAGGACCATGGGGAAAATAGTGTGGCTGTTCCAGGTATTGTTGTGCTACCACAAAACCCTGGGAATGTGCTGGAGCCAATCTGCATAGACGCGGTCTCATGCGACGCCCAGCACATTGACATAAGCTCCCACACTAATAGGAGCATGCACCAAGGGGATCAACAAGAAGCACAGAAAACCCCAACTAGGGAAGAACGTGAGGTTAGCCTTCATGTTATTTTTGAAATGTTGAAGGCACAACAACTAACTATTGCTCAGCTACAAAGTCACCAGAAAACTCCTAGCACGGTAGCACCGGGGACAGGTCCCCCAGCCGAACAGGTCCCTGAGAGATCGAGCAATAAGTGGTCGATAGCCGACCCTGTCATTGTAAAAATGCTCGAGGACATCACCAAAAGGATCGAACCGGGCAAGAAAATGATAGAAGCCAATGACAAGAAGGTCAAGACCTACAACTCCAGGGTCGACCAGATTTCGGGCGTGCCCCCGGTCCTGAAAGGTGTGGATTTGAAGAAGTTCATACAAAGGCCGTTCCCCGAGAAAGCGGCCCCGAAACCCATTCAAAAGAAGTTCAGAATGCCGGATCTCCCAAAGTACAATGGGACCTCAGACCCCAATGAACACATTACTGCCTACACTTATGCAGTAAAGGGCAAAAATATAAAGAACGACGAGATCGAGTCCGTATTACTGAAAAATTTTGGGGAAACACTCTCGAAAGGGGCCATGATATGGTATCACAACTTAGCTCCTAACTCTGTAGACTCATTCGCTATGCTTGTAGAATCCTTTATAAAGGCACATGTTGGTGCCATCAAAGTAGCAACGAGGAAATCCGACGTTATAAAGATTAAGCAAAGGGAGAACAGGATGCTGCGAGAATTCATATCTCGCTTTCAAAACGAACAAATGGAGCTACCTCCAGTCTTCGACGACTGGGCAGTCTAGGCTTTCACTCAAGGTAAGAATGAACAAAGCTCGGTGGCTTCAAAATAGTTGAAATAGAATTTGATCGAGTATTCAGTTGTGACTTGGTCGGACGTCCACAATCGGTACCAGTCAAAAATCAGGGCCGAGGATGACCAATTGGGAGCCCCCTCGGGCTTAGTATACCCAAGCAGGCTCCTGGCAAAGGAGCAAAAACCAAACAAAGAAAGATATCGGCCATACATCGATGACAGGAGGAACGCCCCGAGGTGCAACCCACCTCGCAATGATCGAAGGATAGACCGAGGACAGGACCCTCGATGATTCACCAACAGAGCCAAATTCGATAGGAACGCAGGGCCAATGGGGGCACCCCACTTGTCAGAATACAACTTCAACATTGATGTATCGGACATCGTGTTCGCCATCAGTAAAATCAGAGACGCTAGATGGCCCAGGCCTGTAGAATCGGATCATTCACAAAGGAATCATAAATTAGTGTGCGAGTTTCACAACACACACGGCCACAGGACTGAGGATTTCCACCAACTCCGAGAAGAGGTAGCTTGACTACTTAACAAAGGTCATCTCTGGGAATTCCTTAGCAACCGAGCCAAAAATCAGTTCCGGGAAAGAGAGGCGGCCAAGAAGAACGAAGAAAACGAGCCACAACATGTAATCCACATGATCTTTAGGGGCATCGATGCCCCGCAGAACCCATAATGAGAAAAACAAAAATATCCATCACTAGAGAAAAGAGAACCCAGGGATATATTCCCAAGGATGCCCTCACATTCAGTGAGGAGGACATCGAGACCTTGTCTCAGCCTCATAATGACTCACTGGTAATCTCCTTCCTTATGAATTCTTTTCAAATAAAACGTGTACTCGTAGATCCAGGTAGTTCAGCCAACATTATCAGGTCGAGGGTGATAAAGCAACTTAGACTGCTTGACCAAATCGTGCCCGCTACTTGAGTCCTCAACAGATTCAACATGGCAAGTGAAACAACCAAAGGAGAAATCACCCTCCCGATCACCATGGCCGGCTAGACCCAAAACGCCAAATTCCATGTCATTGAATGAGACATGAGGTATAACGCGTTATTCAGCCTGCCGTGGATACACTGCATGAGGTTAGTACCATCCACTCTACACCAAATGATGAAATTCTCGACAAAGGATGGGATTAAAACCGTCTATGGGGAAGAGCATGCAACAATGGAATTGTTCGCGGTGCACGACGTGGCACCGGTACCCATACCTCCGCTCACAAAAGAGCCAAAGGATAATCAAACCACACCCTAATTAAGCCCAATTAAATGAAATAGAGGATTGTACTACGTCCTCATCTCGAGTGATTGGAACATATCGGTCCTCAAAACATCACCGGCGCGTCTCACACTAATGTATAATCATCTCCCTTCTTCATTTTGTATTTCAGGCTAACCCTTATGCAGGTGCCCGATCGAAGCAGTAAGAACGATAACCCAATTCGAAGACCTTGAGGTTTTAAAGCATCAGTTGCATTCTTTTCCTTCGATCGAGTTTTTATCCCGAAAAGGGTTTTACCGGCAAGTTTTTAACGAGGCAACATCTGCATGCTACCTAAGGGAGACTCAACAAGTGTCCGAGGCTTATTTTGCAATCAACCTCGAACACTGAGGGGTATCCCCCCCCAAAGGTCATCCGCTCAGAAAAGCCAAGAGATGCCAAATCGGGTCCCTATAGGAAAATGATGTACCGGGCCAAATAGTCGAACGAACCATGTCCGTGTAGCCGGGTCCCCGACGGCAAAAAGGTGTACACTTATACCAAATAATTAAAGAATTTTTTTTATCAAAGCATTTCACGCTCCAAAAGTGGCTCAGCACCTTCGCAAAAACAACTCTTCCGCTGAAAATGTCCCAAACACTTGGGTACTAGCTCCAACAATTCAACACCTAAATAATCTCCGGGTCGGGATTCCAAAATCATAAGCTCTCAGATAACGCAATGCGGAAATCACGAAGCATCTCCAATGCCGAAAGTACCCCGAATACTCGGGGACTGACATCAAAATCTCAAAGAAAAATGCATGACCTCAAGGTTGGGATCTCCAAAATCATTAGCCCTTGACAAGGCAATGCAAAGTTTGCAATAAATGGCTCCATAGTCAGGAAGTTCTCGACGACTCGGGGATTGTCGTCAAGTGCCACCTCCATTGACTTATCAAAACCCGAGGCCATAAGACCCCGAATGGGCAGACTCGGTCTCGTAAGACCTACATAAGGTAGCAATCATATCTGTAAGACCTCAAGCAAGACCTCACTAAAGGCATAAACCAGATCTGAATGCTTCGGCTATATATCGAACTTCTAAGACCCCTAAAAAGTCATACGCTCAATATAGATGCCGAAAATATCTCACTCGGGACTTAAAGGCTCCGTCCAAACACAAGGGACTCCAGTCACACGACTGTACTGGCCGAACTAACCCAACTCGGGGATGCCCGACCATCGCTACAAGGCGTAAGAGCCATTGTTGCCAGCCCACACAAGCCTTCAAATTACTCTGAATCTACTTCAAAAAGAACTGGTTAAACAGGCTACCCTCGGCATAGGCAAAACAACTTCGTCCATATCAACTCTAAATCACAGGTATCAAGCTACTCAGCCTCCGAGCCAAACATCCTGAGGTGCTCGAACATCGTCACAAGTTGCTCAAAATCGAGATTGTTCCTGAACCAACGACGAGCTAGGCAAAAATTACTTCAAAAAGTCCTTAATGTGAGGAAAATAAAGCCTACTTAAAAGGTCGCATCAACCAAGCGCATAAGAGCCATAGTCGCCAGCCTAATGAGCCTCAAGGCTACACACACAAAAGGTCGCATCGACCAAGCGTGTAAGAGTCACTGTCGCCAGCCTAAAATCTGAAAACTTGAGGGTCAAAACGACCTCGAGTCATAACCCAATTCGTAGACTGGATCCAAAATAGTTAATCAAATATACCTAAGGGAAAAAGTGTAAGAGCCACTTTGGCCAGCCCACGTACATTAAAAGGCCGCATCGGCCCAAGGCGTAAGAGCCACTGTCGCCAGCCCATATACACTAAAAGGCCACATTGGCCCAAGGCTTAAGAGCCACTGTCGCCAGCCCAAAATTCGACCATTCGAAGGTCAAATAATCTTTAGTCGATGCCCGACTCGGGGACTGAGCCCAAAATAGGTGGCCTAAGAGCTAAAGTACATAAGGCCTATGGGCCAGTCCAATGAGCCCCAGGACCACATCACTATTCTGAGGATTCCTACCAATGCAAAAACCAGCTCGCCTAGTCAAAATCAAGACAGAAAAAGATACGAAAGGATTAAAGCCGCAAGGTTTTCTTTCACACACATTCAAGAAACGCAACATCCAACTACAAACATGCTTTGAAAATGCTACATACAGATGGCAAAATCTATGCCCCCTCAGGGGCTATGACTTGCCGGCCTCATCTTCACTTTCTTCGGCGTCGGGCAAAAGAAATCAAGCATCATGCTCGTCTGCCCTTGCTAGCACCAATTCCTCCGAGAGGGCGAAGCCCCTAGCACAGATCTCTTTGAGGGTCTTTCTTCGAGAGTTGCAGCGAGCATATTATTCAACCCTCCCTTCACGGTCGCGAATCCTTCTCAGCTCAGATTGAGCATTGGCAGCATCCTTTGAATAGATCGCCATCTCCCGGTCAGCCTTAGTCCAGCTCATCGCAGCTTTTGCCCGAGCATCAACGATCTCATCCTTGACCTTCAAAAGCTCTAACTTAAGCTTCGCAATCATGTCTGTCTGAACTAAAGCATTATCATAGTCTGAGTGGAGTTGAGCTTCAAAAACAGTAACTTTAGCCAGAGCGTCCCTCCCTTATAAAGCCTAAGCCTCTACCCGAGCTCTCAGCTCATCATATTCACGCGTAGCCCAACCAACTTCATCTCGAAGGTGCTCCAGGGCCTCCATCTTTTTATGCAACTTAAGTAAACTATGTATTAGCCTCAAGAACCAGGAGGCGGGGTGCACGCATACCCAGGATAAAAAATTACCTACTTCTTCAGATAGTTCTCGTAGTTCAAGCTTCGACCCACCTCATACTACAAGTGTGCCAGATCGACTTCATTTTCCTCACAAAGGAGCCTAAGGGATCTCTCCTCATATAGAGCTTTGTGTAGCTTGGCTTCACAATGAAGTAGCCTGAACTTAAGCTTGTCTAACGCTTGTAAAAGAAAAACCCAATAAGAAAGGAAATGAGTGAAGCTCGAAAGACTTATGCAGAAACTCACCATAAAGTGAAGCCGTTGAGCTTCCTTGAAGGCCGAGCACACACCTGCCAATCTAGTTCCTTCAGCCCTGAAAGAGTCGACTCCGGTCGAAGCACGATCGCTTGGTGTACGCAACCCTGGGTTTTTAGTATCACCCGAAGTATTATCGACGGAAAACGAAGGTGATAGCGATGGATAAACCCTCTTTCAAGAATCGGGAGTCGTAGACACGATAGGCTCGGATGATGCTTCCGCTCCGATGCCCCAGTCATGATCTGCCTTACTTCAAGAGCCATCCCCCTGTGAAAGAACCTCTCGTTCATTGATACCGTTATTCATCCTGGAAGTTGGCAACCTTTCTCCCTCTCTAAAGGAGCACGACCTAAGCTCAAAAAGCTCTCCAATGCCTACAACAGTAAGATTAATACGCGTAAAGGGGATATGCTTCTCCACATGAAATAATGGAAAGGAAAGAATAGCGCAACACACACCATGGTGTATAATTCCATTCCCCAGGGAATGACATAAGCTCTACTGGGATAATGTTAGTGGTCCGCACTCGGATGAAACGACTCATCCATCCCCGATCTCCATCTTTCTCGTCATCAATGATAAAGGGCATGGTAGATTGACATCGCAAGGTTAGCAGACCTTGATAGTTAAAGGGCCGGTACATCCTAATAAGATGACTGAGCAAAAATTCGAGCCCCGCCTTCTCCGTAAAAAATCTCACCATCAACACCGTTCGCCAAAACGTTGGATGGACCTGCGCCAAGGTAACCCGATACTCTAAGCAGAAGTCAAGCACAACCCTATCAAGGGGGCCCAGTGTGAAAGGTATGTGTACACATTGAAGAACCCATCGACATGATCCTTGATGCCCTCACTTGGGTAACATGCCTGTCTTTTCTCACTAACTCAAGATGCTCCTCTCCTATCAATGAAGTGGTCTTCAAGGCGTACTCTCGTTGGTTCTGAAGGCCGGAGGTGGAGCTCTCCCCTCCCTGTCGGCCATACCCCGACATAGCGGTCGTGGTGGTTACTAAAAAGCATAAATATGTACAAATGCATTAGTGCTGAAGTTTCGAAAGGCTGGCACAGAAAAAAGGGCAACTGCTTAAAATGATGGAACCCCCGAAAAAGTAGAAACAACCCTATTTATATATGGGAAAATAGTGACGATTCGTCTGCCGCAAATCCGGTTATGAAAACTGAAAAATAACACCTTCTACAGTCCCGAGGTGGTACCCGACCTAGAAGACCTCCATCAGAACAAGGTTAGGCGCCGGAAAGCCAGCAACACCTTCTCCAATCCCGAGGTGGTACCCGACCTCGAGGACCTCCATTAGATCAAGGTTAGGCTCCACGGAGCCAGTAACACCTTCTCCAGTCCCGAGGTGGTACTCGACCTTGAGGACCCCCATCAAACGGAAGTTAGGATTTAAGAAGACGACGATATCATCACTAGTACCGAGGTGGTACCTGACCTCGAGGACGTTCATTAGGAAGAAATAGGTTCCAGGAAGCCAATGGCATCATTACGAGACCCGAGGTGGTACCCGACCTCAGGGTTTTTTGTCAAAAGGGAATCTGGATCCAAGGAAATAAGCATTTAAACTCCACCAGTATAGGCTTGGCCCTCGGGTACCATCTAAGATCGTACAAACCCTATTTCAAGATCTATCTACAGTGTCTTAAGGTTATTTGCACTAAGCTTAAAGCGAGTTTCCAAGTGGTTCGAATTTGAATGAACCTTTGCTCGGGGACTGCCCTTGAGAGATCAAAGGCAGTCTTTGTCCACAAGCCTCCGAGAAAATTCCTTCTCAAAGGTTACCACGGAGATTAAGTAATAAGTCATGGTTTCAAGGCCCAAAACGTCACTTTTGTTCTACTCGAAGTCAAGGTCCCGGCGACCCAAATTTATCAGCCCGATCCAGGTTCGATCCAAGGGATCACAAAAGGTTCCGCGTGAGGCCATACTAATTAACTGAAGGCCCGAAAGAATGTTCACACTCAGGCTTGATATTGGCAACAATAGACAAAGTCATGCATTCATAGTCTCCACAAACATAAAAGAATATAGCATCGAAGGGAAATTGCAAAAATATCTTTATATTCATGAAATATTCGATTACAAAAGCCCACGAGGGGTCCCAACATTCAATTACAAAAGCCCATAGGGGTCCAAACATTTAATTACAAAAGCCCACGAGGGATCCTTACATATGATTACAAAAGCTCATGAGGGGTCCTTACGCAGAAATAAAGAAGTAGGAAGGTGTACATACAATAAAAGCCTAAGAGCGTAGCCTATTCTCAAAGTTGCGTCCTCGATAACAACATTTTCGAGCATCATCTCATCAGGCACGCATCCTCAAAGACAATATCTTCCAAACACAATCCCCTCGGGAGTTTTATCTCGATTCCCCATAATGGCATCTTCAATAGGGGAGACGACGAAGAGGAAAGCGATGAAGAAGAGCAAAGTGACGCGAAAGAGGCAAGAAGGAACAAAGAAGTGGTTGGGTGAAAATCCTGGCTAGTATTGATTTCACCAGGCTATTATTGTAAAGCCACTTCTTGAGATGTTGCCCCGGTGTGGGATGCAACAGTTATAGATAGTACCACCTCACTCCATGGAAAGCGAAGGGAGCAGGCGTCACACCATATAATCAAGGGAAGTGAGCAACAATGTATAGTCCGAGCCCCTTCTTAAGTAGTGGTGTATAATCCAAATATTTCCTCAGGTCGAAGGAAGTCAGCCCTCCTCTTCGTTGTCTAGAGCTGACGACGACAACAACAACAACAATATAAAAAAAAACAACATGATCTTGCTCGACCAGAGAAGGGCCAGGAGATAGGCTATGACATGCCTGATAGAAGTACCACCGTAGAAGTACCACTGTACAATCTTGAGGACACGAGCCTCAAACATGGTGAACGACACAAAATAAAGATAGCGAGAAACGATGAATGGATAGGTATGAGAAGATACTTGGATAAAAGGATGACCCCATGAGGCCCCCATTTATAGAAAGGGGGGCAACGTAACCGACGACGCCATTATTTCCTTCAAGAAACCTAACGACATGCGCATTTAATGCATCCCTGGGAGCTGAGTCGATGGAAACATTATGACTTTGGAAAATGAGAAACCGCAATATGTTAAATGATCCTAGAGAGGCGAAACGACGAAACATTTCGATAATCATGGGGGCTTGCATCATCAGTATGACGTCATCACGGAAAGTCCAAAGCCTTGGATGTTAAAATCATTTCTTGTCATTCATCTCTAAAAAACACGGGGACTATCTTTATACGGCAAAATTAGAGGAACCAATTTCTCGTTAATAAGCTGTCTCAGAAGATCACCTCGAAGGCTTGAGACCACGGACCAAATACCCTCCCTTGAGGTCTATCGACACCCTACCTAAGGATAACGTTAGCCATGATCCCAACGGGCATTGGGAGTTTCCGAAGAGTGCAGCCGGGGCCATCAAAATCTGTCAGGCTAGTCTGAAGCTAGTCTGAGCCTGCATCATAAAGTTAGCCAGTTGTCACATCCCGTTTTCTTTATCATTAATGTATTTTGTACTATGTTGGGATTTCACCCTCCTATATAAGGGGATCCTTGACACTTTGTAACTCTCTGTTGCTTGGGCTACTCCATACGAAAAATACATGAACATTCTTTTTTCTCTCTAGTAAACTCTCTTAATATTATTGCTTTCATTTATTGTCTTCATATTTGTTCATCATTTATTTCCTATCATTGGCCATAAAGTGACTTCGTTGATTATTTCATAACTGTTGGCCCTACCCCATTCACCCACAATAGCTTGATCCTGAGTCCTGGAATTGGCCTCGAAGCCCCAAATCTACAAGCCCGAGGTCCGAGTAGCTAGCCTATCAGTTTTATTGTTGCTCTCTCCTCAACTCCATTTTGTCTTTAGATCTCATACACTTAGCATCAACCTCTTAACAAACTAGGATAAAAATAGATCACGTATTTTTAGAGTCTCATCAACAAATTTAATTGTTATTACCATTTTCACGGTAAACAAACGAGCAACGTCGATTGGAGAGGTTTGGCAGACTTCAGCCTCTGACTTTCAGTGGTGTAGAGGGCGAGGATGCCAAGGGTTTTTTAGACAAGTGTCAGAGGATTCTTCGGACCGTAGGTATTTTGGAGACCAGTAGGGTCTCGTTCACTACTTTCTAGTTTTCAGGAGCTGCTTGTACATGGTGGGAGGCTTATGACAGGCATAGACCTGTTGATGCAGTGCTCCTTACCTAACAGTAGTTCTCTACTCTCTTTTTGGAGAAGTATATGCCACAGTCTCATAGAGAGGAGCTGCATAGGAAGTTCGAGCAGTTGTGTCAGGATAATATGATTGTGATGCAATATGAGATGAGATTTTCAGAGCTAGCTTATTTTGATATTTGCTTGGTTCCTACGGATAGAGAGATGATCAATAGGTTCGTGGATGGCCTCACATACCAGCTTCAAATTCTCATTACTAGTGAGAGGGTGTTAGGCACTACTTTTGAGCAGGTTGTTGATATTGCTCGAGAGATTGAGTCAGTTCATCGCTAGGAGCAAGATGAGAGGGAGGCCAAGAGGTCTCTAGGATTTGGTAGTTTTGGTGGTGCTCTTTCGAGAGGGCAGTTTCAGTATGGTAGAGGCCGTCCATTCAGACATGCTCGGTTACCTCGCGTAGTTCATCGTGGAGCATCATCGGGCCATGGTTCACATAGTTCTCATCAGGGACATTCATCACTTAGTGCCCTTCCAACCCAGAGTTTGTCTCGTGCTCCATCAGTTCAGGGCTCTTCTGTGCCAGGTTCTTCTGCTAGTCATTCCGGTGCTAGGGGTTCCATTTAGTCCCTGTCCACCGCACCAGGGAGTTGTTATGAGTATGAAGAGTTTGAGAATATGAGGAGACAATGTCCTCATCTTCTTAGGGGTCCATCTCAGTAGAGGATTCAGCCCTCTATTACTGCTTCGGTTACTTCACCACCAGCCCAGGCAGCTAAGGGTGGGGGTTAGTCAGCTAGGGGTCGCCCAAAGGGGGAGGTCGATCAAGTGGTGGTCAGGCCTATTTCTATGCACTCTCAGCCAGACCAGATGCTATTGCTTTAGATGTTGTGATTATAGGTATTGTCTCAGTTTGCCACAGAGATGCCTCTATGTTATTTGATCCTAGTTCCACTATTTCATATGTGTCATCATATTTTGCTTGTTATTTGGATACGCTTAGTGATTCTCTTATTTCATCTATTCGTGTATCTACTCCGGTGGGTGATACCATTATTGTGGACTGCGTATATCTATCATGTGTGGTGACTATTGGGGTTTGGAGACACGAGTAGACCTTTGGTTGCTTTGTATAATGTATTTTGATGTGATATTAGGAACAGACTGGTTATCTCTGTGTCGTGCTAGTTTGGACTGTCATGCTAAGATAGTGACATTAGCTATGCCGGGTGTGCCACGTATTGAGTTGCGAGGTTCGACTAATTTTGTTCCCAATAGGGTGATTTCATTTTTGAAAGCCTAGAGGATGGTTGGGAAGGGTTGCCTTGATTACTTAGCCTTTGTGAGGGATGTCAGTGTAGAGACCCATACCATTGATTCAGTACCGGTGGTAAGAGACTTTCAAGATGTTTTTCCTGTAGACCTGTCGGGCATGCCACCAGATAGGGATATTGACTTCGGTATTGATTTGGTGCTGGGCACTCAGCCCATTTCTATTCCACCATATTGTATGGAACCGGCAGAGTTGAAGGAGTTGAAGGAGCAGTTTTAGGAACTCCTTGATAAAGGGTTTATTCAGTCTAGTGTGTTGCCTTAGGGTACGCCTGTTTTATTTGTGAAGAATAAGGATGACACGATGATGATGTGCATTGATTATAGGCTATTGAACAAAGTAAAAATTAAGAACAAGTATCCTTTGTCTCGTATTGATGATTTATTTGACCAGCTTTAGGGAGCGAGAGTGTTCCCCAAGATTGATCTCCGGTCAGGGTATCACCAGTTGAAGATCAAGGACTCAAATATTCTTAAGACAAATTTTAGGACCCGATACAGTCATTATGAGTTCCTTGTGATGTCTTTTGGGCTGACCAATGCTCCAGCAACGTTAATGCATTTGATGAACAACGTGTTTCGGCCTTATCTCGACTCGTTTGTGATTGTTTTCATTGATGATATTGCAGTGTACTCGCGTAGTCAGGAGGAGCACGCCGAGCATTTGAGAGTCGTATTGCAGCGGTTGATAGAGGAGAGGCTTTATGGAAAGTTTTCCAAGTGTGCATTTTGGCTAAGTTCAATGGATTTCTTGGGGCATGTGGTGTCTAGTGAGGGTATTTATGTTGATCCGAAGAAGATAGAGGTGGTTCAGAGTTGGCCCAGACCATCCTCAACCATAGAGATTCGCAGCTTTTATGGTTTAGCGGGTTACTATCATCGGTTCTTCAGGGATTTTAATCTATTACATCACCCTAGACCAAATTAGCCCAAAAGGGTGCTCCATTCAGGTGGTCAGATGAGTGATATGCGAGCTTTCAGAAACTCAAGATTGCCTTGACCAAAGCTCCAGTGTTAGTTTTGCCATCAACTTCAGAATCATATACATTATATTGTGATGCTTCTAGAGTTGGTATCGGGTGTGTGTTGATGAAGGAGGGTAGAGTGATTTCTTATGCTTCTCTTCAGTTGAAGCCCTATGAGAAGAACTACCCTGTTCATGATTTAAAGTTGGCCACCATTGTTCAGGCATTGAAGATTTGGAGGCACTATTTCTATGGTGTGTCTTGTGAGGTGTTTACTTATCATCGTATCCTCCAGCACTTGTTCAAGCAAAAGGATTTCAATTTTATGTAGCGGAGATGGTTGGAGATGCTAAAGGTTTATGATATTACTATCTTGTACCATTCAGGGAAGGCCAATGTAGTGGCGATGCCTTGAGTAGGAAGGCGGTGAGTATGGGCAGTTTGGCATATATTCCTATTGGGGAGAGACCTCTTGTAGTTGATGTTCAAGCCTTTGCCAATCGGTTTCTGAGGTTTGATATTTCAGAGCCCAATCAGGTCTTATCTTGTGTCGTTTCTCGATCTTCCTTGTTTGATCACATCAAAGAGCGCCAGTATGATGATCCTCATTTGCTTGTCCTCAAGGACAGAGTGCAGCACAACGATGCTAGCGATGTGACTATTGGTGAGGATGGGGTATTGATGATGCATGACTGGATATGTGTACCCAATGTAGATGGGCTTCGAGAGTTGATTCTGGAGGAGGCCCATAGCTCGTGGTATTCCATCCATCCGGGTGCCGCAAAGATGTATCAGGATTTGAGACACCACTACTAGTGATGGAGAATGAAGAAGGATATTATGGGATTTGTAGCTCGGTGTCTCAATTGTCACTAGGTGAAATATGAGCATCAGAGATCGGGTGGCTTGCTTCAGCGTTAGATATTCCAGAGTGGAAGTGGGAGTGAATCACCATGGATTTTGTAGTTGGACTCACACGGACATTGAAGAAGTTCAATGCTATTTGGTTATTATGAATCGGCTGACCAAGTCCGCACACTTCATTCCTGTGTGTACTACTTATTCTTTAGAGTAGTTAGTTTAGATTTATATTCGAGAGATTGTTCGCCTTCATGGTGTCCTAGTTTCTACCATTTTAGATAGAGATACTCAGTTTACGTCGCAGTTTTGGAGGGCTGTGCAAAGAGAGTTGGGTACTCAGGTTGAGTTGAGCACAACTTTTCACCGTCAGATGGACGGAGAGTCCGAGCGCACTATTCAGATATTATAGGACATGTTGCACGCTTGTGTCATTAATTTTGGAGGGTCATGAGATTAGTTTCTTCCGCTCGTGGAGTTTGTATATAACAACATTTATCAATCGAGTATTTAGATGGATCCATATGAGGCTTTATATGAGAGGCAGTGTAGATCTCTAGTAGGTTGGTTTGAGCCGGGAGAGGCTAGACTTTTGGGTACAGACTTGGTGCACGGTACTTTAGAGAAGGTTAAAGTTATTCAGGAGCGGCTTCGTACAACGCAATCATGACAACATTGTTATGTTGACATGAAGGTTTGTGATGTGTCATACATGGTTGGGGAGAAGGTTCTACTGAAGGTTTCACCCATGAAGGGTGTTATGAGATTTGGAAAAAAGTGTTCATTGGGCCTTTTGAGGTGCTTCGGATGATTGGAGATGTTGCTTATGAGCTTGCTTCTAGCTTGTCGAGTGTGCACCCGCTATTCATGTTTCTATGCGGAAGTATATTGGCAATCCATCTCATGTTTTGGATTTCAGTACGGTTCAGTTAGACAATGATTTGAGTTATATGGAGCCAGTGGCTATTTTGGGGATTCAGGTTCGAAAGTTGAGATCAAAGGATATAGCTTCAGTAAAAGTACAGTAGAGAGGTAAGCTGTGGAGGAGGCTACTTGGGAGACTGAGCAGGAGACGCGGAAGATATATCCTCACCTATTTGAGGATTCAGGTATATTTCTTGACTCTCTCGAGGACGAACATTTGTTTGAGAGGGGGAGGATGTAACGACTTGGCCGGTCGTTTCATGAGTTACAGTCACTTTCTCCCTATTTCTGCTTCTTTATGTGTTGTTCATCTGTATTTCATCATATCGTGTTGGTTGTTTTGTGTTCGGAGTGGTCATGGAGTTAAATGAGATACTTTGTCTCTTACTTGAAAGGTTAAGTTGGAAAAGTCAACCGGATGTTGACTTATGTGTAGAAGTTCTCGGATCTGAATTCTGATGGTTTGGATAGCTTCGTTAGGTGATTTTGGACTTAGAGCGTGATCGGAATGTAATTTGGAGGTCCGTGGTAGATTTAGACTTGAATTGGCGAAATTGGAAATTTGGCATTTTTCGGTCGGCAGTGAAAATCTTGATATCGGGGTCGGAATGGAATTTCGGAAATTGGAGTAGGTCTGTTCTATCATTTGTGACTTGTGTGCAAAATTTCAAGTCATTCAGATGAGGTTTGATAGGTTTTTTGATCGGTTGCGGAATTGGGATGTTTGGAAATCCTTAGTCTTGAATCTGAGGGTGATTTGGTGCTTTGATGTTGTTTTGATTGTTTTGAAGGTTGGAATAAGTTTTTATAGTGGTATATGACTTGTTCGTATTTTTAGTTGAGGTCTCGAGGGCCTCGGGATGAATTCAGAAGGTTGTCGGAAAGATTGGACTTGAATTGGAGCAGCTGAAGCAACTGCTTCTATCATATCCGCACCTGCGGATTGGGGACCGCATGTGCGGGATCGCAGGTTCATGGAGGAGACCGCAGATGCGAAAGTTGGCCATCATAAGAAGAATCGCAGGTGCGGTGTGTTGGGCGCATCTGCAGGGCTGCAGGTGCACTGCGTGGGCGTCGATGCGGCCCTACGAGATTAAGTGAAAAACTGCAGATGCGGTTATTTTGACCATATATACAGTCCGCAGAAGTGTGATATGGGTCGCAGGTGCGGAAATGCCTGGGTAGAAGGTATAAATTAAACCCTTCGCGAATCTTTGCCCATTTTCCACCATTTTTTGAGACGGGATTAGAGTTTTTGAAGGGTTTTGAAGAGGGATTCAAGGGGAAACTTGTTGAGGTAAGATCTTTGAACTTAATGCTCGTATCTATAGTGAATTTCAGTTGATTAAACATGGAAATTGAGGAGATTAGGGGTGAAAAAATCAGAAATTAGGGCTTGAAATTGGAGAGTTTAAATTTCGGATTTGAGGGGCCATTTGAGGTCCGATTATGATGAATTTGGAATGTATAGACTCGTGAGAGGATAATGATTCTAGTGTTGTGATTTTTATTGGATTTCTAGACGTGGGCCTGGGGGTCGAATTTGGCTAATTTCGGAATTTTGAGTTTAATTTGATAATTTTTGCATGGGATTTATCCATTTGGCATGTATTTATGATATGATTCTGATTTTGGATAGATTCGGGATGATTTGAAGCCAAGTCAAGAGGCAAGGGCATTGCAGAGTAGATTCTCGTCCGCTTTGAGGTAAGTAACGATTGTAAATCTAGACCTGACGGTATGAAACCCCGGAAATTCGTACTATTTTGATAATGAGGTGACACACATGCTAGGTGACGGGCGTGTGGGCGTGCACCCATAGTGATTGTGACTTGGTTCATCCCGTGGCAAGTGTAGAGTTGTATATTTTCACAAACTCTATATGATATCTATGTGTTTTAGAAATGAATCTGTTAACTTGGGCTAAACGCCATATTTTGGGCCTTATGCTGAACTGTTTGGACCCTCAGGGGTATTTTACTACTACCCTCACACTGTTTTGATTAGAAAGCATATCCTCAATCATGATTTTTACCTGTTTATTGTTTGATTCAATTTCATTACTCTACCTTCAAATATATGAAAACCATTTACGCCGAGTTCCTTAATTTTTCACTGAAATGCTCGAGTGGCTGTGAGGTTAATGACTGAGAGAGGCCGAGGACCTGATGGAGAGGATTATACAATATTTATATGTATATGGATCGGGCTGAATGCCGCAACGATATGTTGGATCGGGCTGCAAGCCATAGCGATATAACGCTTGGGCTGTAAGAGCCTCTCCGGAGTCTGTACATCCCCAGTGAGCGTAGTCGACTATATATATTTATGGATCGGGCTGCACGCCACAACAGTTATTATTATGAGATATCTATTGAGCGGGAGTGCTGAGTGTGAGTACCGATTAATGAGAGTTGAGTCACGAGTGACTGAGAGGCTTGCCCGAGGGGCTATATATATATATATGAGTGGTACTTTTCCCGATGGGCTTGTTTTAAGAAATTACTGTTTTCACTCTTCTCTTATACTAAGCCTCTATTGAAAAATGTTGAACAAATGTTTTAAATAACTTTCATTAAAACTGGAATTTTTACGAGATGTTCGGAATTTGAATTACTGATTCCACTTTGTTATTTCTATTGAGATTCTATGTTAGACTATGTATATGATTTAAATGCTCGTCACTGTACTCAGCCTTTATTTACTTTGGTTACTTACTGAGTTGGCGTATTCACATTATTTTTTGCACCTTGTGTGTAGATCCAGGTGCCAGAGCATCCGAGTGAGAGCATCCAACAGCTTCTGAGTATTTCTTCAGAGATAGAAAGGTAGTTGCACGACATTTGCAGCCATGCCTTTCTTGGACAATATCTTAGTGGCTCATGATTAGTGACAGCAGGATCAGGCAGTGTTGATATATTTGCGTATTTGTTTTCTGCGTATTTTGGTATATTAAAATGAAAGAATTGGGATTTTATTTTATTAGGAAAATTAACTTACAAAAGACCTTTATGTTATTAGTGTTGAGTCGGCTGGCCTAGTACTGTGATAGGCACCATCATGACCGGGGTGGTTTGGGGTCGTGATAAAAAGGTATCATATAGCCAAAACAGTAAGGTATACAAAGTGTATTATAAGTGAGTAGTATTAAGTAAATTGTGATAAATCCTAATTTTGTCGATAATTAGGTAATTATAGGTTAATGGGAGATTAAAAAATTAATTAAGGAATTAAGTGGATAAATTTGGATAAGACTAACCCCCTCCCCAACGTGGAAACAAACCCACCCCAAATAAATGACTCATAATGTCATTTGGTAATGTGGAAAAGTTTGAGAACTCTTTGGTTAAAGTATTAGAAATAATGTATATAATATACTATCACTTAAAAGATATGTCTGATCTTAAAATGGATAACTCTTTTACTAATTATAATCTTGATTCATAGACTTGCTTAAGCTCACAGGTGAAGCTCAAGAATTTCAAGAATCACCTTATTCACTACAAGACTTCTAATTCAAAAAGGAACGTGAATTACCATTTAGGAAAGTAACGGATTTTGAGCAAACAAATTCATGCAAAGTTACATTGCGTAATAGCAACGAGATTTGCAATTCTAAGATAGCACTGTTCAATTTTTCTCACGAACATCATTCGAATTTTTCCCTACTTCGATCCATCGTTGCATGTTGTTGAAATTGACGTGTGTTGGAAGGATCATCAAGATAATCGGCTCAGGTATGTTAAGGCTAAGTCCTTTTTGTTCTTTTGGCATGATCTCGTAATTACTCGAGTTTGATAAGGAGGCATAAAGAGAAATTCATATTCCTTAATTTATGTACATTTCCTAGTCTCATAAGTTACAGTATTTTCCCTTATCTAGACTTCATATTCAATTGAGTATTGTCTTATTCCAGCCAAGAGAGCAGGGAGCCTATATATACAGTATTATAGTATTTTCATTACCATTGAGCTATAATCGATGTGCAAGACCCTATTGGGCAACCTCTGATCAGATGGTAAGTTATATTCTGAGGCATCTTTGGGCTAGGCACCTATGAGCGAGCCCAGTTCGCCGTGATATAGAGCCTAGTATGGTCGAGTGCCTATGAGCGAGCCTACTACGACAAAGCAGTTATATATATACCGAGCCTTATAAGACCGGACAATTATTTTACTTACTTTATTGAGAGAGTTGAGTCAGTATCGACTGTTAAGCATATATTCAGATTATCATTAACTCCCAGTTGCTTTTAGTTATTATATTATCAGTTTAGTTTCAGCTTTTAGTATATTGCCTTACATACTCGGTACATTATTTCGTACTGACGTCCCTTTTCTAGGGGCGCTGCATTTCATGCGTGCAGGTTCAGATAGACAGACGGGTAGACCTCCTTATTAGGTGTTGCCAAAGTTCAGCTTGTTCGGTAAGCTCCATACCATTCGGATTTGCCGTGTCTAGAGCTTTACGTACATCTTTGTATATATTTATATATGTTATGAGTATGTCGAAGCCTTGTTTTGATCACAATATATCCATCAGTAGAGGCTTGTAGATATATCCAGTCAGTTAATGTAGTATGTTGGGCTTATAGGCCTTTTATGTACAATTTGTTGGTGTGTCAACTGTAGTAGTTATGAAGGCTTTGTCGGCCCATCTTTATATTGATATTTAATCAGTATTCGCAATTGTTTTGTAATGTGGCCCATGTCAAAGTATGACATTATATGTTCATAATACCTTAGTCACAAGTTGGTACGTGTGGATTGGTGAGGCACCGAGTGCCAGTCTCGCCCCCATGTTTGGGTCGTGATAAAAGTGGCATCAAAGCAGTTCTGTCCCAGGGAGTCTACAAGCCATGTCTAGTAGAGTCTTGTTTATGGTTGTGTCGTGCACCACACTTATAAGCAAGAGGCTACAGGGCATTTAGGACTGTCACTCTTTCTTCTTACTCTAGATCGTGTGGTAGAGCTCAGTTATAAGAACTCAATTTCCTAAACTCTCCCTTATTCATAATACGACGATCCCACATCTTGAAAAATGATTGGTAAAAGATTGCATGTGGCTATGGAAAAGTAGATCTAGAGGAACTCGATTCTGCATAATGCTTATGTTGAGTCAATATGAGGTCTTCAGTGGATAATGTGTGTACTAAAAGGTGTAAGCTTCTTGATAAGAAGCCTAAGGCATGAATATCTATCCACCCATCTCAGTCATACCCTGTGAGAGCAAACGGATATGGTTTAAGAGAAGGACAGGATATCAGGATCCAGCTGGGGTTAGAGTAATCCAAAATGATGGATGAATTATTTAAGTTAATTGGCATTTCCGAAGGATATTACAAAGGTGCTAATAGACCTCCTTATGAAACACCCAAATGGTGCATTCTAGAACATTACAATTAGATATGACAATAATATTGAGAGCAAAAATATTGAGCAAACCAAAGAGCAAATGAATGAAGAAAGGGGATCTAAAAGCAAAAGAATGTCTTGTTGAAGTTTTCAAAAGAAAGTGATAGGCAGAAATATTACCAGGGAAATAAGAAGAGAGACAAGGAAGCATTATGAATAAGATATGATACATGGATGACAACAGTAGATTAAGAAAATGACAATATTACAGAGTCTATAGTCAAGTGAAGGAAAATACAAGAGGTGACAGGCTTTGAGGCCACAAAAGAATATAGGTCATAAAGTCACATATTCATTTCGAGAAATAAGTTCGCAACTCTAACGCGATTACCAAGAGAAAAAGTTAAACCCTAGAGTAATAGAAACCAATATGTATTGGTAAACAAGGTAACCTAAGCATGAATTAGGGATAGGGTGATTTGATAATAGTCGACATCATGAGAATTTCAAATTTCGTTCCGGCAATAATAGAATGGACAACAGAAGAAGATTCATGACAAATTCAGAGAATGGTCATTCAGGCAGACGCTTCCATAAAGCAAGCAATGTGATCAAAGTTAAGTTTAAAGAACTGTGTGTGCCAGCTACACTAGGTGTCACCCTCGTAAGTAAGGAATTTGTTTATCCTTGGTACAGAAGGATTACCGCAAAGCGAGTAAAGGCAATCGATGATGTGAACAAATGCCAAAGATGAAGAGGTGAAAAATCTATAGCTAGATCATCGTAATGCTCAATCTTAGCACTCCCCAAAAGGGGAGAATATGGAGTGATATGGTATTAAGTCAGAATTAAGCGGTTCTAGTTAGCATGGAATGGGAAAGGAGGAAGGCGATAAAAAAAATTAATGAAAAAGGGATGAGATTGCACTTATTCAAAGCCTACAACTATGTTATGATTCCAGAACCTTAGGCAAACACGACGTCAAGGAAAGGAAGTAATGGTTCCTACCCGAGATGTTATTGATAAATAAGGAGCCAACACAAAACATAAGTTAAGACAAAGGAAATAACCCAACAAATATAATGTGGAATATTGATATGAGAGTGGGCCAACGATTAGTTAGTGGGTTGATTCAAGACGAGCCTAGTTATGGCTAGATAAGAGGATATAGACAAATCAATAGATCGTGCAAGATAAACGGAGTGAACCCCAATATGGGGAATTCAGGCTCGCAGATATGACATCGTGACCTTGAGAAATATTCAGATAGGAGTTGGGGTAGTTAAAGATACCGTATGAGTGTTAAGGGAAGACAGTCAAAACATCAGTTCAGGAGCAACTGTACAAGCATATAAGTATGGAGGTAAGTAACTAAGGAAGTTTATATATGATTACGAACATCAAAAATCCCGTAGAGTATACAGTGTAATAAGCTCGCAGTCTTGCAAGAATCAGAGGGTCCTCCCTAAGTACTACAATGAAAGACTAGTTGAGGAAATAAGGAAGAAGGCTTTAACCTAAGCACAATGACCTAAAGAGGAAACAGTCTTGTAACAACAGTCTCACAACAATATTGTATGCACTTCATAAGAAAGTGACACCTATCGTGGCTAATGAACGGGAAAAAGAAAAAATTATATTTATCAAAATCAAAAGGTGATATTCAAGATCATATGGGTTGTATAGAATTTCAATATGTGTGGGCACTAAAATAAGCCAAGTATTCATGCAACAAGTTACAGAACGACCAAGAGAAGCAATTGCTTGCATATAAAGAAAGTTGAGAAGGAACAAAAGGAATTATTTGATCAATGATCCAGAGATAGTTACAAAATCAATGTACCTATGATTTCGGAGTATTCTCCATGAAGAATATATGTTGGCAATCATACAATCGTAGAAGATTCCAGTATAGGTTAAAAGAAAGAATTGAGCCCAGGTTATAGACAAAGGATTGAATTTTTATAAGAATGTATCATGGATATTCCATAGCATCCATAAAGGGCTAAAGTAAAAACTACAGCCATGAGCCGCAGATCGCAAGATAGCTTAATCCTACATAAAGGTTGATCAGAGGGAAGAGGAAACAAAAGAGTTACACCAACTACGTAAATAAGGAGCCTGATTGTTGGACCCAGAAAATTATAGACCTCATGATTGAGAACATTGCAGGATCACTCTTAATTATCAAAGGTACAAGACAGATAATATAGTAGTCGTATACTATAACGGCGTCAGAAGTATGCCAGCCTCATAAAAAGTCAATATGAAACTCCCACCGGTTGTGTATGCATCATAGGTGCAAGTATTGCAATAGAGCTTTAAGTCATGGATATGAATTATACTTGTGTGGAAGAAGGGTCATGCAAGAGATAGAAGATGTGATGCGAGACCTTAAGGTAATTAAGGTAAATGTGGAAAACGTACGAGATACTCAAACACAAAAGGTTGTGAATATTTCATCCTTTAGATACAAGGCTAGAAGCGATGGGGTTCAGTATTTAGGAGTGATAGCGACGTCATCAGTTACATATTTTCAAGCCCATGGTTTCTAGGTACTGAGAGGTCTAGTTAAAAAAATAAAGAAGAGATAAAGACAATGTGATGTCTCGCGTGGCGTTCCAAAATAATACAAGGAAATCTATGGTGCAAGCAAGCTAAAGAAAGGTTGCGAGTAATATAACTAGATATATGTAGGTCGCAAGCTAGAGTATGGTAAAGCGACAAGGTTTTAGGAAGACAAAGTGAGGATAAGAAAGGGTGAGTAAGAAGGTGATGAGAATGGATAAGTACTTGGGATTAAACCCACGAAAACGAGAGAGATGATGGTTTCTCTAAATTATAGAAAGCACAATATAGCCTGAATGAACTTATATGAGTCTAAGACTAGTAGCATTTAGAAGAGATGGAATGCTGCCCTAGTAATAGATTAAAGGTCTAATAGTGATAGATGAGGGATGACGTTTTGGCTTGCGATTGAGTAATTATGTCATGAATTTAAAATAATAAGATACCCATGTAAGGTAAATCACAACGTAATTCTATGAAATACGATTATGGAAGTATAGTAGCTCCCCCAAGTGGATCTGTCTAATCAATTTAGATGTTCCTCAATAAGACGTGAGCCCTAGCAGTAGTGTTACATAAGAGGTCAAGTTATCGGTATTAAGATGAATCAACAATGGATGGACAAAAGTCACAAAGTATGAGATGAGATTAAGCCATCATTATTAAGATGAACAGTAATGAGGGGGAATTAAAGGACTTAGCTTTATGCATATAGGCAACGAGAGTAACCTGGAGTTTGGTAGCAGACTTCGACTTGAGAATTATGTGGATAAATTTAGATAAGACTAACCCCCTCCCCAACGTGGCAGAAAAACCATCCCTAATAAATGACTCATAATGTCATTTGGTAATTTGGAAAAGTTTGAGAATTCTTTGGTTAAAGTATTAGGAATAATCTATATAATATACTATAACTTAAAAGATATGTTTGATCTTAAAAATGGATAACTCTTTTACAAATTACAATCTTGATTCATGGACTTGCTTAAGCTCACGGGTGAAGCTCAAGAATTTCAAGAATCACCTTATTCATTACAAGACTTCTAATTCACAAAGGAACATGAATTAGCATTTAGTAAAGTAGCGGATTTTAAGCAATATATTTCATACAAAGTTACACTGTGTAATAGCAACAGGATTTGAAATTCTAAGAGAGCACTGTACAATCTTTCTCACAAGCATCATTCGGATTTTCCCCTACTTCAATCCGTCGTTGCGTGTTGTCGCAATTGATGTATATTGGAAGGATTATCAAGAGAATTGGATTAGGTATATTAAGGCTAAGTCCTTCTTTTATTTTTGCATGATCTCGTAATTACTCGAGTATGATAACAAGGCATAAAGAGAAATTCATATTCCTTAATTTATGTACGTTTCCTAGTCTCGTAAGTTGCAGTATTTTCCCATATCATGACTTAATATTCAATTGAGTATTGTCTTATTCCAGTCAAGAGAGGAGAGAGCCTATATATACAGTACTACAGTATTTTCATTACCATCGAGCTATAATCGACGAGTAGGCCCCTTTTGGGCAACCATTGATCAGATGGTAAGTTATATACCGAGCCTACTATGGCCGGGCGCCTATGCACGTGCCCAGTTGACCGAGATACAAACCCTACTATAGCCGAGTGCCTATGAGCAAGCCTACTACGGCAGAGCAACTATATATACGAAGAGAGCCTTATAAGGCGAGCATGCTATTTTACTTACTATATTAAGAGAGTTGAATCAATATAGGTAAGCATGTCTTCAAAATATCATTGACTTCCCGTTTCTTTCAGTTATTATATTATCAGCTAAGTTTCAACTTTCAGTATGTTGCCTTACATACTCAGTACAATATTCGTATTGACGTCCCTTTTTTGGGGGCGCTGCATTTCATGCGTGCATGTTTAGACAGACAGATAGGTAGACCTCATTATTAGGTGTTGCCCAAGTTCAGCTTGATCGGTAAGCTCCATACCCTTCGAAGTTGTCGGGTCTACAGCTTTACGTACATCTTTGTATATATGTATATATGTATATATGTTATGAGTAGGTCGGAGCCTTGTTCCGATCACAGTATATCCATCAGTAGAGGCTTGTAGATATATCCTGTCAGTTAATGCAGTATGTTGGGCTTGTAGGCCTTTTATGTACATTTTATGTGCAATAGAACTAAGTTATAGAGATGACGGTGACTAGGAACACTATGGCTAGTCAAAGGAAAGATACAAAAGTGGGTAAGGGGAACAACAGGGTACCTAAAATAGATGGGTGCCGGTCTGAGGCCTAGGGCGAGACCCCTTATTAGCCATTACCGGCTCCTCCACCTTCTGAGGAGATTCTTATGGTTATCGCTCATATAGTTAATACATTGCATTTATTGACACAGTTGGTAGCTACCCCGCAACAAGTTAGGGCATCAGCTAGTACAGGATCTTCTTAGGGATCTAAGAGTTTAAGGATCTGAGAGTTTATTGCCTTGAGTCCCCTAGAGTTTATGGGGACAGATCAAAGAGAGGACCCGCACGATTTCATAGATCAACTTAATAGGATCTTTCAGGTTTTGCATGCCACGGAGGAAGAGGCAGTTGAGTTGGCAGCTTTTCAGATCCGAGATATACCCCTCCTTTGGTACGAGGGATGGGAGAGGTCCGGGTGACGTGATGCACCTCTAGCTATTCTAGAGAATTTTTCAAATGCCTTCCTTGAC
Organism: Nicotiana tabacum; assembly: GCF_000715075.1. Lineage (NCBI taxonomy): Eukaryota > Viridiplantae > Streptophyta > Magnoliopsida > Solanales > Solanaceae > Nicotiana > Nicotiana tabacum. Next base: position 76,254,944 of record NC_134086.1, on the reverse strand, counting down.
CAGTAGTTACCCTGGGAGATCCGACATGATCAAGTCGATCAGTTTCTAGCCATCAATCAGGGATATATTAGCATTCAAGAGTATAGTCTCTATTTCGACTCATTGGCCAAATATTCTCCATCCATAATTTCTACTATGTGGGACACCTCCATAAGTTTATTGAAACGTTAGTCCCAAAGTTGACTGAGGCATATGCCACAACTGCAGTGCAATATAGTATGGATATCTACCGGATTCAAGCATTCACACAGAATATAGAAAAGGGCAGGCATTGATAGCACAATACAGAGAAGAGTGAGCAAGGGCAACGTAAATGAATGAGATTTTCTAGGTATCAGGAGTAGTCTCAGGGTAGTTATAGGCCCTAGTACTTCGGATTTCCACCTAGGCCTCCTCCATATCAGTTACTGGGTTATAGGTTCAATCGATATGCTCAGTCAAGACCAGATGAGAGCTCACGGGTGCCGTGTTTACAGCGACAATGAGGCTTAGGGCAGACATGGTCATTTCTACCACGGTGTGACATATGTAGTATAGGACATCTAGGCCAGTGCCGAGTAGGTTTCGAAGCTGTTATACATCTAGGCGTCCTGACATGTGATGCCAGATTTCCCAAGTAGATATTCTAGGGGTATGGCACAACCAGCGAGTTCAGCAACAGGTTCACCTATGTTCGTGCATCCTTCAGGGTGCGAGTCTTAGTCTTCGGCAGATAGAAGTTGAGATAGAGGTAGAGGTTCCAGTTCAGGTAGTAATCAGAATTGTATCTATGCTTTAATGAGTCGACGGGACCAAGAGTCTTCACCAGATGTTGTGATAGGTATGTTGACCATTTTCTCTTACGATGCTTATGCCTTGGTATATCTAGGATCTACTTTATCGTATATATACCTCATTTGTCGTAGGGAAGTTTGGTATAGTGCTTGAAATACTAAGTGATCCTTTTGCGGTATCTACACCGGTCAAAGAACCGATTATTTCTAGTCGGGTTTACCGAGTTTCCACGATGATAGTTTGTACTCATCAGACCTCAGCCGATCTAGTTGACAAATGCACCCTCCAGATTTATGGACTTGATGAATATCGTATTCTGGACATTTTTAGATCTGTTCGCGATAGTATTTATTGATAATATTCTGGTTTATTCACGTTCAGAAAAGGAGCTTCCAGACCACATGTGAGTAGTGCTCCAAGCCCTCCGTGATCGTAAGTTGTATGCTAAGTTTTCTAAATGTGAGTTCTCGTTGACGTCCTCCTGCCTAATACACCACGTGAACATTACACATTGATCGCGAACACAATTAGCAAAATCTCACCTACCAGCCTCTCTTCTCTATGATCGTGAAACTTAGGTCTGCTATGCGAAGCGCTTCTTCACACCATAAAACTAGCAGTTGAAAAGCAAAGGGAAATGGTCTGAAACCACCCTAAAATACTCCTGACCACTCCGGAACCCATTCAAACATACAACCAAGTCTATATAACTAATCCAAGCTTATCCAAATTCTCAAAATACCACAACTAACATCAAAATCAAGAATTGGCAATAAAAAATCCAACCCTTAACTTCCAAACTTTCTAACTTCACCAAACTTGACCGAATCATGCCTAAATATTTTGAATTCCAACTAACCTTGCACACGAGTTCTAAATAACAAAAGGAACCTTTACCAAGTTTCAGAATAACAATCTAAATCCCAAATCACCAAAGATAACTACCCGTCAAACATAGGAATTATCCAAACCTTCAAATTACCTACTTTCGGCAAATAGAGTCAAAACATCCAAAGAACCTTCAAATCCACATCCCAACATAAATCTAAGTCCATAATCACTATATGAACATATTGGAACTAACAAATCACGTTCCGAGGTCGTTTACATAAAAGACAGACTTTGGCCAATTCTTACAACTTAAGCTTTTAAAATAAGATTAAGTGTCGCAATTTACTTTCAAACCTTCCTGAAGTCAAACCAACCACCCCCACAAGTCAAAAAATAATCGGCAAATTACCTAAAAGATCAAATAGGAGAACGGGGCTCAAATATAAAAAAATGAGTAAATGCACATAACAGACAGAAACATGAAATAAGTAAAAATATAAATAAACGAGTACCACCCTCATGCTTTAACCCATGAAAATGCACATGTGCTTGTCACTTTGCATATACACAACCCCAACATATAAAACACATATCAAAAAGACCAATCACTTATAATTTCATCAAAACCAAGATTAACCACGATGCTTACCTCTTTTTTAGTACAATGTCATCAATCCAACACTGGTTTCTCTTTAGAACAAGCTTCCAAACCACTCAAATCTAGTTAATTGAATCTAGTCAACTAATGCCTAAATAAGTTAAAGTAAGCTTCAAAAACTATCCTAGTATCAAAAAGGTTCGATCTTTACATAATTATCCCCTGGAGGTCTCTCATTTTACTAGTTGCACCCTTATACTTTATGGGGGGTCCTATGACCCCTCTTGTCTTTGTTTGAACTATAATAAATATCACCTTTTATGACTAGCATAAGTCTCAACTAAGGTAATATATGACATGCACCAACCATATTTTGACGCGTGTATTTTTTATTTTACACAATATAATTTCTCTTTCATTCATTATTTATTTTATTTTATTTTTCTTTCTTTCCTTTGTCTTTCTCTTTCACTTTTTATTTTTTTTCCCTTTATCTTCCCCCTACCTCAAATTTATCAAAACTAAAGAAGAAAAAATTATAAGAAATTAAATTCACCTTAAATTAATAGAAAAATATATATGTACCCCTCGGAGTTGTCTCACTTTATCTGTTGCACTCTTTTACTTTGTGAGGATGATATGACCCCTCTGTCTTTCTTTAAACTATAAAAACTAACACCCACTGAGCCTATGTGGCATAAAGAGTGTATTTCACTCTCCTCCAGGGCGTAAGAGGCGGAAAAAAAGTAAAATTTTACCTTTTAAATATTCTTTTGGTTAACTATATTTTCCTATTATATTTTACTTATCATTGTTTTTTTCCTTTTCTTTCTTCAACCTTTTGCCAAGGAAGCCATTAACGAAGCAAAGAAGCTCGACAAGAGAGATTTGAATGGCTTTTGTAAAAATACTTCAGAGGCATTGTCACGACCCAAGTTCTCCCTTCGTGAATCATTGTGGCGGTAGCTAGTCTCTACAACTAGGTAAGCCTGACACTTTGTGGAAATGAGACGAAAACATAAAAAAACTAACAATTTAACAAGTAAATTTATTTAAGAAATTTAGATGTCACTCGGCATATACAATAATCACTCTCGAACTGAACATAAATGCTCCCAAAATCCGAAATATCATGAGTCACAAGCTACAGAAAGATAACAGTGCTTCTAAACTCCAGAATCTATCAACGAAGAAAAATAAAAGAAAGTCTTTAACTTAAGGAAGAGTAGATAGGGACTCCTAGGTATGCAGATTCGAAAGATACACCTCAAAGTCTCAACAGTCGTCTCGCCTCATAGTAATGTGGCTGGTAAGAAGTACCTGGATCTGCACATGAAAAACATGTGCAGAAAAGGGCATGAGTACACCACAGCGGTATCTAGTATGTGCCAAGCCTAACCTCGATCGAGTAGTGACGAGAGCAGGTCAGGACGTTACTGGTATATATATATATATATAACAAAATAATTCAGAATTAATATAGCAGTAAAGATAAATACTAGAACTCAACAAAAATGTAATCTTAGCAAAACAAAAACTCAGTACACAAAGGTAATAACAGGAGATCTCCCGGGATACCGTCCCATAGTCCCAAATTTAAATGTGCAGGCGATCTCCCGGGATATTATCCCGTAGTCCCAAACATAAATAAGCAGGGGGATCTCCCGAAATACCGTTCCGTATTCCCAAAGTAAATATACAGTGCAGGGGGATCTCCCAGATACTGCCCGATAGTCCCAAATATAAACGTGATAGGGGATCTCTCAGAATACTGTTCCATAGTCCCAAAGTAAATAGGCAACTCAATCAACATAAACAACAGTTTCAACAAGGAGTTCTACAGTTTAGACTAAGTTCATACCAAAGAAAACAAATAATTTTCACTAAACAAGCGGCAAAAAGTTCAGATAGGCAGTTAAGGAAGTTAAGATAGTTAAGGCACATTTGCATGCTTCCCTAAGCTAAACATGATAGTTACGTATACTAGAGTTTCTCAATTAAACGAAAACATATATTTGCTTAACGAAAACTAGGTTTTTCAACATATAGCACGTGTACGCACTCATTACCTCACGTACACCGCGCTCATATATCAAACAATACCTAATCCTAAGAGGAGTTCACCCACAAAAGGTTAGGCAAGCCACGTACCTCGAACCAAACTCAAATCAATCCAAAATCACGCTCTTACCATGAGTATCCAACTCCGAGTGGCCCAAATATAATGATTTCCTCTAAAAAACTGTCGAAAAATGGCCTTCCAACGAGCTCCAAATCGAATTTTGTGTTATGAATTTCAAATCCTCAAAAATGCCCTTTTCTGCCCATTGATCTCCGCTTCTGCAATCCCAGGACCGAATCTGTGGTCCCACACCTGCGGAATTTCCATAGTAGATGTGGCTTTTCATTTAATGCACCTCGTCCGCTTCTGCGATCATGAGGTCGCACTTGCGTGTGTGTACCTGCGGATCCTATGCCGCTTTTGTTGTCCCAGACCGCTCCTGCGTTTCCTTCACTCGCACATGCGGGCATCACAGATACAGGACTCCTTTCGCACCTGCGACCCAGACCTTTTCCCAAAATCCTCTTTTGTGCTTAGTCGTCCACATATGCGGCCCCACATCTGCGGTTCCCTACCACAGGTGCGAAAACACCAGAACAAGCATACCAGAAAATTCTCTAAGTTCAAGTTTCACCCGTTGAGCATCTGAAACACGCCCGAGACCCTTGGGACCTCAACTAAACATACCAACCCATCCTAAAACACCATATGACCTTATTTGAGCCCTCAAATCATATCAAACAATGCTAACACACAATTCATCCTCCAATCGAAACCTAATGAACTGGAAACATCAAAATTTTACAATCGATGTCGAAACCAACCAAACCACATTCGATTGATCCCAATTTTTGCACACAAGTCATATCCAACACTACGAACCTACTCCAACTTTCAAAATCGGACTCCGACCCCGATATCAAAAATTCCGCTGCTGGCCCAAAACTTTAAAAAATCGACTTCCGCCATTTCAACCCTAAATTATTGACGCACCTCCAAAACACAATCTGGACACACCCCTAAGCCCAAAATCATCCAACGGAGCTAACAAAATAAGTAGTGATGAGATCAGGTCAGGGACTTACTGGTATATATATATAACAAAATAATTCACAATAAAATGTCGTAGTAAAGATAAATACTAAAACTCAATGAGAAAGAAATTAAAGCAAAACAATAGCTCAGTACATATAGATAATAATAGGTGATATCCTAGAATACAATCCCGTAGTCCCAAACGTAAATGTGCAGGGGATCTACCGGGAACCGTCCTGTAGTCCCAAACGTAAATGTGTAGGGGGATATCCTAGAATACGTCCGTAGTCCCAATGTAAATATATACAGTATAGGGGGATCTCTCGGGATACCGTCCCATAGTCCCAAACATAAACGTGATCTCCCGGAATACCGTTTCGTAGTCCTAAAGTAAATAGGCAACTCAATCAACATAAAAAAACTGTTTCAACAAGGAATTCTACAGTTTAGACTAAGTTCATATCAAAGAAGATAGGTAATTTTCACTAAACATGCTGCACAAAGTTCAGATATGCAGTTAAAGGTGTTAAGATAGTTAAGGCATGTAGACATGCCTCCCTATGCTAAACAGGATAGTTGCATATACTTGTGTTGCTCAGTAATAGGTAAACAAATATCTACTCAATGAAAATGGGGTTTTTCAACAAATAGCCTGTATACGCACTCGTCACCTCACGTACATGGTGCTCATATATCAAACAATATCAAATCTTAAGGGAGTTCCCCCCCCCCCACAAGGTTAGACAAGCCACTTACCTCAAAATAAGCTCAAATCAATTTGAAACCACGCTCTTGCCACGATTATCCAACTCCGAGTGCAACAAATCCACTGATTTCCTTTGAAAAACTCTCAAAAAATCGCCTTCCACCGAGCTCCAAATCGAATTTTGTGTTATGAATTTCAAACCCTTAAAAATGCCCTTTTCTGCCCATCGATTTCCCAAGGACTGCATCTGCGGTCCCTCACCTATGGAATTTCCATCACAGATGCAGCTTTTCACTTAATGTATCTCATGCGATCATGAGGTTGCAATTGCGTGTACGCACCTGCGAATCCTCATCCGCTTCTGCGGTCCTAGACCGCTCCTTCATTTCCTTCACTCGCAGTTGCGTGCGTCATAGATGTGGAACTTCCCTCGCACCTGCGACCCCAGGACTTTTTCCTAAAATCTATTTCTATGCTTGGTCTTCTGCATATGCGTCCATGCACCTGCGATTCCCTACCTCAGGTGCGAAAACAACAGAACCAGCACACCAGAAAATCCTCTAACTCCAAGCTTTCACCCGTTGAGCATCCGAAACATACCCGAGGCCCCCGGGACCTCAATTAAACATACCAACCCATCATAAACACCGTACAAACTTATTCGAGCACTCAAATCACATCAAACAATGCTAAAAACACAATTCATCCTTCAATCCAAACCTAATTAACTTGAAACTTCAATATTCTTCAACTAACGTCAAACCAACCAAACCACGTCCGATTGACCCCAAATATTGCAAACAAATCATATTCAACACTACGAACCTACTCCATCTTTCGGAATAAGATTCCGACCCCGATACCAAAAATTCCACTACCGGCCCAAAACTTAAAAAGTTTGACTTTCGCCATTTCAAGCCTAAATAAGCTATGGACCTCCAAAACGTAATCCGGACACACCCCTAAGCCAAAAATATCCAACGGAGCTAATGAAATTGATGGAACTCTATTCCGAATCCGTCTTCACACTAATCAAACTACGGTCCCAATTCTAATACTTAAGCTCTCATTTAGGGGCTAATTGTCCCAACACACTCTACAACTCAAAACGAATCATCTCGGCAAGTCACAATAGCAGAAATAGATAATGGGGAAGTAGTTAATAGGGGATTGGGGCGTTAGTTCTCAAAATGACCGCCCAGGTCATTACATGCATAATCTCTTTTCTTTAAAATTAATTTAACAAAACTATTAACACATCAACCATTTTTCTACAATTTTCATTTTCTCTATTATTTTCTGTTTTCCCATACTAGAGAATCCATCCACCATCTCACACCATCTTGATTACATAAAACACAAACCATTTGAATAAACAAGATCTTCAAGGAATTTTACTTATTTGCAGCAAGGATACAACTACTTGAACAGAGAACCTCCATGGAAATGATAACCCATTTAACTACTCCTCCTTCCCGTCATTTTTATTTTTGATTTCTTCTCATCATTGTGATAAATCGGATGTGGGTTTGAAATGTTTTCCTTCTTCTCATGTTTCTTTTAATTAATTTTAGGTAAATTTAATTTCTTATAATTTTTTCTTCTTTAGTTTTGATGTAACGACCCAACCGGTCATTTTAAGCATTTGCAATTTGCTTGGTAGTTGAAGGCATGAGTAGCTCTGTATGATGTATTATGACATATGTGAATCATCAGTTTTGATTTTCAGGTTATTCGGAATCGATTTGGTAGAATGAATTTCATGATTTAAGCTTTAAGTAATAAGAGTTGACCAAGTTTGACTTTTTCGCGTTTGACCTCAGATTAGAATTTTGATGGTTTCGTTAGGTCCATAAGGTGATTTTGGACTCGGGCGTATGCTTTGATTTGCAATTGGATTTCTAGAAGGATTCAGTGCTAATTGGCCAAAGTTGGAAATTTGAAGGTCTGAAAAATTCATAAATTTTACCAAGAGTTGACTTTGAGGATAAATGATTCGCACTTGGTTCCGGGGATTAGAATAGCTTCGTTTCGTCATTTGAGACTTGTGTGCAAAATTGGAGTTTATTCCGGGCTGATTTGATATATTTCGGCACGAGTTTTGGAAGTTGAAAAGTTTAAAGTTTATTAAGTTCGATTGGAGGTGCGATTCATCATTTTGACATTGTTTTATTTGATTTGAGACCCCGAGTAGGCCCGTTTTGTAACAGGACTTATTGGTACATTCGGACGAGGTCCCGAGTAGATCAGATGAGTTTTAGATGGGGTTTCGATTATTTGGAACATTGTTGAAGTTGATGAAATTTTTAGTTATTGATGCCTTCGCACCTGCGCATAAGGGACGGCAGCTGCGTGCTCGCGGAAGCGTGAAACTGGTCATAGAAGCAACGTAGGTAAGACTGGCTGAGGAGGCTTTGCTGAAGCGGTTCTACTTGTGCAGAAGTGCGATCGCAGAAGCGAGCCTGTATATTGCAAAAGTGGGTGGCTAGGGCTGTCTTGCAGGTGCGTGACTTTGTTCCGCATAAGCGAAGGTTGCAGGTGCAACCTACTATCCGCAAATGTGGAAAAAGCTGGGCAAAATGCTTTAAGTTCGAGGGTTGGACATTTTTATCACATATTGAGCTAGAGACTTCGGAATTGAGCAATTTTGGTGGCAAATTTCATCATAAGGATTGGTGTAAGTGTTCTACACTCAGTTTTGATTATATTTTATGAATCGATCCTCATTTTTGGCATGTGGTTGATGATTTTAAAAGAGAAATTAGGAGTTTTTGACTAATATTTCATGGAGAAAATTCTTGAGTTTTGACACAAATTTGGAGTCAGACTTTAATGAACTAGTATGGTTGGGATTGTAATTGAATGAGTTGTCATATTTTATGAGTTTTGTCGGGTTCTGAGGTGCAGGCTTGGGTTTGACTTTTGGGTTGATTTTGGTCTTTGGATTATTTCAACCTTTGTCGATTGTGCTTGTTCCCTTTGGTATTATTTGTTGTATTTGAGTTGCTTTTGGGTGGTTTCGAGCCATTCTGGAGTTGGTACGCGCGAGGTGGTATTTTAGAGCATTATTTGGCTTAGTCGGTATTGGATTTGGCTTGTTTGAGGTAAGTAACACTTCTAAACTTGATGCTGAGGGCATGATGTCATGACCCTAGTTCGCCCTCTGTGAACTATGTTGACGAAACCTAGTCTCTACAACTAGGTAAGCCTAACAAATTGTGAAAAAGAATAATTGCGGAAAGAAAATAATTAAAAACCGAGATGACAAAATGAAACGGGTGTTTAAGATGCCGCCTGGCATATAACAGTACAAGAATCTCAACCTACACTCCCAAAATCCGGAACACCATGAAACACAAGCTAAGAGATGCATAAAAAAGGCTCTAACTCCAGGAATGTCAATCAAAAGGAAAATACTTTAGGGCTATACTAGTACAGAAAATAGAAAGGGACTCCTCGGTCTGTGGACGTGGCAGATATACCTCGAAGTCTCTACAAAAGCGCCTCGCCTCAAAGATGATAAGACTGAGTGGAAGTACTTGGATCTGCACATGAAAAATATGTGTAGAAAGGGCATGAGTACACCACGGCAGTACTCAGTAAGTGCCAAGCCTAACCTCGGTCGGGTAGTGACGAGGAAGGTCAGGTCCCTACTGAGGTTGAATGAAATACAAGGTATAACAGTGTAGAATAAGATGGCATAATTAAGTACAATAGTAAGAAGCAAGACAAGAGAGAAAGAACAACACTAGCTACCACAGAGACAAAATAATCACAGAAGGTATACAACTCCACATAGAGATAACAATAGGGGATCTCCCAGGATACCGTCCTGTAGTCCCAAATATAAATATCCAGTGGATCTCCCGGAATACCGCCTCATAGTCCAACTCATAAAATGCGGGGATCTCCGTAATACCGATCCGTAGTCCAAAATTAAATACTCAGTACATGGGGAATCTACCGGGTGAAGTCTCATAGTTCCAACATAAAAGTGCAGGGGGATCTCCCGGAATACCGATCCATAGTCCCAAAGTAAACATGCAGGGGTATCTCCCGGGATAATGTCCTGTAGTCCCAAAGTAAACACACAACAACAACACGAAGAATATACAATTCAATTGAAATTCCATACCAAGGTAAAACAGGTATTTCTAGCCTAGCATGCTGCACATAATCCAAAGAAGATAGTTTGAGCAAGTAAAACAATTAAGTCAATTAGACATGCTTCCCTAAGATAACAACAGGCTTAAATTTGCAAGAAGTATAAACAGGAAAAGAAACAAAATTAAAATTACTTAAAGAAAACCGGATTTTTCAACAATTAACACAAGTACGCACTTGTCATTTCACGTACAAGGCATTTCAAATATCAATAATACCAAATGGTAAGGGGGAGTTTCCCCCACACAAGGTTAGGCAAGCCACATACCTCGAACCAGCTCAAAATAAACCCGAGACCACGTTCTTGCCATGACTGCTCGACTCCAAATGGCCCAAATCTATTCAATTTAATTGCATAATGTAAATATAACTTCAAGTAACTGATTCCCCAAATAAATTCTAAGCTAATACGCGAAATTTGGTAAAATGACCAAAATGCCTCCCCGGGCCGACGTCTTTAAATCGTGTAAAAGTTACGGATTATGAACCCTCATTCACTTACGAGTCGAACCATACAAAAATTATCCAAATCCAATGTCAAAACCCCAATCACAACTCGAAAATTAGGTCTATGAACTTTTCCAAAATTTTCCCAAATTTCTCACCCCAAATCCGAAATTAGATGATGAATTCATGTTTAGATTAATGGGTTATAGGAAAAAAGGAGTTAAGAATCATTACCCGCAAACTCCCTCCGTAAATCTCTCAAAACTTTGTCTCCTACCGAGCTCCCAATTCAATTTTGTGATATGAACTCAAAACACTTGATTTTGAAATTTATGTTCTGCCCAGACGCGTTCTTCTTCGCGAACGATAGACACCAGTCGTGAACGCGATGCACAAAAATCCACTGGCCAGTCTTTCTCTTTGGCGAACGCGATGTCCAAGCCCTGAACGAGATGACCATCTTCCCTCCTCCTAGGCGAATGCGGGACCATCTTCGCGAACGCGTAGGTACAAGACCCTATAGTCGAACACGAAAATACCTTCTCGAATGCGAAGCATTAAACCTTCACCAGCCCCAGCTCCTCTTCGCGAACGCGAGACCCCACTCGTGAATGAAAAGAAGGAAACCAGAACTGATTACTGCAATTTTTTCTACAATTCTCTAAGTTCTAAAAATGACCCATTGAGAATCCGAAACACCCGAGACCTCAACAAAACATGCCAACCAATCCTAAAACATCATTCAAACTTGTTCCAATCTTTGGAACGTTCAAAACTGTATCAAAACACCAATTAAACAGCAGATTCAAGCCTAAGAACTCCAAAAACCCTCAAATTATGGTTCGATCAAAAAGTCTATCAAACCTCGCCCGAATGACCTGAAATTTTGTAAGCACGTCACATTCAACACTACAGAGCTACTCCAACTTTCGAAATTGCATTCCGACCCTGATATCAAAATCTCACTATCGAACCGGAAACTTCAAAAAGTCAACTTTCGGCATTTAAAGCCTAAATAAGCTACGGACCTCCAAACACAATCCGAACATGCCCCTAAGCCCGAAATTACCCAACTGAGCTAACAGAACCGACATAATTCCATTTTGAGGCCGTCTTCACACTGCTCTGATTACGGTCCAAATTCTTAAGCTTAAGCTCTATTTCAGGGACTAAGTGCCGCAAAACACTCCGAAACTCAAAACCAAACATCTCGGCAAAAAAAAATACCAGAAACAAATACGTGGAAAGCAATTAATAGGGGATCAGGGCATAAATTCTTAAAAGGATTGGCTGGGTCATTACATAGTCCTACGCTTAAACATGCGTTCGTCCTCGAACGAGCATAAAGACATACCTGAAGTAGTGAAAAGATGAGGGTAACGACTGCACATATCCTGCTCGGTCTCCCAGGTTGTCTCCTCGACCGCCTGACCCCGCTACTGAACCTTTACTGATGCAATGTTCTTTGACCTCAACTTTCGAATCTGCCTGTCCAATATTGCCACTGGCTCCTCAACGTAAGATATATCCTTGTCCAACTGAACTGAAATGAAATCCAACATGTGTGACGGATCACCGTGATACCTCTAGAACATCGAAACATGAAATACTGGATAAACTCCTGCCAAGCTGGGAGGTAAGGCAATATTATAAGCAACCCCCCAACACACTGCAATATCTCAAAAGGACCAACAAACCTCGGACTCAACTTCCCTTTCTTCCCAAATAACATAATGCCCTTCATAGGCAAAACCCAAAGCAGAACTCCGCTCTCTAACTATATAGGAAACATCACGAACCTTACAGTCCGCGTAAATTTTCTGTCTGGACTGGGCTGTACGAAGTCTTTCCTGGATCACCTTAACCTTCTCAAAAGCATCCTAAACTAAGTATGTACCCAGTAGACTAGCCTCACCCAGCTCAAACCAACCCACTGGGAATCCACACCGCCAACAATATAAAGCCTCGTACAGTGCCATCTGAATGCTGGACTGATTGCTGTTGTTGTAGGCCAACTCTGCCAATGGCAAGAACTGATCCCAAGATCCTCCAAACTCAATCACACACGCATGAAGCATATCCTCAAGAATCTGAATAGTACACTCAGATCCGTCCGTCTAAGGGTGAAATGTTGTACTCAACTCCACCCGAGTACGCAACTCATGTTGTACGGCCCTCTAGAAACGTGATGTGAACTGAGTACCTCTATCTGAAATGATGGAAACTAGAATACCATGCAGACGAACAATCTCATAGATATAAATCTCCGTCAGACGCTCCGAAAAATAGGTAGTACATACAGGAATGAAATGCACGAACTTGGTCAGCTGATCCACAATCACCCAAATGGCATCGAACTTCCTCGAAGTCCGTGGGAGACCAACTACAAAGTCCATGGTAATCCACTCCCACTTCCACTCCGGAATCTCTATCTACTGAAGCAACCCACTCGGTCTCTAGTGCTCATACTTCACCTGCTGACAATTGAGGCACCGAGCGACAAACCCATCTATATCTTTCTTCATCTGCCTCCACCAATAGTGCTGCCTCAAATACTAGTACATCTTCGCGGCACCCAGATGAATGGAATACCGCAAACTGTGGGCCTCCTGTAAAATCAACTCCTGAAACCAATCAACATTAGGTACACATATCCGACCATGCATCCTCAATACCCCGTTATCACCAATAGTCATATCTCTAGCATCACTGTGCGAAACCTTGTCCTTGAGGACAAGCAAAAAAGGGTCATCAAATTGACGCTCCCTGATATGATCAAATAAGGAAGACCGAGAAACTACGCAGCTAGAACCCGACTAGGTTTCGAAAGATTCAATCTCATAAACTAGCTGGCTAAGGCTAGAACATCCATTGCCATGGCCTCTCCGCTGTTGGTAAATAAGCCAAACTCCCCAAACTCTCTACCTGGCGACTCAAAGCATCGACCACCACATTGGCCTTGCTCGGGTGACACAAAATAGTGATGTCATAGTCCTCCAGCAGCTCTAACCACCTCCTCTAGTGCAAATTAAGACCCTTCTGCTTGAACAGATGCTGCAAACTCTGGTGATCAGTAAGAATCTCACAAGGCACACCGTACAAATAATGACGCCAGATCATCAAGACGTTAACAATAGCAGCTAAAGTAATAACTACTTCCATGAGCCGCAGATCGCAAGATAGCTTAATCCTACATAAAGGTTGATCAAAGGGAAAAGAAAACAAAAGAGTTACACCAACTAAGTAAATAAGGAATCTGATTGTTGGACCCAAAAAATTATAGACCTCATGATTGAGAACATTGCCTATAAAGGTTGATCAGAAGTATATCAGCCTCATAAAAAGTCAATATGAAACTCCTACCGATTGTCTATGCAGTAGAGGTGCAAGCATTGCAATAGAGCTTTGAGTCGTGGATGTGAATTATACATGTGTGGAAGAAGGGTCATGCAAGAGATAGGAGATGTGATGCGAGACTTTAAGGTAAGTAAGGTAAAAGTGGACAATGTATGAGATACTCAAACGCAAAAAGTTGTGAATAGTTCATACTTCATATAGAAGGCTATAAGAGTTGGGTTCAATATTTAGGAGTGATAGCGACGTCATCAGTTACATATTTCAAGCCCATGGTTTCTAGGTACTGAGATGTCTAGTTAAGAAAGTAAAGAAGAGTTAAAGACGATGTGATGTCTCGCGTGGCGTTCCAAAATAACACAAGGAAATCTATGGTGCAAGCAAGCTGAAGGAAGGTTGTTAGTAATATAACTAGATATGTGTAGGCCACAAGCAAAAGTATGGTAAAGCGACAAGGTTTTAGGAAGACAAAGTGAGGATAAGAAAGGGCGAGTAAGAAGGTGATGAGAATGGATAAGTACTTGGGATTAATCCTACAAAAACGAGAGAGATGATGGTTTCTCTAAATTAAAGAAAGCACAGTATAGCCTGAATGAACTCAAATGAGTGTAATACTAGTAACATTTAGAAGAGATGGAATGTTGTCCTGGTAATAGAATAAAGGTGTAATTGTGATAGATGAAGGATGAAATTTGAGCCTTCGATTGAGCAATGATTTCATGAATTTACAGGAATAAGATACCCATGTAAGGTAAATCACAACCTAATTCTATGAAATACGATTATGGAAGTATAGTATCTCCCCAGGTGGATCTATCTAATCATTTTAGATGTTCCTCGATGAGATGTGAGCCCTAGCAGTAGTGTTACATAAGAGGTCAAGTTATCGATATTAAGATGAATCAACAATGGATGGACAAAAGACACAAAGTATGAGATGAGATTAGGCCGTCATTATTAATATGAACAGTAATGAGGGAAATTAAATGACTTAGCTTTATGCATATAGGCAACGAGAGTAACCTGGAGTTTGGTAGCAGACCTCGACTTGACGTAATTTTGTGTATGTTCACAAAGTGAAACCTAGAGATTGGCTAAAACTGGAGGAAAAGAAGAAAAGAGTCGTATAGGTGCACATACAAAGTTAGAGTCGTACATGCTGCATGATACAAATTAGTAACAGTTACGAGATTAGAAGGATTCTGACCACAAGTCGCGGTGTGAGAAAGAAGCTTAAAGGGGGGGATGCCATGACCCTTAGAATTATTCACAAAACAGTTGCCTAGATGACAAGGAAAGTACTAAAGTATTCAGAGGACATAAGTTATGAAAATAATAAGTACATCAGTCAACATTTGAGGACGAACATTCCACAGGGGGGAATGACGTTACATCCCGCATTTTCTTACGATAAAGTTTCGTCCTAAGTTAATCGACGTAAGTTCAGGAACAAGATTACTGAGAGATTATAATTATTATACTATTTCAAATAAGTGATAAGTAAATTCGTGAAGGTGAGAGGATGAGCGAATCAAAGAAAATGAATTTCGTCAGAATTTTACATTGTGCGGTAAAATACAGTCTAAGCTATAATACCCCGTATTTATGGACTTGTGCTATATAAGGTACCACATAGACATAATAGTAAGGTGTACAAAGTGTATTAAAAGTAAGTAGTATTTTAAGTAATTTGAGATAAATCCAAATTATGTGGATAATTAGGTAATTATTGGTTAGTAGGAGATTAATAAATTAATTAAGGAATTAAGTGGGTAAATTTGGATAAGACTAACCCTTCTCAACGTGGCAGAAAACCCACCCCTAATAAATGACTCATAATGTCATTTGGTAAATTGACAAAGTTTGAGAATTCTTTGGTTAAAGTATCAGAAATCATCTATATAATATACTATAACTTAAAAGATATGTTTGATCTTAAAAATGGATAACTCTTTTACAAATTATAATCTTGATTCATAGACTTGCTTAAGCTCACGGGTGAAGCTCAAGAATTTCAAGAATCACCTTATTCACTACAAGACTTCTAATTCACAAAGGAACGTGAATTAGCATTTAGCAAAGTAGCGGATTTTGAGCAAAAAATTTCATACAAAGTTACACTGTAAAATAGCAATGGGATTTGAAATTCTAAGAGAGCACTGTACAATCTTTCTCACAAGCATCATTCGGATTTTCTCCTACTTCAATCTGTCGTTGCGTGTTATCGCAATTGACGTATGTTGGAAGGATTATCAAGAGAATCGGCTCAGATATGTTAAAGCTAAGTCCTTATTTCATTTTTGCATGATCTTGTAATTACTCGAGTATGATAACGTGGAATAAAGAGAAATTCATATTCCTTAATTTATGTACATTTCCTAGTCTTATAATTTACAGTATTTTTCCCATATCATGACTTCATATTCAATTAAGTATTGTCTTATTCCAGTCAAGAGAGGAGAGATACTATATATACAGTATTATAGTTTTTTCATTACCATCGATCTATAATCGACGGGTAGGCCCCTATTGGGAAACCTCTGATTAGATGGTAAGTTATATACCGAGCCTACTGTTGCCGAGCATCTATGCACGAGCCCAGTTGGCTGAGATACAGAGCCTAGTATGGCCGAGCACCTATGAGTGAGCCTACTACGGCAAAACAACTATATATATATCGAGCCTTACAAGGCCAGACAACTATTTTACTTACTATATTGAGAGAGTTGAGTCATTACATGCAAGCATATCTTCAGATTATCATTGACTTCCAGTTTCTTTCAGTTATTATATTATCAGTTCAGTTTCAACTTTTAGTATATTGCCTTACATACTGGGTACAATATTTCGTATTGACATCCCTTTTCTGGGGGCGCTGCATTTCATGTGTGCATGTTCAGACAGACAGACGGGTAGACCTCCTTATTAGGTATTGCCCAAGTCCAGCTTGATCGGTAAGCTCCATACCATTCGGAGTTGCCGGGTCTAGAGCTTTTCATACATCTTTGTATATATGTATATATGTTATGAGTAGGTCGGAGACTTGTTCCGATAATAGTATATCCATCAGTAGAGGCTTGTAGATATATCCTGTCAGTTAATGCAGTATTTGGGCTTGTAGGCCTTTTATGTACATTTTGTTGGTTTGTCAGCTGTAGCAGTTATGACGGCCTTGTCGGCCCATCTTTATATTGATATTTAGTCAGTATTTGGAATTTTCTTGCAAAGTGGCCCATGGCCAAAGTATGACATTATATGTTCAGAGTCCCTTAGTTCCAAGTTATTGTGCGAGAATAGGTGAGGCACCGAGTGTCGGTCTCGCCCCTAGGTTTGGGGCGTGATAGGTTACCCTTATATCAAATCTAAATCATGCAATAGAACTAAGTTATAGACATGACGGTGACTAGGAACACTGCGGCTAGTCAAAGGAGAGATACAAAAGTGGGTAAGGGGAACAACAGGGTACCTAAAATAGATGGGGGCCAGTCTGAGGCCTAGGATGAGACCCCTGCTTAGCCATTACCGACTCCTTAACCACCTGAGGAGATTCTTATGGTTACCACTCATATAGTTCCCCTAAACTTCCATCAGATCAGGGCTTGAGGAATACAATGCATTTGTTGACACAGTTGGTAGCTACCCCACAACAAGTTAGGGCATCAGCTAGTACAGGGTCTTCTAAGGGATCTGAGAGTTTATTGCCTTGAGTCCCCCAGAGTTTATGGGGACAGATCAGAGAGAGGACCCACATTATTTCATAGATGAACTTTTCTGGATCTTTCAGGTTATGCATGCCATGGAGAAAAAGGTAGTTGTGCTGGCAGCTTTTCAGATCCGAGATATACCCCTCCTTTGGTACGAGGGATGGGAGAGGTCCGGGTGACGTGATGCACCTCCAGCTATTCGAGAGAATTTTTCAGATGCCTTCCTTGAACAGTAGTTACTGCGGGAGATACGACAGGCTCAAGTCGATCAGTTTCTAGCCATCAATCAGGGAAATATTAGCATTCAAGAGTATAGTCTCTATTTCGACTCATTGGCCAGATATACTCCATCCATAATTTTTACTATGTGGGACACCTCAACAAGTTTATAGTAAGGTTAGTCCCAAAGTTGACTAAGGCATATGCCACCACTGCAATGCAGTATAGTATGGATATCTCCCAGATTCAAGCATTCGCATAGAATATTGAAAAGAGCAGGCGTCGACAGCACGATACAAAGAAGAGTGAGCAAGGGCAGCGTAAAAGGATGATATTTTATAGTTATTAGGAGCAGTCTCAGGGTAGTTATAGGCCCTAGTACTTCGGATTGCCACCTAGGCCTCCACCATCTCAATTACAGGGTTACAGGTTTGACTGATATGCTCATCCAGGACATGATGAGAGCGTACAGGCGTCGGGTTTACAGCGACAATGATATTTAGGGCAGACATGGTCATTTCCACCACGGTGTAACATATGTAGTGTAGGACATCTGGGCTAGTGCCGAGTAGGTTTCGAAGCTGTTATACATCTAGGCATCCTGGAATATGATGCAAGATTTCCCAAGTAGATATTCTAGGGGTATGGCACAACCAGTGAGTTCAACAACAGGTTCATCTATGTTCGTGCATACTTCAGGGCGTGAGTCTCAGTCTTCGGCAGATAGAAGTCGAGATAGAGGTAGAGGTTCCAGTTCAGGCAGTAATTAGAATTGTATCTATGCTTTAACGAGTTGATGAGACCAAGAGTCTTCACCATATGTTGTGATAGGTATATTGACCATTTTCTATTATGATAGATATATACCTCGTTTGTCGTAGGGAAGTTTGGTATAGTGCCTGAAATACTACGTGATCCTTTTGCGGTATCTACACCTGTCAGAGAACCGATTATTGCTAGACGGGTTTACCGAGGTTGAACGGTGATAGTTTGTAGTCATTAGACCTCAGCCAATCTAGTTGAGAAATGCAACCCTCCAGATTTATGGACTTGATGAATATCGTATTCCGGCCAATTTTAGATCTGTTCGTGATAGTATTTATTTATAATATTCTGGTTTATTCACGCTCAGAAAAGGAGCTTCCGGACCACCTGTGAGCAATGCTCCAAACCCACAGTGATCGTAAGTTGTATGCTAAGTTTTCTAAATGTGTGTTCTCCTTGACGTCCTCCTGCCCAATACACCACGTGAACATTACACATTGATCGCGAACACAATTAGCAAAATCTCACATACCAGCCTCTCTTCTCTATGATCATGAAACTTAGGTCCGCTACGCGAAGTGCTTCTTCACACCATAAAACTAGCAGTGGACAAGCAAAGGGAAATGGTCTGAAACCACCCTAAAACACACCTAACCTCTCCGGAACCCATCCAAACATACAAACAAGTCTATATAACTAATCCAAGCTTATCCAAATTCTCAAAATACCACAACTAACATCAAAACCAAGAAACGGCTTTAAAAAATCCAACCCTTAACTTCCAAACTTTCTAACTTCGCCAAACTCGACCGAATCATGCCTAAACATTTTGGATTCTAACAAAATTTGCACACGAGTTCTAAATAACAAAAGGAACCTATTTTAAGTTCCGGAAAAACAATCTAAATCCATATCGTCAATGATAACTATCCGTCAAACTTAGGAATTCTCCAAACCTTCAAATTACCTTCTTTTGGCAAATAGAGTCAAAACATCCTAAGAACCTCCAAATCCACATCCCAGCATAAATCTAAGTCCAAAATCACTATACGAACATATTGGAACTAACAAATCATCGTTTCGAGGTCGTTTACATAAAAACCAGACTTTGGCCAATTCTTACAACTTAAGCTTTCAAAATAAAATTAAGTGTCGCAATTCACTCTCAAACCTTCCCGAAGTCAAACCAACCCCCCCTTCAAGTCACAAAACAATCGGCTAATTACCGAAAATATCAAATAGGAGAACGGGGCTCAAATATACAAAACGAGTAAATACACATAACAGACAAAAGTATGAAATAAGTAAAGACATAAATAGACTAGTACCACCCTCATGCTTTAACCCATGAAAATGCATATGTGCTTCACTTTGCAGATACATGGCAAGTAATTCTGATCTGTCACGACCCGGATTTCCCACCATCAGGTGTCGTGATAGCGCCTACTATCGGAGCTAGACAAGCCAAATATATAAAATATTTTTCCTGTTTTCTTCCAAACAATATAATAAACGAGACAAAATTTAAGCGGAAGACTTTAAATCTAAAGCAACTGAGAGCCAAAAATGCGGAAGTTTGAACCAAAATGCTACCCAGAGTCTGGTGTCACTAGCTCACGGACTACTACAGAATACTACAATCAATGTCTGAAAGGAAAATACATCATGTTTGTCTGATACAAGATAAACAAACGAAGAACATGGAAAGGGACTTCGGCCTGCGAACGCCAGCTAGGCTACCTCGAGAGTCCCTGGACTGAAGATAGTTCCCTGAAGTCCTTATACTGCGGTCCATAAGATGCTCCTTGATCTGTGCACAAAAATGCACAGAGTGTAGCATCAGCACAACCGACCCCATGTGTTGGTAAGTGCCCGGCCTAACCCCGACGAAGTAGTGACAAGGCTAGACAATACCTACCATAATTAACCTGTACAGATATATACAACAAGTGCAAGAAAAAAAAAACAATAACAAGATAATACAAAGTAAAGCTAGGAGGGGACATGCTATCGGGGAGTAACAGGTAAAAAAGAAAAAAAAAGAATAAAAATGAAATATCGGAAATAAACAGAAGAAACTCCGGTTTCCATGATATATATATATATATATAGTGGACGGCATGCCACACGATCCCACAATATCATATATAAGTGGACGACGTGCAACACGATCCCATAATATAGTATATAATTGGACGGCGTGCCACACGATCCCTTTTTAACAATATATAGGTGGACGACGTGCCACACGATCCCATATTATCATATATAAGTGGACGGCGTGCCACACGATCCCTTTTTAACAATATATAGGTGGACGACGTGCCACACGATCCCTTTTGACAAAATATAGGTGGACGGCTTGCCACATGATCCCTTTTAACAATATATAGGTGGACGGCATGCCACACGATCCCATATTATCATATATAGGTGGACGGCGTGCCACACGATCCCTTTTTAACAATATATAGGTGGACGACGTGCCACACAAACCCTTTTAACAATATATAGGTGGACGGCGTGCCACACGATCCCATATTATCATATATAATATCTGACTTCATATAGTAGACCCATTCAGGGGAGAATAACAACTCAATACCTTTAACCCGACAAGGGTACAACTAACAACCCAAAATATCACGAAAGGGAGAATATATATATCAGTTTACACATCCCGGCATGGGAGTATTCACAACATAGTCTCCTTTTAAATCATTCTTCCTCAACCGTTCCCATTATATGAAACTTATCAAATAAACAAGGAGCTTGTGTCACATTATTCGAATTAAAAGCAATCAAGACTCACGGTCATGCTAGACTCCGGTGCATAGATAACCGTCACCATGCCTATACACCGTACTCCACATTAGCAAGTAGCAAATATCATTCTAATCCTATTCCCTCAAGCCAAAGGTAGAACAAACCCTTACCTCGAATGCTCCAAACTCAACTCACGCTTCTAGTATAGCTTTACCTCTTGATTCTACCACCAATACGCTCGAATCTAGTCATAAGTTACTTAATAACATTAATAATTACTAAATGAATCATCCCCAATGCATGAAAATAGATTTTTCAAGGTCTTTCCCAAAAAGGTCAAAAATACCCCCAGACCCACGTGGTCGAAACTCGAGGTTCGGACCAAAACCCGGTTACCCATTCCCCCATGAATCCAAATATATGAGTTTTTTTAAATCGGACCCCAAATTGAGGTCCAACTTCTCAATTTGTAGAAAACCTAGGTTCTACCAAAACACCCAATTTCCCCCATGAAAATCTTTGTTTTGAAGTTGAAATTATGTTAAAAGATGTTAAGGAATAAAGAAATTAAGTTAGAAATCACTTACCAATCGTTTTGGAGAAGAGACATTGTTTGGAAAATCGCCTCTTAGGTTTTGGGTTTTTGAAAAGTGAAAAATGACTGAGATTTTCCGAACTTGTATACCTTTCTGAGGACCTGGCGCTGACCGCACAAAAATGTGTTGCGGCCGCGCCGAGTGGGAGAAACATTGGGGCTTCTCTGAACCCTTCCAGCGCAAACCGCACTGTTTTGGCGCGCGGCCACGCGGGTTAACCTGAAACCCTAGCCCTCAGACTCAGCCATGCAGACCGCACAGAAAGGCATCGCGGCCGCGCGGCTCCAGCGCGGACCGCGGGGAAATGACCGCGGCCGCGCTGGTGTCTGCAACACCTGAACCTGCATTTTCTTAAGTCCAAGACCTTCCGGGACCTATTCAAAACTCACCCGAGCCCTCGGGGCTCCAAACCAAACATTCATATGATCTCGAAAACACCTTACGGACTTACTCGTGCGATCAAATCGCCAAAATAACATCATATACATAGGATCAAGCCTCATAATACATGATTTTCTTTCAACTTTCATAAAAACTCAAATTCCCCATTTTAAGTCCGAAACACGTCATATGACGTCCGTTTTTAGCCAAACTTTACAGATAGTGCTTAAAACATATTTAAAACTCGTACCGGGCGTCGGAACCAAAATACGAGCCCGATACCACAGTTTTCTGATCAATTTTCTTCTTCATTTTCCTTAATTAATTTCAGAAAACAATTTCACACAAAAATTCATTTCTCGGGCTTGGGACCTCGGAATTTAATTCCGGGCAAACGCCCAAGTCCCATATTTTTCTACGGCCCCTCCGAGATCGTCGAATCACAGGTCCGGGTCCGTTTACCCAAAATGTTGACCGAAGTCAATATTATGCATATTAATATCAAAATCCATCAAATGTTTCACATAATTCACATATTCTAACATAAAAACTTTCCGGCTACGCGCTCGAACTGCGCACGCCAATTGAGGCAACTAAAAGCGAGGTTTTCAAGGCCTCGGGAGCACAGAACAAGGAAGAATTACGGTGATGACCCCTTGAATCGTCACATTCTCCACCTCTAAAACAACCGTTTGTCCTCGAACGGACAAAAGAAAGAAGTACCTGAGTCGGGAAATAAATGAGGATAACGGCTCAGCATATCGGACTCGGACTCCCAGGTCGATGCCTCAGGGGGCTGACCTCTCCACTGAACACGCACCGAAGGAAAACTCTTCGACCTCAACTGTCTAACCTGCCGGTCTAGAATAGCCACCGGCTCCTCCTCATATGACAGATCCTTGTCCAATTGGACAGTGCTGAAATCTAACACGTGCGATGGATCTCCGAGATACTTCTGGAGTATAGATACATGAAACACAGGATGCACAACTGACAAGCTAGGTGGCAAGGCAAGTCTATAAGCCACATCTCCCACACGATCAAGAATCTCAAATAGACCGATGAACCTAGGGCTGAGCTTGCCCTTCTTCCCAAATCTCATCACGCCCTTCATAGGCGATACACGGAGTAATAACCGCTCCCAAACCATGAAAGCAACATCTCTGACCTTGCGGTCTGCATAACTCTTTTGTCTGGACTGAGCTGTCCGAAGTCTATCCTGAATAATCCTGACCTTGTCCAAGGCCTCCTGAACAAGATCTGTACCCAATAATCGAGCCTCTCCCGGCTCAAACCATCCAACTAGAGACCGACATTTCCTACCATTCAACGCCTCATACGGAGCCATCTGAATGCTTGACTAGTAGCTGTTGTTGTAGGCGAACTCTGCTAAAGGCATAAACTAGTCCCACGAGTCTCCAAAATCAATGACACAGGCTCAGAGCATGTCCTCAAGAATCTGAATAGTCCTCTCGGACTAACCGTCTGTCTGGGGATGAAATGTTGTACTCAACTCAACCTGGGTTCCCAACTCTCACTGAACCGCTCTCCAGAAATGCGAGGTAAACTGCGTACCCCGATCCGAAATGATAGATAGCGGCACCCCATGAAGGCGAACAATCTCCTTGATATAAATCTCGGCTAACCTTTCGGACGAATAGGTGGCTGCAACAGGAACAAAATGCGCTGACTTGGTCAGCCTATCAATAATGACCCAAACTGCATCAAACTTTTTTCGAGTCATCGGAAGTCCAGTAACGAAATCCATCGTAATCCTCTCCCACTTCCACTCGGGAAGTGCAATCCTCTGAAATAGACCTCCAGGTCATTGATGCTCGTACTTAACCTGCTGACAATTCAAACACCGAGCCACATGCACAACAATGTCTTTCTTCATCTTACGCCACCAATAGTGCTGCCTCAGATCCTGATACATCTTCACGGCACCCGGGTGAATAGAATACTGAGAACTGTGGGCCTTCGCTAAGATCAACTCTCGAATCCCATCAACATTGGGCACACAAACTCGCCCCTGCAATCTCAATACACCATCATCATCTAAGGTTACTTTCTTGGCACCTCCACGCTGCACCGTGTCTCTCAAGACACACAAACGGGGATCCTCAAACTGCCGCTCGCGGATACGCTCTAATAGTGAGGAACGAGCAACCGTGCAAGATAACACTCTGCTAGGATCAGAAATATCCAACCTCACAAGACGATTGGCCAAGGCCTGAACATCCAAAGCAAGCGATCTCTGGCTGACTGGAATATAAGCAAGACTACCCATGCTGGCGGACTTCCTGCTCAATGCATAGGCCACCACATTGGCCTTCCCCGGGTGGTATAAAATTGTAACATCATAATCCTTTAGCAACTCTAACCACCTCCTCTGCCTCAAATTCAACTCTTTCTGCTTGAACAGATACTGAAGACTCTTGTGATCAGTGTAAACCTCACACGTCACGCCATATAAGTATTGCCTCCAGATCTTCAAGGCATAAACAATGGCTTCCAACTCGAGATCATGAACCAGATAATTCTTCTCGTGGATCTTCAACTGCCTCGAAGCATAGGCAATGACTTTGCCTTCCTGCATCAACACTGCACCAAGCCCAATACGAGACGCATCACAATAGACCGTATATGGCCCTGAACCTGTGGGCAAAACCAATACCGGTGCCATAGTTAGAGCCGTCTTGAGCTTCTAAAAGCTTACCTCACACTCGTCCGATCACCTGAATTGGGCACCCTTCTGGGTCAATCTGGTCATAGGGGCTGCAATGGATGAAAACCCCTCCACGAACCGACGATAGTAACCTGCTAACCCCAGGAAACTCCGAATATCCGTAGCTGAAGCTGGTCGAGGCCAGTTCTTGACTGCCTCTATTTTCTTCGGGTCTACCTAAATACCTGCTGCTGATACGACATGACCCAGGAATGCGACCGAACTCAACCAAAACTCACACTTTGAGAACTTAGCATACAACTGACTATCCTTTAGGGTCTGAAGGACCACTCTGAGGTGTTTCTCATGCTCCTCCTGACTGCGGGAGTATATAAGAATATCGTCAATGAAGACTATCACGAACAAGTCCAAATAGGGCCTGAACACTCGGTTCATCAATCCCATAAATGCTGCTGGGGCATTAGTCAACCCAAATGACATGACCAAAAACTCATAATGCCCATACCGAGTACGAAATGCTGTCTTAGGGACATCAGACGCCCTAATCCTCAGCTGATGATAACCAGATCTCAAATCTATCTTCGAGAACACCCTCGCACCCTGAAGCTGGTCGAATAAATCATCAATCCTCGGCAGTGGATACTTATTCTTAATTGTAACCTTGCTCAATTGCAGGTAATCGATGCACATTCTCATCAAACCATCCTTTTTCTTAACAAACAACACCGGCGCACCCCAAGGCGAAACCCTAGGTCGGATGAAACCTTTCTCAAGCAAATCCTGCAGCTGTTCCTTTAACTCTTTCTACTCCGGCGGGGCCATACGATATGGTGGGATAGAAATGGGCTGAGTGCCCGGGGCCAGATCAATACAAAAGTCGATATCCCTGTTGGGCGGCATACCCGGCAAGTCTGAAGGGAAAACCTTAGGAAACTCCCGAACAACGGACACATAATCAATAGAAGGGGCCTCCGCGCTAGAATCATGAACATACACCAAGTAGGCCAAACATCCCTTCTCGACCATATGCCGAGCTTTCACATACGAGATAACACTGCGGGTACAATGACCAGAAGTCCCCCTCCACTCTAAACGGGGTAAATCCGGTAAGGCTAAGGTCACAATCTTGGCATGGCAATCCAAGATAGCATGGTACGGGGATAACCAATCCATCCCCAATATAACATCGAAGTCGACCATGTCCAATAGCAACAAATCAACACGGGTCTCAAGACCCCCAAACACTACGATACAAGAACGATGAACTTGGTCGACCACAATAGAATCGCCCACCGGTGTTGACACATAAGCAGGAATACTCAACAAGTCACTAGGCATAACCAAATAGGGTGCAAAATAGGACGACACATATGAATACGTAGATCTGGGATCAAATAACACAAAAGCATCCCTATCACAGACCGAAATAGTACCTGTAATCACAACATCTGATGACTCAGCCTCTGGCCTGGCTGGCAAAGCATAACAACGGGGATGGGCCCCACCTCCCTGAATCATATCCCTGGGACGATCTGCTACTGGCTGACCCCTACCTCTAGCGGTCTGAGCTCCACCTCTAAGACCTCTACCTCCACCTCTATGTCCTCTACCCCCACCTCTAGCTGGCTGGGCAGGCTGTGGGGCAACTGGTGCCTGGATCATCTGGCGAGGACCCTGCTGCTGCGAGCTGCTGGAAGCTCGATGGAAATATCTGGCAATGTGACTCACATCGCCGCAAGTATAAAAAGCCCTCGGCTGCTGAGAATAACGAAGTGGTGGTGCACTGATAGGTGCTGACGGTGAACTGAAGAGCTGCTGGTCAGAATACTGCGGCTGAGAACCACGACCATCTGGTGTACCATGAGAAGCCTGGAGAGCTGACTGAAAGGGCCTCGAAGGATGGACTCTACCATAAGAATCCCTACCTCCAGACGAGGTACCACCGAATCTACCAGAATGACGGGGCCTCTTATCAGACCCATGACCACCTCCCTGAGCAAGTGCCATCTCTATCCGGCAGGCA
This sequence comes from Nicotiana tabacum, assembly GCF_000715075.1. Classification (NCBI taxonomy): domain Eukaryota; kingdom Viridiplantae; phylum Streptophyta; class Magnoliopsida; order Solanales; family Solanaceae; genus Nicotiana; species Nicotiana tabacum. The sequence continues at coordinate 76,227,830 of NC_134086.1, read as the reverse complement.
CCATCTGCCGCCTCCTAAAATGAAATCTCACTACCGGCACTCATGGCCATCTGAACACAGATCGGCTGGGCCAGCCCATCAATAAACCTTCGCACCCTCTCTCTATCGGTGGGGAGTATCACAATGGCATGACGAGCAAGATCAATGAACCGGGTCTCATACTGGGTGACCGTCATAGGACCCTGCTAGAGACGCTCAAACTGCCTACGAAGAGATTCTTGCTGAGTATCTGGAAGAAACTTCCCCAGAAATAACTCTGAAAACTGATCCCAGGTCAACGATGGCGACCCTACTGGCCTGGCTAAATAGAAATCCCTCCACCAAGTCTTGGCGGATCCTGCCAGGCGAAAAGTGGCAAAGTCAACCCCATTGGTCTCTACAATTCCCATAGTCCGTAGAACCTCATGACAGATGAATATGAAATCTTGAGCATCCTCTGATGGAGTTCCATTATATGTAGTAGTGAAAGCCTCCACAAAGCATCCGCGGACATAGCCGCACCATCTTTGGACTGAGCCGCAATACCTGGCTAGGCTGCCACAGCTGGCTGAACTGCCACGGTTGGCTGAACTACTGGAATCTGAGCCTGAGGAGCTACCGGCTCTGGAGTACGAGTATCGAGAGTCTGAAGTCCTCCCCCAGCCTGAGATGTGGCTGGAGCTACGGGAAGCAAACCCGCTCTAGAAATTCCCTCCATAAAGCATACCAGTCGGACCAAAGCGTCCTGAAGCACTGGAGTGGCTATGAAACCCTCTAGGACCAGAGCTGGGCCCACTGGAACAGCTGGGGACGGAACCTCCTCCTCAAAATCAACCTGAGGCTCCGTCGCTGGAAATGTTGCTCGGTGCTGAGCTCTGCCCCGGCCTCGGCCTCGCCCTCTGCCCCTAATAGGGGCTGCTACTGGGGGCTCAGGATGTTGCGCGGTAGAAGAGGAAGCACGTGTTCTCGCCATCTGCGAAAGAATAGAGTGGAAAGACAATCAGTATTTGAGAAACAGCATCACACGACAAGAATGAGCAAGGTGAAGTTTTCCTAACTCAGTAACCTATGCGGGATAAATATAGACGTCTCCGTACCGATCCCTCAGACTCTACTAAGCTTGTCCGTGAGTTGTGAGACCTAAGTAACCTAGTGCTCTGATACCAACTTGTCACGACCCGGATTTCCCACCATTGGGTGTCGTGATGGCGCCTACTATCGGAGCTAGGCAAGCCAAATATATAAAACATTTTTCCTGCTTTCTTCTAAAAAATATAATAAACGAGACAAAATTTAAGCGGAAGACTTTAAATCTAAAGCAACTGAGAGCCAAAAATGCGGAAGTTTGAATCAAAATGCTACCCAGAGTCTGGTGTCACTAGCTCACAGACTACTACAGAATACTACAATCAATGTCTGAAAGGAAAATAAATCATGTTTGTCTGATACAAGATAAACAAACGAAGAACATGGAAAGGGACTTCGGCCTGCGAACGTCAACTAGGCTACCTCGAGAGTGCCTAACCCCGGCGAAGTAGTGACGAGGCTAGACAGTACCTACCACAATTAACCTGTACAGATATATACAATAAGTGCAAGAAAAAAAACAATAACAAGATAATACAAAGTAAAGCTAGGAGGGGAAATGCTATCGGGGAGTAACAGGTAAAAAAGAAAAAAAATGAAAAAAAAATGAAAACAAAATGAAAAATCGTAAATAAACAGAAGAAACTCCGGTTTCCATGATATATATATATATATATATATATATATATATATATATATATATATATATATATATATATATATATATATATATAGTGGACGGCGTGCCACACGATCCCATAATATCATATATAAGTGGACGGCGTGCCACACGATCCCATAATATAGTATATAAGTGGACGGCGTGCCACACGATCCCATAATATCATATATAAGTGGACGGCGTGCCACACGATCCCATATTATCATATATAAGTGGACGGCGTGCCACACGATCCCTTTTAACCATATATTGTTGGACGGCGTGCCACACGATCCCATATTATCATATATAAGTGGACGGCGTGCCACACGATCCCTTTTTAACAATATATAGGTGGATGGCATGCCACACGATCCCTTTTAACAATATATAGGTGGGCGACATGCCACACGATCCCTTATAACCAAGTGGACGGCGTGCCACACGATCCCATATTATCATATATAAGTGGACGACGTGCCACACGATCCCATAATATCATATATAAGTGGACGGCATGCCACACGATCCCTTTTTAACAATATATAGGTGGACGACGTGCCACACGATCCCATATTATCATATATAAGTGGACGGCGTGCCACACGATCCCTTTTTAACAATATATAGGTGGACAGCGTGCCACACGATCCCTTTTAACAATGTATAGGTGGACGGCGTGCCACACGATCCCATATTATCATATATAATATCTGACTTCATATAGTAGACTCTTCAGGGGAGAATAACAACTCAAAACCTTTAACCCGACAAGGGTACAGCTAACAGCGCAAAATATCCCGATAAGGGAGAATAAATATATCAGTCTACACATCTCGGCAAGGGAGTATTCACAACACAGTCTCCTTTTAAATCATTCTTCCTCAACCGTTCCCATTAGATGAAACTTATCAAATAAACAAGGAGCTTGTGTCACATTATTCGAATTAAAAGCAATCAAGACTCACGGTCATGCTAGACTCCGGTGCATAGATAACCGTCACCATGCCTATACACCGTACTCCACATTAGCAAGTAGCAAATATCATTCTAATCCTATTCCCTCAAGCCAAAGTTAGAACAAACCCTTACCTCGAATGCTCCATACTCAACTCACGGTTCTAGTTTAGCTTTACCTCTTGATTCCACCACCAATCCGCTCGAATCTAGTCATAAGTTACTTAATCACATTAATAATTACTAAATGAATCATCCCCAATGCATGAAAATAGATTTTTCAAGGTTTTTCCCAAAAAGGTCAAAAATACCCCCGGATCCACGTGGTCGAAACTCGAGGTTCGGACCAAAACCCGATTACCCATTCCCCCATGAATCCAAATATATGATTTGTTTTTAAATCGGACCCCAAATTGAGGTCCAACTTCTCAATTTGTAGAAAATCTAGGTTCTACCCAAACACCTAATTTCCCCCATGAAAATCTTTGTTTTGAAGTTGAAATTATGTTAAAAGATGTTAAGGAATAAAGAAATTAAGTTAGAAATCACTTACCAATCGTTTTGGAGAAGAAACGTTATTTGGAAAATCGCCTCTTAGGTTTTGGGTTTTTGAAAAGTGAAAAATGACTGAGATTTTCCGAACTTGTATACCTTTCTGAGGACCCAGCGCGGACCGCACAAAAATGTGTTGCGGCCGCGCCGAGTGGGAGAAAAATTGGGGCTTCTCTGAACCCTTCCAGCGCGGACCACACTATTTTGGTACGCGGCCGCGCGGGTTAACCTAAAACCCTAGCCCTCAGACTCAGCCACGCAGACCACGCGGAAATGACCGCGGCCGCGCTAGTGTCTCCAACACTTGAACCTGCATTTTCTTAAGTCTAAGACCTCCCGAGCCCCATTCAAAACTCACCCGAGCCCTCGGGACTCCAAACCAAACATTCATATGATCTCGGAAACACCTTACGGACTTACTCGTGCGAACAAATCACCGAAATAACATCATATACTTAGGATCAAGCCTCATAATACATGATTTTCTTTCAACTTTCATAAAACTCAAATTCCCCATTTTAAGTCCGAAACACGTCATATGACGTCCGTTTTTAGCCAAACTTTACAGATAGTGCTTAAAACATATTTAAGACTCGTACCGAGCGTCGGAACCAAAATACGAGCACGATACCACAGTTTTCTGATCAATTTTCTTCTTCATTTTCCTTAATTAATTTCAGAAAACAATTTCACGCAAAAATTCATTTCTAGGGCTTGGGACCTCGGAATTTAATTCCGGGCACACGCCCAAGTCCCATATATTTCTACGGACCCTCCGAAACCATCGAATCATAGGTCCGGGTCCGTTTACCCAAAATATTGACCGAAGTCAATATTATGCATATTAATATCAAAATCCATCAAAATTTTCACATAATTCACATATTCTAACATAAAAACTTTCTGGCTACGCGCCCGAACTGCGTACGCCAATCGAGGCAACTAAAAGCGAGGTTTTCAAGGCCTCGGGAGCATGGAACAAGGAAGAATTACGGTGATGACCCCTTGAGTCGTCACAAAAACACGTGTCAAAAAGACCAATCATTTATAATTTCCTCAAAACCAAGATTAACCACAATACTTACCTCTTTTTAGTACAATGCCAACAATCCAACACTGGTTTCTCTTTAGAACAAGCCTCCAAACAACTCGAATCTAGTTAATCGAATCTAGTCAACTAATGCCTAAATAAGTTAAAGTAACCTTCAAAAACTATCCTAGTATCAAAAAGGTTCGATCTTTACATAATTATCCCTTGCAGGTCTCTCATTTTACTAGTTGCACCCTTATACTTTATGGGGAGGGAGGGGGTCCTATGACTCCCTCTTGTATTTGTTTGAACTATAATAAATATCATCGTTTGTAACTAGCATAAGTCTCAACTAAGGTAATATATGATACGCACCAACCATATTTTGACGCGTGTATTTTTTATTTTACACAATATAATTTCTCTTTCATTCATTATTTATTTTATTTTTCTTTCTTTCCATTCTCTTTCTCTTTCTGTTTTTATTTTTCTTTTTCCTTTATCTTCTCCCCAACCTCCCTGCTTTTGTTTCATTTTTTTCCAACTCGAACCCATCCCCCTGTCTAATCCCTCTAGATTTTTCTTCTTCGTGAGGTTAAAACATATGCAACAAATATTCCAACCTCAAATTTATCAAAACTAAAGAAGAAAAAATTATAAGAAATTAAATTCACCTTAAATTAACATAAAAATATATATGTACCCCTCAGAGTTGTCTCGCTTTATCTGTTGCACCCTTTTACTTTGTGAGGATGATATGACCCCTTTGTCTTTCTTTAATCTATAACAAATAAAACCCACTTTGCCTATGTGGCATAAAGAGTGTATCACACTCTCCTCCAAGGCGTAAGAGGCGGAAAAAAAAGTAATATTTTACCTTTGAAATATTCTTTTGGTTAACTATATTTTCCTTATCTCTTTTTCTTATCGTTATTTTTTTTCTTTTCTTTATTCAACCTTTTTCCAAGGAAGCCATTAACGAAGAAAAGAAGCTCGACAAGAGAGATTTGAATTGCTTTTGTAAAAATACTTTAGAGGATTGTCACGAACCAAGTTTTCCCTTCGTGAACCGTCGTGACGGCAACTAGTCTCTACAACTAGGTAAGCCTGACACTTTGTAGAAATGAGAGGAAAACGTAAAAAAATAACAATTTAACAAGTAAATTTATTTAAGAAATTTAGATGTCACTCGGCATATATAATAATCACTCTCGAACATAACATAATTGCTCCCAAAATCCAAAATATCATGAGTCACAAGCTATAGAAAGATAACAGTGCTTCTAAACTCCAAAATCTATCAACGAAGAAAAATAAAATAAAGTCTTTAACTTAAGGAAGAGTAGATAGGGACTCCTAGGTATGCGGACTCGACAGATACACCTCAAAGTCTCAACAGTCATCTCGCCTCACTAGTAATGTGGCTGGTAAGAAGTACCTGGATCTGCACACGAAAAACATATGCAGGAAAGGGCATGAATACACCACAGCAGTATATAGTATGTGCCAAGCCTAACCTCGATCGAGTAGTGACGAGATCAGGTCAGGGCGCAACTAGTATATATATATAACACAAAATAATTCATAATGAAAATAGCAGTAAAGATTAATACTAAAACGCAATGAGAATGAAATCATAGAAAAACAAAAACTCAGTACACAAAGATAATAATAGGAGATCTCCCGGGATACAGTCCCGTAGTCACAAATGTAAATGTGTAGGGGATCTCCCGAGATACTGTCCCGTAGTCCCAAACATAAATAACCAGGGGGATCTCCCGGAATACCATTTCGTAGTCCCAAAGTAAATATACAGTACAAGGGGATCTTCGGGGATACCCTTCGGTAGTCCCAAACATAAACGTGCAGGGGGATCTCCCGGAATACCGTTCCATAGTCCCAAAGTAAATAGGCAACTCAATCAACATAAATAATAGTTTTGACAAGGAGTTCTATAGTTTAGACTAGGTTCATATCAAAGAAGACAGATAGTTTTCACTAAACATGCTGCAAAGAGTTCAGATAGGCAGTTAAGGAAGTTAAGATAGTTTAGGCACATAGGCATGCTTCCCTAAGCTAAATAGGATAGTTACGTATACTAGTGTTGCTCAATTAAAGAAAAACATATATTTGCTTAATGAAAACGGGGGTTTTCAACAAATAGCCTGTGTACGCACTCATTACCTCACGTACACCGCACTCATATATCAAACAATACCAAATCTTAAGGGGAGTTCACCCTCAAAAGGTTAGGCAAGCCACTTACGTCGAACCAAGCTCAAATCAATCCGAAACCACGCTCTTGCCACAAGTATATAACCCCGAGTAGCCCAAATCCAATGATTTCCTCTGAAAAACATCTCGAAAAATTGCCTTCCATGGAGCTCCAAATCAAATTTTGTGTTATGAATTTCAAATCCTCGAAAATGCCTTTTTCTGCCCAGCGATTTCCGCTTCTGCGATCCGAGGACCACATCTGCGGTCCCGCACCTGCGGAATTTCCATTGCAGATGCGGCTTTTCATTTAATGCACCTCGTTCGCTTCTGCGAACATGAGGTCGCACTTGCGTGTGTGCACCTGTGGATGCTCATTCGCAATTGCGGTCCCAGACCGCTCCTGCATTTCCTTCACTCGCACCTGTGTGCTTCGTAGATACAGGACTCCTTTCTCACCTGCGACCCCAAACCTTTTCCCAAAATCCTCTTTTGCGCTTGATCGTCCGCATATGCGGCCTCACACCTGTGGTTCCCTACCGCAGGTGCGAAAACACCAGAATGAGCACACCAGAAAATTCTCTAAGTCCAAGTTTCACCTGTTGAGCATCCGAAACACACCCGAGGTCCTCGGGACCTCAACCAAACATACCAAACCATCCTAATAGACCATATGACCTTATTCGAGCCCTCAAATCACATCAAACAATGCTAAAAACACAATTCATCCTCCAATCGAAACCTAATGAACTAGAAAAATCAAAATTTTACAACCGATGCCAAAACCAACCAAACCACATCCGATTGATCCCAATTTTTGCACACAAGTCATATCCAACACTACTAACCTATTCTAACTTCTGGAATCGGACTCCGAGCCCAATATCAAAAATTCCACTATTGGCCCAAAACTCCAAAAATTCGACTTTCGCCATTTCAAGCCTAAATAAGCTACGGACCTCTAAAACACAATCTGGACACGCCCCTAAGCCCAAAATCATTCAACGGAGCTAATTAAATTGACGGAACTCCATTTTGAAGTTATCTACATACTGAACTATCTATGGTCTCAATTCTAAGACTTAAAATATCATTAGGGACTAATTGTCGCAAAATACTCTGAAACTCAAAACGAACCATATTGGAAAGTCATAATTGCAAAAATAGATAATGGGGAAGTTGTTAATAGGGGATTAGGGCGTTAATTCTCAAAACGATCGGCTGGGTCGTTACATCATCCCCTTTGTTACATTCTCACTGGTAATGTGGTGGTAAGAAGTACCTGGATCTACACACGAAAAACATGTGCAGGAAAGGGCATGAGTACACCACAATGGTACCTAGTAAGTGTAAGCCTAACCTCGATCGTGTAGTGACAAGATCAGGTCAGGGACCTACTAAAATGTATATAACAAAATAATTCACAATGAAATGTTACAGTAAAGATAAATACTAAAACTCAATGAAAATGAAATCAAAGAAAAACAACAGCTCAGTACACATAGATAACAATAGGGGAAATCCTGGAATACCGTCCCGTAGTCCCAAACGTAAATGTGTAGGGGATCTCCCGGGAACCGTCATGTAGTCCCAAACATAAATGTGCAGGGGGATATCCTAGAATACGTACGTAGTACCAAAGTAAATATACAGTACATGGGGATCTCCCGGGATACCGTCCCGTAGTCCCAAACATAAACGTGCAGGGGGATCTCCCGGAATATCGTTTTGAAGTCCCAAAGTAAATAGGCAACTCAATCAGCATAAACAAACAATTTCAAAAAGGAATTCTATAGTTTAGACTAAGTTAATATCAAAGAAGACAGGTAATTCTCACTAAACATGCTGCACAGAGTTCAGATAGGTAGTTAAGGGTGTTAAGATAGTTAAGGCACATAGACATGCTTCCCTAAGCTAAACAGGATACTTGCATATACTTGTGTTGCTCAATAAAAGGTAAACAAATATCTGCTTAATGAAAATGGGGTTTTTCAACAAATAGCCTATATATGCACTCGTCACCTCATGTACACGACGCTCATATATCAAACGGTACCAAATCCAAAGGGGAGTTCCCCCCCCCCCCCCACAAGGTTAGGCAAGCCACTTACCTCAAAATAAGCTCAAATCAATTTGAAACCACGTTCTTGCCACGAGTATCCAACTCCAAGTGGCCCAAATCCACTGATTTCCTTTGAAAAACTCTCAAAAAATCGCCTTCCACCGAGATCCAAATCAAAATTTCTTTTATGAATTTCAAACCCTCAAAAATGCCCTTTTCTGCCCAGCGATTTCAGCTTCAGTGATCCAAGGACTGCATCTGCGGCCCCTCACCTACGAAATTTCCATCGCAAATGCGGCTTTTCACTTAATGTACCTCGTCCACTTATGCAATCATTAGGTTTCACCTGCGTGTGCGCACCTGCGGATCCTCATCCGCTTCTGCGGTCCCAGACTGCTCCTTCATTTCCTTCACTCGCACTTGCAGGCGTCGCAGATGCGGAACTCCCCTCGCACCTGCGACCCCAGACCTTTCTCCCAAATTCCACTTCTATGCTTGGTCTTCCGCTTATGCGGCCCTGCGCCTGCGGTTCCCTACCTCAGGTGCGAAAATAATAGAACCAGCACACTAGAAAATCCTCTAACTCCAAGTTTTCACCCGTTGAGAATCCGAAACATACCCGAGGCCCTCGGGACATCAAACAAACATGCCAACCCATCATAAAACACCATACAAACTTATTCGAGCACTCAAATCACATCAAACAATGCTAAATACACAATTCATCCTTCAATCCAAACCTAATTAACTTGAAACTTCAAAATTCTTCAACCAACGTCAAACCAACCAAACCACGTCCAATTGACCAAATTTTGCAAACAAGTCATATTCAACAGTACGGACCAATTCCATTTTTTGGAATCAGATTCCGACCCCGATATAATAAATTCCTGTACAAGCCCAAAACTTTATAAATTCGACTTTCGGCATTTCAAGCCTAAATAAGCTATGGACCTCCGAAACGCAATCCGGACACGCCCCTAAGCCAAAAATCACCCAACGGAGCTAACGAAATTGATGGAACTCTATTCCGAAGCCGTCTTCACACTGATCCAACTACGGTCCCAATTTTAAGACTTAAGCTTTCATTTAGGGACTAAGTGTCCCAACACACTCTAAAACTCAAAACAAATCATCCCGACAAGTCACACTAGCAGAAATAGATAATGGGGAAGCAGTTAATAGGGGATTAGGGCGTTAGTTCTCAAAACGACTGTCCGGGTCATTACAAGCATAATCTCTTTTCTTTAACATTAATTTAACAAAACTATTAACACATCAACCATTTTTCTACAATTTTTATTTTCTCTATTATTTTATTTTTTTCCATACCAGAGAATCCATCTGCCATCTCTCACCATCTTGATTATAGAAAATACAAACCATTTGATTAACCAAGATTTTCAAACAATTTTACTTACTTGTTGCAAGGATACAACTACTTGAACATAGAACCTCCTTGGAAATGATAACCCATTTAACTACTCCTCCTTCCCGTCATTTTTATTTTTGATTTCTTCTCATCATTGTGTTAAATCGGATGTGGGTTTGAAATGTTTTCCTTCTTTTCATGTTTCTTTTGATTAATTTTATGTTAATTTAATTTCTTATAATTTTTTCTTCTTTAGTTTTAATGTAACGACCCAACCAGTCATTTTAAGTATTTGCACTTCGCTTGGTAGTTGAAGGCATGAGTAGCTCTGTATGATGTATTATGACATATGTGCATCGTCAGTTTTGGTTTTCAGGGTATTCAGAATTGATTTGGAAGAATGAATTTCATGATTTAAGCTTTAAGTAAGAAGAGTTGACCAAGTTTGACTTTTTCGCATTTGACATCGGATTAGAATTTTGATGGTTCCATTAGGTCCGTAATGTGATTTTGGACTCGAGTGTATGCCTGGATTTGCAATTGGATTTCTAGAAGGATTCAGTCCTAATTGGCGAAAGTTGGAAATTTGAAGGTCTGAAAAGTTCATATATTTTACCGAGATTTGACTTTGAGGATATATGATTTAGACCGCGTTTCCGGGGATTAGAATAGATTTGTTTCATCATTTGAGACTTGTGTGCAAAATTGGAGTTTATTCCGGGCTGATTTGATATGTTTTGACACGAGTTTTGGAAGTTGAAAATTTTAAAGTTCATTAAGTTCGATTGCAGGTGCGATTCATTGTTTTGACATTGTTTTATTTGATTTGAGACCCCGAGTAGGCCCGTGTTGTGTTATGGACTAATTGGTATATTCGGACGAGGTCCCGAGTGGCTCAGATGAGTTTTAGATAGGGTTTCGATCATTTGGAACATTGTTGAAGTTGCTGAAATTTTTAGTTATTGATGCCTTTGCACCTGCGCATAAGAGACCGCAGTTGCGTGCTCGCGGAAGCGACATGGGGAAGGCTGGTTGGGGAGGCTTCGCAGAAGTGGTTCTACTTGTGCAGAAGCGCGATCGCAGAAGTGAGCCTGTGCATCGCAGAAGTGGGTGGCCAAGGCTGTCTCGCAGGTGCGTGACTTTGTTCCGCATAAGAAAAGGTAGTAGGTGCAACCTACTATCCGCAAATGTGGAAAAAACTGGGCAGAATGCTTTAAGTTAGAGGGTTGGCCATTTTTTATCACATATTGAGCTAGAGACTTTGGAATTGAGCTATTTTGGTGGCAAATTTCATCACAAGGATTGGTGTAAGTGTTCTACACTCAGTTTTGATTATATTTCATGAATCTATCTTCAATTTTGGCATGTGGTTGATGATTTTAAAAGAGAAATTAGGAGTTTTGACTAATATTTCATGGAGCAAATTCTTGAGTTTTGACATCGATTTGTAGTCAGATTTTAATGAAACTAGTATGGTTGGACTTGTAATTGAAAGGGTTGTCGGATTTTGTGAGTTTTGTCGTGTTCCGAGGTGCAGGCTCGGGTTTGTATTTTGATTAAATATTCGACCTTTATCGATTGTGTTTGTTCCCTTTGGTGATATTTGTTGTATTTGAGTTGCTTTTGGGTGGTTTCGAGCCATTCTTGAGTCGGTACGCACGGGATGGAATTTTAGAGCATCATTTGGCTTAGTTGGTTTTTGATTTGGCTTTTTGAGGTAAGTAACACTTCTAAACTTGATGTTGAGGGTATGATGTCACGACCCCAGTTCACCCTCCGTGAACTATGGTGACGAAACCTAGTCTCTACGACTAGGTAAGCCTAACAAATGTGGAAAAAGAATAATTGCGGAAAGAAAATAATTAAAAACTGAGATAACAAAATGAAATAGTATTTAAGATGCCGCCTGGCATATAACAGTACAAGAATCTCAACCTACACTCCCAAAATTCAGAACCCCATGAATCACAAGCTAAGAGATACATAAAAAGACTCTAACTCCAAGAATATCAATCAAAAGGAAAATACTTTTGGGTTATACTAGTAAAGAAAATAGAAAGGGACTCCTCGGTCTGTGGACGCGGCAGATATATCTCGAAGTCTCTACAAAAGCTCCTCGCCTCAAGGATGATAAGACTGAGTGGAAGTACCTGGATCTGCACATGAAAAACATGCGCAGAAAGGGCATCAGTACACCACAGCGTTACTCAATAGGTGCCAAGCCTAGCCTCGGTCGGGTAGTGACGAGGAAGGTTAGGGCCCTACTGAGGTTAAATGAAATACAAGGTTTAACAGTATAGAATAAGACAACATAATTAAGTACAATAGTAAGAAGTAACACAAGAGAGAAAGAACAACAACATCTACCACAGAGATAAATAATCATTGAAGAATTACAGCTCAACACATATATAACAACTGAGGATCTCCCAGGATACCATCCTGTAGTTCCAAATATAAATATCCGGTGGATCTCCCGGAATACTGCCTCGTAGTCCAACTAATAATGCATGGGGATCTCCCTGAATATCGATCCGTAGTCCCAAATGTAAATACTTAGTATAAGGAGAAACTACCGGGTGTAGTCCCGTAGTTCCAATATAAATGTGCAGGGGGATCTTCTGGAATACCGATCCATAGTCCCAAAGTAAACATCCATGGGGATCTCCCGGGATACCGTCCTGCAGTCCCAAGCTAAACTCACAGCAACAACACGAAGAATATACAATTCAATTCAAATTTCATAACAAGGTAAAACAGGTATTTCTAGCCTAGCATGCTACACATAATCCAAATAAGGCAGTTTGAGCAAGTAAAGCAATTAAGTCAAGTATACATGCTTTCCTAAGCTAACAACATGCTTAAATTTACAAGTAGTATAAACAGGAAAAGAAACACAATTAAAATTACTTAAAGAAATCGAATTTTTCAACAATTAACACAAGTACGCACTCGTCACTTCACGTACAAGACATTTCAAATATCAATAACACCAAATGCTAAGGGGAATTTCCCCCACACAAGGTTAGGCAAGGCACTTACCTCGAACCGGCTCAAAATCAACCCGAGACCACGTTCTTGCCACGAGTACTCAACTCCAAATGGCCCAAATCTATTCAACTCAATTGCATAATATAAATATAACTTAAAGTAACTGATTCCACAAATAAATTCTAAGCTAATACGCAAAATTAAGTAAAATGACCAAAATGCCTCCTTGGGCCCACGTCTCAGAATCGGGTAAAAGTTACGGATTATGAAACCTCGTTTAGTCACGACTCCAACCATACCAAAACTATCCAAATCCAATGTCAAACCCCCAATCAAAACTCGAAAATTAGGTCTATGAACTTTTCAAAAATTTTCCCAAATTTCTCACCCCAAATCCGAAATTAGATGATGAATTCATGTTTAGGTTAATGGGTTATAGGAAAAAAGGAGCTAAGAATCATTACTCGCAAACTCCCACTGCAAATCTCTCAAAAATTTGTCTCCTACGGAGCTCCCAATTCAATTTTGTGATATGAATTCAAAACCCTTGATTTTGAAATTTATGTTCTGCCCAGACGCGTTCTTCTTCGCGAATGCGAGACACCAGTCGCGAACGCGATGCAAAAAAATTCACTGGCCAATCTTCCTCTTTTGCGAACGCGATGTCCAAGCCGTGAACGCGATGACCATCTTCCCTCCTCCTACGCGAATGCGGGACCATCTTCGCTAATGCGTAGGTACAAGACCCCACAGCCTCGCGAATGCGGGAATACCTTCTCGAATGCGAAGCATTAAACTTTCACCAGCCCCAGCACCTCTTCACGAACACAAGACCCCACTCGTGAATGCAAAGAAGGAAACTAGAATTGATTGATGCAATTTTTTCTGCAATTCTCTATGTTCCAAAAATGACCCGTTGAGCATCCGAAACACACCTGAGACCCCCAGAACCTTAACCAAACATGCCAACCAATCCTAAAACATCATTCAAACTTGTTCCAATCTTTGGAACACTCAAAACAATATCAAAACACCAATTTAACATCGGATTCAAGCCTAAGAACTCCAAAAACTCTCAAATTACGCTTTGATCAAAAAGTCTATCAAACCTCGCCCGAATGACCTAAAATTTTGCAAGCACGTCACATTCAACACTATGGAGCTACTCCAACTTTCGGAATTCCATTCCGATCCTGATATCAAAATCTCACTATCGAAAAACTTCAAAAATTCAACTTTCAGCATTTCAAGCATAAATAAGAAACAGACCTCCAAAATACAATCCGAACATGCCCCTAAGCCCGAATAACCCAACGGAGCTAACGGTACAAACGAAATTCCATTCTGAGGCTGTCTTCCCACTGCTCCGACTACAGTCCAAATTCTAAAGCTTATGCTCTCTTTTAGGGACTAAGTGTCGCAAAACGCTCTTAAACTTAAAACCAAACATCCTGAAAAAAAAATACGAGAAACAAATATGTGGAAAGCAGTTAATAGGGGATTGGGGCGTAAATTCTTAAAACGACCGGCCGAGTCGTTACATCCTCCTACGCTTAGACATTCGTTCGTCCTCGAACGAGCATAGAGACATACCTGAAGTAGTGAAGAGATGAGGGTAACGACTGCACATATCCTGCTCGGTCTCCCAGGTCGCCTCCTCGACCACTTGACCCCGCCACTGAACCTTTACTAATGTAATGTTCTTTGACCTCAGCTTTTGAACCTTCCTGGCCAATATTGCCACTATCTCCTTAACATAAGATAGATCCTTGTCCAAATGAACTGAACTGAAATCCAACACGTGCGACGCATCACCGTGATACCTCCGGAGCGTCGAAACATGAAATAATGGATAAACTCCTGCCAAGCTCGGAGGTAAGGCAAGCTCATAAGCAACCTCCCCAACACACCACAATATCTCAAAAGGACCAATAAACCCCGGACTCAACTTCCCTTTCTTCCCAAATCGCATAACACCCTCTATAGGAAAAACCTGAAGCAGAACCCACTCTACAACCATATAGGAAACATCACGAACCTTACGGTCCATGTAACTCTTTTGTCTGGACTAGGCTGTTCGGAGCCTATCCTGGATCACCTTAACATTCTCCAAAGCATCCGGAACCAAGTCTGTACCCAGTAATCTAGCCTCACCCGGCTCAAACCAACCCACCGGGGATTTATACTGCCTACAATATAAAGCCTCATACGGTGCCATCTGAATGTTGAACTAATAGCTGTTGAACTAAACTCCGCCAATGGCAAGAACTGATCCCAAGACCCTCCAAACTCAATCACACACGCACGGAGCATATCCTCAAGAATCTGAATAGTATGCCCGAACTGTCCGTCCATCTGAGGGTGAAATTTTGTACTCAACTCCACCCGAGTACCTAACTCATGTTGTACGACCCTCTAGAACCGTGATGTGAACTGAGTACCTCTATCTGAAATGATGGAAACTGGAATACCAAGCAGACGAACAATCTCTCGGATATAAATCTCCGCCAGACGCTCCAAAGAATATGTAGTACACACAAGAATGAAATGCGCGGACTTGGTCTGCCTACAATCACCCAAATGGCATCAAACTTCCTCGAAGTCCGTGGGAGCCCAACTACAATGTCCATGGTGATACGCTCCCACTTCCACTCTGGAATCTCTATCTGCTGAAGCAACCCACCCGGTCTCTAGTGCTCATACTTCACTTGCTGACAATTGAGGCACCGAGCGACAAACCCAACTATATCTTTCTTCATCCGCCTCCACCAATAGTACTGCCTCAAATCCTGGTACATCTTTGCGGCACCCGGATGAATGGAATACCACGAACTGTGGGCCTCCTCTAAAATCAACTCCCGAAGCCCATCAACATTGGGTACACATATCCGGCCATGCATCCTCAATACCCCGTCATCACAAATAGTCACATATCTGGCATCACTGTGCTGAACCTTGTCCTTGAGGACAAGCAAATGAGGGTCATCAAACAGACGCTCCCTGATACAATCAAATAAGGAAGACCGAGAAACCATGCAAGCTAGAACCCGAATGGGCTCCGAAAGATCCAATCTCATAAACTGGTTGGCTAAGGCCTGAACATCCATCGCCATGGGCCTCTCCACTGCGGGTAAATAATCCAAACTCTCCAACCTCTCTGTCTGGCGACTCAAAGCATTAGCCACCACATTGGCCTTGCCCAGGTGACACAAAATAGTGATGTCATAGTCCTTCAACAACTCTAACCACCTCATCTGGTGCAAATTAAGATCCTTCTGCTTGAATAGATGCTGCAAACTCTGGTGATCAGTAAAAATATCACAAGGCACACCATACAAATAGTGACGCCAGATCTTTAAGGCGTGAACAATAGTAGCTAACTCGAGATCATGGACATGATAATTATTCTCAAGTACGTTCAATTGTCTAGACGCATAGCCAATCACCCTACTATCCTGCATCAATACCGCTCAAAGGACAATCCTCGAGGCATCACAATAGACAGTGTAAGACCTCGAATCTGTAGGCTATATCAAAACTAGGGTTGTAGTCAAAGCTATCTTGAGCTTCTGAAAGCTCGCCTCACACTCTTCCGTCTACATTGACAGAGCATCCTTCTGGGTCAGCCTAGTCATAGGGGCTACAATATATGAAAACCCATCAACAAAACAGCGGTAGTAACTCACAAAGCTAAGAAAACTGTGGATCTCTGTAGTTGAGAACGGTCTGGGCCAACTCCGCACTGCTTCCACTTTCTTCGAATCCACTTGAATACCCTCACTCGATACCACGTGGCCTAAGAATGCCATGGAATCCAAACAAAACTCACATTTTGAGAACTTTGCATATAACTTCTTTTCTCTCAAAGTCTGAAGCACTATCCTCAGGTGCTGTTCACGATCTTCCCGACTTCGGGAATACACCAGAATATCATTAATAAAGACAATGATGAATGAATTAAGATATGGACAGAACAAACTGTACATCAAATGCATAAAGGCTGTTGGGGCATTGGTCAGCCCAAAGGACATAACAAGGAACTCGTAATGACCATATCGAGTTCTAAAAGCAGTCTTCGAGATATCTGGCTCTCGAATCTTCAACTGATGGTAACCTGAACACAAGTCAATCATAGAAAACACTCGAGCACCTAAAGATGGTCAAACAAGTCATTAATACGAGGGAAAGGATAACGATTCTTCATTGTAACTTTGTTCAACTGGCGATAATCAATGCACATACGCATAGAACAATCCTTTTTCTTCACACACAAGACAGAAGCACCCAAATGTGATACACTGGGCCGAATAAAACCCTTATCAAGAAAATCATGTAACTGATCCTTTAACTTGGGAGGACCCATACAATACGGAGGAATAGAAATAGGCTGAGTACCCGGTAATAGATCAATGCCAAAATCAATATCTCTATCGGGCGGCATGCCCGGAAGATCAGCGGGAAACACATCAGAAAAATCCTGTACTACTGGGCCTTAAGCTAGATACGCGTCACACCCCTTCTCAATCATACGTTGAGCCTTAAAGAATGCAATAACTCTACTAGAAGTATGATCTAAGGCACCTCTCCACTCTACTCGCGGTACACCTGGCATAGCCAGCGTCACAGTTTTGGCGTGGCAATCAAGAATAGCATACTGGGGTGACAACCAGTCCATGCACAAGATAACATCAATATCTACCATGCTGAGCAATAATAAATCAGCTCTAGTCTCAAAACCACTAAGAGCAACCACGTACGATTGATAAATGCGGTCCATAACAAGAGAATCTCCCACATGAGTAAAATAATAAATAGGGGAACTCAAAGAATCCCGAGATATAACCAAATGCGGAGAAAAATAAGAAGACACATACGAATAGGTGGAGCTTGGATCGAATAAAACTGATGCATCTCTATGAAAAACTAGGAAAATACCTGTGATAACAGAATCGAAGGTGATAACCTCGGTACGGTTAGGAAATGCATAATATGTGGCCTGGTCTCCCCCTCTAGGGTGACCTCTACCTCCAGCTGGCTGAGCAGGTGGGGTAGTAACTGGAGCTATAACCGTAGCCTGAGAATTCTACGGGGTATGATGTGGCTGAGAAGTTTGTGGAGGTGCACCACTCCTAAGTCTGGGGTAATGTCTCACCACATGGCGTGTGTCGCCACACTCAAAAAAATTTCGCTATCGACGTAGCTGTGGGAACTGTGGGGTACGGTTCTTTGAGACCCTTGAACACCTGAAACACTGTGCGAAGCTTGGAACACAAACTGAACTGGCTGACCCACAAAACCTCTACCATACTGCACCCTTCTTCCAAAATAAGGACCAATGGATCTCTCTGGTGTACGAGGTCTCTTCGCCTCCCTGTACTCTCTCTCCTAACCTCGGCTGTCCTCTCTCTCCTGAGCCCACCTATCCTATGCCCGACGAGCGACCCTTTCCACCTGCTGAAATGGGACCATAGGTTGTATCTCTATGACACCTGGAACCCGACCAATGCAAACTTACTACTCTGGAGTGGGGGCGGCGGGAGTCTGGGTCCCTCCTCCGATCTGTGAGGTAGTTTGTACAACCTAAATCATCCCTGCCTGAACCAATGTACCAAACATGCTGAGGAACTGTGCTAATGTCTCCTAAAGTGCTGGAGTAGTAGTAGTAGGCGTATCAGGTTCCTGGGCTCCGGCTGGAGCTGCTGGTGGCTCCTCGGTGGCAGTTTGTGCGGGTGCCTGGTCATCTCCGGCAGTAAGTGGCCTCACCATCTGTGAGCGAATGCAAGATAGAGGTTTAGATTTGGTGATGTCAAGAATCACACACGACAGGGAAGTCAAATAAAGTGGAATTTTCCTAACAGTCACATAGCCTCTCGTAGATAAGTACAGATGTCTTTGTACCGATCTGCGAGACTCTAATAAACCGGCTTGTGATCCATGACTCCTATGAACCTACAGCTTTGATACCAACTTGTCATGACCCCGGTTTGCCCTCCGTGAACTATCGTGATGGCACCTTGTCTCTACGACTAGGTAAGCCTAACAAATGTGGAAAAAGAACAATTGCAGAAAGAAAATAATTAAAAATCGAGATAAAAAAATGAAATAGTGTTTAAGATGCCGCCTGGTATATAACAGTACAAGATTCCCAACCTACACACCAAAAATCCAGAACCCCATGAATCACGAGCTAAAAGATACATAAAAAAAGCTCTAACTCTAGGAATGTCTATCAAAAGGAAAATACACAAGGGCTATACTAGTATAGAAAATAGAAAGGGACTCATCGGTCTACGGACGCGACAGATATACCTCGAAGTGTCTAAAAAAGTGCCTCGCCTCAAGGATGATAAGACTGAGTGGAAGTACCTGGATCTGCACATGAAAAACCTGCGCAGAAATGGCATGAGTACACTACAGCGGTACTAAATAAGTGCCAAGCCTAACCTCGTCGGGTAGTGACGAGGAAGATTAGGACCCTACTGAGGTTGAATGAAATACAAGGTATAATAGTATAGAATAAGATAACATAATTAATTACAATAGTAAGAAGTAACACAGGAGAGAAAAAACAACATCAGCTACCATAGAGACAAAATAATCACAGAAGGTATGCATCTCAACATAGAGATAACAACCAGGGATGTCCTAGGATACCATCCTATAGTACCAAATATAAATATCTGGTGGATCTCCCATGATACCGTCCCGTAGTCCAACTTATACTGCGCGGGGATCTCCCAAAATACTGATCCGTAGTCCCAAATGTAAATACTCAGTACACGGGGAATCTACCGGGTGTAGTACCGTAGTTCCAATATAAAAGTGCATAGGGATCTCCCGGAGTACCGATTCGTAGTTCCAAAGTAAACATGCAGGGGGATCTCCCGGGATACCGTCTCATAGTCCTAAAGTAAACACACAGCAACAGCACAAAGAATATACAATTCAATTCAATTCCATACCAAGGTAAAACAGGTATTTTTAGCCTAGCATGCTGCACATAATCCAAATAAGATAGTTTGAGCAAGTAAATCAATCAAGTCAAGTAGACATGCTTCCCTAATCTAACAACAGGCTTAAATTTGCAAGTAGTATAAACAGGAAAAGAAACATAATTAAAATTACTTAAAGAAAAGCGAATTTTTCAACAATTAGCACAAGTACGCACTCGCCATTTCACGTACAAGGCATTTCAAATATCAATAATACCAAATCCTAAGGGGAGTGTAAGGAATAACGTTTTTCATAAGAGCGCATTTCTGCGGTCCATTATGCGGTCACATAATAGCTATGCGGACCGCATAGTTGCCGCAGAGTGAAGTAGTTTGATAGTTAATCTTGAGGTCAACTATGCGGCCAGTTATGCGATAGCATAATCAATATGCAGGCCGCATAGTCTTCCCATAATCTCCTTGGAATTTTGCCAGGGGCAGTTATGCTGTGCATTATTCGACCGTAGAACAAGTATGTGGACCGCATTCTTATCGCATACCCGGGTAGTTTGTTCATGTTTTCGGGGCCATTTTGCGGTCCCTTTTGCAGGTCACATATCAATTATGCGATCGCAGATTGTGTCAGAGCTCCTATTTTCTATCTTTTAAAATCCGACCCCATCCCATTAAAAACACCCCATTATACCCCTTTTATGCTATTTTACAGCAAATAAAGTGATTATCTTGCATGCATGAATGATAATAGGGTATGGGGAGATAGTGAGTTAAAAGAAAGCAATTGGGGTGTAAGATGATAAAAATCTCTCACAAAAGGGTCCTAAAATCACAATGCACACTTAGTGCTTGATAATATACTCAAATGAGCTAGAATCTTAATCATGTCTCTAATTTTTGGCTCAACTTGTAATTCTCATAAAATAGATTGAAGTTGCTAAGAGATCCGGAATTTTGTAAGAATTTAAGGAAAGCTCTATTGAGGCATGTATGGCTAAAAATCCCTTCTTTTTAAAAATTGAGCTCCGTTGGTGTATATGTAAATGTTGTAAGACTGAAATTGGATTGATGAATTGATTGTTATTTCACATGAATTGGTTTTACAATTATATATATACATGAAAGGTGTGCCTCAATGTGTTCAATATATAATTCTTAATAATTTAATGATGTGCGAGGAATATGAACC
Source organism: Nicotiana tabacum (assembly GCF_000715075.1). NCBI lineage: Eukaryota > Viridiplantae > Streptophyta > Magnoliopsida > Solanales > Solanaceae > Nicotiana > Nicotiana tabacum. The sequence continues at coordinate 76,206,790 of NC_134086.1, read as the reverse complement.
ATGTGTTGAAATGCCTAGACTTCAAGTCAAGATTAAAACTTAGATTGTCATGCCAACTATGTGAAATCTTATCTATGCTTACAACTTGAATTGCTCTTGTATGTGCCTATTATCCTATATCGCAAGGTTAACATTAAAAGTGGAAATGATGTGAAATGTGACCTAGTGCCAAATATGATGTGATAATTGTGGCCCCAAGTTCCCACAAATTGATATATGTGTAATAAAGATTGAGGTGAGATGATTAATCAAAAAGGAACAACGTATTGGGAAGACGGCCTAGCCGATCGGGCCGTGATTGGACGCTATGCCGCACATATGGTGGAATTGTGCTCATATTGAATCTGGAAAATGAGAATGAGATAGTGATTGAGATACATGTTTCAAATGAGGCAACCTAGGCAATCGGGTCGTGATCGGACTCCGCACAAGAAAGCGGTGGTATTATGAATGATGATGAATAGTATTAAACGCCCCAACCTAAAGCTATGAAAATTATGTGAAAGTTATATGATTCTTTTATTTGATGATGTGGTGATCGTTTAAAGCTTTTGATTTATACTTGTGAATTCCTTGTTCTTGTATGATAGTTCTTTCTAATGAGATGGTGTTTAGTTATACATACTAGTACTATTCCATAGTTGTTGATACCCAATTTTTCCCTATGTATTTTTATATACAAAATACTTTCAAAATAGCAGGTACATACATATATAAGCATGCCCAAAAGTTTTGGTATTTTGTTTTTCTAATTTTTATGATTTTAAAATCAATTTATTGTCTATTTTTAGCAGTACAAAATCCAATAATTATTCTCAAGATTATCATTTTGGTGAATAACTTATTTTATTCTCGTATTTATACCAAAATATAATTAAGTGATTTTTGTGTATTTTTTACAAATCTATTTGGTATTTTAAGCTAAATTGTATGTAATTGCAATTATAGCCTATTTCACGATTAGTAGCATTTTATAATTATAAAATTATTTCCAGTATTTTTAAATTAATATTTATATAGTATTTGTTGGCTCAGTGTTTTAATTTACTTTTAAAATTGTTATTACTATTTTTATAAAATAAAAAGTAAAAATAGGCTATTTAACACTTAGCCCATTTCTATTTTAATTACAGCCCTTTCACCTTTCAATTTTGGCCCTCAATTTGACCCAATTCCGCTCTCAAATTAAACCAGCCCAATCCCCAAATTACCCGACCCTTGACCCGATTTAAAAACCCACCCGGCTCCCTTTTGATCCAGACCGTTGATCATTTTCATCAACGGCCATAAACTCCCCTTTCCTTTTTTAATTCCCAAACCACCCTTAACCTAATTCATTTCACCGAGACGCCGTCTTTGAAACCTCTTCGTCTCTCAAACTCTCTCGAACCTCTCCGATACCCTAATCGTTTTTCACCTTATCTCACCATGTTTCCACCGGAATCCATGGCATCTCCGACCATGGACGGTATGTACTCATCCTTTCTCACCATCAGACCTAAGCTATTCAAGGTTTGAAGCCCGACTTCAATGGCCTTCTTCAGATCCTTCTCAGATCTGTAGATCTATGGCTTCTCCGGCCATTATTCTGGCATGTTCAAGCAATATGAGTCTTTTCGACTCAGTATTTGACTTTCCTCAAGACCTTTCTCATTAATAGGGTTTTCTCTGCAACTCTAAGCCGTCTGAGGTTCTGTACCTGCCTATTTTATTAGATATATGATATGTCTAGGATTTATTTGACATTTTAAAGGTTTTCCCCAAAACTCCTTTTTAAAATCGTTCAATTTTGATTTTAGGGTTTCTGAAAAAGTTTCTTGAAATATCTTTCTAATTCTTTCCGTTCTTTCTTTATGTGTGTTTATCTATGTTAGGCTCGTATGCTTTCTTTTCTCCTACGCATGAGTTTGCTCTCTTATTTCTTTTCTATTATGCGAGACTCTTCTATTTTTTTGCTGTCACACTCTTATGCTCTCATTTTAATCCGTGTTGTTAAACCTTATTTTTTGCTATATGTGTTTATGGTTGAGTTATTTGATTTTGTTCACTTTACTGAGTTTTGTTTGTGTTCCTGCTAAGAATATTTCATATACTTTTGTTTAAAGCTCGTATCATCTCTTTCTTCTGAACTTGTTTAAACTCCAAGTTTTCTCGAGCATGTTCTCATGACTTTGAATCAGTGTTCTCTCTATCGTGTGTGTTTCTCTCTCATAAGTCATTGGAAAAGACTTCTGAGCCCCTCTCAAGTGGCCTGCCTTCTGATCTCTATTGTCTGACTCAATTTGAAACCCTTGGATTTGGGGGTTCCTTTGGCAAGTGGTATTAGAGACCCTAGGCTTTCAGGCTCACTATGAGTCTGTAACTTAACTCGAATCCCTTTTGCTTGTGGTTCTAAGACTTTCAATGTTAGACTATTTTTCTAAGAAACCTGACGATTCCTTTTGCTTGATCTGTGTGCTTTATATATGAGAAATTCCTCTTTCAAAAGTTTTCACCAATTAAGTGATTGATTATGAAATCCCTTTAATAAGGCTGATGAATTGTCACTGATTTTTCTTCGATTGAACCTCTTTTACCTTTATTGACTTGGTTCATTCGAATTGAACTTGTAATTTTGGTTTCCTGGCTGTTTGATTAATTCCCTTGACATATTTGGCACAAACCGTATTCCGTTGATTGTTTTCCTTAAATAACTTCTATGTACTTACCTCTTTTGTGCTACTTTGAAAAGGTTTTAATTAAAACTTCTTTCCTTAACTAATTTTTACCCGTTGAAATCAGAATCCCTTAACCAGAGGGAGGTTGATTTCAATGATATTTCCTTGCATTTCTTACTTGCTTTATGCACTATAAAAGGGACTGTCGTCCTACACTTTTAAGACACCATACACCTTCAGTTCACGCGATCTACACACTACCAGTCCTTAACTCCAATTCAATACTTGCACACTTGCAATATTGCTTTGAATTCAATACTTTTTCAACACTCTGCTTTTGGTTGAGATATTTTGGAATTGCTTGGCTTGCAACTTGGCCTTTTCTAAGGCTAATGTTTTTACTTATTTTCCCTTGAAACTAGTATGTTCTGATTTATCATTTCTGCCTCACCCTTATGTGCTTATTTATAGTCTTCTGCAATCCTGTTTACTTTACTGCTCGTGTTCAATGATTTATGCTAAGTATGTTCTTTCTCTGCACCTGTTTCTATTGTGAATCCCTACCCCTATTCCCTTCTATGTGTTTGAGTTAAGGCTCATGGCATGGAAGTATTCAAATTGCTACTGAGGTCATAACCTGATCCACAATGGATCCTAACTCTTAAGATTTGGCTAACAGGATGGTCGGGGGTGTGCCAGCATTCCCAATTGCTAAGCATGACCACCAGCCTGCCATGGCTTTCCCCTAATTCCCCTATGCACTTACACTTATTCTTAGACTCTTAAGTCCTACCCCCCTCTTATGAGCCTTGCTTTGGGACCTTGAGTTCCCTCTGAACTTGGACATCTGAGGATTAGCCCTTCCATACTACACTATGATCTCAATTCTGCAATGTGTTTGGGGTGTAAACACTGCCCGGGGCCCTTTGCGACTCTTGGGAACTTTGACACATCCCAAACATGAGAAAGGTTTTTGAAAATCTGATCGTGGAAGTTGGTCTATCTCATATTGTTGGACTTTGAGTCTGAATTAGGCTGTTTGATTGTAGCTGGAATTTCTAATGTAATTTTTACTTTCTTTCTGATTCATTCGGGTCTGTAATAATTTGTAATAACTATTGGGGTTAGCTAGTGAAAAGGGATGGGGATGAATATATGCAAAGGGTAGAAAACTTGCCTATAGGATTTTTTGATTTCTGCATTCTCATCTTAGAACTCATGCCTATAAGATTTTCTGATTTCTGCATTCTCATCATAGAACTCATGCCTATAAGATTTTCTGATTTCTGCATTCCCATCTTAGAAACCATGCCTATAAGATTTACTGATTTCTGCATTCTTATCTTAGAAACCATGCTCATAAGACTCTTGCATCTATGTAATCGTTTAAACCCAATAAGGCTTAGATAACTTGGCTATAAGAGTAATCAATTGAATCAGTTTCGTCTATGAGTCTAAAATCAGTCATAAGGTCGTTTAAAATCTATAGATCTTTTGTTTATAGAACTAGTAATCCTCTCTTTAAAATCTGTATGCTCCATTAGATATCATTCGTATAGGCCTCACTTAGGCAAACCATTAGTTCGTTAATTAACTGTGTCAGTTTTTGATAACTACAACCAGACAAGACTAATTTGGACTCCTCATCTAAGAAATATGTGATAAATCAGCCTGTCCTAACGCTTTTAAATTTAATTTAGACTATAACCAGTATTTGAAGTCATGCTAAATAATTTGCTCCTTTAAGTGAGGAGGCATGTTTGAGCCCTTAAACTGCTATTTGTTTCTCCCTACTTGTTTATGTGTTTTGTTTGTCGCATTAGAATTTTGTCCTTTTAAAACTCTGGAAAAAAAACCAACCTCCCTCCCTTTAGGACTAGTAGTCCCAAATGCCTTCGGCACTGATAGGATCGGGACGAGTAATAGCATGCAGTAAGCAACGACACTATTCCGTGTTTAATACCTTAACAGGGTGGGAAAGGGTAGATATGGACATGATGACCGGTACGCTAATACCACGTTCGACCCCTCTTCTGAGGAGTGATTGTCGGGTATTGCATTGATGTGATCCATATTGTTTGTAAACCTAGGACCCCTTCCCTTTTACTTGTTATCCCTTTTTTTTTAACTGTCCAGACTATTTGCTTAAGATTTATGTTTTCTTTATCTTTCTTCAAACTTTTAATTCACTTGCAACATTATGTGTAAATCCCCTTCTATTTGATACCTTTATTTGCTTATTTGTTAGTTAAAGTCACAATCGTAACATGGCCGGGAACCACAGATCTTGGGGGGTGCATAACACCTTCCCCTCGAGATAATTTCTAGCCCTTACCCGAACTCTAGTTTTCCAACTCGAACTCTTCTTTAGTGTCCTAATGTACTTTAATCATTATGTGGCGACTCTTCAACCCCAAAAAACCAATTCCCAAGAGGGAACGAGTTGTCCTCCCAAATGTCATGAACCCGATTTTGCCTTTAGAAAAGGGGGCGCGATAGCATGGCGACTTTGCTGGGGAATTCTTTAGGCTTTTACCATCTCATGTTACTTGTGACTTCACCGCTTCTTTATTACCTTTATTTAATTTCTTTACCTCTTTTCTGCTATGAAACTATTTTGGCTCTTTGTTTCTTTTCTTTAATACTTTCTTTTACCGTTTTCCTTCAATACCGTTGTAATTATGAGCAATTATTGTAATCATTACTTTATGAACGTGCAAATACGTGATAACTTGTTTCATTCTTGTAATTGCATATTCAACATCATATTCCACTCGTGCCAAACAAAATACCATAGCAACGCTTATTATGAGTGGTTGCTCCCTTCCAATATTATCACCCCATAAATTTGGCAAAGGCGTATTTGCGGTAAAACCAGTCGATCAGCGGTGCAGTCGACGGTTCCGTGCTTTTCCCTCTTGAGTTGTCTGCTCAAGGGTACCGGTCTAATACCCATAGAAACCTTACTCTGTTCAGTTGTGCATGCATCACTGTCAAACCTAGCCGACTTAGTTATGTTGTCCGCATAATGACTCTTTAAGATAGACTTGTCCAAAGTCCACTAGGTTCCCTTGAAACCCAAACGGACATTACCACGTCTGTGCATTTATTTGGAGAACTAATTGCTGCTCATGATAATTGTTGATTTTTAATAGCCGAATCTGTCAGAAGTATGGCCTCACCCTTTTGTTTTGCAGAAATGAATGACAAAGTTCCCAACTTTGGTATGGCCAACATACCCTCACTCTTGCTGACCTGGTGGAGGAACCTCCCATCAAGTAACCAAATCAACGAATGGAAAGAGAGAGTCACTAGGGCTAGTGAGAATTTGGAATATCTGGAATATAGTCTGCTGGAGTTGGAAGGGAAAGTGAGGAAAAGAGTCATTGACTGTCAAAACGCTGAGGAAGGCAAAGGAGAGCGCATGGCAAAGACATTTTTACTAGAAAATCTGCGCGAGCTGGAGGATCTGATCAACGAAAACATTCAACCTGAAGAATGTCCTTCTGGGACCAAGTAGCTAGGAATATTTTCTTTTGCTTTAAGAATGTAATAAGGCCAATGGCCATTAGTAACATTTTATTTTCTGCTATTTTTAGTGTCATTTTGGGATTCGTTTTATTTTTATCAATAAAATGAGGCATTTATCATTATAAGTTCTCCAAATTAACTTGTCGCTAGGCCTACCTCAGGCACACCGAGGCTCCCAAATTAGGACACGAATTATATTCTCGCACTATGTGTTTAAATATCGCAACTTCTTTTTCATACAACCTACACTAACTTGCTACCTTTTTATTTTTACTTTTGTTTTATTCCCCTCCCCAAGGGTTAGTTCGTGCACTCTCGCATCGTCATTTTACTTCACAAGGCCCTTCCATACAGGCTGTAAGCCGAGGAGCACGCCTCAACAATTGGTCCATCAGAACCACCAAGGCCCAGAAAGCTTCGGGGTAGCAAAGATGAACAAAGCATCATGCATTGTCTTTATTTTTTGCTAGTTGACTTTCTTTCCCCATTTTTAATATTTAAATAAGAGCTCCAATGTTCAAAACAATTATGAAATTTATTAGAGCATTTCAGTTTCTTATAAATCTTGATCTTATTACTTTTTATCATTTACTTTATTTACACAGCATTACACAACAATTATGACGATTGTGACATGCAATGAGGCAACACAACAAACGGATACAGATTCAGAAGAAGATGATATACCAGAAGAGGTCATTAAAGAGGTTGAGGATTTCGAGAACAGACCTAAGTCTAACCTAGATGAAACTGAGATTGTCAACCTAGGAGATGCAGAAAATATCAAACAAACGTGCATCAGTGTTCATCTGCCACCATTAGAAAAGAAAGAGTACACGAAATTTCTAAGGGAATATGAGGACATATTCGCCTGGTCTTATGATGACATGACTGGTCTCAGTACATCTATTGTAGCTCACAAACTGCAAACCGATCTAACATGTCCACCAGTAAAACAGAAGCTCAGGAAGTTCAAACCCGACATGAGTTTGAAAATCAAGGAAGAAGTCACCAAGCAAGTCAAAGCCAAGGTTCTCAGGGTAGTAGAGTATCCAACATGGTTATCCAATATTGTGCCAATGCCGAAGAAGGACGAGAAGGTTAGAGTCTGTGTCGACTACCGGGATCTCAACCAGGCCAATCCGAAAGATGACTTCCCATTGCCGAACATACACATTCTAATTGACAACTGCGCCAAGCTTGAACTGCAGTCGTTCATTTACTGTTTTGTTGGGTATCATTAGATATGGATGGATGAGGAAGATGCGTAGAAAACGGCTTTCATTACGCCGTGGGGGATATATTGTTACAAGATGATGTCGTTTGGGTTAAAGAATGCTGGGGCAACCTACATGAGGGCCATGGCTACTATTTTCCATGGCATGATACACAAAGAGATCGGGGTGTATCAAGATGACATCATCATCAATTCCAAGAGAGCCACTGACCACATGGAAGATCTGAGGAAGTTCTTCAACAGACTAAGAAGGTACAACTTGAAGCTGAATCCCGCCAAGTGTGCATTCGGGGTTCTTGTCGGAAAACTACTTGGGTTCATTGTGAGTCGCTGAGGAATAGAACTGGATCCGTCAAAGGTCAAAGCCATCCAAGAATTGCCACCACCGAAGAACAAGAAAAAGGTTATGAGTTTGTTGGGAAGACTCAACTACATCAGCCCGTTCATAGCTCAATCCACTGTCATTTGTGAGTCAATCTTTAAGATGTTGAAGAAGGACACCGCTACCAAATGGACTGATGATTGTCAAAAAGCCTTTGACAGAATAAAGGAATACTTGTTAACGCCGCAAGTTTTGGTCCCGTCCGAGCCGGGTAGACCTCTATTACTCTACCTTGCAGTATTGGATGGAGCTTTTTGTTGTGTTCTGGGGCATCATGATGAAACGGGAAGAAAGGAGCAGGCCATCTATTATCTCAGCAAGAAGTCCACCTCGTACGAGGCCCGGTATTCTCTATTGGAACGCACCTGTTGTGCTCTGACTTGGGTAGCTCAGAAGTTGAGGCACTATTTCTGTGCCTATACTACTTATCTAATATCAAGAATGGATCCTTTGAAGTATATCTTTCACAAGCCCATGCCCACTGGCAAGCTATCCAAGTGGCAAATCCTACTGAGTGAATTTGACATTGTTTATGTGACTTAGAAGGCAATCAAAGGACAAGCACTGGCAGATCATCTTGCTAAAAATCCCGTGGAGGGATAATACGAGCCTCTAAAGATGTATTTTCCTGATGAAGAGGTATCTTTCATAGGGGAAGATATTGTAGAATCCTATGATGGTTGGAGAATGTTTTTCGACGGAGCAACAAATTTCAAAGGGGTTGGCATAGGAGCAGTCCTACTATCAGAAATAGGTCAGCATTATCCGGTATCTGCCAAGCTCAGGTTCCCGTGCACCAACAACATGGCCGAGTACGAAGCCTGCATCTTAGGGCTCAAGCAGGCCATTGACATGAACATTCAGGAATTACTAGTGATCGGAGATTTAGACCTGCTCGTACATCAGGTCCGAGAAGAATGGGAAACCAAGAACTCCAAGATACTCACTTATCTGCATCATGTACATGAGTTAAGGAAGAGGTTCACAAAGACATAGTTCCAACATGTTCCCAGAGTTCAGAATGAGTTTGCCGATGCATTGGCTACCCTATTGTCCATGATATAACACCCAGACAAGAACATCATTGATCCTATTCCGGTAAAGATCTATGATCAGCCAGCTTACTGTGCTCATGTAGAAGAACAAGCAGACGGAAAACCTTGGTTTCATAATATCAAGGAATATTTGACAAAGTGAGAATATCCGGAACTCACAAATCCTACTTAGAAGCGCATACTTCGGAGACTATCTAACAACTTCTTTCATAGCGGAGGAATCCTGTATAGGAGGACTCCTGATTTGGGATTACTAAGGTGTGTCAACGCAAAGGAAGCATCCAGGCTATTGGAGGAAATTCATGTAGGGATCTGCAGACCACATATGAACGGCTTTGTCTTAGCTAAGAAAATACTCCGAGCTGGTTATTTTTGGATGACTATGGAAACGGACTACATCCAGTATGTCCTAAAATGCCATTGCTATCAGATACATGCAGACGTGGTAAAGGTGCCTCCAAACGAGCTTACTACAACAAGCTCGCCATGGCCGTTCGCCGCTTGGGGAATGGATGTTATCGGACCCATCGAGCCTGTCGCATCAAACGGGCATAGGTTCATTCTAGTGGTAATTGATTATTTCACCAAATGGGTTGAAGCAGCATCGTACAAAGCAGTGACTAAGAAAGTGGTAGCAGATTTTGTATGTGACCGAATTGTTCGTCGGTTTGGAATTCTGAAGTCAATCATCACAGATAATGGTTCCAATTTCAACGGTGACCTAATGAGAGCCCTGTGTGAAACCTTCAAGATCAAACACAAGAATTATACAGCTTACAGACCTCATACGAATGGAGCTGTAGAAGCTGCCAGTAAGAATATCAAGAAGATACTAAGGAAGATGATAGAGAAACATAAGAAGTGGCATGAGAAGTTATCATTTGCTCTATTGGGATACCACACCATAGTTCGCACATAAACTAGGGCAACTCCCTATATGTTGGTTTATGGTACAGAAGCAGTCATTCCCGCCGAGGCAGAAATTCCCTCTTTGAGAATCATACAGGAAGCAGAACTTGACGATGCAGAATGGGTAAGGAGTCGCTACGAGTAGTTAGCTCTTATAGATGGGAAAAGAATGAATGCAGTTTGCCATGGTTAACTTTATCAAAACATAATGTCTAGAGCTTTCAACAAAAGAGTCAAGCCAAGACAGTTTACACCGGGGCATCTGATGTTAAATAAGATTTTCCCATATCAAGATGAAGCCAAAGGGAAGTTCTCTCCTAACTGGTAGGGTCCATACATGGTTCACTGGGTTCTAACCGGAGGAGCCCTCATACTTGCAGAAATGGATGGTGAAGTTTGGCCGAAGCCGATTAATTTATATACAGTGAAGCGATACTATGTGTAACTCTTACAATTTCCTATATAATGTATTTGAACTAGACCTGACATGATTCCCGTTAGAGAGGGGATACGTAGGCAGCCCTATGGGTTCGGTCAAAATTCAATAAAATTTTTATTTTCCCCCGCTATTGGAAACTAGGGTAGAATTTTGAGGAGGACCCTCAAAATTCCGAAGTTGATTTCAGCCATTTATCGCACGCAACCGTCAAAAGCACCAGCCCAATAAACTGGGGCAAAATTTTAAGGAGGACCCTCAAAATTCCGGAGCGAGAGAGGTTGCCATGTCTTGAACCGCGTCGCATTCGTCGGTTCATCTAAAGAAAACTAGTTTAAATTATGTATTTATGTTACATTCTTTCTAAATCATGTATGTCTGGTATCAAAATTGCTTTGTTTAGCAACACTACCTCAATAATACACAACACCAAGTAGGACAAGTGAAGCTCATGGGGAAACGAACTAACTTCCCCCCCTTTACAAACTCACGATCTTTCTTTGGATGCAGGCACTTGAGTTGCGAAATCATCAAATGTACTATATGCTCACTCACAAAGTTCAGGAATACAACTCTCCAAACCATTGCACTTGCTTGCAACTGCTATCCGCACAACAATGTCCCCAACAGGCACAATATCCCCAGCAATCACGATACCGCAATCCGCTATCAGCTAAGAAAACTCTATTGCCATTTGCCATTTTTACTTCCTGCATAAGGCTACCTTTCTGCCTTCTGAGACTAAGCTCTGTCTCTATCTGCATTTTCTACATTGCATAGGGCTACCTTTCTGCCTTCTAAGACTAAGCTCTGTCTCCATCTGCATTTTCTACATTGCATAAGGCTACCTTTCTGCCTTCCGAGACTAAGCTCTATCTCCATCTGCATTTTCTACATTGAATAAGACTACCTTTCTGCCCTTTTGAGACTAAGCTCTGTCTCCATATGCATTTTCTACATTGCATATGGCTACCTTTATGCCTTCCGAGACTAAGCTCTGTCTCCACCTGCATTTTCTGCATTGCATAAGGCTACCTTTCTGCCTTCCGAGGTTAAGCTCTACCTCCATCTGCATCTTCTGCATTGCATAAGGCTACCTTTCTGCCTTCTGAGACTAAGCTCTGTCCCCATTTGCATTTTCTGCATTACATAAGGCTACCTTTCTACCTTCTGAGGTTAAGCTCTACCTCCATGTTCATCTCTTGCATTGAATAAGGCTACCATTCTCCCTTCCGAGGTTAATCTCTACCTCCATCTGCATGGCTAAAATACTGCCACCTTATTTCTCTTGCATGGCTGAAATATCGCCACTCTTATTTCTCTTGCCTTGCTGAAATACCGCCACCCTTTATTTATGTCTTGCATCGGCTGAAAGATCGCCACGTTCTGCATTTTCATGGGCTGAAAGATCGCCAAATTGTCCAAAGGCGTCATTGTTCAGAGGCACCATTTTCATAGCCCGAGAACGCCATGCCATGGCCTGAGGACCCCATTTTATCTTTTGCATATCATTATTCAAAGGCATCATGGTTCGGAGGCATCATCCTCATAGCCCAAGAATATCATTTCATAGCCTGTGAATCCTTTATCATACGCTTCATGGCCTAGGTCATCATGGTCCGAGGACATCATCCTAACTGTCCAAAGATAGCATTCACGGTCCAACGGGAACTTGCATCACGTTTAAATTTATGCACAATATATATATGCTGGTATTGTTCATTTGTAGGTACACTGGCTAGCAACGGCCGTCTCAGCAGGAGCGATCCCGCTCCAGTTCCCGCAGCCTATCAGACTCTGACCATCCTTTCTCAACCTGAACATTGCGTACGCTTTTTGAAAATCTCCATCGGCATACTCCGCCGATGGATCCCGAACTACATATGGCCTGATTCCTGTAATGTCAGGGATATGTAAGAAGCTCAGAAACCAGATCTTGGTCAAAACTCTTCAAAATCGTTTCATTCGGTCAAAATTGGCCATCATATCTTACCCGACAACTCTTTCATCCTTCCCGGGTAAAGAGGGGCATCTATTGATACCCAATTTTTTCCTATGTATTTTTATATACAAAATAATTTCAAAATAGCAGGTACACACATATATAAGCATGCCCAAGAGTTTTGGTATTTTTTTTTTCTAATTTTTAAGATTTTAAAATCAATTTATTGTCTATTTTTAGCAGTACAAAATCCAATAATTATTCCAAAGATTATGATTTTGGTGAATAACTTATTTGATTCGCATATTTACACCAAAATATAATTAAGGTGATTTTTGTATATTTTTTACAAATCTATTTGGTATTTTTAAGCTAAATTGCATGTAATTGCAATTATAGCCTATTTTACGATTAGTAGCATTTTATCATTATAAAATTATTTCAAGTATTTTTAAATTAATATTTATATAGTATTTGTTGGCTCAGTGTTTTAATTTACTTTTAAAATTATTATTACTACTTTTATAAAATAAAAGGGAAGATAGGCTATTTAACACTTAGCCCATTTCTATTTCAATTACAGCCCTTTCACCTTTCAATTTTGGCCCTCAATTTGACCCAATTCCTCCCCCAAATTAAACCAGCCCAATCCCCAAATTACCCTACCCCTGACTCGATTTAAAAACCCACCCGGCTCCTTTTTGATCCAGGCTGTTGATCATTTTGATCAACGGTCATAAACTCCCCTTTCGTTTTTTAATTCCCAAACCACCCTTAACCTAATTCATTTCACCGAGAAGCCGCCTTTGAACCCTCTTCATCTCTCAAACTCTCTCTAACCTCTCCAACACCCTAATCGTTTCGCACCTTATCTCACCATGTTTCCATCGGAATCCATGGCGTCTCCGGCCATGGACGGTCTGTACTGATCCTTTCTCACCATCAGACCTAAGCTATTTAAGGTTTGAAGCCCGACTTCAATGGCCTTCTTTAGATCCTTCTCAGATATGTAGATCTATGGCTTCTCCCGGCGTGTTTAAGCAATATGAGTCTTTTCGACTCAGGATCTGACTTACCTCAAGACCTTTCTCATTGCTAGGGTTTTCTCTGCAACTCTAAGCCGCTTGAGGTTCTGTACCCGCCTATTTTCTTAGATCTGTAATATGTCTGGGCTTTATTTGACATTTTAAAGGTTTTCCCCAAACTTCCTTTTTAAAATCGTTGAATTTTGATTTTAGGGTTTCTGAAAAAGTTTCTTCAAATATCTTTCTAATTCTTTCCGTTCTTTCTTTATGTGTGTTTATCTATGTTAGGCTCGTATGCTTTCTTTTCTCCTACGCATGAGTTTGCTCTCTTATTTCTTTTCTATTATGCGAGACTCTTCTATTTTTTTGCTGTCACACTCTTATGCTCTCATTTTAATCCGTGTTGTTAAACCTTATTTTTTGCTATATGTGTTTATGGTTGAGTTATTTGATTTTGTTCACTTTACTGAGTTTTGTTTGTGTTCCTGCTAAACATATTTCATATACATTTGTTTAAAGCTCGTATCATCTCTTTCTTCTGAACTTGTTTAAACTCCAAGTTTTCTCGAGCATGTTCTCATGACTTTGAATCAGTGTTCTCTCTATCGTGTGTGTTTCTCTCTCATAAGTCATTGGAAAAGACTTCTGAGCCCCTCTCAAGTGGCCTACCTTCTCATATCCATTGTCTGAGTCAATTTGAAACCCTAGATTTGGGGGTTTCTTTGGCAAGTGGTATTAGGGACCCTAGTCTTTCAGGCTCACTATGAGTCTGTAACTGAACTCGAATCCCTTTTGCTTGTGGCTCTAAGACTTTCAATGTTAGACTCTTTTTCTAAGAAACCTGACGATTCCTTTTGCTTGATCTGTGTGCTTTATATATGAGAAATTCCTCTTTCAAAAGTTTTCACCAATTAAGTGATTGATTCTGAAATCCCTTTAATAAGGCTGATGAATTGTCACTGATTTTTCTTCGATTGAACCTCTTTTACCTTTCTTGAATTGGTTCATTCGAATTGAAATTGTAATTTTGGTTTCCTGGCTGTTTGATTAATTCCCTTGACATATTTGGCACAAACCGTATTCCGTTGATTGTTTTCCTTAAATAACTTCTACGTACTTACCTCTTTTGTGCTACTTTGAAAAAGTTTTAATTAAAACTTCTTTCCTTAACTAATTTTTCCATTGAAATCATAATCCCTTCACCAGAGGGAGGTTCATTTCAATGATATTTCCTTGCCTTTCTTACTTTCTTTCTACACTATAAAAGGGACTTCCCTTCTTCACTTTTAAGACACCTTACACCTTCAGTTGACATGATCTACACACTACCAGTCCTTAACTCCAATTCAATACTTGCACACTTGCAATATTGCTTTGAATTCAATACTCTTTCAACACTCTGTTTTTGCTTGAGATCTTTTGGAATTGCTTGGCTTGCAACTTGGAGTTTTCTAAGGCTACTATTTTTACTTGTTTTCCCCTGAAACTGGAATGTTCTTATTTAACGTTTCTGCCTCACCCCTATGTGCTTATTAACAGTCTTCTGCAATCCTATTTACTTTGCTGCTCATGTTCAATGATTTATGCTATGTATGTTCTTTCCCTGCACTTGTTTCCATTATTAATCCCTACACCCTATTGCCTTCTATGTATTTGAGTTAAGGCTCATGTGCTGGCAGTATTCAAATTACTGCTCGGGTCATAACCTGATCCACAATGGATCCTAACTCTTAAGATTTGGCTAACAGGCTGGTCGGGGGTGTGCCAGCATTCCCAATTGCATAGCATGACCACTAGCCTGCCATGGCTTTCCCCTAATTCCCTTATGCACTTACACTTATTCTTAGTCTCTTAAGTTCTGCCCCCCCTCTTATGAGCCTTGCTTTGGGACCTTGAGTTCCCTCTAAACTTGGACATCTGAGAGTTGGCACTTCCATACTGCACTATGATCTTAATTCTACAATGTGTTTGGGGTGTAAGCAATGCCGCGGGCCCTTTGAGACTCTTGGGAACTTTGACATATCCCAAACATGTGAAAGGCTTTTGGAAATCTGATCGTGGAAGTTGGTTTATCTCATATTGTTGGACTTTGAGTCTGAATTAGGCTAATTAGTTGTAGCTGGAATTTCTGATGTAATGTTTACTTTATTTTTGATTCATTCGGGTATGTAATAATTTGTAATAACTATTGGGGTTGGCTAGTGAAAAGGGATGGGGGTGAATGTATGCAAAGGGTAGAAAACTTGCTTATAGGATTTTTTGATTTCTTCATTCCCATCTTAGAACTCATTCCTATAAGATTTTCTGA
Source organism: Nicotiana tabacum (assembly GCF_000715075.1). Classification (NCBI taxonomy): domain Eukaryota; kingdom Viridiplantae; phylum Streptophyta; class Magnoliopsida; order Solanales; family Solanaceae; genus Nicotiana; species Nicotiana tabacum. The sequence goes on along the minus strand of NC_134086.1, from coordinate 76,191,308 downwards.
TTTCTGCATTCTCATCTTAGAAACCATGCCTATAAGATTTTTTGATTTCTGAATTCTCATCTTAGAAACCATGCCTATAAGTTTTTCTACATTCGCATCTGATTTCTGCATTCTCATCTTAGAAACCAACCTCCCTCCCTTTAGGACTAGTAGTCCCAAATGCCTATGGGACTGATAGGATTGGGACGGGTAATAGCATGCAGTAAGCAACGATACTATTCCGTCTTTAATACCTTAACAGGGTGGGAAAGGGTAGATATAGATATGATGACGGGTGCACTAATACCACGTGCGACCCCTCTTCTGAGGAGTGATTGCCAGGTATTGCATTGATGTGATCCATATTGTTTGTAAACCTAGGACCCCTTCCCCTTTACTTGTTATCCCTTTTTTTAGCTGTCAAGACTATTTGCTTAAGATTTTTGTTTTCTTTATCTTTCTTCAAACTTTTAATTCACTTGCAACATTATGTGTAAATCCCCTTCTATTTAAGACCTTTATTTGCTTACTTGTTAGTTAAAGTCACAATTATAACATGGCCGAGAACCACACTACTGGATCTTTGGGGGTGCCTAACACCTTACCCTCGAGATAATTTCTAGCCCTTACCCGAACTCTTGTTTTCCAACTCGAACTCTTCTTTAGTGCCCTAATGCACTTTAATCATTAGGTGGCGACTCTTCAACCCAAAAAAAAAACAATTCCCAATAGGGAACGATTTGTCTTCCCAAATGTCATGAACCCGATTTTGCCTTTAGAAAAAGGGGGCGCGACAATAGTACTAACGTCCCTTTTACCGGGGGTGCTGCATCTTTCAATGGATGTAGGTGGCTCCGTAGCAGACACTGCCGATTGTAGATAGCGTAGCATCATCCACTCAGCAACCTTGATGAGCCTCTTTTCTTCCAAGGGTGATGCAGTATGTATTTTGTTATAGATTACTACTTTTGAGGTATAGTCGGGGACTTGTTACCGGCATCATCATAACTATCTTTTGTATCTTTACTGGCTCCGCAGACATTTGTATGGGTTATTTACGGGTGTTGGATGGGTCAATGAACTACGTTGTAATTCTAAACCCTAGTTCTTCTAAGCTGTAACTGTATGAAATCTTGGAAACTTAGCCATGGTTTAAGGTTTGTGTTATAAAATGAACTAATTATGTTGAATGTATGATCTTTCCTATTGTCTTAATAAACGAAAGCATGGTTTCCTTAATCATATTGAGTTGGGTAGAAAGTGTTCAAAAATGCTTCCTTTGTCGAGTTCACTCGATTTAGTGTCGGTCGAGCCTCCCGATGTTGGGGCATGACAAACTTAGTATTAGAGCCTAAGGTTTTAAAGCGTCCTAGAATGTCTCAGAGTCATGTCTAGTAGAGCCCTTCTTATAGGTGTGTTGTCGACCACATCTATAAGTAGGGGGCTACATGGAAATTTAGGAAAATTATCTTTCATTGTTGTTCTATATCGTGCGTTATAACGGGATGTGAGAATTGGACAAGATGCCAATGCCACCTAAGAAGTTGCTGATGATTCACTACTTGATACTGCGGGTGAGGATAATTGCCCTGCTATTACCCTGCCTGATTCTTCTACTCCATAGCAGACTACCTCAGTTCTACCTATATGGAGGGTAACACCATCTCTCCTACCGATATGCATGTTCTGCCTCTAGCCCCAATTTCCGGTTTCGCTATTTCTGATGGGGATCTTAAGGGAGCTATCCAGATGATAACTCAGTTAGTGGCCTCTCAGGCCTAGAGGTCAAATGCTGCACCCAGTTCATCTAGCCATCAAGGGGATTCCACCAATTCCAAGGTGAACAGATTCCTTCAGTTAGACCCTCCAGTGTTTACGAGTGCAAATCCAGAAGAGGACCCTCAGGATTTTATTGATGAGATGCACAAGACCCTCAGGGTTATGCGTGCAACTAAAATAGAGGGAGTAGAGTTGGCTGCCTACCGTCTGAAAGGGGTGTCCTATTTATGGTTTGAGTTGTGAGAAGATTCCTGCAAGTAAGGGAGCCCTCCGGCGAGGTGGAGCGATTTTGCCGATGCCTTTGTAGATCATTTACTGCCTGCTAAGACAAGGGCAGCCCGCGTAGCAAAATTTGAGAATCTAAAGCAAGGTAGAAGGAGTGAGTGGGAGTACCACATGGAGTTTGCCCGCCTGTCCAAGTATGCTATTCACATGTTTCCCACAATGGAGGCCAAGATACGCCGGTTTGTTCAGGGCCTTAGTCCTTTGACTATTAATGAGGCTTCTGCAACTGCATTGAATTTTGACATGAATTATGGGAAGATGGTGGCATTTTCTCAGGCCACAGAGAACCGTAAAGTAAAAAACAGGATGGAGAGAGAGGGTAACAACAAGGCCTGGTCTACGGGCAATATGTGGGGGAAAATCAGCTTTCAGGGGAGGATCATCAGGGTCGTCCTAGTCTGTTGCATAGTCTTCAGCCAATGCACCGCCATCAGGGCCCAACCAGCAGCAGCAGTGGAGTCGTTTCAGGCCCAATCAGGGCAGTACGGGCTCCCACCAGCGGGGTCGGTCAGGACAGAGATCCCAACAGCAGTAGAGGTCCCTGTGCCCCAAGTGCGTGAAGATGCACTCAGGGATTTGCGATAGGGAGTTACCCGTATGTTATGGATGTGGGATGAGGGGCCATATTCAGAGGCATTGTCGTGTATCCCGCTAGGGAGCGGGTAGGGGAACAACACGGCCATCCATCCTTGTAGCTGCTACATCTTCAACCCTCTCTCCAGATCAAGGTACCCCAGCACCCACGGGGCATGGTGCAACTAGGGGTGGTGCGTAGAGTTTGGGAGGACCCAGCCGGTTTTATGCTATAAGTGGTCGCCATACTGCTGAGGCTTCTCCAGATGTTGTTACAGGTATTTTGACTGTCCAATCTCATGATGTGTATGCACTTACTAACCTTGGTTCCACCTTGTCCTATGTTACCCCGTTATGTTTCTATGAAATTTGGGATAGAACCAGAACAGCTTCACGAACCATTCTCGGTATCTACTCCTGTGGTTGAGCCTTTTACGGCTGCACGAGTTTATAGAGGTTGTGTTGTTACGACACATGGTAGGGAAACCATGGCCGATCTTATTGAATTGGCGACGGTCGATTTTGATGTAATAATGGGATGGATTGGCTTTATTCATGTTTTGCCAAACTTGATTGTTGGATTAGAACTATAAGGCTTGAATTTCCTAATGAGCCCATTGTGGAATGGAAGGGAGATAATGTAGTTCCAAAAGGTCGGTTTATTTCTTACCTTAAGGCCGCAAAGATGATCAAGAAGGGGCGTATTTATCATTTAGTTCAGGTTACGGACACCGATGCCGAGGCACCTAACCCTGAGTCTATACCAGTTGTGAATGAATTTTTGGATGTCTTTCTAGATGATCTCCCTAGGATCCCACTAGACAGGAAGATTGATTTTGGGATCGACTTGATGCCAGGCACATAGCCTATATCAATTCCACCTTACAGAATGGCACCGGTAGAATTTAAAGAGCTAAAGGAACAATTGAAGGATTTGCTAGAGAAGGGTTTTATCTGGCGAAGTATGTCACCATGGGGTGTACCGGTTTTGTTTGTAAGGAGGAAAAATGGGTCTCTATGGATGTGTATTGACTACCGGCAACTCAACAAAGTCACAATCAAAATAAATACCCTCTACCAAGGATAGATGACTTATTTGACCAATTGCAAAGTGCTACGTGTTTCTCAAAAATTGACTTGCAGTCCGGATATAATCAATTGAAGGTAAGGGAGCAAGATATTCCAAAAATAGCTTTCAAGACCCAATATGGGCACTTTGAATTTCTGGTGATGTCCTTCGGGCTAACAAATGCCCCTGCAACTTTCATGAATCTTATGAATCGAGTCTTCAAGCCTTTTCTAGACTCTTTTGTGATAGTGTTCATCGACGATATTCTTGTGTATTCTCGAAGTCAGGAGGACCATGCTGACCATCTCAGGGTAGTTTTGCAGACTCTTCAGCAACATCACCTGTATGCAAAATTTTCGAAATGTGATTTTTGGCTTGAATCTCTCACGTTCTTGGGTCATGTCGTCTCCAAGGAAGGGATTATGGTTGATCCTCAAAATATTGCAGTAGTAAGGAATTGGCCTAGACCTACCACTCCAACAGAGATTCGTAGTTTCTTGGGTTTGTCCAGGTACTACAGAAGATTTGTGGAGGGATTTTCTACTCTTGCCTCTCCATTGACTAAATTAACGTAGAAGGTAGTTAAGTTCCAGTGGTCTAATGCTTGTGAAAGGAGTTTCCAGGAATTGAAATCAAGATTGACAACAACACCGATATTAACCCTGCCAGAGGGTACAAAGGTATTTGTGGTGTATTGCAATGCTTCCAGGATCGGGCTTGGGTGTGTGCTAATGCAACACGACAAGGCTATAGCCTACACTTCTAGGCAACTCAAGAATCTTGAAAAGAACTATCCAACCCATTACTTAGAGCTTGTGGCAGTGGTGTTTGCACTAAAGATTTGGCGACATTATTTGGATCGGGTCCATGTGGATGTGTTTATGGACCACAAGAGCCTTCAATATATTTTCAAGAAAAAGGAGTTGAATCTGAGACAGATGAGATGGCTCGAGTTGCTCAAGGACTATGACATTGATATTCTCTATCACCCGGGAAAGGCTAATGTTGTGGTGGATGCTCTTAGTCGAAAATCTATGGGAAGTTTGGCTCATTTGAAGGCGTATCAGAGGCCATTGGCCAGGGAGGTTCACCAGTTGGCTAGTTTAGGAGTTTTTCTTGCAGACTCTAGCGAATGGGGAGTGATCGTGCAAAATAGGGTTAAATCATCGCGGGCAGAAGTGAAAGAGAAGCAATTCAACGATCCATTGTTAGCACAACTGAAATAGAGGATTCATAAACACAAGACCACAACTTTTTCCTTTGGCATGGATGATGGTACCCTACAGTACTATGACCGCCTATGTGTTCCGGATATTGACGGACTTTGGGAAAAGATCATGGCAGAAGCTCACACTTCTAGGTATTCCGTGCACCCAGGTTCTACAAAAATGTATCATGATCTCAAGGAAGATTATTGGTGGAACAACATGAAGAGGGATGTGGTGGACTTTGTGGCAAAATGTCCGAAATGTCAGCAAGTGAAAGGTGAACATTAAAGGCCGTGTGGATTGGTTTAAAACATATAAATTCCACTGTGGAAATGGGAAATGATCAACATAGATTTTGTGGTAGGGTTACCGCGCACTCCGCACAAGTTCGACTCAACTTGGGTAATCGTGGATCGACTCACGAAATCAGTGCACTTCTTGCCAGTCAAATCTACCGACACAACAGAATAGTATGCTCAATTGTATATCAACGAAATAGTTAGGTTGCATGGCACTCCAGTTTCAATCATTTCAGATCGAGGGGCTCACTTCACGACCAACTTTTGGAAGAAATTTCAGCAAGGCTTGGGTATGCAGGTAATCTTAGCACGGCTTTTCACCCTCAGACCGACGGGCAAGCGGAGTGGACTATTCAGACGCTTGAGGACATGTTACGTGCTTGTGTTCTTGATTTCAAAGGTTGCTGGGATGATCATTTGCCTCTTATAGAGTTTGCTTATAATAATAGCTTTCATGCTAGTATCCAGATGGCACCATTTGAGGCATTGTATGGTAGAAGATGTAGGTCTCCCATTGGGTGGTTCGAGGTTGGAGAAGCTGAATTGATAGGGCCTGACCTTGTGCATTAGGCCATGGAGAAAGTCAAAATTATTAAAGAAAGGATGAAAACTGCTCAGAGTTGCCAAAAGTTTTATTCGGACATTCACCGCAGAGATTTAGAGTTCAAAGAAGATGAGTGGGTATTTTTGAAGGTTTCCCCCATGAAGTGTATCATGCAGTTTGGAAAGAAAGGAAAATCGAGTCCGAGGTGTGTCGGACCGTATATAACCATTCAGATTTGTCAGGTGGCATACAAGCTCGAGGTGCCATCTGAGATGTCATTGGTACACCCAGTCTTCCATGTGTCTATATTGAAGAAGGTAGTGGGAGATCCATCCACTATTGTGCTAGTTGAAACTATTGAGGTTAATTAAGAAATATCATATGAAGAAGTTCAAGTTACCATTCTTGACAGGCAAGTACGAAAATTGAGAAATAAAGAAATATCCTCTGTGAAAGTGTTATGGCAGAACCAGCAGGTTGAGGAAGCCACTTGGGAAGCCGAGGAAGAAATGAAAGGGAAGTACTCGCATTTGTTTGTATAGCCATGTAATATCTTATATGAATTTGTTACTAAGAACTTTGTATCCTTTGATTTGGTCTATGTAAAACTGTTCTATTTTGGTTATATATTGCTTGTGCGGCCATGGTTAGTGTCATTACAAGTTATGTCATGTCTATAGATTGTGTATATGCTGTTAGGATATGTTTCTGGGGCTCTCTAACAGGTGGATATGCCTAGTTACAAAGGAAACTCTGGCAAAATTTTGGAAATTTAGGGAGTTAGCCAAATTTGGTGCTGTGAATATGTTTCATGATGTGAAAAGCTAAGGTGGCATAAGGATTACTAATGAGTGAACCTTGATCCTCATTCAAGGACGAATGATCTTAAGTAGGGAAGGATGTAAGGCCCCGTGAAAATTTTTGCTTAAACACCCGAGATCTCATAGTGCCAAGTTAGAAATATGTGTTAGATTGATCTGTGCATTAAAAAGTTAAGGAATAATGTCTTTTAGAACAGTGCATTTCTACGTTCCATTATGTGGTCGCATAATAGCTATGCGGACCGCATAGTCGCCACAGAGTAAGGCAGTTTGATGGTTAATCTTGAGGTCAACTATGAGGCCAATTATGCGATCGCATAGTCAATATACGGGTCACATAGTAATCTCATAATCTCCTTGGAATTTTGCGAGAGGCAGTTTTGCGGTGTATTATGCGACCGTAGAAACAGGTATCTAGACCGCATTCTTATCGCATACTTGGGCAGTTTGTTCATGTTTTGGGGGCCATTTTGCGGTCCCTTTTGCGGAACGCATGTCCATTGTGCGATCACAGATTTTGTCGGGGCTCCTATTTCCTAGCTTTTAAAACCTGACCTCATCCCATTAAAAACACCCCATTATACCTCTTTTATGCTATTTTACTGCAAAAAGAGTGAGAGAGGGAGTTCTAGAGGGAGAAACTAACTCTCACCAAGTCACTACAATCCTTGCCCAATCCTTTGAAGATTATCAAGTAAAATTTCTAGGCTTTCACCCTAAGAGGTAAGAACTTGTGCCCTAATCTATGATTTCGAAATTTCTATTAAAATATGTGATTAACAAGTGGGTTCATGGGTATAAGGATTGATTATCTTGCATGCATAAATGATAATAGGGTATGGGGAGATTGTGAGTTAAAAGATAGCAACTAGGGTGTAAGATGATAAAAATCTCTCACAAAAGGGTCCTAAAATCACAATGCACACTTAGTGCTCGATAATATAATCAAATGAGCTAGAATCTTAATCATGTCTGTAATTTTTAGGTCAACTTGTAATTCTCATAAAATAGATTGAAGTTGATAAGAGTTCCGGAATTTTATAAGAATTTAAGGAAAGCTCTATTGAGGTATGTATGGCTAAAACCCCCTCTTTTTAGAAATTGAGCTCTGTTGGTGTATATGCAAATGTTGTAAGATTGAAATTGGATTGATGAATTAATTGTTATTTCACATGAATTGGTTTTGCAATTATATATATACGTGAAAGGTGTGCCTCAATGTGTTCAATATACTATTCTTGATAATTTAAAGATGTGCGAGGAATATGAGCCATGTGTTGAAATGCCTAGACGTCAAGTCAAGATTAAAAGTTAGATTGTCATGCCAACTATGTGAAATCTTATATATGCTTACAACTTGAATTGCTCTTGTACGTGCCTATTATCCTAAATTGCAAGGTTAACATTGAAAGTGGAAATGATGTGAAATGTGGCCTAGTTCCAAGTATGATGTGATAATTGTGCCCCATGTGCCCACAAATTGATATATGTGTAATAAAGATTGAGGTGAGATGATTAATGAAAAAGGAACAATGTCATGGGAAGACGGCCTAGCCGATCGGGCCATGATCGGACGCCATGTCGCACACATGGTGGTATTGTGCTGATATTGAATTTGGAAAATGAGAATGAGATGGTGATTGAGATACATGTCTCAAATGAGGCAACCTAGCTGATCGGATCGTGATCGGAGACCGCACAAGAAAGGGGTGGTATTATGAATGATGATAAATAGTATTAAATGCCCCAACCTAAAGCTATGGAGATTATGTGACAGTTATATGGTTCTTTTATTTGATAATGTGGTGATCGTTTAAAGTTTTTGATTGATACTTGTGAATTCCTTATTCTTGTATGATAGTTCTTTCTAATGAGGTGATGTTTAGTTATACATACTAGTACTATTCCATGGTACTAACGTACCTTTTGCCGGGGGCGCTACATCTTTTAATGGATGTAGGTGGCTCCATAGCAGACAGTGTCGATCGTAGATGGCGGAGCATCCTCCACTCAGCAACCTTGGTGAGCCCCTTTTCTTCCAGGGGTGATACAATATGTATTTTGTTATAGATTACTCCTTTTGAGGTATAACAGGGGCCTTTTTGTCGGCTTCATCATAATTGTCTTTTGTATCTTTAGAGGCTCCCAGACGTTTGTATGGGTTATGTACGAGTGTTGGATGGGTCAATGAACTACGTTGTAATTCTATACGTGAGTTCTTCTAAGTTGTAACTGTATGAAATCTTGGAAACTTATCTATGGTTTAAGGTTTGTGTTATAAAATGAACTAACAATGTTGAATGTACGATCTTTCCTATTGTCTAAATAAACGAGAGCATGGTTTTATTAATCATAATGAGTTGGGTAGAAAGTGTTTAAAAAGGCTTGCTCAATCGGGTTCACTCGATTGAGCGCCGGTCGCGCCTCCCGAGGTTGGGGCATGACAGGGAATTTCCCCACACAAGGTTAGGCAAGTCATTTACCTTGAAATGGCTCAAAATCAACTCGAGACCACGTTCTTGCCAGAGTACTCGACTCCAAATGGACTAAATCTATTCAATTCAATTGCATTATGTAAATATAACTTTAAGTAACTAATTCCACAAATAAATTCTAAGCTAATACGTGAAATTAGGTAAAATGACCAAAATGTCCTTAGCCCACGTCTCGGAATCGGGTAATAGTTATGGATTATGAACTCTCATTCACTCATGAGTCCAATCATACCCAAAATTATCCAAATCCAATGTCAAATCTCCAATCAAAACTCGAAAATTAGGTCTATGAACTTTTCCAAATTTTTCCCAAATTTCTCACCCCAAATCCGAAATTAGATGATGAATTGATATTTAGTTTAATGGGTTATAGGCAAAAAGTAGTTAAGAATCATTACCCGCAAACTCCTTACGCAAATATCTCTAAAATTTGTCTCCTACCGAGCTCCCAATTCAATTTTGTGATATGAACTCAAAACCCTTGATTTTGAAATTTATGTTGTATTCTTCTTCGCGAACGCGAGACACCAGTCACAAACGCGATGCACAAAAATCCACTGGCCAGTCTTCCTCTTTTGCAAACGTGATGTTTAAGCCGTGAACGTCATGACCATCTTCCCTCCTCCTATGCGAATGCGGGACTATCTTCGTGAACGCGTAGGTACAAGACCCCACAGTCTCGCGAGCGCCGTAATACCATCTCGAACGCGAAGCATTAAACCTTCACCAGCCCCAGCTCTCATCACTAACGCGAGACCCTACTCGCGAACGCGAAGAAGGAAACCAGAATTGACCTGCTGCAATTTTTTTGCAATTCTCTAAGTTCCAAAAATGACCCGTTGGGCATCCGAAACACACCTGAGTCCCCCGGGACCTCAACCAAACATGCCAACTAATCTTAAAATATCATTCAAACTTGTTCCAACCTTCGGAATGCTCAAAACAATATCAAAACACCAATTTAACATCGGATTCAAGCCTAAGAACTCCAAAAACTCTCAAATTACGCTTTCGATGAAAATGTCTATCAAACCTTGCCCGAATGACCTGAAATTTTTCAAGCACGTCACATTAAACACCACAGAGCTACTCCAAACTGGAAACTTCAAAAATTCAACTTTCGGCATTTCAAGCCTAAATAAGCTATGGACCTCCAAAACACAATCCGAACACGCTCCTAAGCCCGAAATCACCCAACGAAGCTAACGGAACCAGTGGAATTCCATTCCGAGGCCGTCTTCACACCGATCCGACTACGGTCCAAATTCTAAAGCTTAAGCTCTCTTTTAGGGACTTAGTGTCCCAAAACACTCTGAAACTCAAAACAAAATATCCTGGCAAATCAAAATAGCAGAAACAAATACAGAAAAAGTAGTTAATAGGGGATCAGGACATAAATTCACAAACACAGGGAAAGTAGCTAAATATTAGAAGTTGAGAGAATATATATATATACTTTGATGTTTTAATGACATAATAGTGTATGTATTTATTTTGTATGGTATCACATGACCATTATGGTAAGTTATATAAATTGTATTAAAAGTCAGTAGTATTTTAATTAAGTTGAGATAAGTTTTAATTATGTGGATAATTAATTATTTGTGGAGATAATTATGATACTAAATAAGATTAAGTGGATAAAGATTTTTTTCTATAAGGTCCACATGGCACTAAGCTAGGACAGGGTGGCTCCAATGTGCATGATGAGTCATAACACATATGGCGCCTTGATTACACGTGAAACATTCTGGAGTTAGATATTAGTAGACATTCAAAAGCTTGTGATTTTATGAGATTCCAGGTTTTGGGAAATATAGTTCCAGTTTGACAGTTGTATTGTATATGCCGAGCGGCATCTTAAATGTTTCATTTAGATATTTTTCTACAATTTTGGCTAGTTTTATTTTGTTGATTTCGTTTCCGAAATTTGTTAGGCTTACCTAGTCGTAGAGATAAGGTGCCATCATGACAGGTATATGATAGAGATGTTAATGTTCATAATATAGTAATACATGCATCTTCATGCATATGCATTTACTACCGAGCTATGACCGATTGGGAAATTATCCATTTACTATCGTGCTACGGTCGGTTGGGTAGTCATGCATCTTCATTTACCACTATGCTATGACCGGTTGGGCAGAAATGCATTTACCACCGGACTATGGCCGATCGGGAAGTTACCACCTGTTGGGCAGTTATGTATCATTATTTACCACCGGTTGGGCAATAATATATTTACCACCGTACGACAGCCGGTCGTGCAGTTACCACAGATCAGTTGGGCAGTCATGCATTGTACATATGGATAATAGTCTCAAAGAGAAGGATTATATATATGTAAGTATGATAAGTATGCATATACAATTGCACTTCATAGATTCGGGTTAATTTTTATATGTCTTCAATTAATGTTGACTTATTCTTATGTTTCAGTTTTGTCTTACATACTCAGTACATTAGTTGTACTGATGTTCTTTTATTGGGGACGTTGCATTCATGCCTGTATATATAGATGATCAGTTCCACGAGCCTTAATAGTATATGTGATTCACATTCAGCGAAGAATCGGTAAGACTCCACCTCATTCGGAGTGCAACCGAGTTTATGAGTCATCGTATCAGAGTTTTGCTACAGACTTATGGGTAGGCCGGTGCCCTATCCTATTTGATATCAAATAATCTTAGAGGCTTCGTAGACTGAGGTTCATTTTGTACAGTATGTCAGTGGCCTTGACAGCCCATATGTATTTATGTTTTAAGAAAAATGGTTCAGTGATACAGCATTTTCCCACATATAAATTATACATTATGAGTTGTGTCCATGTGGGCCCATGATAGTTACAAAAGGAATGAGTCCAGCTAACTCGACCTATGTATGTTCTAGTTTCGGTCAAACGATCATGAGTTATAGAGTGGTTCGCTCGGGCCAGCACAACACCGGATGCCTGCCACACCTCCCTAGGTTTGGTGCATGACAAAGTGGTATCAGAGTGGGTCGTGTCAAAGGTAGTATACAAAGCCGTGCCTAGTAGAGTGTCACTTATGGGTGTGTTGCGCGCCATATTTATAATTGAGAGGCTATAGGAAATTTAGGAAATATTACCCTTCTTTTGTTTCGAGATCGTGCCATAGAGCTATGTCGTAAGAAGCTAGTACAAAGTTTCCACCGATTTCTTTATGCACTAGAGGTGCAATCACAATAGAGCTTTAAGGTGTAGATGTAATTCTACTTATGTGGAAGGGAGGTTATGCAAGAAACAAAAGATACGATGCGAGATTGAAAGATAAGTAAGTAAAGGTGAAGAAGATATGAGATACTCAAGTACAAAAGGTGTGAACTGTCCAGACATCAAACAAAGGTTGGGTTTTATTTTAAGTTTACAGAGGAGGCTTTGGAAATATTTTTGTAAGTGTCTAATAGTTAACATTCGAGGATGAATATTCTAAAGAGGAGAAGGATGTTATATCTCGTTATTTTAACAACATTGACACAGTTATATACATTTGATATGGTATTTTGAGTGGAATATTTTTGTAAAATATTTTGAAAAAAAATATAATTTTATATAGTTATTAATATTACTACTTTCAAAATATGCTTTAAATTGTACTCATAATATGAGAAAGTTTATGAGATTTTCTTTATTGTAAAGATAGAAATTATTTTATCACAAGCAAAGAAAGTTATCATTTTACCATTTTAAGAACTAAGCGTATGAAAATATTTACTCTTTATATGAGATTAGGAAAATTAGAAGTTGAGACAATATATATATATTTAAATGGATGTTTTAATGAAATAATAGTGTATGTATTTACTTTGTATGACACCATATGACCATGATGTGTTAAAAGTTAGTAATATTTTAAGTAATTTGAGATAATTCTTAATTATGTGGTTAATTGATTAATTGTGGGGATAATTATGGTATTAAATAGGATTAAGTGGATAAAGATTTTGTTATGTGCTGCCACATGGCACTAAGCTAGGCCAAGGTGGCACCAATGTGCATGATGAGTAATAACACATATGGTGCCTTGATTACACGTGAAACATGCTTTGGTCGAATAAATTCCACAATTGTTGCTATTGATTGTATTTTAGGATGTTTGTTAATTGAATATATAATATGTTCCTCTCAGAACCCTTTATGGACGTTTCATCTTCTTTTCAAAGTAAAAAGATGCAGAAATGCTTCAACAATTCAAACAATCACTTGGAATGGCAGTAACTTGATTTTTCTTGAAACAAAATTCATATGAGACTTCTTAGCATAATAGCAATGGGATTTTGTTATTCTAAGGAAGCACGTTGCAATCTTTCCCAAGAATATTATACGGATTTTTTCCTACTTCAGGTATGTTAAGGCTAATCCTTTTTTCTTTTGGCATGATCGAAGTAACGATACGTAAACGTAATGTTATTCCATAAAAGGTTCAACTCTTAGAAGTTAAGGATGTCTACGTTATTCATTCCTATGAAATGTAATTCAAAATATTTCTAAGTCTGTATCTAGTTCCCTATTAAGGTATTTGATAAATATATTAATGTTCATAATATAGTAATACATGTATTTTAATGCATCTGCATTTACCACCGAGCTACGGCCGATTGGGCAGTTATCCATTTACCATTATACTACGGCTGGTTGGGCAGTCATGCATCTTCATTTACCACCATGCTACAGCCGGTTGGGCAAATATTCATTTACCACCGGACTACAGATGGTTGGGCAGTTATGTATTATTATTTACCACCGGTTGGACAATCATATATTTACCACTGTATGATGGCCGGTTGGGCAGTTACTACTGATTAGTTGGGCAGTCAAGCATCGTACATACGGATAATAGTCTCAAAGAGAAGCATTATATATATGTAAGTGTGATAAGTATGCATATACGATGACACTTCAGAGATTCAGGTTAATTTTTATATGTCTTCGATTAATGTTGACCTATTCGTATGTTTCAGTTCTGCCTTACATACTCAGTACATTATTTGGTCTGACGTCCTTTTGTTGGGGATGCTACATTCATGCCTACATGTATAGATGATCAGTTTGACGAGCCTTAATAGTAGATGAGATTGGCATTCAGCGAAGGATCAATAAGAATCCACCTCATTCGGAGTGCAGCCAACTCTATGAGTCATCGTGTCAAAGGCCTTGACGACCCATATGTATTCATTTTTTAAGAAAAATGGTTCAGTGATACAGTATTTTCCCACTTACAAGTTGTACATTATGAGTTGTGGCCATGTGGGCCCATGATATTTACAAAATGAATGAGTCCAGCTAACTCGACTTATGTATGTTCTAGTTGTGGTCAAACGATTATGAGTTACAGAGTTTTTCGCTCGGGCCAGCACGACACCGGGTGCTAGCCACGCCTCCCCAAGTTTTGAGCATGACAGGCCGAGGGCCTGCTATTAGTGGTATTTGTAGGATCGGGTTGCACGCTGCAGTAGTATTTATTGATTTATGCAAGGATTTGGCTTATTATAGCATTTGGGATGGATCGACCCTTTTGGTGTCTGCACGTCCATAGTGGCCGCAACTGCTAGCAATTATTTACATTTGGGATGGATCTGCCCTGGTCTATTTGTATTTGGGGCTAGATTTGCCCCGTTCATTTGTTTTGGGCTGGATATGCCCTGGACCTATCATGTTTGGGCTAGATCTGCCCTGTTCAATACTGAGTGACTGATTGTTGAGCATAGTGAGTGAGAATACGAGATAGTGAGATTGAGTACTCTGAAAGATTGAGTAAATGAGTTCATCAATAAGATACATTTCATTTAAAATGCGTACGTGAGATACATGCATAGAGGTGCATTTCGTTCTGCTACCTGGTTTTGGTGACATTGATGATTTCACATGTATATTGACATGTAGGCATAGAGATGTATTTTCCTCAAGCTATCTAAAAAATGAAACATCTTATTTATTGTTGAAAGGAATTTGGGGAAATCACAATTTTCAAACATACTCATATATTTTTAGGGTTTTCGATGAAATATTTGGGACCTACTGTATACTTGAAAAGCATGTCTATTTTCCGCAACTTTGAACTAGCTGAGTTATTTCTTGTACCATCTTTATTTAATTCTTATGAACTGTTGCTGGTTATTGGAGTTGGCCTCTGACCCTTGTCCCATCTCATCACTATTTTCAGCCTAAGGGTATGTTTGTTACTTATTGAGTACATGTGGGTGGTTGTACTTATACTACACTTTTGCACCTTGCATGCAGATGTTGGATGTTGATGTTACTACATACGACGGGAGCTGGATTTGATGATGTACATGCATTCCAGTTATGACTATCACTAGTCCTTGGTAGCACTAAATTGGAATTCTATTCATTTAAATTTCAAATAGATGTGATAATTATTCCAATTAAGCTTTTTTAAAGAAATCTAAATCTTAGATGCTCATGATTTGTACTACTAGTACTTGGGGAATTTTAATGACCCGACCAGTCGTTTTGACCTTTTGCACTTTGCCCACCAGTTCTCAGGCATTACTAGCCCTCTGTGATGTATTATGACTTATATAAATCATCGATTTTGATTTTCAGGGTAATCGGAATGAATTTGAAAGAACAGTTCTCAGTTTGAAGCTTAAAATTTGAAAGGTTTGACCAAGTTTTGACTTGTAGTATTTGACCTCATATTTGAATTGTGACGACTATGTTAGCTCCATCAGGTGATTTTGGACTTAGGAGCACGTTCGGATTGTATTTTAAAGGTCTGTGGTAGAATTTGGCTTCAATTTGCGAAATTGAAAATTTGGCGATTTTCGATCGGCAATGTAAAATTTTATATCGGATTCGGAATAGAATTCCGGGAGTTAAAGTAGGTCCGTAGTGTCATTTGTGACATGTGTGCATAATTTGGGGTCAATTAGACTTGATTTGATAGGTTTTGGCATTGTTTGTGGAATTTGAATGTTTCTAAGTCCTTAGGCTAGAACCCGATGTGGATTTGGTGTTTTGTTGTTGTTTTAAATAATTCAAAGGCTCGAATAAATTTTTATGATGTTATCGGATGTGTTGGTACATTTGGTTGAGGTCCAGGGGCCTCGGGTGTGTTTCTGGTGAGTTTTGAGCGAATCTGGACATTCCTAAACATAGAAAATGGTTCTGATGCTTAAATCTTTGCTGGAGGCAGAAGTCTTTCCTCTGAGGCTGAAGTTATTCCGCTGAGGCCATGGGTTTACAACTGAGGCAGAAAATGGTCCACGGTCCGCAGTGAGGAAGAATCTGCAGGTTCACTGGTCTGACTTCGGAAGCCTATATCTTTTGATCTACAAGGAATTTTGAGATAATTCAATAACAAAAGTTGTAGCCCTTCGTGTGTAGTTTGCAGAAAGATAAATACATCACAATTTGGAGATTTGGGATTTTATTTCATATTTTGACCTAGAGAGCTCGGGCTTTGGCGATTTTACAAGGGGTTTTTCATGAAAACCATCGGGGTAAGTGATTCTAACTTAATTTTGGCTAAAATACATAATTAGAACGTTGGATTCATCATTTGAGTAGAGATTTGGGATGAAAATTTGGGAAAAATTGTGGAACTTCATAAAATGAATTTTGGGATTTGAAAGCCGATTCAAAGTCGGAGTTGAGTGAAACTAGTATGGATAGTCTCGTAATTGAAGGGGTTGTCAGATTTTGTGACTTTGGTTGGATTTTGAGATGTGGGCCTAGGGGCCAGGTTTGAGCAATTTCGGGATTCTTGAGTTTATTTGATTATTTTCGCTTGGGCTTTGTTCCTTTAGCGTATATTGATGATAATATACTGATTTCGGTTAGATTTGGAGCATTTGGAGGCCGATTCGAGAAACACGGCATCGTGGGCTAGAATTTGGACCGTTTTAAGGTATGTAATAATTGTAAATGTTGTCCCGATGGTAACTAAGGAACATACCTAGAGACTCCAAGAAAGAAAACTCAACCATAGATATCCGAAAGTTTCCCTACAAAGAGGCTGGCTTCAACAACCCATAAGGGACAACTTGCCAAGCTACACAAACAGTTAATTTGCTTATAATCGCAAAGGTTTTTTGACATAGAGGATGACTTCAACAACCCATAAGGTGCGGCTTGCCAAGTTGCATAACTCAGAAAACTTTTGTACAATAACAAACTTTAGTAGAAAATTTTTGTACTACAATAATCTAACTTTCATAGAGTATTCTGACTCTATTTTCATACATGGACCAGCCTTTCCATCCATTCAAAAGAAAGAACAAGTGGGTCCCTTTTGGCATGTGAGGGACCTTAGGCAACCCAACTAGAAAGCTCCTGAAAATATGTGAGAGGTGAAATATACATGGTGTAGCAGGTGAAAGTACGCGAGAGCATGTGATGGCATGTGAAAGTAAGGTGTTGCATGTGATTAAGCATGTGGAAGCACGTGGATGCATGTGAAAGTGGGGCCCGGATAGTATGGAAAGATGTGGAAATTTGTCTTGGCATGGGTAGATGAATTTGTAGGGTTTTTTGGTAGGTAATGTAGGATTATGGTGGGATTAACAGGGATTTAGATAATTATCTTCCATTGATTTTCTGGGTTTGTCTTCTAGGCATCTTTTCAAAGACCTTGTGTAGTACCGCTAGGAACTTGATGGTCTTTCTTCGCTATGTTCCTTCTCCTTCGGATTGAGAGATGTAATCTGCAACCTTAATCTGAAGATGTCGTGAGTGATCTTTTCTCGGATGACCTCGTATGGGGTTTGATATTATTTTACTGCTTCCCTGAATCTTTCCCAGTGAGGATGATTGCTGGTATAATTCCAGCTTGCCCATTCTTTTGGCCATATCTCTTTCGGAATTTTGCTAGAAAAGGATTTTTTGTGCCTCACTATATTCTTCTTCAATGGATAAAATAGACATGGGAAATTTCCACCAGAATGATGCCTCTGCTTGTGCCTGGACTTTTCTGTTAATAATCTTTACTGGTGTATGGAACATGAATACTTTTGTTGTGTAGGAATTGTTGAAACATTTTATCCAAAATCTTCTAGGTTTGAACCATAGCAAAAATACTTTAAGAGCTGGTGCAATGTTATCAAAATCTTTGAAGACGTTACATTTGAATTCCATGAAAATATAATACTAATGGCATATGTACTAGAAAAACCATAATAGTTCTTGTGGAAAATCTTTGGCTTGTGCTATGAATATATGGCGGAACAAATATTCTTAATTGACCCCATATGATTGAGAATGGATCCTCCATGTTGCCGGAAAACTTGGAGCTCATAATAAGTTCTTCTTTCCATAATAATTAACGGATCAAAGGGATCCATGAGGTTGAACATCTTTGGTGGATGATATGTTGGCTTCAATGAACTTATTCCTTGTATATTTGAAAGCATGAAGATGTGACTGATTTGCTTTTCCTTTGACTTCAGTTTTTCTAGGGAAAATCTTTTTAAAAATTATTCCGGTCGAGACAGAAAATCTGTGAGAATATTATCCTTTCCTTTTAGGTGCCTGACTTGAAACTTGTATGGAGAGAACTATTAAGCCCACCTAAGAATCTGAGGATTGGGAATAATTTTTGCATTTAGCTGAATCATCTTTGGGAAGGTCTTCATATCCATTTCTATAAGAAATTCTTTATATATTAGGAAAAAATTAAATTTCTTGATTCCATTATTTACTGGAAGAATTTCCTTGAAAGTGAAGTGATAATTTTGCTCGGCATCTTTGAACTTTCCGCTGGTATATCCACATATTTTTCTCTGGCCATCTTTTTCTTCAAATAGAACGGCATTCCAATATTCATTGCAGAAATCAGTTTGTAGTATCTTCTTACCATCTGAAGGGATGTAGAGAGACTTGACATTTTTATATATCTCCTTTATTTTTGTGAACTCTTCATTCTTTTTCTCTCCCCATAGTGGAGCATTTTTCTTGAGCATTTCTGTGAGCGGTGAAATGTATGTAGAGATATTTGGGCTGAAATCTCTTACATAATTTATTACACCCAAGAACTGTTGGATTTGCTTTGTTGTGAGGTTGGCAACCGGAAGTTTGAGTAATTCCTGACATATATGTGGACCTAGATTGTATTCACCTTGGACAAAATGCATTCCGAGAAAATCAATCTCCTTTTGAGCAAGAACATCATTTTTTGCTGAAAGCATGACTCCGTACAATGTTACCAATGCCTCAAATTAAAGAAGCAAGCTGACTTGTTCTTCTAATGTATTACTAAATAACAGGATGTCATCAATGTAAACTAAATAGGTATGGGGGATGTGCTGGAATATTTTTATCATTGCTTTTTGGAACAATGAGGGTGCAGTTTTCAACCTGAAGGGCATGACTTTCCATTGGAATTGATGATCAGGGATGTAAAATCCCGTTTTGTGTCTTTCTTTAGGGTGGATTCCCAATTGCCAAAATCCATATTTTAGATCAAACTTGGAAAAATATTTGGCCTTGGTTAAGTAGGAGAAAAGAGTTAGTTTATTTGGGATATGAAATTTATCATCTTGGAGGAAGTGGTTAAGTGGCTGGTAGTTAATAACTAACCTGAGTTTTCCTCTTGTCTGCTCAGCTCTTTTGTTGACATTAATGCTTTGCATGCCCATTGTGAATCTGATGGCTCTATCAGATCAAATTCCAAAAGTTCTCGCATTCTTTCTTTGCAAGTTGAAGATGATCTGGATTCATGCCTGAATTACTGGCTTTTGTTGGATTGATATTTTTATTCTTCTTGAAAAGGGGCTTGCTAAAAACTATTCATTTTTCCATAACGGGCATTTCCTTTTCTTCATGAAATCCCTGTGGGATTCAGCACATGAATGCTCAGTGAGATTTTGCTCAATCTCTTTGATTTTTTCGTCGTCGGTGATTTAGAATAGCCTTGGAATATCAGAATAAGGTCTGAACTGCTTTTTAAAAGCTATCCCATTTGCCTTGAGCTGGAGTTGATCTCTAAGTTGTCTGTAAATGTCGAATCCAATAATAAGATCCTTTCCTGGTACATCAGATCCTAGCAGCTTGGTTCTATACTTCAATCCTAGAAAGAACTCAATTGTGACCGGGTGCTTTGTAATGACAGTTGTGGTCAAGATTCCATTTGATGCAGTGTTAAAATCCTTAAAGTGCGGCACCCATTGATCTTTAGGGAGAACAATAGGATTTATGAGTGAGGAAGCAGCTCAAGTGTCTATGAAAGCAATAACTCGAGTTGGTTTATCCCATTTGGATGAATAGACACTGAGTTCCACTTGAGGAACGACTGCGAGAGCATTGATCTCCTCTCGGGCTTCGATCACTGGTTCTGAAAATTTGTAGTGATCAGCCTTGATCTTCATGGATATCGAGAGAGAATAAAGTGTCTTCACTAGGTTCTTCATCCACAGAGAATATAGATTAAAGGTCCTCCTCTTTTCCAAAATGAATTCTAGTGTAATCTTCAATCTCTTCAAGGAGTTTGACAGATCTTCTTGATTGTGGATGATTTTTTGCGAAATGTCCAATCTTGTGGAAAATAAAGCATATGTTTTTCTTGTGAAAATTTCCTGATCTTCTACGTCTGAAATATTTTGTGTATCTCTTGAGCCTTGATTTTCCATCTGGAATTCTTGACCGTCTGAACCTCCTGAGTACTTTCTGCCGCCTAGTTGTGTGGCAGGAACATCCTGATCCAGTGATTAGATCGGATCTGTGACATGATTTGTCAAGCACTGGATTGTGTTGAATAATTTGCTTTAGGGCTGAGTGCTTTGTACAAATGTCATCTAATATGACGAAAATAGCTTGACTGATGTAGGCAACTTGTAGGATTGTTATTGACTGAAAGAGACAAAGGCTTTCTTTAGGTTGATGTCTCCGCCGATTTCAATGTATATCATTGCCATATTTTGAAAATGCCTGTCAATGTCATTTATTTTGAATCACACACACTTCATCTCGAAGAGTTGTCTTCGTATTTTCTCCTGTCTTTGGCCAGTATCTCCACATAAAACTTCATGTAGGATCCTGATATTGAAGGCAAAATCCTGGGATGTAAGGAAAGTATTTTTTTTCTTGAATCCCAAGTGAGTTCCACCAATCTCTGAGGAATCCTAAGAACCATGAAGTTAGTTCTGACAGGATGATATGCTTTTCTCGTTCCACCAAATTTTTGGTCACCATCCAATTATAGATATCTTTGATCTTTTAAGGCCATTTTGAAACCTTCACGTCATCTAAGGTGAAAGTGAGGAAACCCATTCCAACTGGTTTTGACGCCATGGGTTCATGTCTTCTTTCTGGGATTGGTTCATCTGACATGCCTTCTTATTCCTTATCTACTTCAGATATTTTTGGGTCTCTTGGTTGGTTTACAAATATTAGGGGATCGTTATCTTCGGAAGAGTTTGTTGTGGAATCATTGCTTGATTGAGAGCTATCTTCCATTATTTCATCATCTGATGAATTTAGAGATTCCGACCATAGAGTATCTTCTTCTGATATGTATCTTGGCTGGGAGACATAGAGGTCTGGAGTCATGTGATCAGAAATTATCAAACTTTCAGGATTGGACCCTTTTGAACTTTCTCTTTAGTTTCGCCTTTTCTTGGTTTGTCTCTGGGATGCAAGGGCATCTTTCCTTTACAAAACTATTTTTGCAATATCGAATTAAGTTTCTTCTTTCAAAGGTTGGGTGAAAGAAATGGGATTTTGTAAGGTAGTTGGAAAAGTAGAAAAGGTGTAGTCCAATTTTGGTAGGGAATATGGTTGTAGCGACATGGGGTAGAAGGAAGATTTTTAAGGGAGAACAGGGGCTTTTTGTTGCTCCAAGTGGTTATTTATCAGAAGTTGAATTTGTTCCTTGAGGGAAATCATCTCCTTTTGTTGTTGTTGGAAGAATTGAAAAAGTGAAGTTCCTGGCGGAGAAATCTTATATTGTAAATTTGTCAACCTTAGTTCCAAGGCTTTGATTAGTCCTGCATGGTGAGACGATGTCTGCTCTACCTTTTTCTCAATTGTTTCAACTTCGCTAATTGTTTTGTTTTGTGTATGGGCCACGTTCTTTATGGTGTTGCCAATGTTGTTCAGCACTTTGTTTTGGCAGATGGTTTTTTCTGATTGCTAGTTTATTGTTTCTTCGATGTCACTTGTTGGGGTTTTTTCTCCAGTAGGTAGCACTATGTTCTTCTTGGGAATTTTTGGAGCATGGCTCATACCCTCTTTTCAAAAGGTTGAAGTGAAGGAAAATCTTGGGTATGACTGGAACTTGAAGGACTCAGCATGAATATCTTTGGTTGTGCGGACTTTTGGGTTGATGGAATTTTAGGTTTAGGTGGCTTTTTGGACTTTGGGGTATGAGATGATGTTGGTTTGCATTTCGGTATGGTTTCACTATATTCCTAGTTTGGTGTAAATTTTTCTGGTTATTTTGGACATTCCTGGGGTTTGTAACTACCAAGAAATTCATATTTACCTGAACGGCTTAATGAGCCAATTGAATGATCTTTATTTTCATATTTGGCTCGAAATTGTTTTTAAGTTATTTTCCCCTTTTTCTTAGATTTTGGTTTGGTTGAGGCCGAATCTTTCCCAATGATGCTGGTGGTGTTCATCATATTCTCCAATTGGTTCTTCCAAACAATCTTGGTAGTCGCAACCAAGATCAAAAGAGTAGTTTTCTATAAAGGGGCATTTGAACCACCAAACTCTTTTTCCTTCTTTGTCAAAGTGTTGACACCAGTCATGTTCTTCCATGATGCTTTGTATAATCCAGAAGAATTCTCCGTCAGGTTCAGTGTATGTATCTGTTGTATCTTCTGGTTGAATCATTTGGGAAGAGAAAATGGTTTTATTGGTTTTTTTGAGATGGGAATGGTCAAAGCTTATGGAAATAGTATTATCATTTCTTTTGGTAAAAGTTGGATGTCCAGATTGTAGAGATTCTTCTGGTTCCCTTAACTTTTCATAATTTGTGATCTAGGAATAAGGAAGGATTTTTACAAGCTCATCTCTAGAAATTTGTCTGGGTATTTGGGTGCACATGGTGTTTCTTTTGGTAGAATCAATATTCAAGAGTAAAGCATTTTCTCCTCCGGGAGGGCAGAGATCCATGTCATGATTTTGGACTCACCACACTATTTGGTGGTGATGATGAGCTTGGATGGAATCATTGGCTTGTGGGGCTCCCTGGATTTAGACTTGGGTTTTTGGATCTTCGGTTAGGTATGGGTCATAAAGGGACATGTTGAAATTTTGAAAGATAGTTATGAAGACTGTCCCGGCGTTTAGGGTAACTTCGGCAGTACCCAAATTTGCATATTGGTACTCTAAGTATATTGTATCTAGAAGAAAAAGTCGAGCAACAATAGGTTGACCTTTTCTTCCTTGATATGTTAAAGCGATTCGGATAGCACCAAAATGGATATGGGTAAAACTATGATCTCTCCTTTGTTTGGGAAAATCATCCGGGATTTGTAGGGTGATAAATTGTTCCACTCGAATGGCAAGAATAGGATGCTGGTCAAGTTTTGAGGCAACAACATATTCTCTGACTCCTTTTGGCCTATGTTGGACTTAGGAACGAAGTTGGGTCTAGGGTGCAAATGATTTTTTGGCGAAAGCTGAGTAGGGGTTTATGAGGGGTAGTTTAGTGGAGGATACTTTTGGTTCATCGGGCAGGATATGTACTTCATAGAGGTAATCATATTTTTTGGACAAGGTTTTATATAGAGTAGGGGACATATTCATTTTTGCAAGGGAAGAGGATGATTGAAATGACTCGGACATATTTAGTAAACTGCTCCTCCCTCCGAAAGGATGCGCTGGCTCTAATACCACAGTATAAGGAACAGGGCAAGAGACTCCAAGAAAGCAAACTAAACCATAGATACGTTATGCAACTTTTAGGTGGCACACACGTTAGACGACGAGAGTGGGGTCGTGCACTATTGGGGAATGTTACTTGGTCCATCCCGTATTTGATTGAAAACTATTTGATTTCATTGTGTTTTGGAAAGTATTACTATTTGTACCATATTTGGGCCTAGTGACAACTATTTGTACCCTTAGGGGCTTTTGCTACTATTCCTCTCTATTTTTGACTTAATATCTATACCCAGTCATTCTGTATTTTACTGATTTCATAACTCAGCCGTATTTAATCCACTTTGATACTTTAAATGATATTTTGGGTTGAGCACCCTATTTATACTGTTAGCCTGAGTGGCTTGAGAGTTTTTCTTTCTAAGTGAGGCTGAGGGCCTATGCTGTGAGGATATTATAGGATCGGGTCGCATGCCACAGTAAGTTGTTGCTGATTCATGATATATGTGAGGCCGAGGGCCTGATTGATTTATGGCACAAGGTGGCTTGTGATTACGTGAGGACGAAGGCCTAATTGATTATTCCATGAGATGGCTTGTTATAGCACTTGGGTTGTAGAAGCCCCTCCAGGAATCTGCACACCCCCAGTGACCACAGGTATGTGATAGCACGTGAGTTGTCCGTGTAGATTGTAGCGCTTGGGCTGTAGAAGCCCCTCCAGAGTCTGTACACCCCCAGTGAGCGCGAGTATCCAGTATGAGTGATGTAATGTAGCCCGAGGGCTATTGTTGATACATATTGTTGCGCGAGGGGCTGTTGTCAATTCATATTATTTCCCAAGGGGCTGTTCTTGATCCACGTTTTACCCAAAGGGCGGTTTTTGATTCATGTTATGCCCGAGGGGCTAATTACGAGTGATTGTGAGGTAGCTCTAGAGGGTGGTTCTGTTTATATTTTGCCCGATGGGCGGTGTATGATACATGTTTTGCCTAAGGGGTTGTTTATGTTTATATTATTTTTACTCACTGTTTTATCACTCGTTTGAAACTATTGAAATTTGTTTTAAAAGGTTTTTACTGAAACTGAGCTTTATTTACAAAGTAAATGATTTCTGTACTATTTTGAAAATGTACTGTATTTGCTGTAGCGTTATGACATGGTTTATGTGTTTTCTTACTGCTCAGCTTTCATTTACTTTTATAACTTACTGAATTGGTGTACTCACATTACTCCCTGCACCTTGTGGTAGATCAAGGAAATTTTGAACCTAGTAGCGGGTGTTAATTTCCCAGTGGCAGAGTCATCGGAGTTAGCAAGGTAGCTGCCCGACGTTCGCAGCACTGCTTTTCTCCCTCTTGTCTGCCTTAGATTGTATTTAGTATAATTTTAGACTCTTTGTTGTATTCAGACCTTAGTAGATGCTCATGACTTGTGATACCCCGATGTCGGGCTTGTGTATTTATTCCGCACTATTCATTTAGACTTTATTATGAGATATGTGATTAATTAAAGGCTTAAAAATGTCTTTTATTGATAAAATAGTTAATTCGGAAGTTGTGTCAGCTGGCCTAGTTTCATGACGGGCACCATCACGATCGGGTCGGTTTTAGGGTCGTGACAAATTGGTATTAGAGCCTATGTTACATAGGTCTCACGAGTCATGAGTAGGTTTAGTAGAGTCTCGTGGATCAGTACGGAGAAGTCTGTACTTATCCTCGAGAGGCTATTGAACCTTTAGGAAAAACTTCACATTCTTGAATTCTTATCATGCGTCCTTGATAAAACTTGAAATGTTACTCTTTGAAGTCCTTCCATGTGTCCATATGCACGCATGAGCGCTCGGTATCAATGGATTGTGATTCCCTGATCGAGGGGCAAGATGTGATCTCTGTGTGTTGATATTGGGCCAGTCTAGAGACATGAGGCCAGATTTTTCCTATAGCTTGAGCTCTGAGGCGTTGATTGTGTGAGCATGTGCTTTTGGTTTGTATGTCCGATAGTGTCCCTATTAGTGGGAGTGATGACTGGACAGCTACGTGATAAGTGTTATGTGACTGCGAGATGTGTTCATATGAATTGAATGAGGCGAAAAGGGTCTCCTTGAGGATAGAAAGAACTATTTGGTGCTTGATTTCCATCTTGATTTGTTGTATATCCCCGAGTTATGGGAGTGTGAAGAATCTTTTATGTTTTCTAGTTGGGAGTATAGTAGATTTCATGTTACGATATGAGTTCAGACTAAGGAATATATAGTGATTGCGTAATTTTTATGACGGTGGAAGGGTATGAAGAGCTATTAGTTTGAGGCCACACAGGTGGGTTATCTCCTTGGGAGTGTTCTGATGTTCATATGAGCCTTACGTTTTTTGCTGGAAGATCTCTTTTACCAGTGAAATATATATATACAATTTAAATTTGGGGTAGCTTAAGAGAGTGGGCTTGACTGTTATGAGGGTGTATGCTAGATTTGTAGAAGATTTGAAGTACTAGATGGTGTGTGTTGCACGAGCTTTATGAAGGATTGAGTTTAGTCTCACTATGATATTATGACAGTAATATAACATATGCATTATGAGTTATTGTGTGTTTTGGTCTATGGCTTTGCGCCAAGTGGGAAGTCTGTTATTTATTAGTTGATTGCACGGTTATATGCTTTGTTTGTTCCAGTTTGAGGCATACTGGTGAATCAATTATGGCTTCCGGAGGTTGAGACCGAGGATGGCTCGAGTAAAGGAAATTTCAATACAGGTTATGTTATGCTTTATAGGTATGTGTGAATCTCGGAATGATTTGAGTTGTTATTGTTAAAGAATGTACAATTCATAGAACAGGAAGCTTCCTGGTTCCATTAAGGTGAGGTTACATTCTGCGGTTTTGGAGTGCTAATAGAGCATTGGTTGTCCAGTCCGTTCGATCATTCTAATTGCAGTTTGAGTCGAGTGGGTGACTCTCGAGATTGGTTCTAATGGTTCAAGATTTTACATGTAATAATTGGTGATTTTTAGGTTGGATATTTGGCTAGAAACAGAGGTTTGTATTGGAGGTTGTCAAGACTTGTGGCATTTCTATATCATTATGGAATCTACACATCAGTATCAGGAAGGTGAAGGTAATGGATTTAGATTCATTGGAAGTCTCTTCATGGTAAGTATTTTGAATATGATGCTTTTGGGGATATTTGAGAGAGTAGTCAGCGGCTTATGAACCCTAGGACGGTGTGGCTTTATGCTTGGGTCTCGTGTGGAGAGTCTGGGTCGAGAATTGTGGTGTTGTAGCGAGAAGAAGTATCAAGTTGAAGGTAAATAAAAAGGAACTTGGATAGATGGGATAGCTTGGTAGTAGGCCGGATCGGCATGGTAAGGATATGATTAGTTCTTTGGGTGCTTATGAGGTAATGAGTTTCTATAGGTGTTATATGGCAATGCTCTTAGGTTTTGATGGCTTGTGTAGATTGGTTGAGTTATAAGGAGTAAGTCTTGATGGTCTGGTTTTGTACAAAGGGGATTCAGAGAGTTCTTGATGATTTCTACCACAGTTTGGAGGTGTATATTTTCTACTGGCATGAGGAGCATGGGATGTATAGTGATTTTCTTCTAGATGGGATCAAATGGAAAAGTTCTTGGCTAATTGAGTACGTAGTTGCTTGTGGCTCGAATTAGATATGAAGTTCTCCTATTTACCCTATGATGGTATGGTATATACGGTATGTTTTGTAGGACTAGGATTTGCATGTGTAAGGTCACTGTTCAGATTTGAAACGAAGGTCACAAATTCTTAGGTAGCATGGACAGTTTCAGATGACTAGATAAATGAGATCACTGATTGGTGTGGCTTGATGAGGGTATACATTTTATAAAGGGCAATGTGTTTGAGTTGACGATACCTCATTAGTATCGCGACACTCTCTTGTTGGATCGATTATTGATATTCGAGTTTGCTTGGTGGCACAGAAGAATTATAGGAGTACCTCTCGTGGGATGATTGGGTATTAGAGGTGTGTTATATATTCGGACGGTAGAGTTGGGATCGGATATGGTGAATCACATGCTATATGGATTTGAAGACTGGGAGTTCTCATAAACAAGTTAGGTCGTGGTTGTGGACTGCGTATATCGGTCTTGTGTTGTAACTATTGCGGGTTTGGAGACCCGGATCTTTGTTGCTTGGTATGTTAGATTTTGGATGTAATATTGGGTATAGGATGGTTGTCTCAGTGTCGTGTTATTCTGGACTATTGCGCTAAGACGACGATGTTGGCTATGCCGGGGACACCACAGACCGAGTGGCGAGGTTCGACGGATTACTTTTCCAGTAGGGTGGTTTCATTTATGAAGACTCAGAGGATGGCTGGGATGGTTGTCTTTCTTATTTGGCCTACGTGATGGATAGCAGTGCATAGACTCCTACCACTGATTCAGTTCTAGTGGTGAGGAATTTTACGGATGTGTTTCCTACTACCGGACATGTTGCCGGATAGGGTTGTCGATTTCAGTATTGATTTAGTGTCGGGCACCGTATCGTATGGCACCGACGGAGTTAAAAGAGTTGAAGGAGAATCTTCAGGAACTCCTTAATAAGGGGTTCACTGGTAGGTCAATATGGATGTGTGTTTTGCATCGTATCGGCCTGGTTGACTCCGAGTTGTTATTGTTGATGGATATGTTGATTTGATTGTTATTAAGCTAATTAGTTATCTGGGGAGATCTATGAGTTACCTTTCCGTGTTGCGAGGCATTAGGATTTGTTGGTTATAGGCACATGTGGTGCAGTTTTATTGCGGTCTCTTAGTGGAATTCGAGCGGGAAGAGTTTTGGGTATTGCTCGGCGTATGGCATATCAATTTTCTCCTTTTGGTTTAGTGTAATTTTGTTTCAATTGCTTTGTCGTAGTTATGATGCTTTGCTTTAGTTCTAGACATCAAATTGCGCGTGGTTGTCGATTTTGAGCATAGCGACTTGAGGTGTTTCATGTGGACCAATATTTGTATAGGGTCGCGCATTTCAGCAAAGTTATGTGGAGGTATGATCCTTTGAGTTAGATTCGTGTGTTCTGTTTCTACGATGTGTGACGGGTTCTAAACATTTTATGTGGTTGTACTTGTGAGCTTGTGGTACAGCTCTCTCATTTGAGTCATTTTTCATGATTTGAGTACGTTTGGATTGTTGCTTATTAGTGTGCGGATTGCACGAGTTGTGGCTTTAGATGTTATTGATGTATCACGTCACCAGAGTAGTTGTGTTGGATTAGATAAGATCGTTGGGATCTAGAATGAATACAAACGGATTCGGTTTCAGCATGTTGGAAGGATAATATCGATGTTCAGCTCAAAAATTTGCTATAGTCCATGCCAAAGGAGAAGTGACTTCACGAATGGTTGATCTGAGAAATGGTCATGACTTTCTACGTGTTTCATTTATCAGTGGCAATATACGGAAGTGTTGGACTGAGGCTTTATTATCAATATTCAGTTATTCCGAGCAACTGATGTGATCAGAAGTTATCGCTACGAGAGTTTGAGCTATGTGGTAGATCACGTAATTGCATCTGAGGTTGCAGGTATGGTTTGTTACAGCTTGTTCGGGCTTATTTAGAGTATAGATGTGAGATTCTGATCTTGTAGATGATTTCAGAAGTGGAAATGTAGTTAGAAGGTTTATGGGCTAGGTTGGATTGTGCAATTTCAGTTACATTGTGTTATCAGACCTCTATGAGATAGGGTGATATGGTATCACCCCCGTGCATGTGCATGGTAAAGTTGCACAATGATTTGATGGTTTTCGGAACAACTCTGGACACGTTCAAGGACGAATGTATGTTTAAGTGGGGGAAGATGTAACAACCCGACCGGTCACTTTAAGCTTTTGCACTTTGCCCACCAGTTCTCGGGCATGAATAGCCTTGTGTGATGTATTATGACTTATGTAAATCGTCGGTTTTGGTTTTCAGGGTAATCGGAATGAATTTGGAAGAACAGTTCTCAATTTAAAGCTTAAAATATAAAAAGTTTGACCAAGTTTTGACTTTGTTATTTTTGACCTCGGACTTGAATTATGACGACTTTGTTAGCTCCGTTAGGTGATTTTGGACTTAGGAGCGTGATGGGATTATGTATTGAAGGTTCGTGGTAGAATTAGGCTTGAATTGGCGAAATTGAAAATTTGGTGATTTCCGATCGTCAGTGGAAAATTTGATATCGGAATCGGAATAGAATTTCGTGAGTTGGACTAGGTCTGTAGTGTCATTTGTGACATGTGTGCAAAATTTGCGGTCAATCGGACTTGATTTGATAGGTTTCGGCATTATTTGTGGAATTTGAAAGTTTCTAAGTCCTTAGGCTTGAACATGATCTGGATTTGGAATTTTGGTGTCGTTTTGAATAATCCGAAGGCTCAACTAAATATTTATGATGTTCTGGGATGTGTTGGTACATTTGGTTGAGGTCCTGGGGGTCTCGGGTGTGTTTCGGGTGAGTTTTGAGCGAGTCCGGACATTTCGAAACTTGGAAAATGATTCTGATGGTTAAATCATTGCTTGGGCAGAAGTCTTACCGCTGAGGCGGAAAATTGTATGTGGTCCGCAGTGAGGAAGAATCTGCAAGATCACTGGTCTGACTTCGGAAGCCTATATCTTTTGATCTACAAGGAATATTGAGATGATTTAGAAACGAAAGTTGTAGCCCTTCATGTCTAGTTTTTAGTAAGCGGATGAAGTTGGATATCTGTAGAGAAAGTTATGGCCAAAATACTAAAGCATGTCACTGTAGTCAATATTTTTTGCTGTAGCGGTAGATTTACCACGGTCAGCGGTGATGGGGATCCGAAATGTGCACTATAAATACGAGATTTGGGGTTTTATTTTATATTTTGACCTAGAGAGCTCGAGCATTGGCTATTGATCGAGGGATTTTCAAGAAAATCATCGGGGTAAGTGATTGTAACTCAATTTTGGCTAAAATACATGATTATAACGTTGGATTCATCATTCGAGTAGAGATTTGGGATGAAAATTTGGGGAAAATTGTGGAACTTCATAAAATAATTTTTTGGGATTTGAAGCCGATTTGAAGTCGGAATTGAGTGAAACTAGTATGGATAGTCTCGTAATTGAATGGGTTGTCAAGTTTTGTGACATTGGTCGGATTCCGAGACATGGTCCTGGGGGCCAAGTTTGAGCAATTTCGGGATTCTTGAGTTAATTTGATTATTTTCGATTGGGCGTTGTTCCTTTTGCGTATAATGATAATAATATACTAATTTTGGTTAGATTTGGAGCATTTGGAGGCCGATTCGAGAGGCAAAGGCATTGTGGGCTAGAGTTTGGATCATTTTATGGTAGGTAATGATTGTAAATGTTGTCCCGAGGGTAACAGTATAAGGAACAGAGCAACAGACTTCAAGAAAGCAAACTAAACCATAGATACGAAAGTTTCCATACAGAGGGGCTGGCTTCAACAACCCATAAGGGACAGCTTGCCAAGCTACACAAAAAGTTAATTTGCCTATAGTCGCAAAAGTTTTCCTACATAGAGGATGACTTCAACAACCCATAAGGTACGGCTTGCCAAACTACACAACTCAGAAAACTTTTGTACAATAACAAACTTTAGTAGAAAATTTTTGTACTACAATAATCTAACTTTCATAGAGTATTCTGACTCTATTTTCATACATGGACCAGCCTTTCCATCCATTCAAAAGAAAGAACAAGTGGGTCCCTTTTGGCATGTGAGGGACCTTAGGCAACCCAACTAGAAAGCTCCTGAAAATATGTGAGAGCTACTACATGGCCTCCTTTATAAAGGAGTAGGGGGTTATTACCAAACAAACTTGCATTAAAATGAACCTATTTACATAGCAAACCTATCTACAAGTGGGTCCCTTTTGGCATGTGAAGGACCTTAGGCAAACCAACTAGAAAGCTCCTAGAAACATGTGAAAAAGGTGAAATATACATGGTGTAGCATGTGAATGCATGGTAGAGGTGTTGCATGTGATTAAGCATGTGGAAGCACGTGGATGCATGTGAAAGTGGGGCCCAGATAGTATGGAAAGATGTGGAAGATGATTTTTTAGGGTTTTTTGGTAGGTAATGTAGGATTATAGTGGGATTAACAGG
Organism: Nicotiana tabacum; assembly: GCF_000715075.1. NCBI lineage: Eukaryota > Viridiplantae > Streptophyta > Magnoliopsida > Solanales > Solanaceae > Nicotiana > Nicotiana tabacum. The sequence continues at coordinate 76,159,332 of NC_134086.1, read as the reverse complement.
GATTTAGATAATTATCTTCCATTGATTTTCTGGGGTTGTCTTCTAGGCATCTCTTTAAAGACCTTGTGTAGTACTGCCTGGAACTTGATGGTCCTTCGGATTGAGAGATGTAATTCGCAACCTTAATCTGAAGATGTTGTGAGTGATCTTTTCTCGGATGACCTCATATGGGATTTTGATTTTATTTTGCTGCTTCTCTGACTCTTTCCTAGTAAGGATGATTGCTGGTATAATTCTAGCTTGCCCATTCTTTTGCCATATCTCTTTCGGGATGCACCTATTTTGCTAGAAAATGATTCTTTGTGCCTCACTATATTCTTCTTCCATGGATAAAATAGACATGGGAAATTTCCACCAGAATGATGCCTCTGCTTGTTCCTGGACTTTTCTGTTAATAATCTTCACTGGTGTATGGAACATGAATACTTTTGCTGTGTAGGAATGGTTGAAATATTTTATCCAAAAATACTTGAACCATAGCAAAAATACTTTAAGAGTTGGTGCAATGTTATCAAAATACTTGAAGACGTTACACTTGAATTCCATAAAAATATAATACTGATGGCATATGTACCAGAAAAACCATAATAGTTCTTGTGGAAAATTATTGGATTGTGCTATGAATATATGGCAGAACGGATATTCTTGATTGACCCCATATGGCTTGAGAATGGATCCTCCATGTTGCCGGAAAATTTGGAGCTCATAATAAGTTCTTCTTTCCATAATAATTGATGTATGAAAGGGATCCATGAGGTTGAACAACTCCGGTGGATGATCTATTGGCTTCAATGAACTTGTTCCTGGTATATTTCAAAGCATGAAGATGTGACTGATTAGCTTTTCCTTTGACTTGTGTTTTGCTAGGGAAAATCGTTTTAAGAATTCTTCCGGTCGAGACAGAAAAACTGTGAGAATATTATCCTTTCCTTTTAGGTGCCTGACTTGAAACTTGTATGGAGAGAACCATTGAGCCCACCTAAGAATCTGAGGATTGGGAATAATTTTTGCATTTAGCTGAATCATCTTTGGGAAGGCCTTCATATCCATTTCTATCAGAAATACTTTATGTATCAGGAAAAAATTAAATTTCTTGATTCCATTCTTTACTCAAAGAATTTCCTTGAAAGTGAAGTGATAATGCTGCTCCGCATCTTTGAACTTTCTGCTGGCATATCCGCATATTTTTCTCAGGCCATCTTTTTCTTCAAATAGAACGCCATTACAATATTCATTGTTGGGATCAGTTTGTAGTATCTTCTTACCATCTGAAGGGATGTAGAGAGACTTGATATTTTTATATATCACCTTTATTTTTCTGACTGCTTCATCTTGTTTCCCTCCCCATGATGGAGCATTTTTCTTGAGCATTTCTATGAGAGGTGAAATGTATGTAGAGATATTTGAGATGAAATCTCTTACATAATTTATTACACCCAAGAACTGTTAAATTTCTTTGTTATGAGGTTGGTATCTGGAAGTTTGAGTAATTCCTGGCATATATGTGGACATGGACTGTATTCACCTTGGACAAAATGCATTTCGAGAAAAGCAATCTCCTTTTGATCAAGAACCATCTTTTTTGCGGAAAGCATGATTCATTACAGTGTTACCAATGCCTCAAATTAACGAAGCAAGTTGACATGTTCTTCTAATGTATCACTAAATAACATGATGTCATCAATGTAAACTAAAGAGGTATGGAGGATGGGCTGGAATATTTTTATCATGGCTTTTTGGAACAAGGAGGGTGCAGTTTTCAACCCGAAGGGCATGACATTCCATTGGAAGTGATGATTAGGGATGCAAAATCTCGTTTTGGGTCTTTCTTCAGGGTGGATTTCCAATTGCCAAAATCCAGATTTTAGATCAAACATGGAAAAATATTCGGCCTTGGCTAAGTGGGAGAAAAAAGTGAGTTTATTTGGGATAGGGAATTTATCATCTTAGAGAAGTGGTTAAGTGGCTGGTAGTTAATAACTAACTTGAATTTTCCTCTTGTCTGCTCAGCTCTTTTGTTGATGTAAATGCTTCGTATGCCCATTGTGAATCAGATGGCTCTATCAGATCAAATTCCAAAAGTTCTTTCGCATTCTTTCTTTGCAAGCTGAAGATGATCTGGATTCATGCCTGAATTACTGGCATTTGTTGGATTGATGTTTTTATTCTTCTTGTAAGGGAGCTTGATAAAAAAATCTTTGTTTTTTCATAACGGGCATTTCCTTTTCTTCATGAAATCCTTGTGGGATTCAGCACATGAATGCTCAATGAGATTCTGCTCAATCTCTTTGATTTGTTCATTGTTGTTGATTTGGAAAAGCCTTGGAATATCAGAATAAGGTTTGACTGCTTTTTAAAAGCTATCCTATTTGCCTTGAGCTGGATTCGATCTCTAAGTTGTCTGTAAATGTCGAATCCAACAATAAGATCTTTTCTTAGTACATCAGACCCTATTAGCTTGGTTATGTACTTCAATCCTGGAAAGAACTCAATTGTGAGCGGGTGCTTTGTAATGACAGTTGTGGTCAAGATTCCATTTGATGCAGTGTTCAAATCCTTAATGTGCGGCACCCATTGATCTTTAGGGAGAACAACAGGATTATAAGTGAGGAAGCAGCTCCAGCGTCGATGAAAGCAATAACCCGAGTTCGTTTATCCCATTTGGATGAATAGACATTGAGTTCTACTTGAGGAACGACTGCGAGAGCATGGATCTCTTCTCGGGCTTCGATCACTGGTTCTGAAAATTTGTAGTGATAATTGCCTTAATCTTCATAGTTATTTAGAGAGAATAAAGTTTCTTCACTAGGATATTCATCCATAAAGAATATAGATTCAAGGTCCTCCTCTTTTTCGAGATGTATGCCAGTGTAATCTTCAATATCTTCAAGGAGTTTGATAGATCTTCTTGATTGTGGACAATTTTTGGCGAAATGTCCAATCTTGTGGCAAATAAAGCATCTGTTTTTCTTGTGAAAATTTCCTAGTCTTCTACGTCTGAAATATTTTGTGTACCTCTTGAACCTTGATTTTCCATCGGGAATTCTTGACCATCTGAATCTCCTGAATACTTTTTGTCGCCTAGTTGTGTGGAAGGAACAGCCTAATCCGGTGATAAGATCGGATATGCGACATGCTTTGTCAACTACTGGATTGTGTTGAATAATTTGCTTAAGGGCTGAGTACTTTATACAATTGTCATCTAATGCAACGAAAATAACTTGCCTGATATAGCCAACTTGTGGGATTGTTATTGACTGAAATGTTTCTTCAATGATGGTCATGGTTCGGCTTGCCAATAACTTTGGAAGGGAAGTGACAAAGGCTTGCTTTAGGTTGATGTCTCTGCCGATTTCAAAGTATATCATTGCCATTTTTTGAAAATGCCTATCAATGTCATTTATGTCGATTGACACACACTTCATCTCGAATAGTTGTCTTCATATTTTCTCCGGTCTTTGGCTAGTATCTCCACATAAAACTTCATGTAGGATCCTGATGTTGAAGGTAAAATCTTGGGATGTAAGGAAAGTATTTTTGTCTTGAATTCGAAGTGAGTTCCACAAATCTCTGATGATTCCTGAGTACCGTGAAGTTAGTTATGACACGATGATATGCTTTTCTCGTTCCACCAAATTTTTGGTCACCATCCAAGTATAGAAATGTTTGATCCTTTGAGGCCATTTTGAAACCTTCACGTCATCTAAGGTGAAAGTGTGGAAACCCGTTCCAACTGGTTTTGACGACATGGGTTTATGTCTTCTTTCTGAGATTGGTTCATATGACATGCCTTCTTGTTCCTTATCTACTTTAGATATTTCTTGGTCTCTTGGTTGGTTTACAAATATTAGGGGATCTTCATCTTCGAAAGAATTTGTTGTGGATTCATTGCTTGATTGAGAGCTATCTTCCATTGTTTCATTGTCTGATGAATTTAGAGATTCCGACCATAGAGTATCTTCTTCTGATATGTATCTTGGCTGGGAGACATAGAGTTCTGGAGTCATGTGATAAGAAATCATCAAACTTTCAGGGTTGGACCCTTTTGAACTTTCTCCTTAGTCTCGCCTTTTCATGGTTTGTCTCTGGGCTGCAAGGGCATCTTTCCTTTACCAAACCATTTTTGCAATATCGAATTCAGTTTCTTCTTTCTAAGGTTGGGTGAAAGAAATGGGATTTTGTGAGGTAGTTGGAAAAGTAGAAAAGGTGTAGTCCAATTTTGAAAGGAGAACTGGGGCTTTTTGTGGCTCCGAGTGGTTATTTCTCAGAAGTTGAATTTGTTCCTTGAGGGAAATCGTCTCCTTTTGTTGTTGTTTAAAGAATTGGAAAAGTGAAGTTCCTTGAGGACAAATCTCATATTGTAAATTTGCTAACCTTAGTTCCAAGGCTTTGATTAGTCTTGCATGGTGAGACGATGTCTGCTCCATCTTTTTCTCAAATGTTTCAACTTTACTAATCATTTTGTTTTGTGTATGGTCCATGTTCTTTATGGTGTTTCCAATGTTGTTCAGCACTTTGTTTTGGCAGATGGAGTTTTCTGATTGCCAGTTTATTGTTGCTTCGATGTCACTTGTTGGGGGTTTTCTCCAGTAGGTAGAACTATGTTCTTCTTGAGAATTTTTGGAGCATGACTTATACCCTCTTTTTCAAAAGGTTGAAATGAAATAAAATCTAGGGCATGACTAAAACATGAAGGACTCAGCATGAATATCTTTGGTTGTGCGGACTTTTGGGTTGATAGAGTTTTAGGTTTACGTGGCTTTTTGGACTTTGGGGTATGAGTTGATGTTGGTTTGGATTTGTGTGTGGTTTCACTATTTCCCAGCTTGGAGTGAATTTTTCTGGTAATTTTGGACATTCTTGGGTTTGTGACTAACAAGAAATTCATATTTACCTGGATGACTTAATGAGCCAATTGAAGGATCTTTATTTTCATATTTAACTCGAAAATGTTTTTCAGTTGTTTTCCCCTTTTTCTTGGATTTTTGTTTGGTTTGGTTGAGGCCGAATCTTTCCCAATAACGCTGGTGGTGTTCATCATATTCTCCAATTGGATCTTCCAAACAGTTTTGGCAATTGCAACCAAGATCCCAAGGTAGTTTCTTGTAGAGGGGCTTTGAACCACCAAACTCTTTTTCCTTCTTTGTCTAAGTGTTGACACCACTCATGTTCTTCCATGATGCTTTGTATATTCCAGAAGAATTCTCCGTCAGGTTCATGGTATCTTTTGGTTGAATCATTTGGCAAGAGAAGATGGTTTTATTAGGGTTTTTGAGATGGGAATGGTCAAAGCTTGTGGAAATGGTTTTATCATTTCTGTTGGTAAAAGTTGTCTCTCCAGATTGCAGAGATTCTTCCAGTTCCCTTAGCTTTTCATAATTTGTGATCCAAGAATTAGGAAGGATTTTTACAAGCTCATCTCTGGAAATCTGTCTGGGTATTTGGGTGCACATGGTGTTTTCTTTTGTAGCATCAATATTCAAGAGTAATGCATTTTCTCCTCCGGGAAGGTAGATATCCATGGCATGATTTTGGACTCGCCACACTATTTGGTGGTGAAGAGTAGCTTGGATGTAATCTTTGGCTTGTGGGGCTCCCTGGATTTGGAATTGGATTTTTGGAGCTTCGGTTAGGAACGGGTCATAAAGGGGCATGTTGAAATTGGGAAAGATAGTTATGAAGACTGTCCCAACATTTAGGGTAACATCAGCAGTACCCAAATTTGCATGTTCGTACTCTAAGTATATTGTATCTAGAAGACAAAGTCGAGCAACAACAGGTTGACATTTTCTTCCATGATGTGTTAAAGCGATTCGGATAGCACCAAAATGGATATGGGTAAAACCATGTTCTCTCCATTGCTTGGGAAAATCATCCGGGATTTGAAGGATGATAAATTGTTCCACTCGAGTGGCAAGAATAGGATGCTGGTCAAGTTTTGAGGCTGCAACATATTCTCTAACTCCTTTTGGCATGTGTTGGACTAAGGAACAAAGTTGGATCTAGGGTGCAAATGATTTTTTGGCGAAAGCTGAGTAGGGGTTTATGAGGGGTATTTTAGTGGAGGATACTTTTTGTTCATCGGGCAGGATATCTACTTCATAGAGGTAATCATATTTTTGGACAAGGTTTTATATAGAGTAGAGGACATATTCATTTTTGCAAGGAAGAGGATGATGGAAATGACATAGACATATTTAGTAAACTATTCCTCCCTCCGAAAGGATGGGCTGGCTCTGATACCACAATATAAGGAACAGAGCAAGAGACTCCAAGAAAGCAAACTAAACCATAGATACGTTATGCTACTTTGAGGTGACACACATGTTAGACGACGGGTGTGGGGTCGTGCACCATTGGAGATTGTGACTTGGTCCATCCCGTACGACTATTAAGTCGCGTATTTGATTGAAAAGTATTTGATATCATTGTTATTTGGAAAGTATTACTATATTTAGGGCGGAATTCCATATTTGGGCCTAGTGCCAACTATTTGTACGCTTAGGGGCGTTTACAACTATTCCTCACTATTTTTGACTTAATATTTATACCCAGTCATGTTGTAGTTTACTGATTTGATAACTTAGCCATATTTACTCTGTTTTGATACTTTTAATGATACTTTTGGCTGAGTACCCTGTTTCTACTATTAGCTTAAGTGGCTTGAGAGTTTTTCTTTCTAAGTGAGGTTAAGGGCCTATGCTATGAGGATATTATGGGATCGGGCTGCACGACATAGCAAGTTGTTACTGATTCATAATATATGTGAGGCAGAGGGCCTGATTGAATTATGCCATAAGGTGGCTTGTGATTATGAGAGGCCGAAGGCGTAATTGATTATGCCACGAGATGGCTTGTTAGAGTGTTTGGGCTGTAGGAGCCCCTCCAGGAATCTACACACCCCCTAGTGACTGCAGGTATGTGGTAGCTCGTGCGTTGTCCGCGTAGATTGTAGCGCTTGGGTTGTAGGAACCCCTCCGAGGTCTGTACACCCCTAGTGAGTGTGGGTACCCAGTGTGAGGGATGTAATATAGTCCGAGGGTCTATTGTTGATTCATATTATTGTCCGAGGGGTTGTTTTCGATTCATATTGTTGCTCGAGAGGCTGTTCTTGATCCATGTTTTGCCCGAGGGGCGATTCTTGATTCATGTTATGCCCGAGGGGCTGATTATGAGTGATTGTGAGGTAGCTAGAGGGGTTGGTTCTGTTGATATTTGGCCCGAGGGGCGGTGTATGGTACATGTTTTGCCCGAGGGGCTATTTACGTTTCTATCATTTTTACTCATTATTTTATCACTCGTTTGAAACTATTGAAAGTTGTTCTAAAAGGTTTTACTGAAACTGAGCTTGATTTATGAAGTAAATGATTTCTGTACTATTTTCAAAATGTACTGCATTTGCTATAGCGTTATGACGTGGTTTACGTGTTTTGTTACTACTCAGCTTTCATTTACTTTTATAACTTACTTACTTGGCGTACTCACATTACTCCCTGCACCTTGTGTGCAGATTAAGGTAATTTTGAACCCGGTAGCGGGTGTTGATTTCCTAGTGGCAGAGTCATCTGAGTTAGCAAGGTAGCTGCCCGACGTTCGCAACACCGCTCTTCTCCCTCTTGTCTTCCTTAGATTGTATTTAGTATAATTTTAGACTCTTTGTTGTATTCAGATCTTAGTAGATACTCATGACTTGTGATACCCCGATGTCGAACTTGTGTATTTATTCTGCATTGTTCATTTAGACTTACATTATGAGATATATGATTAATTAAAGGCTTAAAAATGTCTTTTATTGATTAAATAGTTAATTCGGGAGTTGTGTCAGCTGGCCTAGTTTCACAATAGGTTCCATCACGACCGGGTCGGTTTTAGGGTTGTGACAAGTTGGTATCAGAGCCTAGGTTACATAGGTCTCATGAGTCATAAGTAGGCTTAGTAGAGTCTCACGGGTCGGTACGGAGAAGTCTGTTCTTATCCTCGGGAGGCTGTTGAACCTTTAGGAAAAACTTCACATTATTGAATTCTTATCGTGCATCCTTGATTCAGCTTGAAATGTTACTCTTTAAATTTATTCCACGCGCTCGTATGCGCGCATGAGCGCTCTTTATCAGATATGCATCGATGGTTTGTGATTCCCTAATCGAGGGGAGAGATGTGATCTCTGTGTGTTGATGTTGGGCCAGTCTAGAGGACTTGAGGTCAGATTTTTCCTATAGCTTGAGCTCTGAGGCGTTGATTGTGTGACCACATGCTTTTGGATTTATATGTCCGATATTGTCCCTATTAGTGAGAGTGATGATTGGATAGCTACATGATGAGTGTGATGTGACTTCGAGATGTGTTCATATGAATTGAATGAGACGAAAAGGGTCTACTTGAGGATAAAAAGAACAATTTGGTGCTTGATGTCCATCCTGATTTGATGTATAGCCCCGAGTTATGGGAGTGTGAAGAATCTTTTCATGTTTTCTAGTTGGGGGGTGAAGTAGATTTCATGTTACGATATGAGTTCAAACTCAGGAATATTAAGTGAATGTGTAATGTTTATGATGATGAAAGGGTATGAAGAGCTATTAGTTTGAGCCGAAGCAGGTGGGTTATCTCTTTGGGAGTGTTCTGATGTTCGTATGAGCCCTACGTTGTTTGCTGGAAGATCTCTTTTACCAGTGAAATATATGTATGTAATTTGAATTTAGAGTCACTTAAGAGAGTGGGCTTGACTGTGACAAGGGTGAATGCAAGATTTGAGGAAGATTTGAAGTACTAGATGGTCTGTGTTGCACGAGCTTTATGAAGGATTGAGTTTAATCTCACTATGGTATTATGGCAGTAATAGAGCATATGCATTATGAGTTATTGTGTATTTTGGTCTATGGCTTTGCGCCAAGTGGGGAAGTCTGCTATTGATTAGTTGATTGCACGATTATGTGCTTGTTTGTTCCAGTTGGAGGCGTACTGGTGAATCAGTTATGGCTTTCAGAGGTTGAGACCGAGGATGGCTCGAGTAAAGGAAATTTGAATACAGGTTATGTTATGCTTTATGGGTATTTGAGAATCACGGAATGGCTTGAGTTGTTATTGGTAAAGAATGTACGGTGCATAGAATAGGAAGTTTCTTGGTTGAATTAAACTGAGGTTACATTCTATGGTGTCGGAGTGCTAATAGAGCACAGGTTGTCCGGGCCGTTTGATCGGTCTAATTACAATTTGAGTAGAGTGGGTGACTCTTGAGAATGGTTCTAAAGGTTCAAGATTTTACATGTAATAATAGGTGATTCTTAGGTTGGATATTTGGCTAGAAACTGAGGTTTACATTGGAGGGTGTCAAGATTTGTGGCATTTCTATATCATTATGGAATCTACACATCAATCAGAAAGGTAACGGTAATGGCTTTAGATTCGCAGGAAGTCTCTTCACGGTAAGTATTTTGAATGCGGTGCTTTTGGGGATATTTGAGAGAGTAGTCAGCGGCTTATGAACCGTAGGACGATGTGGCTTTATGCTTGGGTCTCGTGTGGCAAGTCTGGGTCAAGTATTGTGGTGTTGTAGCGAGAAGAAGTATCAAGTTGAAGGTAAATCAAAAGGAACTTGGATAGATTGGATAGCTTGGTAGCATGCCGGAACGGCATGGTAAGGATATGATTAGTTCTTTGGGTGCTTATAAGGTAATGAGTTTCTATAGGTGTTACATGGCAATGCTCTTAGGTTTTGATGGCTTGTGTAGATTGGTTGAGTTAGAAGGAGTCAGTCTTGATGGTTTGGTTTTGTGCAAAGGGGATTCAGAGAGTTCTTGGTGATTTCTACCACGGTTTGGAGGTGTATATTTTCTACTGGCATGAGGAGCATGTGATGTATAGTGATTTTCTCCTAGATGGGATCAAATGGAGAAGTTCTTGGCTAGTTGAATACGTAGTTGCTTGTAGTTTGGAATGGATATGAAGGTCTCATATTTACCCTGGGATGGTATGGTATATGCGGTATGTTTTGTAGGAATGAGATTTGCATATGTAAGGTCACAATTTAGATTTGAAAGGAAGGTCACAAATTCTTAGGTAGCATGGACTGTTTCAGATGACTAGATAAATCAGATGACTGACTAGTGTGGCTTGATGAGGGTATACATTTCAGAAAGGGCGATGTGTTTGATTTGAGGATACCTCATTAGTATTGCGGCACTCTCTTGTTGGATCGACTGCTGATATTCGAGTTTGCTTGGTGTCATAGAAGAATTATAGGAGTACCTCTCATGGGATGATTGGGTATTAGAGGTGTGTTGTATATTCAGACGGTGGAGTTGGGATCGGATATGGTGAATCACGTGCTGTATGGATTTGAAGACTGGGAGTTCTCGTAAACAGGTTAGGTCGTGGTTGTGGACCGCGTATATCGGTCTTGTGTGGTAACTAATGGGAGTTTGGAGACCTGAGTGGATTTTTGTTGCTTGGTATGTTAGATTTTGGATGTGATATTGGGTATAGGCTGGTTGTCTCAGTGTCGTGTTATTCTGGACTATTGCGCTAAGATGACGACATTGGCTATGCCGGGGATGCCATGGACCGAGTGGCGAGGTTCGACAGATTATTTTCCTAATAGGGTGGTTTCATTTATGAAGACCCGGTGGATGGTTGGGGAGGGTTGTCTTTTTTATTTGACCTTGGTGATGGATGGCAGTGTAGAGAATCCTACCATTGATTCAGTTCTGGTGGTGAGGAATTTTCCGAATGTGTTTCCTGCTACCAAGCATGTCGTCGAACAGGGTTGTCGATTTCGGTATTGATTTAGTGTCGGGCACCGTATCATATGGCACCAGCGGAGTTAAAGGAGTTGAATGAGCTGTTTCAGGAACTCCTTGATAAGGGGTTTATTGTTATTGAGCTTATTAGTGATCTGGGGAGATCTATGAGTTACCTTTCAGTGTTGCGAGGCATTAGGATTTGTTGGTTATAGTCACATGTGGTGTGGTTTTATTGGGGTCTCTCAGTGGAATTCGAGCGGGAAGAGTATTGGGTATTGCTCGGTGGATGGCATATCTGTTGTGTCCTTTCGGGTTTGTGTAATGTTATGTCAATTGATTTGCCGTGGTTATGATGATTTGCTTTGGTTCTAGACATCAAATTGTGCGTGATTGTTGATTTTGACCATAGTCCCTTGAGGTAATTCATGTGGACCAATGTTTGGATAGGGTCATGCATTTTAGTGAAGTTATATGGAGGTATGATCCTTCGATTTAGATTCGTATATTCTATTTCTACAATGTGTGATGGGTTCTCAACATTTTGTGTGGTTGTACTGGTGATCTTGTGGTACATCTCTCTCATTTAAGTCATTTTTCATGATTTGAGTACGTTCAGATTATTGCTTATTGGTATGCGGATGGCTCGATTTGTGGCTTTAGATGGTATTGATGTGTCACGTCACCAAAGTAGTTATGTTGGATTAGATGAGATCGTTGGGATCTATAATGCATACAAACATATTCAGTTTAAACGTGTTGGAAGGATTATATCGATGTTCGGCTCACAAATTTGCTATGGTCCTTGCCAAAGGAGAAGTGACTTCACAAATGGTTGATCTGAGGAATGGTCATGAATTTCTACATGTTTCATTTATCAGTGGCATGAGGGGTTGTAACGGTATTGGAATGAGGCTTTATTTGATAAGGGGTTTATTATCAATATTCGGTTGTTCTGAGCAACTGTTGTTATCAGAAGTTATCGCTACAAGAGTTTGAGCTATGTGGTATATCATGTAATTGCATCTGAGATTGCAACGGTATGGTTTGTTACAGCTTCTTCGGGCTTATTCAGAGTATAGATGTGAAATTCTGATCTTGGAGATGATTTCAGAAGTGGAAATGTGGTTCTAATGTTTATGGGCTATGTTGGATTGTGAAATTTCAGTTACATTGTGTTATTGGACCTATATGAGATAGGGTGATGCGGGATCACCCCTGGGTATGTGCATGGTAAGGTAGCACAACGATTTGATGGTTTCCAGAACAACTCCGGGCACGTTCGAGGACTAACGTATGTTTAAGTGGGGGAGGATGTAACAACCCGACCGGTCATTTTGAGCTTTTTCACTTCGCCCACCAGTTCTCGGGCATGAATATCCCCGTGTGACATATTATGACTTATCTAAATCATCGGTTTTGGTTTTCAGGGTAATCAGAATGAATTTGGAAGAACAGTTCTCAGTTTGAAGCTTAAAATTTAAAGGTTTGACCAAGTTTTGACTTTGTAGTATTTGACCTCGGATTTCAATTGTGACAAATCTGTTAGCTCTTTTAGGTGATTTTGGACCTAGGAGTGCGTTCGGATTGTGTTTTGAAGTCTGTGGTACAATTAGGCTTGAATTGGCCAAATTGAAAATTTGGTGATTTCCGGTTAGTAGTGGAAAATTTGATATCAGAGTCGGAATAGAATTCCGTGAGTTGAACTAGGTTCGTAGTGTCATTTGTGACATATGTGCAAAATTTTCGATGAATCGGACTTGATTTGATATGTTTCAGCATTGTTTGTGGGATTTGAAAGTGTCTAAGTCCTTAGGCTTGAACCCAATGTGGATTTGGTGTTTCGGTGTTGTTTTGAATAATTCAAAAGCTCGACTAAATATTTATGATGCTATGGGATGTGTTGGTACATTTGGTTGAGGTACCGGGGGCCTCAGGTGTGTTTCGGGTGAATTTTGAGCGAGTCCAGACATTCCGGAACATAGAAAATGGTTCTGATGCTTAAATCATTGCTTGGGGCAGAAGTCTTACCGCTGAGGCGACAGTTTTTCCGCTGAGGCGGTGGGATTACTACTGAGGCGGAAAATGGTCCGCGGTCCATGGTGAGGAAGAATCTGCAAGTTCACTGGTCTAACTTCGGAAGCCTATATCTTTTGATTTAAAAGGAATTTTGAGATGATTTAAAACAAAAGTTGTAGCCTTTCGTGTCTAGTTTTTAGAAAGCTAATGAAATCACAATTTGGACATCTGTAGAGAAAGTTATGGCCAAAATACTAAAGCATGTCGCTGCAGTCAAAATTTTCCGCTGTAGCGGTGGATTTACCGCGGTCAGCAGTGGTTTTACCACGGTTAGCAGTGGTTACCGCTGTCAAAGGAGATGGGGATCCGAAAGGTGCACTATAAATACGAGATTTGGGGTTTTATTTCATAGTTTGACATAGAGAGCTCGGGCTTTGGCGATTTTTTGAGGGATTTTCAAGAAAACCATCGGGGTAAGTGATTGTGACTCAATTTTGGCTAAAATACATGATTATAACGTTGGATTCATCATTTGAGTAGAGATTTGGGATTAAAATTTGGGAAAAATTGTAAAACTTCATAAAATGAATTTTTGGGATTTGAAAGCCGATTCGAAGTCGGAATTGAGTGAAACTAGTATGGATAGTCTCGTAATTGAATGGGTTGTCGTATTTTGAGACTTTGGTCAGATTCCAAGACGTGAGCCCAGGGGACGGGTTTGAGAAATTTCAGGATTCTTGAGTTAATTTTATTATTTTCGTCTAGGCTTTGTTCCTTTACAGTATATTGATGATAATATACTGATTTTGGTATGATTTGGAGCATTTAGAGGCTGATTCGAGAGGCAAAAGCATCGCGGGCTAGAGTTTGGACCGGTTTAAGGTAAGTAATGATTGTAAATGTTGTCCTGAGGGTATGAAACCCTGGATTTCACATGGTTATGCTACTTTGAGGTGACACACACGTTAGACGACGAGCATGGGGTGGTGCACCATTTGAGATTGTGACTTGGTCCTTCCCGTATGACTATTAAGTCGGGTATTTGATTGAAAACTATTTGATATCATTGTGTTTTGGAAAGTATTACAATATTTCTAGCGGAATTCTATATTTGGGCCTAGTTCCCACTATTTGGACCGTTAAGGGCTTTTACTGTTAGTCTTTACTATTTTTGACATAATATCTGTACTCAGTCATGTGGTATTTTACTGATTTCATAACTCAACTGTATTTACTTCTGTTTTGATACATTAAATGATATTTTGGGCTGATCACCCTGTTTCTACTGTTAGTCCGATTGGCTTGAGAGGTTTTCTTACTAAGCAAGGTTGAGGGCCTATGCTGTGAGGATATTATAGGATCGGGCTACACGCTGCAACAAGTTGTTACTAATTCATGATATATGTGAGGCCGAGGGCCTGATTGATTTATGCCACGAGGTGGCTTATGATTATGTTAGGCCGAAGGCCTAATTGATCATTCCACGAGATGGCTTGTTATAGCGCTTGGGCTGTAGGAGCCCCTCCAGGAGTCTGCACACCCCCAGTGAGCGCAGATATGTGATAGCACGTGAGTTGTCCATGCAGATAGTAGCTCTTGGGCTGTAGGAGCCTCTCCGGAGTTTGTACACCCCAGTGAGCGCGGGTACCCAGTATGAGTGATGTAATATAGCCAAGGGGCTGTTGTTGATTCATACTATTGCCCGAAGGGCTGTTGTCGATTCATATTGTTGCCCGAAGGGCTTCTCTTGATCCATGTTTTGCCCGAGGGGCGGTTCTTGATACATGTTATGCCTAAGGGGCTGATTACGAGTGATTGTGAGGTAGCCCGAAGGGCTGGTTCTGTTGATATTTTGCCCGAGGGGCGGTGTATGATACATGTTTTGCTCGAGGGGTTGTTTACGTTTCTTTCAATTTTACTCACTGTTTTATCACTCGTTTGAAGATATTGAAAGTTGTTTTCAAAGGTTTACTAAAACTAATCTTGATTTACAAAGTAAATGATTTTCGTATTGTTTTGAAAATGTACTGCATTTGCTATAGCGTTATGACATGGTTTACGTGTTTTCTTACTACTTAGTTTCATTTACTTTTATTACTTACTGAGTTGGCATACTCACATTACTCCCTGCATGCTGTGTGTAGATTCAGGAAATTCTGAACCCGATAGCGGGTGTTGATTGCTCAGTGGCAGAGTTATCGGAGTTAGCAAGGTAGCGCCCGACGTTCTCAGCACTGCTATTATACCTCTTATCTTCCTTAGATTGTATTTAGTATAATTTTAGACTTAGTCGTATTTAGACATTAGTAGATGTTCGTGACTTGTGGTACCCCGATGTCCGGCTTGGGTATTTATTATGCACTATTCATTTAGACTTACATTATGAGATATGTGATTAATTAAAGGCTTAAAATGACTTTTATTGATTAAATGGTTAATACTGGAGTTGTGTCAGCTGGCCTAGTTTCACGATAGGTGCCATCACGACCGAGTCAGTTTTAGGGTTGTGATAGGAATTGTATAAAATTCAGTTATCTCATCTTTAGTTCACATCAACATTGTTATATTTTGTTATTTTGTTAATTGGGCTTACATAGCGAGTTGGGTTAGGTGCCATCATGACGATGTGGATTTTACATCATGACAAGTTGGTACTAGAGCTCTAGGTTTATAGGTTCTACGAGTCATGAGCAAGTGTCTAGTAAAGTCTTGCGGATCGGTATGATGACGTACATACCTATCTTCGAGAGGCTATAGGACATTTAGGATAAATTTCCCATCATTCTTTCCCTATCGTGCGACATTAATTCAACTTGAAGCGTAACTCTTTGAACTCCTTCCATGCATTTGTATGCGCATGTGAGCACTCGATATCAACGTCTTGGGATTTCATAGATGTGGTGCGACATATGATTTTTATATGCTGGTGATGGGCAAGTCTGGAGGACTTGAGGCCGACTTCTGAATGTAGCTCGAGCACAGGGATTTCTATTGTGTGAGCACGTGCTTTTGGGCTTATATGTCCGCTAGTGTCCCTATGAGTGGAATTTGTGACTGCGGGATGTGTTCAGATAGTTTGATTGTGACGAGAATGATTTGCTTGGGATGTAAAATGGGCTATAAGGTGCTTGATATCTGCCGTAATTGGTTGCATAGTCTCGAGTTATGAGGGTGTTGAAAGATTTTTCATGTTATTCATTTGTGAAATGAAGTATGTTCTTATTTCTTGTTGATGAGTTCATACTCAGGAAGATTAAGTGATGGCGTAATAGTTGTGGCTGCAAAATGGTATAAAAAGATGTTAGTTTAAGGCTAAGTAGGTGGGTTATACCCTGCAGGGTAATCTACGGATGTGTGATCCTTATGATGTTGTGTGGAGACTTTTATTCTACTAGTGGGTTATATTTGTGCGATTTGAGTTGGATCGGTTGTAATAGTTGACCTGACCGTTACGAGGATGAATACGAGGTTTGAAGATGATTTGGGGTACTATAGGGTTTGTGTTACATGGTCTTATGAAGGATTTAGTTGAATTTCGGTGCGGGATCATGTCAGTAATAGAGTATGGCCATTATGAGTTGTCAAGTGTTTTGTTCTATGGCTTTGAGGCAAGTGGGGGAGTCTATTGTCGATGATTTGACTATGCGATTATGTGGTACTAGCTTTAGTTAGAGGCAAACTTGTGAATCAGATATGACTTGCAGAGGCTGGTTTGAGGATGACTTGAGTAAGGGAATTTCTGGATACGGGTTGTATTACACTTTATGGGTATATAGAAATCATGGAATGATGTGAGTTGTTATTCGTGACGGATATCGTGCGCATGGTGTAGGATTTTGCTCGGTTGTGTAAAGGTGGGGTTACTTCTTTGGGTGTTGTGCTAATGGGGCATAGCTCGTTTGGCCCGTTTGGGTAGTGTAATTGAGATTTGGGAAAAATGGATGACACTCGAGAAAGTTCTAATGGATTTAAGATTTATAGGTAGCAATTGTGAATTTTTCCAGATTGGTATATGGCTAAGATCTGAGATTTACATTGGCTGGTGTCGAGACTCGTGGTATATCTATATCATATTTCGGTATCAAGAAGGTGAAGGAAATGACTTTTGATTCACAGAAGGTCTCTTCAGAATGGGTATCTCGGTTGTGGTACTTTTGGGGTGCTTATTACTGAATACATCGGCTTATGGGCTTTAAGGCATGTGGTTTTATGTTAGGACCTTTGATGGTGAGTTTTGGGTAAGGATCGTGGTTTTCTGGCAAGAAGAAGTATCAAATTAAAGGCAATTCAGAGGGAACTTGGAGAAATATGATAGTTTAGTAGTGGGTTGGATAAGCACAGTAATGGATATGATCGATTCCTTGGGTTCTTACGATGTATTGAGTTTTTACAGGTGTTTTGTGGCGATACTATTGGACTTTGGCGACCTGCGTAGCTTGGTGGAGTAAGGGGGATTCAGTTCTAATGGCTTGGCTATGTGAAAATAGGTTTCGAAGAGTTCTCGATGGATTCTACCACGATTTAAGATGGATATCAGCTGCTGGCATGAGGAGCATATTGAGTATTGTGATTTTCTACTAGATGGGATCAAATGGAAGGTTTCTAACTGATCAGATATGTATTCTGCTGGCGACTCAGAGTTGATCATGAGTTTCTTGTACTTCTCATATGATTGCATGATAGATTTGGTGTGTTGTAGCGGATCGAGAGCAAGGTCACAGTTCAGTTTTGAAAGAGAAGGTCATGAAATCTTAAACAACTTGTATTATTTTCGATATTTTGGCGAATGCTATAACTACTTGGTAATTCCAGAGAAGAGTGCACATTTCAGAAGGCACACTGTGTTTTGACTTACAGATGCTTCATTGGTATTGCGGTACTCACCTAGTTGATTAACTGTTGATATTCAGATTTAGCAATATGGCACGGAAGAATTATATAAGTATTCCTCGTGGGATGATTGTGTATGAGAGATGTGTTGGACATTAGGGTGGTGGAGTTGGGATCAGGTAAGGTGATTCATGTTTTCTGTGGATATGGAGACTGGGAGTTCGCAGCAGTAGAGTTTTTCATAGTTGTGGACTGTGAAAATGTGGCCAAAGCTAGCTAGATGGTAGTACGTGTTATGGTTAGGTCATTATGGAATTTTGGAGGGCTATTTATCTGTTTGGGGATGGCCGATATGGATTTTGGGGGCTCATTGGTAGGCCCAATGAGGTTGTGTGTCCTACATCAGGTGGGATATATTGACTCAACACTGTTATTATTGAAGTGTGTGTCATTCAGTTAGAGTTGATCTTGAGCGTGTTCTAATATGCTCTTTGTGTTACTCTTCTATTCCATGAGGGGTTGTGATTCATTGGTCATATGCACACATGGTGCGGTTCCATTGGGGCCTTATAGCGGAATTTGAGTGAGATGGGTATTCGGGTGTTGAATGATTGATTGTGCATTTGTTATGTTCTTTAGAGTTTGTGTGCCATTATGTCATTTACTTTTCTGTGATTATGGTCATGCAAATTAGGTACTTGATGTCGAATTGCGTGTGATTATCAATTTTGAGCATGGTGGCTTAAGGTATTTCATATGGAATAGAGTTTGGATGGGGTCACGCATTGTAGCAGAGTTATGTGGAAATATGGTCCTTTGTGTTAGAATCGTGTGTTATGGTTCTATGGTGTCTGATGAGTTCTTAGCATTGAGTTGTGGTGGTATTGGTGGAGCGTGTGGGATGGTTCTCTCACTGGACTCATTTTCTATGTTTAAGTACATTTGACTTGTCGTGTATTGGTGCACGGATTGCAAGGTTGTGACTTTAGGTTGTAATGGTGTGACATGTTAATAGAATAGTTGTGCTTGATTAGGAAAGGTCATTTGACCTAGAACGGGTGCTATCGAATCTTATTACGATATATTTGGAAAGATAATGTTGTTGATCAGCTTAGAAAATTTGGTTATAGTTCTTGTCGAAGGAGAGCGAGCTCAATGACCTATTGAACGGATGAATGGTTATGAGTTATGTATGTTTCTTTCATTATCAGCAGTGTACGAAGGTTTTATAATGAGGTTTTATTTGATATGAGGTTTATTACTGGTATTGGGTTCTTTTGAGCAACTACTATTGTGGGAAATTTTGCTACGAGTTTGCGAGTCATGTGGTATGTCATGTGATTACATATTGGGTTATGGTTGTGGCTTGATGCAGCTCGTTCAAACTTATACAGAGTGTAGATGCGAGGTTCGGGTCTTGTAAGAAATTTCAGACGTTGGTAATTGGATTTTGGGGTTTGCGGGCTAAGTTTGAACTAATGATCTCCAGTTATGTTGTGTTATCAGGCCTATATGGAATAAGGTGATGTGGGTTCACCCACGGGTATGTGCATGGTTACATGGCGGTTTGATGGCTTTGGAACAATTTTTGGAACGCTTGAGGACAAACATATGTTTAAGTGGGGGAGAATGTAACGACCCGACCGGTCGTTTTGAGCATTTGTACTTTGCTCGGTAATTGAGGGCATGAGTAGCTCTGTATGATGTATTATGACTTATGTGAAACGTTGGATTTAGTTTTCAAATTATTCAGAATCGATTTGGAAGAATAAAATTCATGATTTAAGCTTTAAGTGGGAAGAGTTGACCAAGTTTGACTTTTTAGCATTTGACCTTGGATTGGAATTTGTTGGTTCCTTTAAGTTCGGAAGGTAATTTTGGACTCGAGTGCATGCCCGGATTTACAATTAGATATTTCCAGAAGGATTCAGCGCTAATTGGCGAAAATTAGAAATTTGAAAGTTTGGAAAGTTCATAAGTTTGACTGATAGTTGACTTTGAGGATATCGGACTCGGGCTGTGGTTCCGGGGATTGGAATAGTTTCGTTATGTCATTTGGGACTTTTGTGCAAAATTTGAGTTTATTCCAGGTTGATTTGATATGTCTCGGCCCGAGTTTTGGATGTTGAAAAGTTCAAAGTTCATTAAGTTCGATTTGAGGTGAGATTCATTATTATGACGTTGTTTGATGTGATTTGAGACCCCGAGTAGGTCCATGTTATGTTACGTGACTTATTGGTATATTCGGACGAGGTCCCGAGTGGCTCGGATAAGTTTCGGATGTGGTTTGTATCGTTTGGAGCCTTGTTGAATTTGTTAATTTTTTGTTTACTGATGCCTTCGCACCTGCGCATAAGGGACCATAGGTGTGTGCTCGCGGAAGCGTGAAGCTGGTCGCAGAATCGGCCTGGGGAAGGCTAGCTGGGGAGGCTTTGCATAAGCGGTTCTACTTACGCAGAAGCGCGATTGCAAAAGCGACCCTATATATCGCAGAAGCGGCCATGGTGGTCAAGGCTGTCTCGCAGGTGAATGACTTTGTTCCACAAAAGCGAAGGTCGCAAGTGCAACCTACTATCCTCAAAGGCGGAAAATACTGGTCATAATGCTTTAAGTTCGAGGGTTGGGAATTTTTATCACATATTGAGCTATAGACTTCGAAATTGAGCGATTTTAGAGGCAAATGTCATCACTAATATTAGGGTAAGTGTTCTACACTCGGTTTTGATTAAATTACATGAATTTATCCTCATTTTTGGCATTTGGTTGATGATTTCAAAAGAGAAATTGGGAGTTTTTTACTAATGTTTCATAGAGCGAATTCTTGAGTTTTGAATACCGATTTGGAGTCGGATTTGAACAAAACTAGTATGGTTGGACTCGTAATTGAATGAGTTGTCGAATTTTGTGAGTTTTGTCGGGTTCCGAGGTTCGGGCCTAGGTTTGACTTTTGGGTTGATTTTTGGGCTTTTGATTAAAGTTTGACCTTTATTGATTGGGTTTATTCCCTTCGGCATTATTTTATGTATTTGAGTTGCTTTTGGCTTGTTTTGACAGAGGTTGGTACGCACAGGATGTCATTTTAGAGCATCATTTGGCTTGCTCGGTATTAGATTTGGCTTGTTAGAGGTAAGGTAAGTAACACTTCTAAACTTGGTGCTGAGGGTATGAAACCCCAAATTTTGTGTTATGTGTTGGGTGTTGAGGTAACGTACATGCTTGGTGACAGGCGTGTGGGAGTGCACTATAGATGTTGTTATTTAGTCGATTCCATGTAACTGTGTAGCTATCTTATCTTAACATTTTTACTGTACTATATCTGTTAGAGCGCTCGATCTGTGATTTATGCTAGAAATCATGTCTAGGCTAATGCTGGTACTATTGGTACCCACAATGGTCGTTCCTTGATGTTGAGTTATCTGCTTAAATGTAGTTATGTACTCAGTCGCATTCACCATTTCATACCATATCATATCTCCGTCTCTGTTATTGTGTATTTTTACATCTCATATAATTGATTTGGACTGCTTACCATGAGTGTCGTGAGCCCGAGAGATTGGAGAGATTGATGACTGAGTGAGGCTGTGGGGCTTTTGTGAGTGGTATTTATCTAATGGGCTACATGTCGTAGCAGGATTTATTGATTCATGTCAGGATTTGGCTTATTATAGTGCTTGGGCTGGATCGGCTCCTCCGGTGACTGCATATCAACAGTGAGCGCAATTTCTAGCAATTATTTACATTTGGGTTGGATCTGCCCTGGTCTATTTGCATTTGGTGCTGGATCTGCCCCCGTTCATTTGCATTAGGCTGGATCTGCCTTGGACCTATCATGTTTGGGCTGGACCTGTCCTGCTCAATACTGAGTGTTGAGCATAGCGAGTGAGAATACAAGATAGCGAGATTGATTACTCTAAGAGTGTGAGTACATGAGTTCATCACTGAGATGCATTGTATTCAACTTACGTACTTGTGATAGAGGTATAGAGGTGCATTTCCTTCTACTACATGGTTTTGATGACATTCATGATTTCACCTATATATTGACATGTAGGCATAGAGATATATTTTCGTCATACTAACTGAAAAATGAAACATCTTATTTATTGTTGAAATGCTTTTGGGAAAAATCAAAGCTTTCAAACTTATTCATATATTTTGGGGGTTCTCGGTGAAATTTTTGGGATCTACTGTATACTTGAAAAGCATGCATAATTTCCATAGATGGGCTTATCTAGTGGGCTGGGTTAGGTTCTATCACGACGATGTAGATTTTGGGTCGTGACATTTTGATAGGTTACAAGTACTTTGGTTAGAACTTAGAAGTACTTTACTTTATATTTTGATCTAACAAACTTACTATCCTGAACCAGATAAGGAACCTGTTACACATTTACAAGACCTCAAGATCACAAGATTCCAAGTTGGGATTCAGCATGGAAATATGATTCAACTCTCCAGAGTGGAAGGAACAGCTGAGGGACCAGGTCCCTACCAGTTCTCGAGGAGACTGTACGTAGTCAACTTTCCAGCTGAAAAGTTGCTGCCTTCACACGCTACAGTGCAGGAACAATGTTGCAGTCAACTTTCCATGGAAGACTTTTTACCTACCTTGCTTACATTATTGCAAGTGATGTCACACATGTATATATGCATTCAAAGGAGGTAAAACACTACACTTGAACACTTAGAGATCTCTCTCAAGCTCACTCACGTGACTATTTAGCTAGAGAGTTTCAAGTGACTCAAGAACAAAGAACAAAGTAACTACGAACCAGTTCCCACATCGAGTTATTGTGTGTCCTTAGTTGAGTTGTGACTTTGTAATAGTTCTTCAAATTGTAATTCCTATCTAGCTTGTTTAGAAGCATTATATAGGAAACCCTCGTAAACCTTAAACCTTCATGTTTAAGTTGTTTACCTTGAAAATGTTAATTACAATTGAATTTGACTTTGTGGATCTAAAAATACATGATTAATTTTCATGGTAGTTGTTTAGTGATAGATGCCAAGTGTGAGTCAATAAAATGAGAAAAGAGCTTGAGGATAGTATGCTATGCAAACTGAATGGACGTGAATCGGGGTCTCGAGGTTGAGCTAAAGTGCTCGAGTGGGGCTGATCGATGAAGGATTAATAGTTCCAAGGGCCTCAATAATGACTCTTTATGATCAATGATGAATAATAACTGAGGAAAAATAAATGAAACACAATAAATGTAAGCAATAAATCTAAGGAAAGACAGTGGAGAATGTTTTTGTTCTTGTATACAATATCATGTATCTTACAAAAAGATAAGGGTCCCCTTTATATAGGAGGGGGAATCCCAACATAGTACAGGTACATTTATTATAAAGATATGCGACTGGTACATCCATTTAATGTCACGGTATAGACTTGTACTATTCTTGTAGACCTGGTAAACTCTTACCACACGCCTTGGGAATTTCCCGCTTATCCATGATAGCTACCGATCTGCACTATCCCAAGGTTGAGCATAGGGAACCCTCTAGGTCGAACCTCGAGTTGTGCCTCGGGCCTTCCGAAGACGGGATATGGAATGTCATAATGATCATAAAATCGGACTCTCCAACTTTAGCCGTATACAGATAGTCCTCGTGTTTCTTAAAATAGAATGATATGAAATGACTTTGACCACGATTTCCTCGAGCCTCTCATGATGACGTCATGATTGTGATGTAAGCTTTTGTGGTG
This sequence comes from Nicotiana tabacum, assembly GCF_000715075.1. Lineage (NCBI taxonomy): Eukaryota > Viridiplantae > Streptophyta > Magnoliopsida > Solanales > Solanaceae > Nicotiana > Nicotiana tabacum. Next base: position 76,136,040 of record NC_134086.1, on the reverse strand, counting down.
ACTGAAAAATCCCATCGGTTCATCTCCTAAGAAGCATTGAATACACTGCCGGTTCTTTTTCCGAAAAGCGGTGATTGCGCCGCCGATCCGTTTCCCCAAAAATATTGGTTGTGCCTGTTGATATGTTTCCCAAAGGCATTGATTGCGTCGTCAGTTACGTTGTTGTCTTTCTATAAATGGGATATTACTTGAAAAAAGATTTCACCCAGTCATTCTTAAAGAGCCTTTAACCCTTTTCTTCTCTTCATCCTCAACCAAACTTTTATTTCTATGGTTTAAATCCGTGGTCATAAGGTTGCACAATAGCAGTTTTACTAGCTGTCGCACCCTTTTTTTTCCTTCGCGGAGAAAGTCCGAGTTCCGACGTTCATGGGGGTAATAACTCATTTCCTTATGGGATTTGGGTATCTGAAGAGTCGCCACCTAACGGATTATGGTGCGTTAGGTCACCTAGAGTGGTTAACTCTTAGACTTGTTTGCATTACCAGAGATTTAGCGTAAGAGCTCGAAATAAACTTGAGGAATAGGTGTTAGGCACCCCTCTCTGTCCACAATGGTGGGTCCTGGACGAACTTATACTTACGAATAAGTCTTTTAACAAATAAGTAGCTGAAACACATAAAAGCATGTTGGACATTGTATGAAAAAGACTTTGTACAAGCTGCATATAAAAAGTAAAGTTTAAATTGGGAAAAGGGGTCCTAGGTTGGTTAGCCTACTAATTTAAACCTGTTAAATCTGGACAGTTTTAAATAACCAAAGCATAGTTTCAGAGTTGCAGAATTTAAATCACCCTATAGGCTTGACTAAACATAGAACAATGATGTCCTAAGAGCATGCTATCTACATTGATGCAGTAAAACAGCGAACAGTTTTAAACGAATACTTGAGATCTTATAGACATGTTTTTTAGTAGTAGTAAATAAAGGCGGTGTTTGAAAACTCATTAAAGAAGCGGACAGTTGATTAAACCAGTTCAAAAAGGAACTAACATGGACTAAATTGATTTGATTAACTAAATTGATTTTAAGCTTTATAGGCAGGATTTCTACAAGAATTGATTTTAATTCCTATAGGCATGGTATCTAATTGTTAAGACTGTTTGAGAAGAGTACCAAAATAGCAGACAATCAGTTGGTCATAAGAGACATTCAGACTCAGGAAAATAACACTTAACAAATAGATATCACATGAGAATGGTGGCACATAAGAATCACATTAGGGTACATGGATAGGGATAAAGGAAACATATACGCACGAACTGCATACAACACTTAGGATCTTGGGGACTTTAACAGGTTAGTCATGCTAGGCAAAGAAATACGAGGGAAAGAGTGCACACATTGAACAGGACAGAAATTTAGACATGCTAGGTAAGGAAGTAAGCAAGAAAGAGTGCAGAATGTAAAGAATACATTGAACATGTAGATTTTAGACATGCTGAGCAAAGATGTAGGCAGAAAATTGAACTCATAACTGATGAACTACTGCAATAATGAAAACACATAGGGTTTGAATCTCAAAACTTAATTAGATACATACCAGTTGAAGAAAGGTGCAGAATATGAAGCAAATAAAGTTCTAATATCTAGCCTTGGATTTCAGCCGGTTAGATCAGCAAGTATCACAAATAAGAGAAGAGAAAGAGATCTTTTAATGTGTAAATGTGCTTTCTGTGAACTCAATGTTCTGTCTAATGAGAGTGGAAGAAAGCATATAAATAGTAGTTTGAAAGCTAGGTAAATAAGGTAAGAATCAAATTGTTCAGTAATTGGAGAATCTCAAAATCAATTAAAGTAAAATCAGTCCAAGTCTTCCCTTAATTAATGGAGTCATTTCAAACGTTAAAGAATAGGTACCAAATAAGGAAAGAGTTCAAATACCTAGGTACCTAATAGGCAATTAGGGGTAGACACATAAAGTTCTAATTAAGGAAATAACAGTAAGAATCAACTAATAACGCATACAAGGTATGGGAAAATTAATTAAGGCAAGCAAATCAATCAAATCGAGTAGAAAGGTAAGAATCGAAAGTTTAATGGAAAGTGTTCAAACCAACCTAAGAAATAAGGAATTCAGAATATACAATGGTTCAATCAAATAGAAAGCCATGAATAGAGTCAGCATGTTCAGCATATAAATAAGGTAAAACATGGATAGTTAGGAATCGACATATAACTTTAACAAAACAAAAGTTAAACAATACAGATTCAATGAGAAAGATACAGGTCTTGATGTGAATAGTCAAGATGAACACAAGCACATAGAATCAGTAAAAGCTCAAACTAAGAAACTCAGTAAAAGCATATTAAGGCCAGAAAGTTACGAGAAATTACAAGAACTCAAACCAAAAACCAGTCAGATATACTAATACTCAGAAACTAAATAGAACCCTAAAAATTAGGGCTTTCAGCACATGCGAGTTAAGGTCGTAGTAGACTCATAGAATCAGTCAAAATATGTGTGAAGCAGAAGTTTAAACACAAAAAATCATCAAATAAATTTTAAACAGAAATTCCGGAAACCCTAGTTTTAGGAAAAGATGAAAAATCACTTGAAATCATATGATTCTTGTAAAGAATCTCAAGGCTATTGTAAAACACAGAAGAAACAAACTCAAATCATTTTAGATATATATATACAGATCTAGAAGGTTTAGAAAAGAAATTTGGGTTTCGAAGAGGACTATACAGAGATGAAGAGACATACTGAAAAACCCTTAGATCGTAGCTAATACAATACAATCTCACTCGAAATCACACCGGAATAGTCCAGAACAGGCGAGAGATGAACCCTAGATGCAAGTCGATATGGCCCCAGTTCCTTGAGGGCCTTAGAGATGGCAAGAATGACATGAGAGAAGCCATTGGAGGCCTGAGAAATGGTGAGAGGTCACTGGAGATGGCCATAGATGGTGATCGGTGCTTGGAGATTAGGGTTTAGGTTGAGAGTGTTTGAGAGCAGAGATGATTTTAGGGCAGCAGGGTTGGTTGTGAAATGAATTAGGTTTGGGGGGTATAGGTTAGTGTGAGCACCTAATTTTTGTTCTACATGAAAATAACTCCTAAAAATAAACCAAATAATGATTTGTTTAAGGGATTTTAGATGTTTTTCTTTGTTTAGTTGCATTACATATTTAGCTTTTAGTCTTTAGAAAGTAGTATTTTTATTTAGTTTTAAGTAAATTAGTTATTGTAATAGATAAACAATTTTAATTTTTACAAATTAGATAGACTTAGGATTAATTTAGGATTTTATTAGATTTTAAAATAAAAAAAAAAGAAAATGGAAAAATTTTTGATTTAGTCTTAGTGTATTGGGCCAAAGTTAATTAGCGTAAATTCATGACCCAAATCCCTTCAGTCCCAATACCCATTAGACCCAATACCCTAAAAACCCTACTCTCTCACCTTTAATAGATTTTTTTTAGACTACCAAAACCTAGAGAACTAACGCCTAAACCCTTAGGAGCTATCCTCCGTTTTTCACAGACCCCCCCTGGATCTTATCTTCTTAGACACAAACCACAAAGAAAAACGAAAAGAACACATCTATTTCTAGACTCTATGACCAAAACCAGTAGCAGTACCCTCACCAGTCCACCCCCTTAACCTCTACGACGCTTTCCTACCAACACCAACAGCTGCTTCTTCACCGGAAACCAATCAACCTCCCAGCCGTTTCCCCTGGTTCGTGAATGACCACCCTTGAACAGGGTGGATCTTTTTCTTCAATACTCAGTTCCAGAATATCTCACCTCACAGCAGACCCATTTTTGCTATTTAACAATCAAAAATGACCGGAAACCACTCACATACGAATAGTAAGAGAAACAGAGGTACACGGACAGAGAGAGAAGGGAACGGGAATGAACACATCTTATTTCCTTCTTTCAGTTCTTTTTCGATTTTTCATCTCAAACTTGGAGGTGTTATCCTTTTATTTTCCATTCCAAATGGATGATATTTGAGTTTGTGTTTGTTGCGAATTTTGTCGCCGATTTGAGGTTCCATTCGAGCTACTGTCTGATTTGACTCCCATTATAGCTATGGTTTCATTTTGTTTTGCTTGTGTAACTGCTGAATTCAAAGTTACAAATTAAAACCAAAACAAAAATATAAAAATAAAGAGGATTTGAAATCCAATTCAGTTTCTATTCTTGTATTTCATTTTTGGAATGGCGATTAACCTTTGGATTTTGGAGGAACTTTTTGGCTACTACTAACTGTTTGAATTGCCATATCTACTTTGCTGGGATCTTGAATTGTATTTCTGCCTTATTTGGCCTACTTTAGCACTTTCTCGTGTCGATTAGTTTAGAGTTGATTTGGAGTTCCGTTCAAGGTGCCGAGGTTGTTGGGCAAAATTTCCGGTCGAAATCTAATCTTGCGCTCGATATTTGTTGTTGTAACCAATTTGCAGTGAAGCTATAAATGTCCGATTTCACTATCTTTAATCATTTTATTGACCTATTGTTTGTGCTTAGTTGTTGGTTGAGGTTATCTTGATAAAATCTTGGTATGAAGTAGCCTACTGTGTAATGGTTGAAATCACCCATGTGCTTTTGTGTTCCTGCTGCTTTTTCACATTCTTTAATACTGTTTGTGGTTTAAGAATATTTGTAGAAATTGAAGAATTATTGGCCTAGTTGATTGTTACGTAAGTCTTGAGTTTTTCACTTGGGATTAAAAGGATTTGGGTCATAATTTAATGGAAATAGGCATTGGCATTAAGAGATCATTTTTGAACATATAACTTTATGGTGCGTTTTAAGAAGGAACCATAATTGGGTTTGGCATTACTTCGTTAATTTTGACTTTAGAATGGTGTTACAATATTAGGGACAATTGGGGTAGTAAATTCATTGACCAATTGGGTCATTGGGGTAATTGTGATTAATTGGAATTAAGCCATGAAGTTCTGAACATAGTAACGAGAATTTGGAACTTTGATATTTTATTGCTCCCATTTAATGTTTTTATCACTTGTAATATTCGTAGTTTGCTTTAGGCACATTTAATATATCATCGTTTAAAGTAAACTTAATTTTGATTCTAAAAACAAACCAAGGTATGCATTCGTGCAACATCGATCAAAACTTTTCTTAAATAACTAATAAAGCATGATTAATTGTGGACACGTACGCGTGACATAATTTTTGACATGCCAAGCAAAACAAGTACATGTACGCGTGACTTAATTCTTTAATTACGAATAATCAAGCAATTAGAAGTGGTAAAAGGTAAATGCACATAGGTTCTAAAATAAGTAATTAGACAATTTAAGCCGAGTATAAATCGCTAAGCGACCGTGCTAGAACCATGAAACCTGGGAATGCCTAACACCATCTCCCGAGGTAACATAATTCCTTATCTAAAATTTCTTGTTCGCAGACATTTAAATACTGTTGCAAATTTTCTCGATTTGGGATTTAAAAATAAACTGGTGACTTGGGACACCAAATATATTATTCCAAGTGGCGACTCTGAAAAATAAATAAAATAATCCTATTTCTAATAATGTCACTTTAATATGAAAAATTCCCTTATATACCATCCCGAGTGGTAAAAAGGAGGTGTGAAAGCTCTGGCGACTCGGCTGGGGATAAGAACCCAAAATCGTTGGTTCAGGGTTCAAGAATTCGAGCTTGTTAATGTGATTTTTACTTGGCTTTATTTATTGTTGATGTTACTGTATTTTGTAGACCTAATATGCATATTGCCTTTTATTTACCGCTTTGATATTACTTGAACTATATTAAACTGTCTCCCTACGCCTACCTTCTGAGTTATCTAAAAAATGGTGCACACATTTGCGTGACCCACTTTTTTTGTTAGAAGTTATACCAAATAGAATGAGGTTGGGCCAACAGCAAGGCCGGGTAGACTTTCGTGCTCCCGGTACGTTGCCCCCTCTTTGGTTCGAGTTGTTTGCTCCGGTAAGTGTGACGACCCGACCGATCATCTTAAGAATTTATGCCCCGATCCCCTATTAACTGCTCTCCCTATGTTTGTTCCTGCTATTGTGAGTTGATGAGAGGAATTGTTTAGAGTTTCGGAGAGTTTTGGGACACTTAGTTCCTCAATGAGACCTTAAATTTTGAAAATTTGACCGTAGTTGGAAAAGTGTGAAGACGGCCTCGGAATAGAATTCTGATGGATCCGTTAGCTCCGTTGGGTGATTTTGGATTTAGGGGCATGTTCGGATTGGGTTTTGGAGGTCCGTAGCTAATTTAGGCTTGAAATGCCGAAAGTTGAATTTTTGAAGTTTCCGGTTCGATAGTAAGATTTTGATCCGAGGGTCGGAATGGAATTCCGGAAGTTGGAGTAGTCTGTAATGTTGAATGTGACGTGTGTGAAAAATTTCAGGTCATTTGGACGAGGTTTGATAGACTTTTTGTTTGAAAGTGTATTTTGAGAGTTTTTGAAGTTCTTAGGCTTGAATCCGATGCTAATTTGTTTATTTGATATTGTTTGAGCTATTTTGGAGATTTGTATAAGTTTGGATAGTGGTATATGACTTGTCCGTGCTTTTGGTTGAGGTCCCGGGGGCCTCGGGATGATTTCGGATGGTTAATGTGGAGTTGGAACATCGAGTTTGCAGCTGAAGTTCTTTGGGCTGCTGTCATCACCGCATCTGTGGGTTGGAGGCCACAGATGCGACTCCCGCAGATGCGGAATTTAGCCGCAGAAGCGGCCATATAAGGAAAGGCGATGTGTCGCAGGTGCGGATGAGTTCACGCACCTACGTGACCGCATATGTGATGAACAGGTCGCAGGTGCGGACTTGGGGAATTAATGAGTATTCGCATGTGCGGTCATTCTTTCGCAGAAGCAGGACCGCCGATGCGTCCCTTGACCGCAGAAGCAGAATTGCTGGGTTGAAAATAGGAACTTCGAGGGTTTGGTTTCAAAAGATGGAAAAAATGATTTGGAGCTCGGGAGAGGGCGATTTTGGGAGGAATTTTAAGAGGAAATCAATGGGTAATAATTCCTTAACCCTTTCTAGTTGTATTCCATTAATCTATTGTTACTTTTGTCATTTAATTTCGGATTTGAGATGAAAATTTGGGAAAAATTGGAAGAAAGTTCTTTAACCTAGAATTCAATTTTTGATTGCGAGTTTGACCTTGGATTTGGATAATTTTGGTTTGCATAAACTCGTGAGAGTATGAGGATTGTGAAAATATAAATTTTACACGATTCTAAGATGTGGGCCCGAGGGGCGTTTTGGTCATCTTACCTAATTTTGCGTATTAGCCTAGAATTTATTTGTAGAATCAGTTACTTGAAGTGTTATTTACATTATGCAATCGAATTGAATAGATTTGGGTCATTTGGAGTCGAGTACTCGTGGCAAGAACGTGGTTTTGGGTTGATTTTGAGCCAATTCGAGGTAAGTGGCTTGCCTAAACTTGTGGGGGGGACATTTCCCCTTAGGATTGGTATTGTGATATTTGAAATGCCTTGTACGTGAGGTGACGAGTGCGTACTTGTGCTAATTGTTGAAAACCATGTTTTCATTAAGTAACTTTAATTGTGTTTTCCCGTCCTATTTATTCTACTTGCACTTTTAAACATGTTGTTAGCTTAGAGAAGCATGTCTAATTGACTTAATTGCTTTATTTGCTTTTACTTCTTTATTTGGATTACGTGAAGCATGCTAGGTTAGAATTACCCGTGTTACTTTGGTATGAAGTAGAGTTTATTTGAGTATTCTTTATGCCATTGTTGTATGTTTTACTTTGGGACTACAGGATGGCATCCCGGGAGATCCCTGCAGGCATTTATGATGTGAGCTGAAGTGCGGGATACTGAGAGATCCCCAGCACGTATATTGAGTATACCAAGAGATCCTCGAGATACCAAAAGATCCCTAGCATATATTGAGGATGCCGAGAGATCCTCGGGATACCAGGATATCCCTAGCATACATTGGGGATACCAAGAGATCCCTAGCATACATTGAGGATACCAAGAGATCCTCAGGATACCAAGAGATCCCTAGCATACATTGAGGATACCAAGAGATACCTAGCATACATTGAGGATACCAAGAGATCCCTAGCATACATTGAGGATACTAAGAGATCCTCGACATACAAAGAGATCCCTAACATACATTGAGGATCCTCGGCATACAAAGAGATCCCTAACATACATTGAGGATACCAAGAGATCCTCGGGATACCAAGAGATCTCAGGCATATATTGAGGGCACTAAGAGATCCTCGGGATACTGAGGGATCACCAGTTATTATCTTTGTGAAGAGTGGTATTTCCTTGTGAGTGTTTTTGTCTCTGTTTCAGTTGTTGTTATCCTTATTATCATGTATTAGTTCTTACTGTTAATTTTCAACTATAGTGCTTATCTTATTCTGTTATACCTGATATTTCATTTAATTTCAGTAGGTCCCTGACCTTCCTCGTCACTACCCGACCGAGGTTAGGCGTGACACTTACTAAGTACCATTGTGGTGTACTCATGCTCTTTCTACGGATGTTTTTATGTGCAGATCTAGGTATCTCCATTCGGACTTATCACTTGTGAGATGAGGCGCTTGTACAGACTCTGAGGTAAATCTTCCGCGTCCACAGACCGAAGTGTCCCTTTCTACTCCCCCTTTTTGCATTGGCCCTTCTGTACTTTCATTTCCTTGTTAGATATTCTAGAGTTAGATGCTTGTAGAAAATTCAAGGCTTGTGATCATGAGATTCAGGGTTTTGGGAGATGTGTTTAGCTTTCGAGAGATATTATTGTGTATGCTAAGTGGCATTTTAAGTTACTGTTTTATTACACTACTTCGGTTTTAAATTATTTCTTTGCAAATTGGTTTATTTTTCCGCATTGTTAGGCTTACCTAGTCGTAGAGAATAGGTGCCGATACGATGGTTCATGGAGAGCGAACCGGGGTCGTGACAAGTTGGTATTAGAGCTCTAGGTTCATAGGAGTCATGAATCACAAACCGATTTATTAGAGTCTCGTGGATCAGTACGGAGATGTCTGTACTTATCTACGGGAGGCTATGTAACTGTTAGGAAAAATTCCACTTCATTTGAATTCCCTATCGTGCGAGGTTCTTGACATTACAATCCTAAACCTCTATATTCCATTCTCTCACAGATGGTGAGGACACGTGCTACCAGAGATGATAAGACACCTGCACCCACTGCGAGAGCCGTCAGAAGTTGGGGCCGGGGTAGAGGCCGAGGATGCACATGCGGTGCAGCCAGAGCACCCGCGTGAGCTACCACCGAGGAGCCACCAGTAGTTCTAGCCAGATCCCAAGCACCGAATACGCCTACTGCTACTACTACTCCAGCACTTCAGGAGACATTAGCACAGTTCCGAAGCATGTTTGGTACATTAGTTCAGGCGGGGCTAATTCGGGTTGTACCAACTACTTCACAAATCGGGGAAGGGACCTAGACTTCCGCCACCCTCACTTCAGAGTAGTGAGTTGTAATTGGTCGGGTTCCAGGTGTCATAGTGACACAGTCTGTGGTCCCAGTACATCGAGTGGTGAGGATCTCTCACCGAATAGAGGACAGACGAGGTCAAGAGAGAGAGTATAGGGAAGTGAGGAGACCTCGTAGGCTGGAGAGACCCACTGGTCCTTATTTTAGAGGAATAGTACATCATGGTAGAGGTTTTGTGGGACAACCATCTCAGTTTGGATCTCAGATTTCACATAGTGTTTCAGGTGTTCAGGCGTCTTGGAGTACGCGTACCGCACAGTTCCCACTGCCATTTCCTCAAAGAGCTTGTTTTGAGTGTGGTGACACACGCCATCTAGTGAGGGATTGCCCTAGACATGGAAATAGTGCACCTCTACAGACTTCTCAGCCACAGCGCGCTCCGCAGAGTTCTTAGTCTATGATTGTAGCACTAGTTGCTACCCCACCTGCTCAGCCAGCTAGAGGGGAAGGCCAAGCAAGATATTATGCCCTTCCTGCCCCTACCGAGGCTTTTGCCTTCGATTCTGTCATCACAGGTATTGTAGTGGTTTGTCATAGAGGTGCATCGGTTTTATTCGATCCAGGATCCACTTATGTGTCTTCTTATTTTGCTAAGTATTTGGGTGTACCTCGGGATTCTTTGAGTTCCCATATTTATGTTTCTACTCCTATGGGAGATTCTCTTGTTGTGGACTGCATTTATCGGTCGTATTTGGTTGCTCTTAGTGGTTTTGAGACTAGACCCAATTTATTATTGCTCAGCATGGTAGATTTTGATATTATCTTGGGCATGGACTGGTTGTCGCCCCATTATGCTATTCTTGATTGTCACACCAAAATTATGACGCTGGCTATGCCAAGTGTAATGCATGTTGAGTGGAGGGGTACTTTAGGTCACACTCCCAGTAGAGTTATATCTTTCCTTAAGGCTCAGCGAATGGTTGAGAAGGGGTGTGACGTGTATTTAGCTAATGTCAGAGATGTCAATATTGATACCCCATAAGTTGATTCAGTCCTAGTAGTACGGGATTTTCCCGATTTGTTTCCCGATCTGAGTTGAAGGATCAGTTACAGGAATTGCTTGATAAGGGTTTTATTCGGCCTAGTGTATCACCTTGGGGTGCTTCTTTCTTGTTTGTGAAGAAAAAGTATAGTTCTATGCGTATGTGTATTGATTATCGCCAGTTGAATAAGGTTACAGTGAAGAACCGTTATCCTTTGCCTCGTATTGATGATCTATTTGACCAGCTTTAGGGCGCACGAGTGTTTTCTAAGATTGACTTGCGCTCAGGTTACCATCAGTTGAAGATTCGGGAGCCAGATATCCCGAAAACTGCTTTCAGGACTCGATATGGTCATTACGAGTTCCTTGTTATGTCGTTTGGGCTGACTAATGCCCCAACAGCCTTTTTGCATTTGATGCACAGTGTGTTCCGGCCGTATCTTAACTCGTTAATCATTGTCTTTATTGATGATATTTTGGTGTATTCCCGGAGTCAGGAAGATCATGAGCAGCACCTGAGGACAGTGCTTCAGACCTCGAGAGAAAAGAAATTACATGCAAAGTTCTCGAAATGTGAGTTTTGGTTGAATTCTGTGGTTTTCTTGGGTCATGTGGTATCGAGTGAGGGTATACAAGTGGATCTGAAGAAAGTAGAGGTGGTGCATATTTGGCCCAGACCATCCTCAGCTACAGAGATCGGTAGTTTCCTTGGCTTAGCGGGTTACTACCGCCGTTTGGTGGAGGGGTTTTCATCGATTGCTTCCCCAATGACCAGACTGACCCAGAAGGGGTGCTACGTTCCAGTTGATGGAAGAGTGTGAGGCGAGCTTTCAGAAGCTCAAGACAGCTTTGACTACAACCCCAGTTTTGATATTGCCTATAGGTTCGGGGTCTTATACCATTTATTGTGATGCCTCGATGATTGGCCTTGGGGTAGTTTTGATGCAGGACGTTAGGGTGATTACCTATGCATCCAAACAGTTAAAGGTTCATGAAAAGAATTATCCTATCCTCGACCTTGAGGTTGCTGCCGTTGTTCACACCTTAAAGATCTGGCGTCATTATTTGTACGGTGTGCCTTGTGAGATTTATGCTGATCATCAGAGCTTGCAACACCTGTTCAAGCAAAAAAGATCTAAATTTGTGCTAGAGAAGGTGGTTAGAGTTGCTAAAGGACTATGATATCACTATTTTGTATCACCCGGGCAAGGCCAATGTCGTGGCCGAAGCTTTGAGTCACCGGAAAGAGAGTTTGGGTGGCGATGGATGTTCTGGCCTTAGCCATCTAGTTCATGAGATTGGACCTTTCAGAGCCAGTCGGGTTCCAGCTTGCGTGGTTTCTCAGTCTTCATTATTTGATTGTATCAGGGAGCGTCAATATGATGACCCTTATTTGTTTGTCCTCAAAGATATGTGTCTATTGGTGATGACGGGGTATTGAGGATTCAGGGTCGGATTTGTGTGCCCAATGTTGATGGGCTTCGGGAGTTGATTCTAGAGGAGGCCCATAGTTCGCGGTATTCCATTCATCCGGGTGCCGCGAAGATGTATCAGGATTTGAGACAGCACTATTGGTGGAGGCGGATGAAGAAAAATATAGTTGGATTTGTAGCTCGGTGCCTTAACTATCAGCAGATGAAGTATGAGCATCAGAGTATGGGTGGGTTACTTCAGCAGATAGAGATTCTGGACTGGAAGTGGGAGCGTATCATTATAGACTTTGTAGTTGGGCTCCCACGAACTTTGAGAAAGTTCGATGCTATTTGGGTGATTGTTGATTGGCTGACCAAGACCACACACTTTATTCCTGTGTGTACTACTTATTCTCTGGAGCGGTTGGCGGAGATTTATATCTGGGAGATTGTTCGTCTGCATGGTATTCCAGTTTCCATCATTTCGGATAGAGGTAATCAGTTCACATCATGGTTCTGGAGGGCCATTTAGCATGAGTTGGGTACTCGGGTGGAGTTGAGTAGAGCATTTCACCTTCAGACGAACAAACACTCCGAGTGCACTATTCAGATTCTTGAGGATATTTTCCGTGCATGTGTGATTGAATTTGGAGGGTCTTGGTATCAGTTCTTGCCATTGGTGGAGTTTGCTTACAACAACAGTTATCAGTCCAGTATTTACATGGCACCGTATGAGGCTTTATATGGTAGGCGGTGTAGATCTTCGGTAGGTTGGTTTGAGCCAAGCGAGACTATATTATTGGGCACAGACTTGGTTCAGGATTCTTTGGAGAAGGTTAAAGTGATTCAGGATAGACTCCGTATAGCCCAATCCATACAGAAGAGGTATGCATACCGGAAGGTTCGTGATGTTTCATATATGGTAGGTGAGTGGGAAGGGCGTTATGAAATTTGGGAATAAAGGTAAGTTGAGTCCGAGGTTTATTGGTTCTTTTGATATATTGAAACGTGTTGGGGAGGTTGCTTATGAGCTTGTCTTACCTCCCAGCATGGTAGGAGTTCATCTGGTATTTCATGTTTCGATGCTCCGGAGGTGTCACGGTGATCATTCGCATGTGTTGGATCTCAGTTTAGTCTAGTTGGACAAGGATCTATCTTATGTTAAGGAGCAAGTGGCGATATTGGACAGGCAAGTTCGAAAGCTGAGGTCAAGAACATTGCATCAGTAAAGGTTTAGTGGCGGGGTCAGCCCGTCGAGGAGGCAACCTAGGAAATCGAGCAGGGTATGTGCAGCCATTACCCTCATCTTTTTACTACTTCAGGTGTGTCTCTATGCTCGTTCAAGGACGAACAAATGTTTAAATGTAGGAGGATGTGACGACCCGACTGGTCGTCATAAGAATTTATGCCCTGATCCCCTATTAACTGCTCTCCTCGTGCTTGTTCCTACTTTTGTGAGTTGCTGGGAGGAATTGTTTGGAGTTTCGGAGAGTTTTGGGACACTTAGTCCATAAATGAGAGCTTTAGTTTTGAAAGTTTGACCGTAGTCGGAACAGTGTAAAGATGGCCTCGGAATGTAATTATGATGGTTTCGTTAGCTCCGTTGGGTGATTTGGGGTTTAGGAGCGTGTTTGGATTGTGTTTTGGAGGTCCGTAGCTAATTAGGATTGAAATGTCGAAAGTTGAATTTTTGAAGTTTCCGGTTTGATAGTGAGATTTTGATCTGAGGCTCAGAATGGAATTCTGGAAGTTGGAGTAGCTCCGTAATGTTGAATGTGACATGTGTGCAACATTTTAGGTCATTCAGATGAGGTTTGATAGACTTTTTTATTGAAAGCATATATGAGAGTTTTTGAAGTTCTTAGGCTTGAATCTTATGCTAATTGGTTGATTCGATGTTGTTTGAGGTATTTTGGAGATTTGTATAAGTTTAGATAGTGGTATATGACTTGTCTGTGCTTTTTGTTGAGGTCCCGGGGGCCTCGAGATGATTTCGGATGGTTAACGGGGAGTTGGAACTTGGAGTTTGCAGCTGAAGTTCTTTGGGCTGCTGTCATAACCGCATTTGCGGTTCGAAGGCTGCAGATGCGACTCCCGCAGATGCAGAATTCATCTGCAGAAGCGGCCATGTGAGGAAAGGCGAAGAGCCTCAGGTGCGGATAAGTTCACGCACCTGCGTGACCGCAGATGCGGTGAACAGGTCGTAGGTGCAGACTTGGGGAATTAATGAGTTTTGGCAGGTGCGGTCATTCTTCCGCAGAAGCGGAATTGCTGAGCAGGAAATAGGAACTTCGAATATTTGGTTTCAGAAGTTGGAAAAAAATATTTGCAGCTCGGGAGAGGGCGATTTTGGGAGGAATTTTAAGAGGAAAACAATGGGTAATAATTCCTTAACCCTTTCTAGTTGTATTCCATTAATCTATTGTTACTGTTGTCATTTAATTTCGGATTTGAGATGAAAATTTGGGAAAAATTGGAAGAAAGTTCTTTAACCTAGAATTCAATTTTTGATTGCGAGTTTGACCTTGGATTTGGATAATTTTGGTATGCATGAACTCATGAGAGTATGAGGATTCTGAAAATATTAATTTTACCTGATTTCGAGACGTGGGCCTGAGGGGCGTTTTGGTCATCTTACCTAATTTCGCGTATTAGCCTAGAATTTATTTGTAAAATCAGTTACTTGAAGTTTTATTTACATTATGCAATTGAATTGAATAGATTTGGGTAATTTGGAGTCGAGTACTCGTGGCAAGAACGTGGTTTTGGGTTGATTTTGAGTCAGTTCGAGGTAAGTAGCTTACCTAACCTTGTGTGGGGTCTTTTCCCCTTAGGATTGGTATTGTGATAATTGAAATGGCTTGTATGTGAGGTTTTTTCCCTTCCTATTTATTCTACTTGCACTTTTAAACCTACGGTTAGCTTATAGAAGCATGTGTAATTGATTTAATTGCTTTATTTACTTTAACTGCCTTATTAGGATTACGTGAAGCATTCTAGGTTAGAATTGTCTGTTTTACTTTGGTATGAAGTTGAGTTTATTTGAGTATTCCTTGTGCCATTGTTGTGTGTTTTACTTTGGGACTACGAGATGGCATCCCGGGAGATCTCCTGTACGCATTTATGATATGATCTGAAGTGCGGGATACCGAGAGAACCCTAGCAAGTATATTGAGTATACCAAGAGATCCTCGGGATACAAAGAGATCCCTAGCATATATTGAGGATACCGAGAGATCCTCGGGATACCAAGAGATCCTTAGCATGCATTGAGGATACCAAGAGATCCTCGAGATACCAAGAGATCCCTAACATATATTGAGGATACCAAGAGATCCCTGGCATATTTTGAGGGTACTAAGAGATCCTCGGGATACTGAGAGATCCCCGGTTATTATCTTCGTAAAGAGGGGTATTTCCTTGTGATTGTTTTTGTCTCTGTTTCAGTTATTATTATCTTTATTATCTTGTATTAATTCTTACTGTTAGTTTTCAACTATACTGCTTATCTTATTCTGTTATACCTGATATTTTATTTAATCTTAGTAGGGCCCTGACCTTCCTCATCACTACCCGACCGATGTTAGGCTTGGCATTTACTGAGTACCGTTGTGGTGTACTCATGCCCTTTCTATGCATGTTTTTCATGTGCGGATCCCGGTACCTCCATTCGGACGTTTCACTCGTGAGATGAGGTGCTTGTAGAGTCTACGAGATATATCTGCCCCGTCCACAGACCGAAGAGTCCCTTTCTACTCCCCCTTTTTGCAGTGGCCCTTTTGTACTTTCATTTCCTTGTTAGATATTTTAGAGTTAGATATTCTAGAGTTAGATGCTTGTAGAAAATTCAAGGCTTGTGATCATGAGATTCCGGGTTTTGGGAGATATGTTTAGCTTTCGAGAGTTATTATTGTGTATGCCAAGCGGCACTTTAAATTACTATTTTATTTCACTACTTCGGTTTTAAATTATTTCTTCCGCAAATTGGTTTATTTTTCCGCATTGTTAGTCTTACCTAGTCGTAGAGACTAGGTGTCGTCACAATGGTTTGCGGAGGGCGAACCACGGTCGTGACAGTAAGCCAGGTCTATAACACAACCCCAGGTTTAATCTTAGAAAAACATAACCTTATGTCGGATCCCTAGTAGGAACATTTATTTGCATCACGTGCATTTGACCTTGGGGACTCAACACAGGAGTTGGGTCCGTCTAGGACAGGTGTACCCAAAATTAAAAAACCATCCTGATGCATCTTACGTGCTACTTGCGCATTTGCTTTATTCGGCTTGCATGTTGACCGGCTTCTAGAATAGGGAAAGGAAAAAAAATAAAAATAAAAAAAACCAAGAGTGAGGTAGGTATTTTAAAATTCTGAAACTCTTCCGAAATTCTGAAGGAAAAAAAAAAAGAAAAAAGAAAATTCATTTCAAAATGAGCCCAAAATCTTCAAGTACCATGTTTACTTGTTCCTTCAAATTGACCAAACTACGTGGGTCTGATTCACACCGGATATGAGATACGTAGGCAAATCTCATCGGTTGCGAACCCAATTTTCAAAAATCCAAAAATATTTTCCTTTAGTTCCTTTTTTAGAAATCTTTCCTTAGATAATTCAAAAAAGAAGTTTTTAAAACACAAAAAAATAGTTTCCTTCTTTCTGAAGTCTTTCATAAAAAACAAAGAAATAAAAACAAAATCAATCAAAAATCAAAATCAAAAATACGTGTTTCCTTCATTTTGAAGTATTTTTTTCCAAAAAAAAAGAAACAAAAATCCAAAAAATACTCTTTTATTTTTTAGAAGTCTTTCTTTTGTAATTGTCCATACGAATTTGAGAAATAAAAGTCCAAAAATATTTTCTCTTTCCTTTAAAAAATTTCCTTGTTTAAAAGTCTTTCTTTCAAAAAACAATTAAAAAAAAAATGAAGTCTAAAAATATTTTCATTTTTCTTTAGATGTACTTTTGTAAATTTAAAAACAAAAAAACTCAGAAATCCAAAATATTTTCTTATAAGTCCCTATTTCGAAAATTAAGAGGCAACACCCAAATTCCAAAACATATTTTCTTTCTTCTTTAGAAATAGAGAAAACAATTGAAAATTCAAACAAAAATATTTTTCTTTTACTTTTGAAATTCCCAAAGTTCAAATAAAAAAAAAAGGAATTTTTAGAAGTCTTTCTTTCAAAAAATTTTTAAAAAAAATCGGAGAAAAAAATATTTCCTTTCTTCTTTAAAAGCATTTCTTTCGAAAATTCCAAAAAAAAAAAGAATTGAAAAGAAAAGATGTTCCTATGTCTCAAAGCTTTCATGATCTGAGTGTTATTGAGAAAAAGAAAAAAAGAGTTACCTTAGTTACTCCATTCTTAATCTTCTTGAACTATGTAAAGATCTGATTCATGCGGTGTCATGATACGTAGGCAATCCCCATCGGATTCGATCATATCCATAAAATAAATTGAGTGAAAAATAAACTGAAAAAAGAAATTGAAAAAAAAGAGTGACATAAAATAAAAGAGTGACAAAAAATAGAAAAAGAAAAGAGAGTACTAAAAAAATGAGCGATAGAAACGAAACGAAAAAAAACAAGAGTGATTAAGAGGCAGAAGTAAAAGAAAAAAGGTACATACTGAAAGGGTTAGTTAAGGCCGGGATGAAACATGCAACTGTTCAAATACATGGTAGAAGCATTTAACTCTTAGGTGCATTGCATCACAACGTGTGATTTTCTATATGTTAAATGACTCAAAACTAACAGGTTGTTGGGTGTGCAAATTAGCCAGGTTCAGTTCAGGTGGATGGTTTTGTTGGTATCCGGTGGCCCACCCTTACTTCACAAGATCCAAAGGAAAGGTTCCTATGGCCTCTGAAAGCCATCTACAAATCATCGATCCCGAGGATAGCCCAGTACCGACTATTCCACAACTAGAATCAGCAGCTATTGAAGAGAATAGGATGTTCCTTCTCCACATATTGGAAATGTGGGACACCTGGTCTAATGGTAGGGAACCGCCAAATGCAATCCCCGGGTTACCTGAGTGGATCCTCAGGTCAAGTGAGGATACCAATGCCCTTGTGCCCTACCCGCTCATCCCATGTGGGCACAGTCCAACGATGTCCAATAATCCTGGCATACCTTCTACAGTTCGCCCCTAGGCACCGACTTTAAGGGCACCACCTCCAATGTTCATCTTTCAGGGTCCACAACTTCAACTAGAAATAACATATGTTTCCCCGTACTCCTTCACCCAACCTCTGCAATATGATCTCTCGGTAGAGCAAGAAAAGGTTGTTAAAAATCCAGAGCAAGAGGAAATGGCTCGGAAGATGAAGAGCCTGCAACAAAGCCTGAAAAATGTGCAAGGTATGAGTGGCCAAAAGAGTGTCTCATACTCTGACCTCTGTATGTTTTCCCATGTCCACTTG
The DNA here is from genome assembly GCF_000715075.1 of Nicotiana tabacum. Taxonomy (NCBI): domain Eukaryota; kingdom Viridiplantae; phylum Streptophyta; class Magnoliopsida; order Solanales; family Solanaceae; genus Nicotiana; species Nicotiana tabacum. The sequence goes on along the minus strand of NC_134086.1, from coordinate 76,117,742 downwards.
CCAGTTGGCTTCAAGATGCCAAAATTTGACAAATACGACGGGCATAGAGACCCGGTCGCTCATCTGAAACAATATTGTAACCAGTTGAGGGGTGCTGGTGGAAAAGAGGAGCTACTAATGGCCTATTTTGGGGAAATACTCACCGGAATCGCTTCTGAGTGGTATACAGATCAAGAAATTACTCAATGGCACATGTGGGACGATATGGCCCGAGATTTTGTCCGCCTGTTCAAATATAATACGGACATCGCTCCCGACAGAAACTCTTTGTCCAATTTGAAAAAGAAAACCGCGGAAAGCTTCTGCGAATATGGCGTCAAATGGTGTGAGCAAGCTGTCAGGGTAAAGCTACCAATGGACAAAATTGAAATGATCACGGTCTTTCTGCAGGCCCAAGAGGCTGACTAATTCCAGAACACGATATCTTATATGTTTAAGTCGTTCACTAAGGCTATCAAAATTGGGGAAATGGTTGAAAACAGTTTAAAACAGGTCGAATCTTGAGTCGTGCCGCTTTTAAGGCCACATTACAGTCTACTCAGATTGGTTCGTAGTGTTTGATGAACATAAATGGGAGTGAAGAGGGATCCATGATGGTTTCAAGCTCGAGGGGGGCCCCGTAGGTCATTCAGACAATCATATAGGCCTCCTACCATCCCACCACACTATTATCCCCTTCAAGATGCTACTTATGCCGTGGAACCGCCTCCCTATGCGGTGATGAATGCGCAACTTTACCCGGGGCCACAACATTATCCACAAAACCGAGCTCCACCTCCCAGGAATGCCCATCCTTACCAAGCTCCATATAATCCTCAACCAAATGATCCTCAATACAATCCTCGCCTAATAGAGCCTTTCAGAAAGAATCAATTCACCCTTATTGGTGAATCGTATTCAAGCTTGTTCCAAAAACTAATCAGGCTAAATCTATTGTAGCCTGTGGCATCGAACTGGGCGAACCCCGAGTCCCCCTCGCACCGAGCTGATGCTATATGTGAATACCAATATGGAGTAGTAGGACATAGTACAGAGGACTGTTGGACTCTCAAAAGGGCTTTTGATGAATTGATTGAAGATAAAAGAATCGTTTTTCGGGATAAAGCTCCTAATGTGATGAACAATATGTTACTTGACCACAACATCGGGCCAATAGTCGGAATGATTTGTGAAGCTGAGGAATTTGATCCGGCACTGAAGGCCATTGCAGACATTGCCGAGATAGAAGAAAAGCCAAAAATGGTCGCCAAGCATGAAAGTTCCCCATAAGACGGGAGTTTTAGTAGCCAGTCTTGCTTTCCTTTCTGTGTCCGGATTATCTTTCAGGGTGTGATTCGGATGTTTTACCTTATTGTCTTACTTTCCGATGTAAACTCTTTTATCTTCAAAAAATCGAAAAAAAATCAAATGAAATTAATATTTCATTGTTGAGGAATGTCTGTTTTCTTAATATTTTCACTTTTCTTATTTCTTTTTAAATCTGTTAAATGCAGATTTCAATAACATGACATGCTTGCAGACTTCATGCCCAGATCCTGAAATGCTGTCAGACCTCGAAATAATGAATCAAGAAGTTGATTGCAATGAAAATAGGTTTAAGGAAATAAAACAAAGAATCGGAACAGCTAAAGGAAAATTGGCTTCAGTTTGGAAAGGTCCATACATTGCAACAAGAGTACTGCCAAAATAGTGCGTTGTACTTGGGACACATCGAAGGAAATGTCCCAGAAACAACTGGCAATGCAAATACAGTCAAAAGGTACTCTGTTGGATCCTCTATATAGCATTAATGTTCTCTAGTTGGGATAAAGAAGGCTTTCTTTCTCATTGTCCAAATATTCAACATTTTGCAAACCCTTTGAGCCGGCTCCCATTCTTTGATTATTATCTTTGGAACCTGGAAGTTATTATTATTTGACGACCTGACCAGTCTTATCATGAGTAACCGCTTTGTTTCCCCCATTTATGCTTCTTATTGCTTTGTTTATCGGTTATATATGTGATCGGGTTGGTTGGCTCGGGTTCGAAGAGGTTGTTGAGAAGGTTTGAGACACTTAGTCTCTTTTGAGTAAGTTTAAGTCGGAAAAGTCAACTGGATGTTGACTTATGTGTTAGAGGGCTCGGATGTGAGTTCCGATGATTCGGATAGCTTCGGGAGGTTATTTGGGACTTAGGAGCGTGATCATAATATATTTTGGAGGTCCGGAGTAGATTTAGGCTTGAAATGGCGAAATTGGATTTTTGGCATTTTCCGAATGATAGGTGAGATTTTGATATAGGGGTCGGAATGGAATTCTGAGAGTTTTAGTAGTTCCATTATGTCATTTGGGATGTGTGTGCAAAATTTCAGTTCATTCGGACATGGTTTGTTAGAGTTTTTGATCAAAAGCATAATTTAGAAAATTTTGGAATTCTTAGGCTTGAATCCGATGCGAATTTGGTGCTTTGATGTTGTTTTGAGCGTTCCGAAGGTTGCAACAAGATTGAATGATGTTATGGAATATGTTTGCATGTTTGATTGAGGTCTTGGAGGCCTCGGGTGGTCAATCGGACCATTTCATGTTTTGGAAAAATGTAGAAAACTGTTGTTCAGTGTTGTAGACAAATGACCTTCGCGTTCACGAGGGAGGTTCCGTATTCGCGATGGGCTGGGATCTTGTCCATTGCATTCGTGAGGTATCAGACACGTTCACATAGAGGAAGTTGAGCAGCTAGGGTTCAGGTAGAATTGTTCTTCGCATTTGCGGTGAGTAAGGGTGCTAAGCCTTCGCGTTCACGAGCTGAGTGTCGCGATCGCGATGAAGGAACTTTGGTCAAAGTAAGTTTGTGCTTAACAAATACGAGGTGTTGATCGCGTTCGCAAAGAAGGATTTGAGGCCTGGGCAGAACGTTTAAATAGCCATTTGGTCCGTGATTTTCGGTTAAGCGATTTTGGAGCTTTTTTAAGATGATTTAAGAGGGATTCAAGGGGAAACACTTGGAGGTAAGATGTATGGACTTAATACTCGATTCTAATGTGATTTCTATCTAATTTATCATGGAATTTAAGCCCAATATTGAAGAACTAGGGATTGTAATTGGAGACCTAGAATTTGGGACTTAAGGGGTCGTTTGTGGTTGGATTTTGATGCTTTTGGTATGAATGAACTCGGGGAGTGATAAGGAGTCTATTGAGGTAAATTTTATCGAAATCCGAGACGTGGGCCCGGTGTCGGGTTTGGTGAATTTCGGGATTTGTGTTGTACTTTTATTTCTTTCGAGTCGACATTGTTCCCTTAGCATATTTTGATGGTTTTGCACTGATTTTGGTTAGATTTGGCGCATCTGGAGCCCGATTCGAGGGCAAAGGCATCGCGAGCTAGAGATTTTGACCAGATAGAGGTGAGTAATGATTATAAATGTTGTCCTGAGGGTATGAAACCCCATAATGCACATCGTTGTGCTATATTGAGGTGACACACATGCTAGATGACGAGTATGGGGCCATGCACTATTGGGGATTGTGACTTAGTCCGTCCTAAATGATTGTTTTACCGCTTATTTGACTGAAAATTGTTCCCTATCATCATGTTTTGGGCTGAATGCCATATTTGGGCCTCACGCCAATTATTTGAACCCTCAGGGGGATTTTTGATGATATTCCTCACTATTTTGACTTTATACTTGTACTCATTCATGCTATATTCTACTATTTTCATAACTCAGCCATGTTTACTCTGTTTTAACACTTAAAATATATATTAAATAATATTTTGGGATGAGTATCATGTTTTACTGTTGCCCGAGTGTCTTATGAGATTCTGACTGAGTAAGGCCGAGGGACTATGTTGTGAGGAAACACTGATCTACGATTTAGGAGGCCGAGGGTCTGAGATTGTACGCCACAAGGTGGCTCTTTGATATGAGGTCGAGATCCTACTGATTATGCCACGAGATGGCTTGATATGCGCTTGGGCTATAAGGGGCCCCTCCAAGAGTCTACACACCCCCAGTGAGCGCAGTAACACATTGAGATATGAGATATAGCCCGAGGGGCTGATTTTGTTGGTATTGTGCCCGAGGGGCGGTTCCTTATGTTTTTATCCTTTCTAATTGCCTATCATTCATTTGCTTAATTGTTAAAAAGGTATTTTAAAGAAGCTTAAATTGAACTAAGGTGACATTACATGTTTTCACTATTTCACTGCTTTTGCTGGCTTTTACTGCTTCTTTATAGCGTATTGATGTGCCTTTACGTGATTTCTTATCGCTCAATTTTCATTTGTTATTATTACTCACTGAGTTGGAGTATTCACTTTACTCTCTGCACCCATGTGTAGATTCAGGCGCATCAGGTCCTGCTTGCGAGGGTTGAGAGCTATCCAGCAGATCCTGAAGATTCACTAGGTAGCTGCTCGTCGTTCGCAGCCCAGTGCTTCTTACTCTATCTTATTTTCTCCTATTTTTAGTTATGTAATAGTGGTGTAGGCTCTTTTAGACTTGTAGTTTTGATGATAGATGCTCATGACTAGTGACACTCCGATTTCGGGCTATGTCTATTCTGCAACTGTATTAGTTACCTTATTTTGGGATTTTTATAATTATGTTAAAGACTTAGTTGTATTACTTAATTGCTTAAAAATGCATCGGGAATGTGTCGGCTGGCCTGTCTACATGAGAGGCGCCATCATGACAGAGTTTGGGTTTAAGGTCATGACAAGTTGGTACCAAAGCCTAGGTTACATAGGTCTCACGAGTCATGAGCAGGTTTAGTAGAGTCTTGCGGATCGGCAAGGAGACGTCTGTATTTGTCCTCAAAAGGCCGTAGAACCTTTAGGAAAACTTCATATCCTTGAAATTCTTGTCGTGCAAATTTGTTGATACGAGTACTAAACTTTTGTTATTTTATTCTCTCACCGATGGTGAGTACACGCACTACCGATTTGGATGGACGACCACCAGTACCACCAGCTAAGGCCACTAGAGGCCGAGGATGCGGTCGCGGTCGCGGTAGGGGCAGGGGTGTGGCTCGCACAACAGCTAGGGCAACACCTGCAGATCCACCAACCGCCCCAGTTCAGGATCAAGTCCCAGTTGTGGACGCTCCAGCAGCACCAGCTCAGGCACCAGCTATGCCCATTGTGATTCCGGGCTTCAGGAGGCCTTGGCTCAGATTTTGTCAGTTTGCACTGGCCTAGCACAGGCGGTCTCAATTACTACAACCGCAGCTACTTCTCAAGTCGGGGAAGGCAATAAGACTTTCGCCGCTCGTACACCTGAGCAGGTCGTGTAGGGACTTCAGACAACGGGGGTGCATCCAGCCCAACTGGTTGCAGCTTCTCAGGGCTATGTAGCTCCTTCCATGCTAGAGGACAAGCAATGTAGGTTGGAGAGGTTTGGTAGACTTCAGCCTCCGACTTTCAATGGTGTAAAGGGCAAGAATGCCCAGGGTTTCTTGGACAAGTGTCAATAGATTCTTCGCACAACGGGTATTGTGGAGACCAGTGGGTTCGCTTTCACTACTTTTTAGTTTTTTGGAGCTGCCTTCACTTGGTGGGAGGCGTATGAGAGGCGTAGGCCTGTTGGTGCAGCACCCCTTACCTAGCAACAGTTCTCCGTTCTCTTTTTGGAGAAGTATGTGCCGCAGTCTCACAGAGAGGAGCTGCATAGGCAATTTGAGTGGTTGCATCAGGGAGAAATGATTGTGATGCACTAAGAGATAAGGTTCTCCGAGTTAGCTCGTCATCCTATTTGGTTGGTTCTGACATATAGAGAGAGGATTAGGAGGTTCGCTGATGGCCTCAATTATCATCTTCGTATTCTCAAGACCAGGGAGAAGGTGTCTGGCATTACTTTTGAGGAGGTTGTAGACATTGCTCAAGAGATTGAGTCAGTTCACTGCCAGGAGCGAGATGAGAGGGAGGCCAAGAGGCCTCGAGGATCTGGTAGTTATGGTGGTGCTCCTTCGAGTGGTTAGTTTAAGCATGGCAGAGGTTGTCCATTCAGGCATGCTCAGCCAGCCCACCCAGGTTATCGTGGGGCGTCATCGGGTCATGGTTCTCACAGTTCTCATCAGGGACAGTCATCACTTAGTGCCCTTCAAGCTCAAAGTTCGTGCCATGCTCCATCAGTTAAGGGCTCTTCTATGCCAGGTGCATCTGCTAGTCATTCTGGTGCTAGGGGTTCCCTTCAATCTATGTCTCTAGCACTCGGGAGTTGCTATGAGTATAGAGAGACGGGTCATATGTGGAGGTAGTGTCCTTGTCATCTTGCGGGTTCATCTCAGCAGAGGAGTTAGCCATCGGCTTCAGCACCAGTTACTTCACCACCACCCGCCCAGCTAGCTAGAGGTGGAGGTCAGTCAACTAGGGTCACCCTAGAGGGGGAGGTCGATCAGGTGGCGGTCAGGCCCGTTTCTATGCACTTCCAGCTAGACCCAATGTTATTTCTTCTGATGTTGTCATTACAGGTATTGTCTCAGTCTGCCAAAGAGATGCTTCTGTATTATTTGATCCCGGTTCCACCTTTTCTTATGTGTCATCATACTTTGCTCATTATTTTGATATGCCCCGTGAGTCTCTTGTTTCACCTGTTCATGTATCTACTTCGGTAGGCGATACTATTGTTGTAGACCGTGTGTACCGGCCGTGTGTGGTGACTATTTGGGGTCTGGAGACCCAAGTGGATCTTTTATTATTGTGTATGGTGGATTTCGATGTTATATTGGGCATGGATTGGCTATCTCCAGGTGTGCCACAAATTGAGTGGCGAGGTTTGACTGATTATGTTCCCTGTAGGGTAATCTCATTCTTGACGGCCCAGCGTATGGTTGGGAAGGGTTGTCTTTTGTATCTAGCCTTTGTGAGGGATGTCTGTGCAGAGACTCCCAGTATTGATTCTGTCCCAGTTGTGAGGGAGTTTCCCGATGTGTTTCCTGCAGACCTGTCGGGCATGCCACCGGACATGGATATTGATTTTGGTATAGACCTGGTGTCGAGCACTCAGCCCATTTCTCTTCTGTAGTATCGTATGGCACCAACAAAGTTAAAGGAGTTAAAGGAGCAGCTCTAGTAACTCCTTGATAAGGGGTTCATTAGGCCTAGTGTGTCACCTTGGGGTGCGCCGGTTCTATTTGTGAAAAAGAAGGATGGCACTACAAGGATGTGTATTGAATATAGGTAGTTGAACAAAGTAACAATTATGAAAAAGTATCCTTTGCCTCGCATTGATGATTTATTCGACAGCTTTAGGGAGCGAGGGTGTTCTCCAAGATTGATCTTCGTTCAGGTTATCACCAATTGAAGATCAGGGAATCGGATATTCTTAAGACAGCTTTCAGGACCCGATATGGTCATTATGAGTTCTTGGTGATGTATTTCGGACTGACCAATGCCAGAACAACGTTCATGCATTTGATGAACAACGTGTTTCGGCCTTATCTCGACTCGTTTTTCATATTTTTCATTGGTGATATTCTGGTATACTTGCGTAGTCAGGAGCAGCACGTGGAGCATCTGAGAGTTATGTTGCAGAGATTGAGGGAGGGGAAGCTTTATGCAAAGTTCTCCAAGTGTGAGTTTTGGCTCAGTTCAGTGACTTTCTTGGTGCACGTGGTGTCTACCAAGGGTATTCAGGTTGATCCGAAGAAGATAGAGGTGGTTCAGAGTTGGCTCAGACCGTCTTCAGCAATAGAGATTCGCAGCTTTCTTGGTTTGGCGAGCTATTATCGCCGGTTTGTTGAAGGATTCTCATCTATCGCATCGCCCTTGACCAAGTTGACTCAGAAGGGTGCTTCATTTGTATGGTCGTATGAGTGTGAGGAGAGCTTTCAGAATCTCAAGATAGCCTTGACCACAACTCTAGTGTTAGTTTTGCCATCAGCTTTACGTTTATAACTATGTATTATGATGTTTCGAGAGTTGGTATTGGGTGTGTATTGATGCAGGAGGGTAGAGTTATTGCTTATGATTTTCGTCAGTTGAAGCCCCATGAGAATAACTACCCCGTTCATGATTTGGAATTGGCTGTCATTGCTCACGCACTGAAGATTTGGAGGCATTATTTGTATGGTATGTCTTGTGAGGTGTTTACTGATCATCGTAGCCTCCAGCACTTGTTCAAGCAGAAGAATCTCAATTTGAGGCAGTAGAGGTGGTTGGAGTTTCTAAAGGATTATGATATTACTAAATTGTACCATCCGGAGAAGGCCAATGTGGTGGCCGATCCTTTGAGCCAAAAGGTGGTGAGTATGGGCAGTTTGGCATATATTCCAGTTGGGGAGAGACCTCTTGCAATCGGTTCGTGAGGTTCAATATTTCGGAGCCCAGTCGGGTATTGGCTTGTATGATTTCTTGGTATTCCTTATATGATCGCATTAGAGAGCGCCAGTATGATGATCCTCATTTGCTTGTCCTTAAGGACAGAGTTCAGCACGATGATGCCAAAGATGTGACCATTGGTGATGATGGGGTGTTGAGGATACAGGGCTGGATATGTGTGCCCAATGTGGATAGGGTTCAGGAGTTGGTTCTGGATGAGGCCTATAGCTCACGATATACCATTTATCCGGGTGCCGCAAAGATGTATCAGCATCTGAGACAGTATTGCTGGTGGAGGAGAATGAAGAAAGACATTGTAGGATTTGTAGCTCAGTGTCTCAATTGTCAACAAGTGAAATATGAGCATCAGAGACCGGGTGGCTTGCTTCAGCAGATGGATATTCTAGAGTGGAAGTGGGAGGGGATCACTATGGACTTTATAGTTGGGCTCCCACGGACTTTAAAGAAGTTTGATGCTATTTGGGTAATTGTGGATCGGCTGACCAAGTATGCGCACTTCATTCCTGTATGTACTACCTATTCTTCAGAGCGGTTGGCAGAGATCTATATTCGGGAGATTGTTCGTTTGCATGGTGTCCCAGTTGCCATCATTTCAGATAGGGACACTCAGTTCACATTGAAGTTTTGGAGGTCTGTGCAGCAAGAGTTGGGTACTCAGGTTGAGTTGAGCACAACTTTCCACCCTCAGTTGGACAGGCAGTCCGAGCGCACTATTCAAATATTGGAGGACATGTTGCATGCTTGTGTCATTGATTTCGGAGGGTCATGGGATCAATTTCTACTGCTTATAAAGTTTGCTTATAACAACAGCTACCAGTTGAGTATTCAGATGGCTCCATATGAGGCTTTATATGGGAGGGGGTGTAGATCTCCAGTTGGTTGGTTTGAGTCGGGTAAGGCTAAGCTATTAGGGACAAACTTGGTGCAGGATGCTTTAAAAAAGGTGAAGGTAACTCAGGAGAGGCTTTATACAGCACAGTCGAGACAAGAGAGTTATACTGACCGAAAGGTTCGGGATGTGTCCTATATGGTTGGTGAGAAGGTTCTATTGAAGGTTTTGCCCATGAAAGGTGTTATGAGGTTTGGGAAGAATGGTAAATTGAGTCCTCGGTTCATTGAGCCTTTTGATGTGCTTCGGAGGATTGGGGAGGTGGCTTATGAGCTTGCTTTGCCACCCAGATTGTCGAGTGTGCATCCAGTATTTCATGTTTCTATGCTCCAAAAGTATATTGGGGATCCGTCTCATGTTCTGGATTTCAGCACGTTACAGTTAGATGGTGATTTGACTTATGATGTGGAGCCAACAACTATTTTGGAGCGTCAGGTTCGAAAGTCGAGATCAAAGGATATATCTTTAGTGTAAATGCAGTAGAGAGGTCGGCCTATAGAGGAGTCTACCTGGGAGACCGAGCGGGAGATGTAGAGAAGATATCCTCACCTATTTGAGGCTTCAGGTAGGTTTCTTGACTCGTTCGAGGACGGACGTTTGATTAAGAGGAGGAAGATGTGACGACCCAGTCAGTTGTCTCATAAGTTACCATTCTGTTTCCCCCATTTCTGCTTCTTATTGCTTTGTTTATCGGTTCTATATGTGATCGGGTTGGTTGGCTAGGGTTCGGAGAGGTTTTTGAGAAGGTTTGAGACACTTAGTCTCTTTTTAGGAAGCTTAAGAAGGAAAAGTCAACTGGATATTGACTTATGTGTTAAAGGGCTCGGATATGAGTTCCTATGATTGGGTTAGCTTTGGGAGTTGATTTGGGACTTAGGAGCGTGATCGGAATGTGTTTTGGAGGTCCGGAGTAGATTTAGGCTTCAATTAGATTTTTGACGTTTTCCGATTGATAGGTGTGATTTTGATATAGGGGTCAGAATGGAATTCCGAGAGTAGCAGTAGTTTCATTGTGTCATTTGAAATGTGTGTGCAAAATTTTAGGTCATTCAGACATGGTTTGGTAGACTTTTTGAACAAAAGCGTAATTTAGAAGATTTTGGAATTCTTAGGCTTGAATCCGATGCGAATTTGGTGCTTTGATGTTGTTTTGAGCATTCCGAAGGTTGGAACAAGTTTGAATGATGTTATGGGATATGTTGGCATGTTTGGTTTAGGTCCCGTGGGCCTCGGGTGAGTTTCGGGTGGTCAATCGTACCATTTCATGTTTTGGAAAAATGCAGAAAACTGTTGTTCAGTGTTGCAGACAAATGACCTTCGAGTTCGCGAGTAGGCCCTCACGTTCACAGAGGGTTAGCAGGTGATACTGAGGATTTATCCTTCGCGTTCGTGAGGGAGGCTCCGCATTCTCGAAGGGCTGGGATATTGTACATCGCGTTTGCGAGGTATCAGACGCGTTCGGGTAGAGGAAGTTGAGAAACTGGGGTTCAGGTGGAATTGTTCTTCGCGTTCGCGGAAGGGGTGCCACGTTCACGGTGAGTAAGGGTGCTAAGCCTTCACGTTTGCGAGCTGAGTGTCCCGATCGCGATGAAGGAAGTTTGTTCAAAGTAAGTTCGTGCTTCGCGAACGCGAGGCGTTGACCGCGTTCGCGAAGAAGGATTTGAGGCCTGGGCAGAATGTTTGAATAGCCATTTGGTCCGCGATGTTGGGGTTAACTTCTACCATTTTTGTGTGATTTTGGGGCTTTTTGAAGAGGATTTAAGAGGCATTCAAGGGGAAACACTTTGAGGTAAGATTTATGGACTTAATACCCGATTCTAATGTGATTTCTACCTAATTAATCATGGAATTTAAGCCTAATATTGAAGAACTAGGGCATGTAATTGGAGACCTAGAATTTGGGATTTGAGGGGTCGTTTCTGGTTGATTTTGATGATTTTGGTATGAATGAACTCGGGTAGTGATAAGGAGTCTATTGATGTAATTTTTATTGGAATCCGAGACGTGGGCCCGGGGGTCAGATTTGACCAATTTTGGGATTTGTATTGTAATTTGATTTCTTTCGAGTGAGCTTTGTTCCCTTAGCATATTTTGATGATTTTGCACTGATTTTGGTTAGATTTGGAGCATCCAGAGGCCGATTCGAGGGAAAAAGGCATCGCGAGCTAGAGATTTGGACCGAATAAATGGTGTCCTGAGGGTATGAAACCCCGGATTGCACATCGTTGTGCTATATTGAAGTGATGGACACGCTAGATGACGAGCGTAGGGTCGTGCACTGCTAGGGATTGTGACTTAGTGCATCCCAAATGATTGTTTTACCGTGTATTTGACTGAAAACTATTCTCTACCATCATGTTTTGGGTTGAATGCCATATCTGAGCCTCAGGCCAATTATTTGAACCCTTAGGGGATTTTTAATGATATGCCTCACTGTTTTGACTTTATACTTGTACTCAGTCATGCTATATTCTACTGTTTTTATAACTCAATCCTGTTTACTTTGTTTTAACACTTAAAATATATATTAAATGATATTTTGGGCCGAGCATCATGTTTTACTATTGTCCGAGTGGCTTATGAGATACTGATTGAGTAAAGTCGAGGGCCTATATTGTAAGAAAACACTGATCTATGATTTGGGAGGCCGAGGGCCTGAGATTGTATGCCACGAGGTGGCTTGTTGATATGATGCCGAGAGCCTACTAATTATGCCAAAAGATGGCTTGATATTGCACTTCGGCCGTAAGGGGCCCCTACAGGAGTCTGCACACCCCAGTAAGCGCGGGTAATCATTGTGATATGAGATATAGCCCGAGGGCTTGATTCTGTTGGTATTGTGCCCAAGGGGCGATTCTTTATGTGCTTATCTTTTCTAGTTGCCACAATGAAAATCTCTCTGGTAAAAATGGATCCACAGCCTTATGCATCTCAACACACGATACCACCCAATCCCCGAGACATTGATCAAGACATGATGAAACCAACTTTCAAAGAAATGTTAACCACTTCAAATCTAATGCTCTTCACACCTATTGACAATCAACCCAACATGGATTTCCCAAATTTGGCTCAGAAAAACACTTGGCTGATCATACAACTTTAACACATACACGGGGTATCAAGTTCATCTCACTCACTGAGGAAGAGAAGCAAAAAATTTACGAGCCATGGAAAAATTCCATCATTGTGAAACTAGTGGACAAACGAATGCTACATCACTAACTAAAGAAAAAAATTCAAGAACTATGGAGGCCAACGGAAGATTTCCAATTAATTGATCTCGGAGAAGACTACTACATCACTAAATTCAAGAGCAAGGAAAATATGGATAAAGCTATAAAACAAGGACCTTGGTTCATTAATGGGTGCTTTCTCTCCATTACAAGATGGAAGCCAAATTGTGTTGCTACCAAAGAGAAAGTAACAAATTCGGTAGTATGTGTTAGACTTCCCCAATTGCCTACTAAATTTTACGATGGGACAATTCTGGAAAAAATTGGTAATGCAATTGGCCGGCTACTAAAAATAGACGTTTGTACATCAACCAGCTTAAGAGGTCGTTATGCAAGACTATGTGTGGAGCTCCCATTGGAAATCCCAGTCCAACCATTTCTCTATGTTGGCCACCACAAACAAGTAATCCATTATGAAGGAGAAAATTACCTTTGTAAATATTGTGGACGACTGGGACACATAGAAAAATAATGTACTTACATTATTCACTCAATAAAGGACAATGAAGAACCAAACATGGAGCAATCAACAACAACAAAGTCAGAGGAGAAACAAGAAGAATGGAAAACAGTTTCTTTTACCAAAGGAAAGCAACAAGGTGCAAGAGGTAATCAAACGCACATCAATGCAAATCCGATCAAAAAATCAAAAGGCCCAGGTATCTCAGTTAAATTGTTCAATGCCAACACTGGTAAGTACTTAGATACACAAACTCTTGCAATACACATCTAAAGATCATAAGAATGCTTCTTCTTCATTACATACACACAATTCCAAATTTACGGCCACTATGGTTGAAGAACAAACCGATTTGACAACAAAAAAACAACTTTTACCTTCTAAGTGAAGAGCCAATATTTTTGGGAGAAATCACCATGGGAGAAAAAATTCTAAAAGAAAATATTAATAATTGTCATGCAATTGAACAAATGTCCTTAACTAACAAGGACATTGACATGTTGGAAACAAACGTGTCTTGTTTTAGTAGTCCTACTAATCGCATTAACAATGTTGCCATGCAAGATTACCATCTAACTGACCAAACTACCCCTACTAATAAACGTAATGGAATTGTCAAAACTAACCTTACTAACAAGAAAATTGGTAATAAACCAACGATTACCCAAACCCTCAAGAAAAATCATTCCTCGATGTCTGATCATCTCACCACCCCTAAGCATGCCATCCAAATGGAAAAGGAGAAAGAAAATTTTTGACAAGTGTCTTCCAACCTAGAGCACGCAAAGCATATGGAAGATCAACCTATATAACTCAATCTTGGGGACTCAAACGCCATGCAAAAAGAAGCTCCAATCATTACTCTATCAACCAATCCTTCCCATATATTCAATAGCCCCTCCCCCATGCCTAAGTTAGATCCTTTATGTACCCAAAACTCCGGCCATAATGCCCAGTATACCATCATCTCTAAGGTGGGGACACAAACTTCTCCAAATACTTCGTCAACATAGAATTGTCATGGAAAACCTTCCATCTCTACACCCTTAACAAGAAAATCATCAAATAATTTACATCCAACCACCACAAGCACAATATTACCAACCTGTGTCATGGATAGAGATGGTCCTGATGGGCCATGCATGCTTGTTCAATGTCCAGATAAATGGCCAGGACTCGATCATCATTCTTCACGAAACTTAATGCCTAGCCCAACTAGTGATAGAAGGCATGAGGTTGGCAATGAATAATTATCTCAATCAGGCTTGGCTCAAAAACTTCCTTCAACCCCTAGCACCCTCAGTGAATCCCCAATTGTTCCATGCAATGAGGAACCAATGGAACTTACCACCACACTTCAATCCAATCTACCCATAAAATGCTCTCCTGGATATGCCCTTCTTCATGCCGGAGACTTTAACTCAGTTGAATCTCATAATCCTACCATGGGAACAAACTCAGCCAGCCCAGGAGCCACTAATACCTCCAACTCATCAACAACCTCCATCTCCACCCCACAACCAGGTGCATGTACCTAAACCAGTAGAGGCAGAGATGGAGGAGGAGGAACCCCTCAATCTACTCTTAGAAAGAGTCCTAGAAATCTCAAGTCTCGATGGAGTAGAAGTGTTTCTCTTCACGGAGAGGCAATAGAAAAGGCACGTGCTTAGTTGACCACTAGCATTATACAAATTCTCGATGGACATAAGACCACCTCAGGATCCAACAGTGGGCAACAAAACCATGATCCTAGTTCCATCATTGAGAAGGAACCTAGTCTTAGGGGCAGTGAGGGAAAATGGTGATGCGGCAAACTCGAATCTTAATATCTCTATGAATTGACCTACAAATATTATTATTTGGAACATAAAGGGAGGGAACAATGATAACTTCAGGAGAAACTTCAGGGAAATGGTAGATACACATAGACCTTGCATGGTGGCTTTGTTAGAAACTAGAATGGGAAATCATATGGAGTTGCTGGATGATTTTGGGTTTACAGAATTGATAGAGGTGCCAACTGAAAGCCAGTCAGGAGGGATAGTGGTACTGTAAAACCATGAAATTGTAACTATCTAAAACTTTGTTCGAAGGGATCAATAAATTCATGCTACGATCGAGGTAACTCCTATACGTAAATATTGGTTTTTAGTGCTATTTATGCTATTACAAATATGCTTAATAGGAATATGATGTGGGATAATCTTGAGAATATTAGCAAAAATTATAATGGTCCTTGGTTATTGGGGGAGATTTCAATGATGTTTTAGGCTCAAATGAGATATTTGGTGGCAAGTGTATAAATGACAGTAGGGCAAATCATCTTTGGTCAAAAATTAAAAATTGCAACTTAATTGACTTAGGTTATAAAGGGTGTAAATATACCTGGTCCAACCATAGACATAAAAATAAAGGTCTCATTATGGAAAGGCTTAATAAGGTATTAGGAAATGAGGAATGGATTAATCTCTTCCCAGAGAGTTCTATTATACACCTCCCGAAGACCCATTCGGACCATAACCCTATCTTAGTAGAATTAATCCCAAAAAATAATTATCTCCACAAGCCACCCTTTAGACTTGAGACCTACTGGTGCAAGCATCCAGAATTCAAGCCCTTAGTTCAAAATAATTGGACAAATACTGACTATAATAGGGCTAGCCAAAATTTCATAGAAAAAGTTAAGGTTTGGAAGCAACAAACTTTTGGTGATATAATGGGAAAAAAAGAAAGACCCTAACCCGCCTTCAAGGTATTCAAACTTCCAAGAACTATCCTTAAAATACTTTACTCCAAACCCTAGAAACCAATCTAAAAAAAGACTACAATGATTTACTAAAAATAGAAGAAGACTATAGAAAATTAAGGTCGAGGGTTATTTGGATAAATGAGGGAGATGCTAACACTAAGTTCTTCCACATCTCTACCTCCAATAGAAAAGGAAGGAATAAGATTAACTTCTTTAAATATGAGGAAGGAAATTGGATGAATGACCCTCATCTAGTCACCTCTCATGTTTGTAATCATTTCACTAATATTTTTATCACTTCACACAACAAATCAAGTCGGGTTAGTCCTCTAAAAAATATCTCTCAAAATTTTTTAAACCTTAATTGTCTAGATAATCCCTTACTTGATATCGAAATCACAAAAGGCTCCCTTCTCTTTTAAACCTTTCAAAGCGCCTGGTTCGGATGGCCTCCATCCATTCTTTTTCCCAAAATACTGGGATATTATAGGACCCTCTGTGACAAACTTGTGTCATGACAATTTTAAGAATCAGCAAATCACCCAAGAACTTAACAAAACTTACCTCTGCCTAATTCCAAAAATACCCAATGCCAACAACATCAAAAATTTTAGACCTATAGGCCTATATAACACCATTTACAAATTAATCACTAAAATCCTAGCAAATCGTCTCAAACCCTTCCTTGATCAGCTTATTAGTCCTTGTCAAGCGAGTTTTATAAAAAATAGAAGGGCATCTGATAATGGTATTATTCAGGAACTAGTTTCAAAAATCCATAAATTAAAAGGAAAACAAGGTCACATGCTCCTTAAAATTGACCTAGAAAAGGCTTTTGACCGATTAGAATGGTTATTTGTGCATCACACTTTAACCTACTTCAACTTCCCTCAAAATTTTAAAAAACTCCTCTTAAACTGCATCTTAACTAGATCCATAGATGTATCAGTTAATGGCTCAATTAGTACATTTTTTAAACCAAGTCGGGAAATTAGGCAAGGGGATCCTATATCCCCTTATGTCTCGAAATATTGTCAAGATATATAAACCATTAAGTTGATGTTAGAAATTGGGATCAAATTACCATAGGGAAAAGAAGCCCCAAGTTTTCACACCTTTTCTTTGCAGATGATCTCACCCTAATGGCTAAAGCCAATATGAAATCGTGCCATGCAATCCAAAAGGCTTAGACTTTTCTTGTAATCTATCAGGGCAATGTATCAACACTTCAATGTCCAAAATTATCTTTTCTAATAATTGTCCCCAAACTCTATTGAAAGAAATTACCATTAGTTTGATTATTAAAAGAAGCGATTCCTTTGGTACATATCTAGGTTTTCCTATATTAAACAAACACCCTAGGCCAAAAGATTATCAATTCATAATTGACAAAATAAGAGCCAAACTAACGGCTTGGAAAATGAATTTTTTCAATATAGCTTGCCGGACAGCACTCTCACTTTCTTGTCTAAACTCAATCTCTAACCACTATATGCAATACACCCTACTTCATACAAACACTCTTAATAAAATTGACAAAGTGCAAAGGGACTTCATATGGGGAACTACTAGTGAAAAGAAAAGAATTCACCTCATCAAATGGTCCATCATTTGCCAGCCAAAATGCAAGGGAGGCCTTGGACTCTATAGAGCTGAAGATAAAAACCTTTGCAGCCTTGCTAGCCTAGCCTGGAGAGCCCTTATGAACCCTACCACCCTATGAGCAAACCTAATTATTAGTAACTATGCTAATAACTTCAACACTATTAAAAATTCTTTTATCTGGAAAAGCATTCAAAAGGGGTGGGAGTTATGTTCCAAAGGTATCATTTGGCAGCCCATCACCAATCCAACATGAATATTTGGGAAACCTATTGGATTCCGAAATTGGGGAGCCTTAGAAAATCAATAGAAGGCCCCTTATTAAGAAAGGATTACTCAATAAGAATAAGAGACATCTTTGATGGCAAAAACTAGCAATTTGGCAATATATCCATCAATCTTCCCAAATAAATCATGGACACCATATCAAAGGTTAAAATCCATATTAAAAAACCAAATTGTGACATCCCTATTTGGTCTCTAAATACGAAAGGCTTCTTTACAAGCAAAACTTGCTATACTATCATGGACTCTAATGAGGGCAGGGAAATCGATTTTAAATGGATTTAGGATCTTGCATGCCCAAATAAAATCAAATTCTTCCTATGGCAATGCTTTCATAAGAGAATACCTTGTAGACAATATCTAGCAAAAATTGGCCTAAACATTGACCACCAACTGCCCTATATGTAGAGATCATATAGAAGAATCCATAATACATATTTTCTTCAAGTGCAAAGCCAGTAAACAACTTTGGGACAACCTTGGATGGGAAAACTCCTATAAGGAGGATGGTGATCATTGGTTAATCGAATTAAAAAAATTTGACTATCCGTTAAATAATAAAATTTTAAATTGGAATCTCTTCTTCCCTTTCGCTATCTGGCATATTTGGATAAACAGGAATACCAATAACCAAAAGAATACAAATTACCCTATCAATATTAACCACATCATTGCTAGGGCTACTGAATTTCGACTCCTAACAGAAAAGAGTATTCTACCTTCTCCAAAAATCCATATCAATGTTAAATGACATAGCCCCCCAAAGGGATGGTTCAAATTAAACATTGATGCAAGTTTCAACAAAAATCTACAAAATTGTGGTCTGGGTTGAGTAATCATAAATGTTAATGCCCACTGGATAGTATGCAAAATCAGCTCATGCACGTGGATCACTGCATGTTGAGATCAAATCACTACTAGCGGGACTTAAAACAACTCTTAATTGGGGGATGTGCCCTTTCCAAATTGAAACAGATTTGACGGAGGTAATCTGGTCAATCCAACAAGGTAATAATCTTTATACTAACATTGTCAATAAATGCAGGTTGTTATTGCTCATGTTGAAGCAGGTAATCATCTAGCAGGAGTTCAGGTAAGGGAATAAAGTAGCTTACCAACTGGCACAGATGGCAACTGCTGATCTCAGGAAGAAGAAAAAAGTTTTTATGGATCCACCAGATGATGTAAAAATTCTAGTAGAACGTGATTTAATAGAAAAATATATTTTTGGAAAACTTTTATCGTATGATGCTTGTAATACTTAAGCAAGCCTAGGTAATCAAAGTGTCCTATGTGACACTAACTATGAATCTCATGTATTCCATGTTCCTTAACCTTTAATATATATATTTCCTGTTGGCTAAAAAAAAAAAAATATCTTTTCTAGTTGCCTGTCATTTATTTGCTTAATTGCTAAAAAGGTATTTTAAAGAAGCCTAAACTGAACTAAGGTGACATTACATGTTTTCACCGTTTCACTACTTTTACTGGCTTTTACTGCTGCTTTATAGCATGTTGATGTGCCTTTACGTAATTTCTTATTGCTCAGTCTTCATTTATTATTATTACTCACTGAGTTGGAGTACTCACTTTACTCCCTGCACCCCATGTGCAGATTCAAGCGCATCAGGTCCTGCTTGCGAGGGTTGAGAGTTGTTCAGCATATCCCGAAGATTCACTAGGTAGTTGCTCGGCGTCCGCAGCCCAATGCTTCTTCCTCTATCTTATTTTCTCCTGTTTTTAGTTATGTAATAGTGGTGTAGGCTCTTTTAGACTTATAGTTTTGATGATAGATACTCATGACTGGTGATACCACGATGTCGGGCTATGTCTATTCTGCAACTGTATTGGTTACCCTATTTTGGGATTTTTATTATTATATTAAAGGCTTAGTTTTATTACTTAATTGCTTAAAAATGCATTGGGAATGTGTCAGCTGGCATTGTCTTCACGAGAGGCGTCATCACGACCGACTCCGGGTTTAGGGTCGTGACATATTGACTAATGATGAATGAAAAATAAAAAAAATAAAAAGAGAAGAAAAGAAAAATACATAAAAAAAGAGGAAGAAAAGGGCAAAAATAAAATAAAATGAAAAAAATATGATGATGAAAAAAAAGAAAAAAAAAGAAGATAGAGGAAAAAGAAAAGGAAAAAGAAAGAGAAAACAAAAGAAAACCAAAAAAACAAGCTTCCTAAACTACGTTCGACTTGATTCCAAAAGGATACGTAGGCAACCTCTCTCTGGGGTTCAGTCACACAAAAATAAAAATCCAAACTCCCCCCCCCCAAAGTGAAAGAGGGGCAGATGTTATAACAGTTCAACAATGGTTTCATCCCAAAGGTTCCAAAGTTGTAACCCAATCCAAATTCTTTTTACCCCAAAACTCTATTCAAGTCCTTCTGATCAATTGGCAAAGAGGTTCAAAATGGAAGATACAGTCACATGATCTGATGCGACCAAAATGAGAGAAATAAAATGAGAGAGTCTTATTGGTAAAAACCCACACGAGCACAGTAAGGCGATGGTAAACAGAGAAATAAAATGAGAGAGTCTTATTGGTAAAAACCTACACGGGTAGCATGAGGCGACGGTAAGCAGAGAAATTGAAATGAGAGAGTTTTGTTAGTGAAAACTCGCAAAAAGCATTATAAGGCGATGGTGAGAATAGAATTGAGAGAGGTCAGCTCGTGAAAACCCGCAAAGTGCATCCCTGATTGAAAAGTGGATCCTCACAGCCATCGGCATCGACATGTCCTAGCAAGGCTTCTAGATTTTGAGGAAAAAGGTGTGATGAATTTCTGAGAGTCGGACGGTTTACACAGATCAGACATCCAGTCCTAAAGGCATGTCATGTTCATTGAAGTCCGCATGTACTCCAGATAAGTCCTTCTTTCCTTTCCCCGAAAGGGACACTTCTTGTTTTAAACTCATTATCCATTCCATTATTTGTTTTCTTTGAATCCCTTTTGGTTAACTCTGTTTCGAAACTAAGATAAAGAAAGGATGGTAAGAATGATTTACAGGGTTCTCATTTGACACGAGCTCATGTGCAATAAGACACCCAGCCTCATCGGGGGCATCAAGTCGACTTCGACCAGCCATGGTGGCTGATGTTTTGAAATTGAAAAACTCTTGAAAATAAAGGAAATCAAAGTCAAATGCCCACAAAAGCAAAATAAAGTTAAAAAAGTTGAGTCACATATGGCTAACCGTCATGGCAAAGGTTTGAAAAGCCAAAGTACCCCAAATGTACTGAAAGTGAAGTTGGAAGAAAGAAGCCAGAAATGAAAGGCCTATGAAGGCAAAATAAAGTTAGAAAAGATTAAGTCCCACGCGACTAGCCCTTGCAGCAAAGTTTGAGGAGCCAAAAAGTTGCCCAATACGCCAAGCCCAATGCTCCGAAGAAAAAAAAAAGAAATCAGAAGGGAAAAGCCTACGAAGGCAAGATAAAGTTGAAAAGGTTGAGTTCTACCGACCAATCATCATGGAAAAGTCTGGAAAAGCCAGAGTTTCTCCAGAGTCAGAAATGCAATCGGTATTCAGGAAGCAACCAGTTAAAGTTAAAAGGGCCGAGAACAAGTGATTGAAATAGTCAAGGCCATAAAATCAACCACCGTTTCAAACTAGCAAACTATTCTTTGTTTGAAAAAAAAAGGAAATAGGTGCAATCCAAAAGCAACCTTGCAAGAAGCATGTGCAACCAAAAGAAAGGGCACAAAGGCTAAAAAATAGCTCTGTAGCAACACCTTAAAAAAAAGGATGTCTTCTCCAAAATTCTTTCCCGCATTTACTCATTCTCTGAAGAAAAACAATGATGATTATGTTGAAATAAAATGAAGAGAATGAAAAGCAGAAAAATTCAAAATCATGGTTGCAAAGGGTCCCACTCTCTAGCTGATGTCAGCATAACCTGAAAATCTTTTTCCAACAGAGGGTCTCATTACCTAGTCGATGCCACCACAACTTGGTAATCTTTTCCCAATATAGGGTCCTATTCCCTAGTCGCTGCCAGCATAACCTGGTAATCTTTTTCCAGTAGAGGGTCTCACTCCCTAGTTGATCCCCAGCATAACCCGTGGACCTCCCGGGCATAACCTGATGACATTTCAGGCATAACCCGTGGACCTCCCTGGCATAACCCGAGGACCTTTTCCGGCATAACCCAATGACTTTACCGGAATAACACGTGGACCTCCCTAGCATAACCTGAGGACCTTTTCCGGCATAACCCGATGACTTTTCCGGCATAACCCGTGCACCTCCCCGGCATAACCCGAGGACCTTTTCCAGCATAACTCGATGACTTTCCCGGCATATCCCGTGGACCTCCCCGGCATAACCCAAGGACCTTTTCCGGCATAACCTGATGGAATTCCCGGCATAACCCGTGGACCTCCCCGGCATAACCCAAGGACCTTTTCCGGCATAACCCGATGGCATTCCCGGCATAACCCGTGGACCTCCTCGGCATAACCCAAGGACCTTTTCAGGCATAACCCAGTCATTTGCCCAGCATGACCTGGTAATCTTCCCAACTCAGGGCCTCCGATCCCTAGTTGATTCCATTGTAGATATAGGGTATCCACTCCTTAATATCTTTTCTTCCAAGTATACACAGTCCTGATTTTATTGCTTTCAATAAAGATTTAGTTTAGATTTTTGTTACAATAACTTACAAAATTTTCCTAGTGAAAATTTGGGCAGAAAAAATTCGTTCGTTTGTTTGTTTTGGTGCCTGAACGGGTTTTTACCTTGAGGCACAAGTTTCGAGGCGGCCAAAAGAAGAAATCTTGATTCAAATAAAAAAAAAAGAAAAAAGAAAAACAAGGAAAAGAAGTCAGCTCAAAGTGCAGAAGCAGATGAAAGATGTGAACTACTCAAGACATGGCTGAAGTCAAGAGCGTTGCATGTCCGGTCTTGATCCGAAGAAGCCGTGAAAGAATAAGCCTGCATCTGCAACTAACAAGCATCAAGATTCAGATCAGAGTTCACATGAAGAACCAACCAAGACTCAAGATCAATCTTCTGAAAACTCATAGATAGGAATCTTGTAACTCGTAGCTGATAGGCTTAGTTAGTCTTTTAATTTTGATTTTGATGTAATAACGGGACCATGGACCGAAACCTAGATGGGACCTCACTCGACTCTCGAATTCATCACTCCATCATTCTCCAGAACTACACTGACCTGATTCCTTTATAGCCAAGGATATGTAGGCAACCTCCGAAGCAAGGTTCGGTCAAACTTTTTTCAAAATGCTTCCAAATGGAGTTTCAAACGGGCAAAAATTGCTCGTAATTGCTCACTTTATCTTTGCCCAAAAACTTTTCATGTTTCTGAGCAAAGAGGGGAAGCTGTGAGCACCTAATTTTTGCCCTACATTAAAATAACTACTAAAAATAAATCAAAAAATGATTTTAAAGGGATTTTAGATGTTTTTCTTTATTTAGTTGCATTTCATGCATTTTTAATATTTTAAAATCATAAAAAATTATCACGTTTTAATTTCATGCCATCTTAGGCTCAATTTGCATGTAGAAATTAATTTTATTAAGAAAAAACACAAAAATGATCATTTTTACGTATTTAGCTTTTAGTCTTTAGAAAGTAGTGTTTTTATTTAGTTTTAAGTTAATTAGTTATTTTCATTGATAAATAATTTTAATTTTTACAAATTAGATTGATTTAGGATTAATTTAGGATTTTATTAGATTTTAAAATCAAAAAAAAAAATGGAAAAAAAGATTATGATTTAGTCTTAGTGTATTGGGCCAAAGATAATTAGCCCAAATTCATGACCCAAATCCCTTCAGGCCCAATACCCATTAAACCCAATACCCTAAAAAACCCAACTCACTCACTTTTAATAGATTTTTTTAGACTACCAAAACCTAGAGATTTAACGCCTAGACCCTTAGGAGCTTTCCACCATGTTTCACAGACCCCCTCCCCCCCGGATCTCATCTTCTTCGACACACCCCACAAAGAAAAACGAAAAGAACCCATCTTCTTCTAGACTCTAAGACCAAAACCAGTAGCAGCACCCTCACCAATCCACCCCCTGAACCTCTCTGACGCCGTCCGGCCAACACCAGCAGCTCCTGCTTCGCCGGAATGCCAATCAACCTCCCAATCGTTTCCCTTAGTTTGTAAATGACCTCCCTTAAACAGGGTGGATCTTTTTCTTAAATACTCACCTCACAATAGACCCGTTGCTGCTCTTTCATCAACAGAAATGGACAGAAACTGGCAACCACTAACACACAAACAGTAAGAGAAACAGAGGTACACGGATAGAGAGAGAAGAGAACGGGAATGAAAAAAACATGTTTACTTCTTTCAGTTCTTTTTTGATTTCTCATCTCAAACTTGGAGATATTGTCCTTTGATTTTTCGTTCCAAATGGATGAAATTTGAGTTTGTGTTGGTTGCGAATTTTGTCGCCTATTTAAGGTTCCGTTTGAGCTATTGTCTGATTCGACTCCCATTGTAGCCATGGTTTCATTTTGTTTTGCTTGTGTAACTGCTGAATTCAAAGTTACAAATTAAAACCAAAGCAAAAACAGAAAAACAAAGAGGATTTGAAAGCCAATTCAGTTTCTATTCATGTATGTCATTTTTGGAATAGCGAGAGACCTTTTGATTGTGGAGGAACTGTTTGGCTTCTGCTAACTGTTTGAATTACGATATCTACTTTGTTGGGATCTTGAATTGGATTTCTGCCTTATTTGGCCTGATTTAGTGCTTTCTCATGTCGATTAGTTTAGAGTTTATTTTGAGTTCCATTCGAGGTGCCGAGGTCGTTTGGCAAATTTCCGGTCGAAATCTAATCTTGTGCTCGATATTTGCTATTGTAACCAATTTGCACTGAAGCTATAAAGGTTCGATTTCACTATCTTTAATCATTTTATTGACCTATTGCTTGTGCTTAGTTTTTGGTTGAGCTTATCTTGATAAAATCTTAGTATGAAGTAGCCTACTGTGTAATGGTTGAAATCTTAAAAGGATTTGGGTCATAATTTAATGGAAATAGGCATTGGCATTAAGAGATCATTTCTGAACCTATAACTATGTGGTGCGTTTTAAGAAGGAACCATAATTGGGTTTTGGCATTACTTCATTAATTTTTACTTTAGAATGGTGTTATAATGTTAGGGACAATTGGGGTAGTAAATTCATTGACCAATTGTGTCATTGGGGTAATTGTGATTAATTGGAATTAAGCCATGATGTTCTGAACATAGTAACGAGAATTTGCAGCTTGGATATTTTATTGCTCCCATTTAATGTTAATATCACTTGTAATATTCACAGTTTGCTTTAGGCACATTTAATATATCATCGTGATTGTGTACACGTTCGCATGACATAATTATAATTCTAAAAACAAACCGAGGTATGCGTTCACGCAACTTCGATCAAAACTTTTCTTAAATAACTAATAAAGCATGATTAATTGTGGACACGAATGCGTGACATGATTTTTGACGCGCCAAGAGAAACGAGTACACGTACCGCGACTCAATTCTTTAATTACAAATAATCAAGCAATTAAAAGCGGTAAAAGGTAAATGTACATAGGTTCTAAAATAAGTAATTAGACAACTTAAGTCGAGTATAAATCGCTAAGCGACCATGCTAGAACCACGGAACCCAGGAATGCCTAACACCTTCTCCCGGGTTAACAGAATTCCTTATCTAGAATTTCTGGTTCGAGACTTTTAAATAAAGTCGAAAATTTCCTCGATTTGGTATTTAAAAATAAACTGGTGACTTGGAACAACAAATAAATTATTCCAAGTAGCAACTCTGAAAAACAAATAAAATAATCTCATTTCGAATAATATCACTTTAATTGAAAAAGCTCCCTCATATACCCTATCGGGTAGTAAAAAGGAGGCGTGACAGCTAGTTTAATTAGGAAAGGCAAAACCTGGAGCGTTGATCAAAACGATCAACGGCTAGGATTTGGCTGGGTATTGTGTCGGGTAGGTGTTCCTACATTAGGTAGGGTAATTCTGGGGTCCGGCTTGGGCTGAATTGGAATTGGGCTGGAATCGAAATGAAATTAGGCTAGATTTTAAATAGCCATTTCAGTACTATATAATTTATAAAAAATAATAAATGATTTCAAAAAAAATTTTCATTTACTAAAATAATTAAAAATAGTTGTTTAACATTTAAAAAAAATAAAAGACCAAAATATGTATTAATAACGTAATTATGCATTAATATGGCCAGTATTGCAAATATACACAAATTAACTAAAAAATGTAAAATGCAATTATAGAAAATATACAAAAAATATTTAAGCAGTATTTTGGCATAAATATAGAATTTAGATGGCTAGATTAACACAAAAATAATTTGAAGGATAATTATTAGAAATTTTATAAATAAAAAGGGAAGAAATAAATAAATTTGGAGCTTTTAAAAATTATAAAAATTGCATAAAAAATTAGAAAAATGCTCATGCATGCTTATAACTGCATATATGCTATTTTGATAGTACATATATGTATTAAAAACATATAAGGAAAAATTGGCTATGAACAACTGCCCCTTTTTACCCGGGAAGGATGAAAGAGTTTTCTGGTAAAGAAATGATGGCCAATTTTGATCGGATGAGATATTTTGAAAGACAGAGGCCGGACTCTGGTCTTCGAGTTGCCTACATATCCCTTGTCCTACAAAAATTAGGCCATATTTAGTTCTGGATTCATTGACGGAATATACCGATGAAGTCATTGCAAGAACAGACACGGGATGCAAAAGCGACTATGGTGAGCGGTTAAGGTTCGAGACAGTTGAAGGAACTGGAGCAAGGTCGCTCCGGCTAGGATAGCGGTTTCTTACTGGTAACCTGCAGATAAAAAAATGCTGCCGACATTATCCTATTCCACGAGATCCAGGAGCCCTCCACCCACTCCTCCTCTTAGTCCTGTCAAAAACAAGAACATAGGCAAGATGGAAGATTTGAACAACGTCAGAAAGGAGAATCCAACTGAACGGGTAGAGTCCACTAATGACCATGGTACTCAAGTTCCTAAAGAGAATGTATCCCAACTTGAACAAAAGCTGTAGAAATTCCAAGAAGATCTCAATCATATTCGGAATCTGGCAACCCTGTCATTTTCCCTCAGCACCCCAGATATCAACTTTCCCAATACTCAAAACCCCACACCTCCTCAAAACATCCCAAAGCAACAGAATTATCCTTCTCCTCACCATCATACTGTTCCACCAAAAACCCAATGTAACACCTGCCATACTCCCGAACAATACTCCGCTACTCATCCCGGAACTCTAAAACCCCACAAACAACCACTTTCACACCCACCATAACACCCCTATTTACATGGAGACCATGCCACACACCACCCAACCTATCTCAATCACACCTAAGTCTAATGAAAAGGATCTGCTTATCAGAAACCTGACTGAGGAACTTAAGAAATTGACTAGCCGAATCCAGGGCGTTGAGGGAAGAAAGGGAATCGAGGGGCTAAACTATGAAGATATTTGCATTCAGCCCGATGTTGACCTGCCCTTGGGGTACAATCCTCCGAAGTTTGAAATGTTTGACGGTACAGGTGATCCAAAGGTCCATTTGAGGATGTACTTCGACAAGCTGGTTGGAGTAGGAAAAGACGAGAGAATCCGCATAAAGCTGTTCATGAGGAGTTTGAAAGGAGATGCCTTGTCCTGGTACATCAGCCAAGATCCAAAGAAGTGATCAAGCTGGGTAGGCATGGCGTCCGACTTTATGGACAGGTTCAGGTTTAACACAAAGAATGCATCGGATGTGTTCTATATTCAGAATCTAAAGAAGAAGCCTACAGAGAAGTTTTGCGAGTATACTACTCGCTGGAGGTCCAAAGTTGCTAAGGTCAGACCTACCTTAGAGGAGGAACAGATGAACAAATTCTTTGACCAAGCTCAGGACCCGCAGTATTATGAACGTCTAATGATGATCGAGAGCCACAAATTCTCCGACATTATCAAACTGGAAGAAAGAATTGAAGAGGTTATCAAAAGCAGAATGGTTACAAACTTCGAGGCCTTTCAAGCTATAAATAAGGCCTTACAGTCCGGTGGTGTGTCCAAGAAAAAGGACGCAGGGGCCGTGATGGTTGCACAAAGGATCAAATCTCTCCTCAAATACCAAACTTACCCAACACCTCCACTGATATATCAGCCAACCCCAAATTACCAAGCACCTTCACTCTCATACCAAGCTCTGCCACCTACTTATCAATCGCCTCCACCTCCCACACATCAACCTACATCACCTAGATACTCACAACCTGCTCATGTATACCAAACCTACAATGATCAATCATCCCACTATCAATCACCTCCTACATGCCAAAACTTCCCTAGGCCCCGACCTAATTTTGACCGCAGACCTCCAAAACAATATACAACCATTGCCAAACCTATTGGCCAATTGTACGAGAGACTCAAAGTTGTTGGTTATTTCACGCCTATCCCTGCTGCAACCTCTGAAAACCCTTCTCAGTGGGTTAACCCAAACAAATCTTGTGCATACCACTCCGGCATGAAAGGGCACACCATCGATGAATGTCGTTCCTTGAAAGACAAGATCCAGAATTTAATTGATAATAATATTATTATGGCAAAGGAACCCACTCCAAATGTCCGTAACAACCCCCTGCCATACCACACGGGTCGAGGTATCCACATGATTGAAATAGAGGATAATTGGGATACCGAGGGATCAATCGGGTTGATCGCAGAAGGTGATGACCCAAAGAAGCCAATAGTTACTCTTAATCCAATCATAGTCCAAATTCAACCATCTGGAGGCCCTGAGGTAAATATGTCTGTGCCACTTGAATTTGAAGCAACATCGCCTGCAAAGACACCAGCACTAATTGAGGTCGAACTCGTGTCTCTAGCAAATACATTGTCACCGTTTGAAGTCGCAATTTTACCACCCAAGTCACACGATCCATTCAGATTAAGGAAAGCCACACCAATCCTAGTGGCAATGTTGGCCATGACACCATTCCATACAAAGGTTGTAACCAGGGACTATACAGCTGAGGCAAGGAGGAAAGACAAGGTCAGGTTCGAAGAGACTATTGCAGCACAAGGTTGACAAGACCTGGTAGAGTCTGTACCCCGAGCATCTAGCTGAGTCAAGCAACTAGGACTCCAACCGGCCACTCATCATTGAGACAGGTCCAGACGACCTTTGGAGAAAGATACAAGCCAAGGAATACTCAGTCATCAACCAGTTGAACAAAACACCAGCGCAAATCTCCATTCTTGCTTTGCTACAAAATTTTGAGGCACACAAGAACGCTCTATTAAAGGTGCTGAGTGAAGCATACGTACTAGGTAACATCACTGGCGGGGAAATGGCTAACATGGTAGGACAAGTTCTGGAGAGCCATAAGATCACCTTTCATGATAGATGTTCCAGCATCTTACAACTTGCTGCTGGGACAGCCATGGATTCATGTTGCTTGGGCCGTAGCATAAACCCTAAATTAGGCAGTAAAATTCTAATGGAATCACCAAGAGGTGATCATCCGGTGACGGTAGCAACCCTATATACAGTTGCCAAACCATTCTAGCAATTGAAGGAAGAAGGAAACTTACCATCCGGTGACGGTGGAGAGACTTACCATCACATTGAACGGGTAAATGCTGTTGACAAGGATAAATGGTGGGATAACAAAATCGATAGTATTCTGAATTTGAGAGGGTACGAGCTTGGCAAGGGGCTCAGCAAAAACCTCCAAGGAATCACTAAGCCCATACAACTCAAGAAGCATGGCACTACTTTTGGTCTAGGATATGACTACACATGGGAAGAACTCAACAACTGGTCGCCACCACGGTGTGGTCCTTACTATCCACTTGAGCAACTAATACCGCGTCTGGAGCAGTCTTTCCAACAGGCTGACATCGTTTATGGGTCGGACGAAGAAGAAGCACTTGCAACGGTAAAGAATTTGTTCCTAGAAGACAATGATATGAACTGTTGTATTGTTCTCAAGGAGGAGGGGAGGAAGGCCCTTCCATACAGGCTGTGAGCAAAGGGGAACGCCTCAATAATTGGACCATCCAGACAACCAGAGCCCGATGAGCCTCGGGGTAGCAAGGCTAAAACAAGCATCATTGATTGTTTTATTTACTAAATGATTTTCTTTTCGCATTTTTCAATTCCCGCAGTAAAATCTTCGATGTTCAAAACTGTTATGCAATTTATCAAAGCATTTTGACTTTTCTTGTGAATCAACACTCATTACCATTTTCTCTCATTACTTTACTTATACAGCATTACTATTATTTATCTTGATGAACCAATGATTGTGACATGCAATGAGACAACGCAACAAACAAACATTGATTCAGAGGAAGATAACATACCTGACGAGATTGTTAAAGAAGTTGAGAACTTCAAAAACAGACCTAAGTCCAACCTAGACGAGACAGAAATTGTTAACTTGGGAGATGCAGGAAACGTCAAGGAAACACGAATCAGCGTTCACTTATCGCCATCAGAAAAGAAGGAATACATAGAATTTCTAAAGGAATATGAGGACATATTCGCCGGGTCATATGATGACATGATTGGTCAGAGTACGTCTATTGTGGCGCATAAACTGCCAACCGATCCGACATGTCTGCCGGTAAAGCAAAAGCTCAGAAAATTCAAACCTGATATGAGTTTGAAAATCAAGGAAGAAGTCACTAAGCAAGTCAAAACTAAGGTTCTCAGGGTAATGGAATACCCGACATGGTTAGCCAACATCGTGCCAGTGCCAAAGAAGGACGAAAAGGTCAGAGTTTGTGTCGACTACCGAGATATCAATCGGGCCAGTCCGAAAGACGACTTCCCTTTGCCAAATATACACATCCTGATTGACAATTGCGCCAAGCATGAGCTGCAATTATTTGTAGATTGTTTTGCAGGTTATCATCAGATTTGGATGGATGAAGAAGATGCTGAGAAAACAACTTTCATTATGCCATGAGGGATGTACTATTACAAGATGATGTCGTTCGGCCTAAAGAATGCAGGGGCCACCTACATGAGGACCATGACTACCATTTTCCATGATATGATACACAAGGAGATTGAGGTATATGTAGATGATGTCATCGTCAAGTCCAAGAAGGACACTGATCACATGGAAGATTTGAGGAAGTTCTTCAATAGATTGCAGAGGTATAATCTGAAACTGAATCTCGTGAAGTGCACATTTGGGGTTCCTGGTGGAAAATTGCTTGGGTTTATTGTGAGTCGCCGAGGAATAGAACTGGATCCATCAAAAGTCAATGTTATTTAAGAATTGCCACCGCCAAAGAACAAGAAGGATGTGATGAGTTTCTTGGGAAGACTTAACATCAGCCAGTTCATAGCATAGTCTACAGTTATCTATGAGCCAATCTTTAAGATGTTGAATAAGGGAGTCGCCACCAAATGGACCGATGACTGCCAAAAGGAATTCGACAGAATCAAGGAGTACCTGTCAACACCACCAATTTTGGTCCCGCCCGAGCCAGGTAGACCCTTATTACTCTACCTTGTAGTATTGGATGGAGCTTTCGGTTGCATTCTGGGGCAACATGACGAAACGGGGAGGAAAGAGCAGGCCATCTATTATCTCAGTAAGAAGTTCACCCTGTACGAGGATCGGTATTCTCTGTTATACCACACTTATTATGCTTTGACTTGGGTAGCTCAAAAGCTGAGGCATTATTTCTGTGCCTATACTACATATCTCATATCAAGGATGGATCCTTTGAAGTACATCTTTCAGAAGCTCATACCCACTGGCAAGCTAGCCAAGTGGCAAATCTTGTTGAGTGAGTTTGACATTGTTTATGTAATTCAAAAAGCGGTATACCACCTTAATGAGAATCCCATGGATGGAGAATACGAACCCCTAAAAATATATTTTCCTGACGAAGAGGTATCATTCATAGGAGAAGATATTATAGAATCCTATGATGGTAGGAGAATGTTTTTCGATGGAGCAGCAAATTTCAAAGGAGTTGGTATAGGAGCAGTCCTAGTATCAAAAACCGGTTAGCATTATCCGGTGTCTACCAAACTCAGGTTCCTGTACACCAATAATATGGCCGAGTATGAAGCTTGCATCTTAAGACTCAAAATGGCTATTGACATGAACATTCAAGAGTTGGTGGTGATTGGAGATTAAAACCTACTTATATATCAAGTGCGAGAATAATGGGCTACTAAGAACTCCAAGATACTCCTGTATCTACATCATGTATAGGAACTGATAAAGAGGTTCATGAAGACGGAGTTCCAACATGTTCCCAGAGTCCAGAATGAGTTCGCCGATGCATTGGCTACCCTATCATCTATGATACAACATCTAGACAAGAATTTCATTGATCCCATTCCAATAAAGATCCATTATTAGCCAGCTTACTGTGCCAATGTTGAAGAAGAAGCAGACGGAAAGCCTTGGTTTCATGATATCAAGTAATATTTAGGAAAAGGAGAATACATAGAGCGTGCATATCCTACTCAAAAACATGCACTTCGGAGATTGGCCAACAACTTCTTTCACAGCGGAGAAATCCTGTATAGGAGGACTCCTGGTTTGGGACTATTAAGATGTGTTGACACAAAGGAAGCATCCAGGCTACAAGAGGAAATTCATGCTGGGACCTGCGGGCCACATATGAACGGTTTTGTCTTAGCAAAGAAGATACTCCGGGCTGGTTACTTTTGGATGACCATGGAAACAGACTGCATCTAGTATGTTCGGAAATGCCACCGTTGTCAAATACATGCAGACATGATAAAGGTACCTCCAAATGAGCTTAATGTAACAAGCTCACCATGGTCGTTCGTCGCCTAGGGAATGGATGTTATTGGACCAATCGAGCCTTCTGCTTCCAACGCGCACAAGTTTATCCTAGTAGCAATTGATTATTTCACCAAATGGGTCAAAGCAGCATCTTAAAGAGCAGTAACTAAGAAAGTCATGGAAGACTTTGTCCGCGACCGCATTGTTTGTCGATTCGGGATTCCAGAGTTGATCATTACTGATAATGGCTCCAACCTCAATAGTGACTTGATGAACTCCATGTGTAAAACCTTCAAGATCAAACACAAGAATTCCACAGCCTACAAGCCTCAAATGAATGGAGCTATAGAAGCCACCAATAAGAATATTAAGAAGATATCGAGGAAAATGATAGAGAAGCATAAACAATGGCACGAGAAGTTATCATTTCCTCTATTGGGGTATCACACCACAGTCCGCATATCAACCGGGGCAGCCCCCTATATGCTGGTTTATGGCATAGAGGCTATCATTCCCGCTGAGGTAGAAATTCCTTCCCTAAGGATTATACAAGAAGCTGAGTTCGATGTGCAGAGTGGGTAAAGAGTCATTATGAGCAACTAGCCCTTATAGATGGAAAGAGAATGAATGTAGTTTGCCATGGCCAACTCTATCAGAAGAAAATGTCCAGAGCCTTCAACAAGAGAGTCAAGCCAAGTTAGTTCACACCGGGGTAGCTGGTGTTAAAGAAAATTTCTCCGCCTTAGGATGAAGCCAAAGGAAATTTCTCTCCCAACTGGCAGGGTCCATACATGGTTCACCGGGTTCTGACAGGAGGATCCCTCATACTTGCAGAAATGGACAGAGAAGTCCGACCAAATCCGATCAATTCAAATGCAGTCAAGCGCTACTATGTGTAATCTTTATGCTTTCCTTATATGATATTAATTGAACTACGTCTGACCTGATTCCTGTTTAAGTGGGGATACGTAGGCAGCCCTATGAGTTCGGTCACAATTCAATAAAATTGTCATTTCCCCCAGCAATTGGAAACTGGGGCAGAATTTTGAGGAGGACACTCAAAATTCCAAAGTAATTTCAGTCGATCGTCGCAAGCAACAGTCAGAAGCATCAACCCATTAAACTAGGGTAGAATTTTAAGGAGGACTCTCAAAATTCCATAGCAAGAGAGGTTGCAATGTCCTGAACCACGTCACAGTCTCCGGTTCATCTAGAAGCTATCTTAACTATATACTTATGTCAATACTTTACAAAATCATGCATGTTTATTATCGAAACTGCTTTGTTTAGCAACGCTACCACAATGATACAGACAATATCACCAGATCAAAGCCGAGCATGTCAAGCAAAGCCAGCGGGGATACGAACTAACCTCTCCCCTTTACAAAACTCACTATTTTTCTTTGGATGCAGACACTTGGATTGCGAAATCACTGAACACACTATACACCTATGGGACAAACATTATTCAGGAATACGCCCACCTAACTGTTACATTTACAAACATTTGCTATCAACATACATCGATGATGCCCTGTATGTCACAATGATCCCAATAATCGCAACACCGCAATCTGCTATTAACTAAGAAACTCTACTACCATTTGCCATTTTATTTTTTGCATAAGGCTACCATTCTGCCTTCCGAGACTAAACATTGTCTCTATTTGCATCTGTATTGCATAAGGCTACTATTCTACCTTCCAACTTGCATAAGGAAACCATTCTGCCTTCCGAGGTTTAGCTCTACCTCCATCTGCATTCCTACATAAGGCTACCTTTCTGCCTTCCAACTTGCATAAGGCTACCATTCTGCCTTTCGAGGTTAAGCTCTGCCTCTACCTACATTAGCATTACATAAGGCTACTATTCTGCATTCCAATTTGCATAAGGCTACCATTTTGACTTCCGAGGTTAAGCTCTAACTCCATCTACATTCCTGCATAAGGCTACCTTTCTGCCTTCCAATTTTCATAAGTCTACCATTCCGCCTTCCGAGGTTATGCTCTACCCCCATCTGCATATTTACATAAGGCTATCATTCTACCTTCCGAGGCTAAGCTCTGCCTCCAATTTCCTTCGAAACTAAGCAGTATCTCAAGCATCATTTATTTTGTTTCTATTACAGGCTAAGCTCTACCCTTCAATTTGCAAGACTAAGCTTTGTCTTGTCCGCATCATGCTACTGCATCTTATGGCTTAAAGATCGCCACATACTACATCTCATGGCTGAAAGATCTCCTCATACTGCATCTCATGGCTGAAAGAACGCCAAATACGGCATCTCATGGGCTGAAAGATTGCCAAATACTGCATCTCATGGGCTGAAAGATCGCCAAATTATCCAAAGGCGTCATCTTCATAGCCCGAGAACACCATGTCATGGCCTGAGGATCCCCTTTTAATCTTTTGCAATCATTATTCAAAGGCATAATGGTTCAGAGGCACCATCCTCATAGCCCGAGAGCATCATTTCATGGCTTGCAAATCCTTTATAGTACGCTTCATGGCCCAGGATGTCATGGTCTAAAGGACGCCATCCTAACCATCCGAAGGCAACACTCATGGTCCGACTAGAATTTATATATGTTTAAATTTACACTCGATATACGCTTGTATTATTTCTATTTGCAGGTACATCGAAGAGAAACGGCCATCCCAGCTGGAGCGAACCCGCTCCAGTTCCTGCAGCCACATCAAACCTGACCATTCCCATAACCTTTCATTTACCCGACCCTAGATATTGCGTTCGTCCTTGAAAAGTCTCGTCAGCCTACTCCGTCGATGGATCTTGAACTGCATATGGCTTGATTCCTATAAAACTAGGGATATGTAGGCAGCTCAAAAGCCAGGGTGCGGCCTATCTTCTTCAAACTGTTTCGCTCAGTCAAAATTGGCCATCATATCTTTACCCGACAACTCTTTCATCCTTCCCGGGTAAACAGGGGCAGCTGTTGATACCCAATGTTTCCCTATATATTTTTCAATATGCAAAATACCTTCAAAATAGCATAGATATATATGCATACATAAGCATGTCCAAATGTTTTATTATTTTTTCATAATTTTTAAAGGTTTTAAATTCAATTTATTTCCCCCTTTTATCCATAAAAAATCCCAATAATTAATTCTAAAATCATTATTTTGTTAATTCATTTGTTGGACTTTTATATTTATGCTAAAATATAGCAAAGGTAATTTTTACAAATTTATTTAGTATTTTTTAAGATAAATTGCATATAATTTCAATAGTAGCCCTTTTAAGATTCAATTGTATTTTATACTCATAAAATTAAGTCATATATTTTTAAATTGTCAATTATATGTTATAAATTATTTTAGTGCTTTCAATTTATTTCCAGAAATTAATTTACTATTTTTATAAATTTAAAAGGGGAAAATTGGCTATTTAAATAATAGCCCAATTGCATTTCAATTGTAGCCTAAATCTGAACCCAATTTAAACCCAATTTCCCGGCCCAATTTCAATTAAACCTAACCCCAACCCAATTAAACTGACCCAAACCCGGATTCCCCACCTACGCTATGATCAACGACCACCGTTCCCCCTTACATTGTAACCTTAAATGACCCCTTACCCTACCTCATTCTTCAGCAAACGCCGCCCTTGAATTCTCTTTCCCTCTCAATTCTCTCTAAAACCCTCATGAACCCTAGCCACCGCCATCTAATCCCACCCTAATACACCCTCAACCCCTACCTAATCCATGGCCTCTCAGGGTCATTTGAGATGTGTATCAGCCTCATATGGCTCCTTGGTGTTTGTTTCTGTGGTTTCATGGCCAGAACTGGAGGGATCTGGTCCAGTCCAGTCCTTGCTCGTCTTCAGTTCATGGCCTTTCTCCGGTCATCCATGACATTTTTCCGGCCATTCATGGCCTCTCAAGGCAGATCCTTGACTTGCCTGGTTAGATCGGAAACTTTCAAGGTCTTTCTCATCTTTTCTGGGTTTTCCGAAACCATAATCTTTAAGATCTTTTGATTTTTCTTTACGATCTACCATAGATCTGTGCTTACCATGAATTTCTTAAGTGTTTTCTCGAAGGTTCTTCAACTTTTCTTTTAAAACAACTCTTCATTTTTTCCGACGATTAGGGTTTTCCTTTAAGTTATTTCAAAAGATCTCTTCTTTGATTTTAATGTGTTTGTGATTTTGCTATGTTTTTCTCATGTTGTTATTCTATCTGTTTCAACATGTTAAAACCGTAGTCCCCTTTTGGTCCTATCCGAGTTCTGAAATTGCTTGCCTAAATGTATATTTGTTCTTTGTTTTTGACTCACTTTTCTTTGTTTGACTTGTTTGATTTTTAGTTCTTATCATCTCTAAAACTCGACTACTGTCGAAGCCCTAATTTTTGAAAAGGTTTTCCTCACTTGATACTATGAGACCTTTACTTGTTTCTGATTCTGTTTACATGTTGCTATGTTTTCTTCACTGTTGATTCTATGTGACTACTTGACATACTTGACTACTGTGTTTCGAATATTTTCCTTACTACTGAATCCTAGCTTGCTTCTACCACTACTATATGATTGTGTTATCTCTTTTTCCAATATGTTTGGCCTCGTATGTTTGATGCTTTTGTTCACTCTATTTGTATACTAAAGTGCAGAATTGTGTTTCTTCCTTGATTGTCTTGATCTGGTGACTAATTGCAAAAGCTTTTCTTTTATTACCCCTAATTTCACTCGCCTGTTTAAAATTAATTGATTCCTTTCCCCTTACTGTGATGTTGTACCTTGCTGAATCTTTTCCAAAATAAGCATATCTTTGTACTTAGACTTGATTGTTTACTTCATGCTTTTACTACCCCTTTTATGGCAATAATCAATCTATCTCCAAACTGATTTTCTTTCCTTAATTAGACTTGCTGCTACCCATTAAACAGTGATTCCTTAATTAAATGGAATCAAATGTGGTAATTGATTCTGATTTGTGATTGTTTCCATGTTTGTGTTAAGACTTTATTTATTACTTTATTCTTCACCTTTTTTGAAAATTATAAATACCCACCATCATTTCTTTCAAAGACAACCCATCTGAGTTCAGAACACACACTTCGCTCAAAAGTCTCTCTTTTCTCTACTACTACTCGTGTTACTGCTTTGTGTAGCCGGCTGAAAGCCAAAACTAGGCTATGAAAATTTGCTTACTTTTCCTTTCTGCACTTTGCTTCTTACTAGTATGTCCTAGTTAATCTTCAAGCATCAATAACAGCATGTTTCTTTAGCTTCCTTCACTCTTGCCTGCTTCTGCTTATGTTTATGCAATCAAGTTACATTATTAAGCATGTCGTAATCTGTTCGCTACCCCTTTTATATTAATGCCCTCCTATGTGTATGAATCCCAAACCCCATATCCCCTCTATGTGTTTGCGTTCTTTGTCTGGTTTGTAGGCATGCCAACATCATCTATTGTTGTGCATGACCAAGCCTGAACCTTTCTGGGGTCATATGCTTCATGCTATGTATTCCTAAAACCCCTGACCCCTTTGTGCAATTATTGATTCTATGTAGTTTAAGTTTTACTATTACTATTTTCAAATCACCCTTACCCTTACTATTTTCAACCTAGTTTTAAATAAATCTCTGTATCCTGTAATTCCACTATATTTTTAGAATCTAGGTTCTGCCCCTCTTGTGTGAGCCTTACCTTGGGACCCTTGAGCTCCCTCTGAACTTGGACACATAAGGGTTGACCCTTCCACACTGCACTCATCTTTGTCTTGTTATGCAACCTGGGTGTAAGCACTGCCCGGGGTCCCTTGAGACTATTAGGGAACTTTGATACACTCAGGTCTGAGAAAGGCTTTGAACATCATTGGCATTTAAGGTGGTTTATTCCATAACTTAAAGAGGAATTCAGCAACAGGCTTCCTATGGTTGTAACTTCTTATTTTGCTTTTCTGGTGTAATTCATTCATTTTTGGTCTGTAATGATTTGTAACAAATATTGGGGTTGGCTAGTGAAAAGGGATGGGGTAATTATGCATGTTTTAGCTATTAGGAGGGTAGATAACATGCCTATGAGATCTGTTTAATAAATTCTGCATGTTTTACTTCCACACTTAGATAACATGCCTATAGGATCTGTTTAATAAATTCTTCATATTTCACTTCCACACTTAGACACCATGCATGTAGGATTTGAAATCAGACATCATGTCTATAAGATTAAAATCAGTATTTCTATAGAAATCATGCCTATAGGACTTTCGCTTTAATCAAATAAATCCTGCCTACTTCACTGCATGTTCAATTAAATACCATGCCTATAGGTCCAAAATCAACTTTTAATACGTAGATACCATGTCTATAGGAATTAAAATCAGCTATAATAGAGATCATGCCTATAGGATCTAAATCAGTCTAGTTAAAATCAGTTCGACTCATGCTTGTCTGAATCAGATTAAATAGTTCACTCTCTTTGTGTTAATTAATACGTTTTAGAAAGCATGCCTATAGGATCCAAATCGCCTTTTTAAAATTAACCATTGCTTTATGGCATTCCTAATCAGTAATATACATCTTGCTTATAGGACATCACCAATACACATTTAGGCAAGCCTTAGGTAATAATGATAAAACTGAACTCGCCTTTGCTTAATTAGCAACTGCTACAACCAGCAGGCAGGCCCGATTTAGACTCCTTATATGATTTATGTAATAAATTGGTCTTGTTCAACAATTAAAACACCCCTGCCTTAGTACTTTAAATTCTGACCCTAAATGTGTGTAAGTCATGCTATTTATATGCATTACTTGAGGAGGTATATATGAGCCTCTTAGTTGTTTATATGATTCCCCTAATATACAATTCTATGTGTTTTGAATGTCGCCTTAGTCTTTTTACCTTTAAAAATTTAAGAGTCAGCCTAAAATCTTTCCTCTAATAGGAATTATAGTCCTAAATTCCTCCGGGACTGATAGGAATGGGACGGGTAATAGCATGCAATAGAGGTCGAGACCAATCCACGCTTTAATACCTTAATGGGATGGGAAGGGTAGATATAGATATGATGATCGGTGTGCTAATACCACGTGTATCCCCTATTCTGAGGAGTGTCATACCGGGTATCGCATTGATGTGATCCACATTGTAAATAAACCTACGACCCCCCCCCCTCTTTCTTTTATATTCTCAGGTATTTGTAGAACTATAAGTCGTTTTTTTTAAATTTTCCTTTTAATTATTTTCAAACTTTTATGTGTTCAAACTCAAATCCCCTACTACTTGAACCTATACTTGTCTATCTACTAATTGTACAAAAATTCACAAAAACTGTCTAGCCGGGAACCACACTAGTGGATCCTGAGGGGTGCCTAACACCTCCCCCTTAGGATAATTTCAAGCCCTTACCCTATCTCAGGTTATCAAATAAACTTAGAAATGAACCCTATAGGTGTCCTAATGCACCTTAAATAATTAGGAGGCGACTCTTCAAATGCAAAACCTAGTTCGCAAAAAGAATGAGTTGTCATATACCCAAAATGTCATAAACCCGATTTTCCAATGCGAAGAGGGAAAAAAGGGGCGCTACACTCGTGGCAACGCTTCATTTCAAGTGGATATGATCACGAAGCTCGAGTCTGAACTTTTGAAGGTCAGGGTTGAGATCGTTGATGCACGGGCTGAAACAACACTGAGCCGTACTAAGGCCGATCAGGAGATGGCAGTTCATTTAAAGGATGCTACCGATGCCCAAGCCGAGTTGAAGAGGGTCCTCGATCGTGAAAAGAGGATCAAAGAATATGCTCAGTTTAGATCCCAAAGAAGGGTACTTGAGGAGATCGGCGCCAGGGGTTTTGTTCTCCCGGAAGAGTTGGCGCGAGCGAGGGTGGACGAGCGTGACGCTTGGTTACTCCTATCCAGCGTTGAGGAGAGCGAAGACGAGGTTGATAGGTTGTAGCTCTCAGGGGCGGGGCGTATACATTGCCATCTTGTACGTGATATTTCCAGAGCGCGTTTGTATATGGAGGATGCACTTTTTCATGTATGTAAATAGAAGAGAACTTGAAGCTTTATTTCTTGTGTACCCCTTTCTGCTTCGCCTCTGACTAGGTGGACTGGTTTCGGGGTTGGTGAGAATCCTTAGATTCGTAATACGGCCCCGGGGCTCATCAGGTAGGCCCGAGGGCTCTTACGCATTTAGTCGATGCGGCCTTTAGTGTAAGCTGGCGTTAGAGATCTTATGCTTTTGCTCAACTAATTTGGGTTTAGCCTCCGAGTCAGGCTTCAACTCGAGCCCATTCAACCCTCAAGCTTCTATGTCTACATGGGCGGGTGACAACGGCTCTTACGCCTTGCCCTTTGGCATTTGTATTTTAACTATTTTGGGTTCAGTCTCCGAGTCCGGTTTCGACTCGATCACAATTGACACTTAAGTTCTATGCCTTCGTGGCTTGGCGACAACGGCTCTTACGCCTTGGGTCGAAGCGACCTTTTATGTATGTGGCCCTGAGGCTCATGAAGCTGGCAATAATGGCTCATATACTATGCCCTTAGGCATGTATAGTTAACTATTTTGTATCTAATCTCCGAATCGGGTTATGACACGAGCTCATTTTGACCCTCAAGCTTTCAAATTCTTAAGCTGGCGACGATGGCTCTTACGCTTTTGGTCGATGTGACCTTTTAGTGTGTGTGGTCCTAAGGCTTATTGGGTTGGCGATAATGGCTCTTACGCTTTGCCCTTACGCATATGTAGGCTTTGCTTTCCTCTCATTAAGGACTTTTTAAAATGATTTTGCCTAACCTGTCGTCGGTTCCGGTGAGAACCTTGATTTCAAGTCATTGGCGGCGATGTTCGAGCACCTCGGAAGGTTTAGCTCGTGGGCTGAGTAGCTCGAAGCCTTGTGATTTGGAGCTGAGATGGTCGAAGCTCTTTTGCCTGTCGAGGGTAGCCTGTTTAACCGATTATTTTCGAAGTAGATTCGAAGTAATGTCCTATAATTTTATAGTGACGGTCGGCCGTCCCCGAGTCGTGTTAATTCGTCTGGTGCAGCCGTACGACTGTAGTCATTTGTGTTTGGCCGGAGCCATTTTTGATCCCCAGTGTAGTGCTTTAGGCATATACATCGAGGGTATGGCCTTTCGGGAGTCCTACAAATGCGACATATAGCCTAAAATTTGGGAATGAGTTTATTCCTGTAGTAAGGTCTTACAAAATTTTCATGCCTTTTGAGGTCTTACAGTATTTTCATGCCTATTGAGGTCTTACAATATTTTAATGCCTGTTGAGGTCTTACAGTTTTTCCATGCCTGTTGAGGTCTTACAGCCTTTTCATGCCTGTTGAGGTCTTATAGTTTTTTCATGCCTATTGAGGTCTTACGGTTTTTGTCATACCGTTGAGGTCTTACAGTTTTTTCATGTCATTGAGGTCTTATAGTTTAGTTGATACTTTAGATAGGTCTTGCTAGATCGAGTTTGCCCGCTTGGGGTCTTATGGCCTCGAGTTTTTAAGTGAATGGCGATTGGAGATAGTCTGTGAGTAATTGAGTTTTCTTAGGCTCGGAGGTCATTACTCACGAGCTTGGAATTGCCTCATTGAGGGCTTATGATTTTTTGAGATTCCGACCCTGGGATCGTGTGCTTTCTGAGTTTGCGATGCTTGTCTCTGAGTGCTCGGGACATTTTTCCTATTTGGAGATGCTTCGTAATTTCCGTGCTGCCTTGCTGAGGGCTCATGAGCATGGAGTTCTAACACTTAGGCCTTATAGACACTGAATTATTGATGCTAGTCTCTGAGTGATTCGGGCATTCTCGATGGAGGGATCTTTGCTATGAAAATGCTGAATTTTCTTTAGAGTAAGAGACGCTTTTGGGCAGAAGATATTCTTTGATTGTTTGGCATAAGTACATGTTGTTTTGCTGCCGTAAGCCCGACTTATGTGGACACATTTGTTCGACCATTTCGCCCGGTACATCATTTCCTATTGGAACCTTGTTTGTCGTTCCCTAGTTCTTCTAAGGGGATGGCCTCTCAAAGGGGTGCCCTCTAGTGTTCGTGGTTGATTTGCAAAAGAAGACCTATAAGCTTGTCGGATCCACCTTTGGTAGCACGTTGCCCCGATAAGAACCTTGCCAGTGAAACCCTCTTCGGGACAAAAGCTCGGGAAAGGGAAAGAGTGCAATGGATGCCATTAAGTCCTTGGAATCTTCGGGTTAGGTTAACACTTTTGACTGCCATGACCGAGCATCTGCATATGGGTTAGTGTAAGGTAATGAAAGAGGGAAGTGGTTTTACCTTATCGTGGGGTGTGCAGGCGATGTCCCGAGGCCTGATGCGTCCCTGTTGTTTGGAGCGAGGACCTGGTACGTTTCTCCGATGTGTTTAATCAGGCTTAGCTGAAGACGTAGTTTGATTACACTTTGACTCTTTTGAGAAAGGAGATATTAGTGCCGATGCTATGTTACGTAACATGAACACTTCCCTTGCCGTATGTTATTCCCCGTAAACGGTTTTAATTTCGTCCTATGCTAGATTTATTATTTGGTTAAGAGGGATGGTACCGCTTTCATGTGGTGTGTTCCCGGCCAGCCTAATAAGGCGTTTGTACCTTGTATCTCCTTTGATGACATGGAATTTGGCGTTCTGGTCTGCGTCGGCCATGCTGACTGAGAGAATGGTCTCTCCTTTCGTTATTTCGATCACCGTGTTGAATCCGTCAAGGCTTCGAGAGGCGGGCATGATTTGGCCTGGCAGTCCGAGCTGCTGTATCTCCCTTGACCCGATAATGTTGGTCGAGCTACCTGAATTCACGAGCACATGTTTTACTTGAAATGAACAAATAAGAAAGAAGGTTACCAGTGCATTGTTATGAGGTTAGGGCCAGGGTTTGGAGTCTTCCTCGCCGAACATGAGGGCATCTTCGGGTATGTATCCGCAAGTCTATTTTTCTCTAGTGATAGACATTTTTGTGTTCCTCTTCACAAGTTCACGGGGAGTGTCGATGCTCCCCCAAAATCATGATAGCATGTCGTGGCCCATTCGATTCGTCCTTTTTAGCTGCCTTTCTTTCTTGGAACTGAACATGAGCCCGATCGCTCAAGTGTTCTCGGCGGTGACTTTTACTGAGTAGCTTGGCTATTTACTTACAAAGCTAGTGGCAATCTTCGGTCCTATGACCGTGCACATTATGAAGCTCACATACCAAGTTGTGATTTCTCTGGGAAGCACCCGAGTGAATATCTTGGTCCATTTGATGTCCCTGATTTTGCTGATGGTGAACACGATGTCTGATATAGCAACATTGGTTGTAATCTAATATGCGAGGTGCCCCCATTGGTCTCGTGTCTCCATCGAATCTGGCTCTATTGATGAGCCTTTGAGAATATTGTCCTCGATCCATTCTCCGACCGTTGCGAGGTAGGTTGCGCCTCAGGGCATTCCTCCTATCTTCTGTGTACAGCTGGTATCTTTCCTTGTTTGGTTTCGGTTCCTTTGCCAGGAGCCTGCTTGGGTATACTGAGCCCCTAGGGGTCTCCCAACTGGTCATCCTCGACCCTGATTTTTGACTGGTACCAGTTCTGGACGTCCGACCAGGTCATAGCTGGATACTCGTTCAAGTCATGTTTCAATTGTTCTGAAGCCACTGAGCTTGGTTCATTCAGGCCTTGAGTGAAGGTCTGCACCGCCCAATCGTCAGAGACTGGGGGTAGTTCTGTTCGTTCCGTTTGGAAATAAGGTACGAATTATCCTAGCATTTCATTCTACCTTTGCTTAATCTTGAATAGGTCGGACTTCCTTGTTGCTACATTGATGGCACCGGCGTGTGCCTTTATGAAGAAATCTACTAGCATGGAAAATGAACCTATGGAGTTGGGAGTTAGGATGTGATGCCACATCATGGCCCCCTTCGAGGTCGTTTCTCCGAACTTCATCAACAATACAAACTCGATCTCGTCATTTTTTATGTCGTTGCCCTTTACCGTGCATGGATAGGTAGTGACATGTTCGTTGGGATCTGAGGTCCCATTGCATTTTGAGAGTTCTGTCATTCTGAACTTCTTTGGAATGGGTTTCGGATCCGCTTCCTCTAGGAATGGCCATCATATGAACTTCTTCGAATCTACACCCTTCAAGATCGGGGGTGCGCCCGGGATTTGGTCGACTCTGAAGT
This sequence comes from Nicotiana tabacum, assembly GCF_000715075.1. Taxonomy (NCBI): domain Eukaryota; kingdom Viridiplantae; phylum Streptophyta; class Magnoliopsida; order Solanales; family Solanaceae; genus Nicotiana; species Nicotiana tabacum. The sequence continues at coordinate 76,073,228 of NC_134086.1, read as the reverse complement.
TATAGGTTTCGACCTTCTTTTCGTCGGCTGCTATCATTTTCTCGCTCGAATCAATCCTTTTTGTGAGGTCCTCCAGCATTTTTACGATGGTAGGATCGGCTACTGATCCGTTGTTGCTCAATCTCTACGGTACCTGTTCGGCCGGGGGAGTAGTATCCAGTACTACTGTGCTGGGAGTCTTCAGGTGGCTTTGCAACTGAGCGATAGCCAACTGTTGTGCCTGCAACATTTCAAAAATAACACGACGACTAACTTCCTGCTCTTCCCAGGATGGGGTTTTTTGGGCGTCCTATTAGCCGCCATGTTGTATGCTCTGGTCGGTGTGTGAGGTTTCATTGACATGTTGCACGTCTTGCAAATCCACGTCCGTTGGAATAGGTCCAGGTGCGTTATCGGGGTTTTGTGGTGGCGCGCCAATAACTGGAATGGACATACAACTTTCTCTGTGGTTTCAAGGTTGTCGTTCTCTACTCTGTTCACTGAGCCAGACATTTTGACCTAAACTCAAAGATCATGGACAAGAAAAGTGTAAAAGATAACTTGCATTGTGTAATGAAACCAGCAAGAAAATAATCATTATTATTTTTAGCTCCACGGTAGGCGCCAAACTATTTACCGTGAAAATGCTAATGACAATTAAATTTTTTGATGGGACTCTAAAAATACGTGATCTATTTTTATGCTAGTTGTTAGAGCAGTTGATGCTAGATACGTGATGATAAAGATGAAATGAGAGCTAAAACAACGTTACAATCAAACCGACGAGTTAGCTATCCGTGCCTCAGGCTAACCGAGGAAGGGCCTCGAGGTCGATGCCTGGGCTCGAGCTCGAGCTATCGGGGGTAACTGGGAAGGGACTAACAGTTAGGATATAATGCTCTTTATGGTCAATATCAAGCAATAAATGAAGAACAAACACAAAAACAAAAAATGAAATTGGTAGTCTCGAGCGAGTAAGTTAGAGAGAAAAGAGAGAGTGAGTTGTTATTGATCTTGTGTAGAATGGTTGGAGCAACAGCAGCCCCTTACAAAGTGAGAAGGATTCCCTTTATATAGGAGGAGAATCCCATCTTAGTACAAAATACATTAATTGTAAAGGCTTGGAGATGGGACGGCTAGACGTGACACCTTGATACAAGCTCCAGGTAGGTCGGCTTCGTCAGAGTTAGCCGTGTGCCTTGGGAATCCCCTATTTTTTTCTAGCCTCGATCAATATTCTCTTTGGGCCGAGCCTCGACGAGCTTCGAGGGAGGGAACTTGTTCACAGCTTCGCGACCTCGAGGTCTCGAGGTGTTATTCTGAAGTGACTTGATAGCAAGAAATTGGACTCTTTTATTTCGCTGCATACACAACCCAAAACACAATTTAAATGATAAAAATAAAGACAAAATTCATGGAATATATTTAATTATAGTTGAATAAAATTTACACAATAAAATGTCGTGAAAAATCCACCAAATATCGCCAAGAACCGAGCTCTACAAGTCAAAATGTGATGAAAATGGTGAAACCCTTGATTTTGGAATATATTTTGTCTACCCAGGTTTTTGTGCAGCACGATCACGGAAGAAGAGACGCGATCGCATAGAAGGAAAATATCTACTGACCAAAACGTGCTACGCGATCGCGGAAGGTCTTATGCGATCGCGAAGTGAAGGAACTATCTGCTGCCCAAGGCCACACTTTACGATCGCGAAGCAGGGGATATGAATGCGGATACTAGTGGACAGGGCTTACGCGATTGTATACTTAAAGACGCGAACGCGATGAAGGAAAAAAAGGTTAACAGGACACTACGCGATCGCGATTTGATCTACGCGATCGTGATCGTAAACACCAGACACCAGATATCAGCAATCCAAAAATAGAAAAATTTGGCCCATAGCCCATCCGAAACCCACCCGAGTCCCTCGAGACCCCGTCGAATCATAGAAACAAGTCACATAACCTAACACGGACTCGCTCGAGGTCTCTAATCACATCAAACAATGCCAAAACGATGAATTACACCATGAATCGAACTATGAACTTCTCAATCTTCCAAATTCGAAAACTTGTGTCGAAACCGATAAAATCAATCCGGAATGACGCCAAATTTTGCAGAAAGGTCCAAAATGACATATCGGAGCTGTTCTAACTCTCAGAATCGCATTCCGACCCCGATATCAAAATTTCACTATTGATCCAAAAACTTCAAAATTTCAACTTTCGGTATTTCAAGCCTAAATAAGCTACGGACCTCCAAAACACAATCCGAACATACGCCTACGTCCAAAATCACCAAACGAAACAGTTGAGATCACCCAAAACCCATTCCGGGGCCGTTTACTCAAAAGTCCAACTCCGGTCAAATTCTCACTGTCCAAACTTCCAAAACTAGATTCCTTCTTCCAATTTGACTCTGAATCATCCATTCACTGAATTCAACCATGCACGCAAGTCGATACTCATATTATGAAGCTGTTTAAGACCGTATACCGCCGAACAGAGCTTAAATTCTCAAAACGGTCGGCTGGGTCGATACATCCTCCCCCTCTTAAAAACAACGTTCGTCCATGAATGTGCCAAGATTTGCTTCGAAGTCTTCAAGTCACTGAATGCACACTTCCAACATACACCCACGGGTGATCCCACATCACCTCAATCCACATAAACCTGACGACATCATCTCAACTGAAATTTAGCCTTTCTAACAATACCAATAAGCCTTAGGGTTAGAATTCTCACCTCCATCCATTTCTAAGGACCCGATGCTAAATCCATATCCGATATCAGCCTCAACCTATTACTTCAATTAATGTCGAAACCCATAGGGTAAAACCACACAACATGACACATCACACATAAGCCCACAATAACATTTCTGATAACAATATCGCCTAAAATCAAATTCAGCACCGTCCATAAGGCTCATATTCAATAGGAGCCCATTTCAAACCTCCATAACATTAGCGATGATACAATGACCACGAAAGCCACATAACTAAACACTCGAAGCACCAAATCTCAACTAATACCAACGGGCACACACCCCACAAGCTAAAACTCAAGAAGCACAGAACAAAAATGACTGAATATGGAAAGGGAAACACATAAGAGAACTAACAAACAAGCCCAACAAGCACAAATTTTTCAATCAATACTAATTTACAAAAACAATCTAACAAGAAAGAACTAAAGCATATAAAAGAATCACAAGGATCTTATACTAATATAACTTCCACCGCGGTACACAACCCGATCTCAACACATCAAATCACATGAAATCACGAGGGTCTTGCCTCAACTCTGAATCTCAAGTGTGGAACACATCAAATTAGCTGGAAACTCTCACTAGATCAATTCCATCACAATTTACACCAAGTACTGGCTCCCACACCGTTGGAGAATAAACATCATGGATCATATACAAAATACTCATATATCATATCAAGCCTACTAAAAAAGGACAACAGGAATTTACTAATAGTCTCACAACTCACAACAATGAATAAAATAGACGATCGACACAGGCTGTCACTCATAAATCCTCCCAACATGGTAATCACATAAACAGGGTGCTAATCATGAAACGCACCCATAAGTGGAGCAACAAATAGGGGAACTCACCCCAATAAGTAGAATTGTAATAACCTACGGATGGTGCTCCTCTATAACAAACTAAATCATAATGGAATGACATTCAGAAGGCGTAGCGTCCTTAAGCCAACTATATGAAACACATCAACAAACCGAGCCTCCTCCTCTTTAGCTCCTTCTACTCGCCTAAATACCTCGCTGTAACACATCGACCCGATGTCTGAGACAATCTCTCAGCATATGGATAGTATCTCCACACTCAAAGTAACCTCTCAGCTGATGAGGCTATAGGAACTGTGTGGTACAGGTACCCCGTGACCCATGAATACCTGAGTTACTATGCAAAGCCTGAAGCACAAACTGAACTAGCTGACCCACAAAACCTCTACCATGTCGCACCCTACCTCCAAAATAAGGACCGACAAATCTCCCCGGTCTACGAGACCTCCTCGCCTCCTCAAACTCTCTCTCTCGTGATCTCGCCTCACCTCTCTCTCCTCCTTCTCTCAAGCGATCATGTCCTCCACCCTCCTAGAAATACTCACGTTCTGCTGATATGAAATATCTATCTCTAACTCCCAAGCCATGCTAGTCCTAATGTTGGGATGGAGTCCCTTAATAAATCGGCGAACCCTCTATCGAACAGTAGAAATAAAGGTCAGTGCATGTCTAGCAAAATAACTAAATCTAACGGCGTACTCTGATACTGACATAGAGCCCTGGTGCAGCTGCTCAAACTCTGCGTGCCATGCACCCTAAAGGGACTGAGGTACGAACTCTCTCAAGAACATCTCTGAAAATTGAACCCATGTAAGTGAAGCTGCATCGGTCGGCTACCCAACTCATGCGTTCGCCACCACTGATAAGCCGCTCCGACAAGCTAGAACGTAGTAAAATCAACCTAACTCGTCTCTGCAATACCCATAGTGTTGATAATGCGATGGCACTCCTCTGTGAAACCCATTGTGCTCTCTTAATCCAACCCGCTGAATGTAGGAGGGTCACATTTTCTTGAACCTTGCAAATCTAAGTTGTTCTCCCTTGGATTCTGCTACCCTGACCATGGGCTGAACTGGGACCACAAATTATGTCGCCATGACACCTAGGACCTGACTAGTGGAAAGTCACTACTCTGAGTGTGGTCTAGTTGTGGCACATACTCCTCATTAGAACCTACCCCGTGAGCAGCGCCGTTGATAACTGTAGCTCGTGTCCTCACCGTTGGTGAGAGAATGGAGTGATAAAAGTTCAAACTCCAGGATCAATAAGCTCGCACGATAGGAATGAAAGAAGTGAGATTGTCCTATTAGTTTCGTATCGTCTCGAAGATAAGTACAGATGAATTTGTACCGATCCACAAGACTCTACTAAACTCGCTTATGACTCGTAGCACCTATGAACCTAAAGCTCTGATACGAACCTATCACGACCCAATTTTTTCTCCATTGGGTTTCGTGATGGCACCTAGTCTTAAGGACTAGTTAAGCCTACTAAAATGTGAAATAACAACAATAACTAATAACAACTAGAATTCCTCTGAGATGAATCCTTTATACAATGAACAACTTCCCAAAACCCGGTAGTACAAGTCATAATCTCTATAGAGTTTCGCTATAACTTCTCAATATGGAATTAAGTACAACAATGTGAATATAAAATAGGAAGGTGACTCCGAAGCCTGCAAATTCAGCAATAGGTCTACCTTGAGTGTCCTCGGCAAGAATCCGCACAGCTACTAACGAACAATACTTGGATCTGCACAAAAAATTATGCAGAAGTGTAGTATGAGCACACCACAGTAGTGCTCAGTAAGTATCAAGACTAACATTGGTGGATTAGTGACGAGGACATAGTCAAGACACCTATTAGTCTAATAAGTAGAACAAGCATAAGTAAAGAAAATAACCGAACATGAAATCTATATAAAGACTAAGCTATACTTCTACCAATACATAAACTACAATAAGGAAAGGAAACAACAAGTAATAGGGGAAAACTATAATAAAGCACATAAAAGTGAACAAATAATGCAACCCAAACTTGAAATCACAAGTACAGTAAGGGCATGTCATAACTCAGCAACTACGGCAGCCCTCGCCTTGCGTCTTAACCAGCAAGCATCAATCAAATAATCAAACTCTTATCAAGTGATAAAAATTGGTTTGAAATGTACTTCCTCCAAGTAAGCGTCCTTTTCAAAAGAGTTTCTTTCAAAATAATGCTTTCATATATAATCGTTTCCAAAAAGAGAATCCTCCGAATATAAGTCACCCATGTGACACCTTATCTCATACTCATACAATACGGGTCTCAATACCTGAACCCTAACACTTGGCATCATGTGCCCTCATCACCCCTCCAAATCATACTGACAACTCACGTGCCCAAAGAGTCATCCTCACATGGAAGGAAAATAAACAAGGGGGTGTGTCTATACTCAAAAATCTCAAAGAGCCTCCTACCCGATAAGGATGATTAACCATGTGTATCCTTGTGCAAGTGTTCTAACATAGTTCGCACAAAATAGTAAGTATAAGGAATGGAACGGACATTACCCATAATGTTTACACAGAGATGGAATCAATGAAAACATCAGCTCAGAACACAATAATTTTAACAGGGGATCTCCCAGGATATCGTCCTGTAGTCCAAAACATAATTATGTGTGCTAGGGATCTCTTGGTATCCCGAGGATATCTTGGTACCCTCAATATATATACTAGGGATCTCTTGGTATCCCGAAGTTCCCTTGGTATCCTCAATATATGTTCTTGCTCAATATATGTGCTGGGGATCTCTTGGTATCCTCAATATATGTACTAGGGATCTCTTGGTATCCCGAGGATCTCTTGGTATCCTCAATATACGTGTTGGGGATCTCTTGGTATCCCGCACTTCAACTCAAATCGTAAATGTGTATAGGGGATTCTCTCGAGTACAGTCCCATAGTCCCAAAAGTAAATACGCAGCTCAACCAATAGAAATAACAGTCACAGCATAACAGAAAGCTCATACATCACCACGATACATATAACAATAGCAAAAATGACAATAATACAAGGTAAGACAAGTAATCAACTTAAGGACTGTAAATCACAAGGACATGGTAGAACCAGCTCACAAGGAATAACCACAGAAAAGAATGATGACATAAAGGGAACAGTTTAACACGGGAGAGCTAACGTATAGCGACGATCCCCCAATATACAAGTCAATAACAAGGAAATCAACGCGAGTCAAGTAGTCCCAAATAAGGGGCAAGTCAACAAGTATATAGATTATCTAACTCCTTTTTAAGGTTGGACAAATTCCGAGGATATTCGACAATTCAATTAGGGAGAGATGATCTTTAGTTTCACTTAAGACAAAACAAAGTTTCATGAAGGATGCTAATGGTTCTCACATAAGACAAACAGCTACGAAAAGATAGCGTGACAATAGGAGAGGCGAAATTCTTTAATTAAATCAAATAGGAGTCAGTTAAGCAATAAGAGTGAATCATGAAGCAATTATTTTCAAACAAGCATGTAGATGTGAAACTAGTAATTAGTAAATGCAGTCATGTCAAGGACACATTCATACACAGTGAATATAAGGATCTAATTAGTCTAAAAGACCAATTTTTCACAGATAAGTCCGAGGACGCACCTGTCACCTCGTGTACACAACTACCTCAAAAACAAAAAACCAACACTCTAAGATGCACTTCTCGGGTGAAAAGACCTATGGACGACTCACTTCTAACCAAATTAACTTCAAAGCACAAATAAAACACATAAGAGACTATTCTGGATCATAAAGTCTTAATCATGATAAAAAAATTCTAAAAATCGGTCCAAAAGTCGACCCCCGGGCCGGCACCTCGGAACCCGACAAATTTTACAAAAACTGAATATTCATTCTGATACGAGTTAAATACTACAAAATTTATCAAATTCTGATATCATTTGGTCCCTTAAATCCCGATTTTTCATTTTAGAATCTTTCTTCGAAACCAACTCTTTCCCCAACCCAAAACACAATTTAAATGATAAAAATAAAGACAAATTCATGGAATATATATAATGATAGTTGAATAACACTTACCCAATCCTCATTGGCATCTGACTCTGCCTCTAGCGACACCTTCTCAAGGCAGAGTCGTTGATAACTGCAGCTCGTGTCCTCACCGTCGGTGAGAGAATGGAATGATAAAAGTTCAAACTCCGGGATCAATAAACTCGCACAATAGGAATAAAAGAGGTGATATTGTACTATTAGTTCCGTAACCTCTCGAAGATAAGTACAGACGTCTCCGTACAGATCCGCAAGACTCTACTAAACTCACTTATGACTCGTAGCACCTATGAACCTAGAGCTCTGATACCAATCGGTCATGACCCATTTTTCCCTCCGTTGGGTTTCGTGATGGCACCTAGTCTTAAGGACTAGGTAAGCCTACTAAAATGCGAAAAAATCAATAACTAATAACAGCTAGAATTCCTCTGAGATGAATCCTTTATACAATGAACAACTTCCCAAAACCCGACAATACAAGTCATAAGCTCTACAGAGTTTCGCTACATCTTCTAAACAAACCGTATGGAAATAAGTACAAAAATGTGAATATAAAATAGGAAGGTTACTCCGAAGCCTGCGAACACAGCAGCAGGACTACCTTGAGTCTCCTCGGCAAGAATTTGCACAAATAATAGCTAACAATACCTGGATCTTCACAAAAAAAATGTGCAGAAGTGTAGTATGAGCATACCATAGTGGTGCCCAGTAAGTATCAAAACTAACCTTGGTGGAGTAGTGACGAGGAACAGTCAAGACACCTACTTATCTAATAAGCAGAACAAGCATAAGTATAGAAAAGAACCGAACATCATATCTACATAAAGAAAAAAATGATATTTTTAACAATACAGAAACTACAATCAGGAAAGGAAACAACAAGTAATAGTTGAAAACCATAATAAAGCTCATAAAAGATAACAAAAAATGCAACCCAAACTCGAAATCACAAGTACAGCAAGGCAAGTCATAACGCAGCAACTACGGCAGCCCTCACCTTGTGTCTTAACCAGCAAGCATCAATCAAATAATCAAACTCTTTTAAAGTGATAAAAATTGGTTTGAAATGTACTTCATTCAAGCAAGTGTCCTTTTCAAAAGAGTTTCTTTCAAAATAATGCTTTCAAATATATTTTTTTCCAAAATGAGAATCCTCCTAATATAAGTCACCCTGTGACACCTCATTTCATAATCATACAATACGGGTCTCAATACCTGAACCCTAACACTTGGCATCCTGTGCCCTCATCACCCCTCATAATCATACTAACAACTCACATGCCCAAATAGTCGTCCTTATATGGAAGGGAAATAAACAAGGGGGTGCGTCGATACTCAGAAATCTCAAAGAGCCTCCTACTCGATAAAGGTGATCAACTACGTGTATATTTGTGCAAGTGTACTAACATAGTTCGCACCAACTAGTAAGTATAAGGAATGGAACGAACAACACCCATAATGTTTACACAAGGATAGCATCAATGAAAACATCAGCTCATAACATAATGATTTTAACAAGGGATCTCCAGGATATCGTCGCGTAGTCCCAAACATAAATATGTGTGCTAGGGATCTCTTGGTATCCCGAGGATCTCTTGGTACCCTCAATATATGTACTAGGGATCTCTTGGTGTCCCGAGGATCTCTTGGTATCCTCAATATATGTGCTGGAGATCTCTTGCTATCCCGATGATCTCTTGGTATCCTCAATATATGTACTAGGGATCTCTTGGTATCCTCAATATATGTGCTGGGGATCTCTTGGTATCCCGAGGATCACTTGGTATCCTCAATATATGTGCTAGGGATCTCTTGGTATCCCGACCCAAAAATATGAACAATATACGTGCTGAGGATATCTTGGGATACCGCACGACAACCAAAATCAATATATGTACAGGGGAATCTCCCAAGTACAGTCCCGTAGTCCCAAAAGATTCGCATCTCAACCAACAAAAATAATAGTCATAGCACAACAGAAATGTCGTACATCACCACGATACATATAACAACAACAAATGGGTCCGCCTCACCAATATACTCAGCCTCAACCCCTACCCCAAATCTATCCCCGAGCTCCACATAATCCACCCCAGTGTTATCCTCCGAACAACGTTCGGTCATCTGTCCAACCACTGGGTCACTCCTTATGGTGAGCGCCAGCACCGCATAATGCACTTTTGCCTTCACAAAATTTCCAAGCATCTAACAACCCTAGAAAACTAGGGCATTGAGTGTAAAAAAGGCAAAGAAATAGTTTTACGCCAATCGGAGAATACTACACAGGCCTGTTTGAAAAGTTAAAACATTTTAACCGGATTGAGCTGCTCCTCGGCTATACTTTGGACCCATATGCAAAATGTTTTGATCCTACTATACGGTGCATGTACCATTCTAATGTCCAAGGGCATAGCATTGAAGATTGTCGTGCTTTGAAAAGGGAAATAGAAAGAATGATTCAAGAAAGGATAATTGTGATCCAGGACAATGACACCTAGAATATCGTGCAGAATCCTTTACCTGCACATGATGATGCACACTTTGTGGGAATGATGCAAGGTGACATGGAGTATGAGAATCATATTGGGAACTTGATAACTGAAGTTAATGATATTGAAATTTGTAATGGTCTTGGTAATATTGATGTGGAACTCAGTGGCTACGATGTCGAGCTTGGTAATTTGAAAGACGCTCCTTTCTTGGTTAGACAGGGAGGAGTTCTGGTGGTTTATTTTATTGTCAATTCTCTTGTCCAGGTTATTTCAAGATTGTAATCCGGATATTGTCTTGTGACTCAAACCCTTCTATCCTTTTATTTTGCCTAGTTCATTTAGTCATAGTACCCCTTTAAGTGTTATTTAAATTTTTCCAGGGTTGTAAACCAAATGTATTTTGATTGTTTTGTTGTTCAAACCCTTTCACCGTTTGTCTAATGCAATTTCTATTTTTTGTTATTTCTAGTCATTTTTCATTTATTTCTCATTTCCTTTATAGTTCTTTTCCTGCTGACTCTAGTGACGTGACATGCACGCGTAATTCTCAACCTGGTCAAAAGTTAGTTTATTCATGAAGCAATGAAACAATTTTGAAGATGACAAGGACACTTGTGGGAAATAAGTACAGATTTTGACATTTTGAGATCATTTGAAGCCAAACTGTGTGAAACTGGGGCAGATAGTTTGGGAAGTTAATAGGACGATAAAAATTTGTTACAGGAGAGTGCATCCCAAATAATTTGAAGCAAGCAATTTTGAGTTCAATTGCACCTCAATTTATAAAATAAAGTCAAGAAAGTTTGCTCCGAATTGACGGAGAATAACCATTGTGAAGATGGAATAACCCAACAAGAGTTTTGTATGTGACAAGGCACTAAAGAAAAGTGGAAGGCATATTAGTGATATCAATGCCGGAGCTGCAAAAGAAATATTGTGCATGATCTTCCTTTTTCATTTTCAAGTTGCATGTGTTAAACTTAGCATTTTTAGGGATTGGGAGGCCTTCTTTCAGCTACCCAAACACTTTATACCATTCGGTACCCCTTTTGAGCCTAATTTTCTGGACCTCCCCTCTTTTGGAATCAAGTTAGAGTCATACAAAAAAAAGGGTTCATATACACATAGGTTTGTTTTAGAAAGTTTATTCCAAAAGAAAAATTCAAAAAAAAGGAAAAAATGGAGATAAACAAAAAAAGAGGGAAAAAAAATAGTAACAAAAAGTATTCTTGTGAACTACGTTTGACCTGATTCTTGTCACCACAAGATACGTAGGCAGCCTTACGGTTCGGTCGCACCAAATAAAATATTTCATAATCCCACAAAGTCGAGAGTGGGACAGTCTTTCTTAGAAATTCCATCTAAAAAAAGAAAAAAAAGAATCAAATTCCCTTGTTTTAGAAATTGGGGCAAAGTTTTTATAATGGATTCCAAAAGTTGTACATAAAGTAACCTTGTTGTCTTAGTTATTTTGAGCCTTTATGATATCCCTTCTTTCTAACTATGTCCAAAAGCCACATTACAGTCCAAAAGACCTCCCAGATAATCTTTGAGAGTGTCAAGTCAGACATGCCAGGAGCATATGTTATTTCTATCGTGGTTAATGCATTGTCACCCATAAAATTAGAGGAAATAAGAAGAAAAGAAAAAAATGAGAGAGTCTTATCGGGGAAAACCTTCACAGGCACAATAAAGCGAATGGGAGTTGAGAGAAAGAAAAAATGAGAGAGGCTTGATGGTGAAAACCCTTCGGGCACTACAAGTCGAATAAGGATCGTGAATCAAATAGTATAATCGAAGCATTGAAGCCCAATTTCACGGTAATGAGGTACAACAAGAGTTGAATATTAGACTTTTTGACAGATTAGGCCACTTAATCCAAAGGTTCTTATCATGGTCATTAGAGTTGGTATCCACAACTAATAGGTTTCTACTTTGTATTTTTCTTTTTAGGTATCATCTCTTTCCATTGTCCCTTACTCTGTTCCCTTTGTTTTGTTTACTTCCTCTTCTTCAGTATGTTCGGTCAGAACAAGTGAAAAATGACTTCAAAAGCTTCTACCAGCTTTCCAATTGCACAAAACGGAATCTGGCTAGCACATCAAAGTGGCATAAGTCAGGAAAGAATAGTATGCGTACTGAGTTGGTAACAATCAATGTGCTTTGGGAGTCATGTGTAATGCAAAGGTTCTGTAAATGTCAATTCATGAGAAAAATGCAACAGATAGAGCATATTGGGCTCGAATGGATCGGAGGTGTTTTCTGTGATAAGGGTTGAAAGAAAATGGTTAGTCGATAACATGAAAGGTCTTCCAAGTTTAAATCAAATTTATCATTGCAAGTGTAGAAGCAGCCGCCTTCAAGGTCAAGGCCACAAACTAACCACAATGTTTTAAACTCACAAGTTTTTTTTTCTTAAACAGGGATGAAAGCTATGTTCATATCAAAGCTTGGAAGCTTGAATTTTTCAGGTGTAATGCCGCAATTTTGCTTACACAAAGGCTATTGAGAAGATCACACATCACCCCTAGGATAAACACTTCCTAGTTTGAGTCTTTCAAGTTATATTTTGTTTTAGGAGACGCACTTCCTAGTTTTGGGTCATTTAAGCTTATTCCTAGGAGACACACTTCCTAGTTTGGAGTCTTTGAAGTTTCACCCCTAGGAGACGCACTTCCTAGTCTGGGTCTTTCAGGTTATATTTTGTTTTTGGAGACGCACTTCCTAAATTGAGATTTTACCCCTAGGAGACGCACTTCCTAGTTTTGGGTCATTTAAGTTCATTCCTAGGAGACACACTTCCTAGTTTGAGTCATTCATGTTTCACCCCTAGGAGACGCACTTCCTAGTATGGGTTTTTCGGGATATACTTTTAGGAGACACACTTCCTAATTGAGATTTCACCCCTAGGAGATACACTTCCTAATTTGAGTCATTGTAGTTCCACCCCTAGGAGACGCACTTCTTAGTCTGGGTCTTTCAGGATATACATTTAGGAGACGCACTTCCTACATTGAGATTTTACCCCTAGGAGACACACTTCCTAGTTTTGGGTCATTTAAGTTCTTTCCTAGGAGATGCACTTCCTAGTTTGAGTAATTGAAGTTTCACCCATAGGAGACGCACTTCCTAGTATAGGTTTTTCAAGTTATATATAATTTTAAGAGACGCGCTTCCTAAATTGAGTTTTATCCCTCGGATACGCACTTCCTAGTTGGGTCATTTATGTTCATTCCTAGGAGACACACTTCCTAGTTTGAGTCATTAAAGTTTCACCCTAGGAGAAGCACTTCCTAGTTTGGGTCTTTCAAGTTATATTTTTTTTTAGGAGACGCACTTCCTGAACGGAGATTTAACCCCTAGGAGTCGCACTTCCTAGTTTGGGTCATATAAGTTTGAGTTACTAAGGTTTTACCCCTAGGAGATGCACTTCCTAGTTTGATTCATTCAAGTTTTATCCCTAGGAGACTCACTTCTTAGTTTGAGTCATTCGAGTTTTATCCTTAAGGTGATACACTTCCTGGTTTGGTTCATTCAAATTTCATCCCTAGGAGACGTACTTCCTAGTTTGAGTCATTTGAGTTCATCCCTAGAAGCTGCGCATCCTAGTGGGGTCATTAGTTTACTCTCATCATTGCATCAATAGCATAAGTGGTTTACAGTTTTGCTAGTAACTCACAAATCTTCCTGGCGCAAAATGGGGCCAAAAATTTTGTTTGTTTTGTTGTTTTAATTGCAGGCACCCACCTGAAGATCAAGGGAAGTCATTTCAAAATTTTTTTTAGAATTATTTCAAGTTTCAAGTCAGTAGCAGGCGCCCACCTGGAGGACAAGAGAAGTTATTTCAGAATTCAATTCAAGTTAAAAGTAGCAGAAGCTCACAGCAAGAATTCGAGTCAACAATCCGAGATGACCAACAGAAGCTGTCTCAATCCAGAAAAAAAGAGAAAAAAAAAAGAAGTGAATCCAAATGCAAGCAGAGAAAAGATGTGGACTGCTCAAGACATGACTGAAGTCACGAGCACTACATGTCCGGTCTTGATCCGAAAAAGCTGAAGAAGATTTAACTAGCACCTGCAGCTAGTAAGCGTCAAGGTTCATGTCTAAAGTCTGCATGAAGAACCATTCAAGACTCAAGATCAAGCTTCAGAAGATTTATAGATAGGAATCTTGTAACTCATAGCTAATATACTTGGTTAGTATTTTTTTGCTTTTTATTTTGATCTAATAACAGGAGCGCGGACCGGAACCTCGATGGAACGGTAACCTCACTCAGCTCTCCATCTTTATAGACAAGGATATGTAGGCAGCTCAGACACCAGGGCTCGATTACACACTACTCTCTTTTAGTTTTTGGTCTCTCTAAATAAGGGTCGGGTGAAGAAACATGTCTCGTCGTTCTTCGTCTGAAAACTCTTCGTGTTTCCAATCAAAGAGGGCAGATGTAGATATGTAATTTTGGACCCTCGCGAAAATTTTACATGTTTTAGCATTTAAATATTTTGTTTAGGTTGACTATCACTATTTTAAATAGTTTTGACTCTTTTACGTTATTTTATCACAAAAATAAAAATCACAAAAAAAAAAATTCATCTTTAGTTTAAAGTCAATTAATATATTTATATTTATAGTATTATAACATTTGAAAATACAAAAATTAGTTTCACTTTTAGCATTTAGTTTTATATTAGTTTAATTTAATTAAGAGTGATTTTTTACACTTTACAGATACATTGTACTATTTGGTTTTCTTAGCCTAAATTCAAACCCAAAAGACATGGTCCAACCCAATTTCCTAAATCCAAGCCCATTTACTCATTCCCCTCTTATATCCTAATTGAAAATAACCCTAATTTCCTTAACCTAAGGCAGCCATTTAGCACCCTTCTTCTTCAACTAAAAAAAACAAAAACCCTAGGAGCTGAACCTAACATCCCTTGACCAAGAAGTTGCCGCCTCCCACCATCCTCCATAGCAGCTCCCACCATCACCCCAACGAGCAGACTAACACCACCAACACATACAAGATACAACCACTGGACCACCCCAAAACTCCCTAGTCGCCGCTAGACAGAGAAGCAGTGAACACCACAGCCATCCATCGTTGCTTCTGCTTCTTCCCATTAACAAAGCTCGCCGGAAACTAGCACCCAACGACCACCCCCATTCGCACACCCCACCATCTTCTTCAACCCACAGCCTCATTTCGTCTTGAACTCGCCAAAATTGGTCACCAATGAGTGGTGACGCTGCAAGCAATAGAACCAACGACTACCATACTTAAACACTCACCGCTGCAAACACAGATCTAAAAAATAAAATAATGAAAAACAAAAAAAGGGGCAGAATCTCATTGTTTACTATTCATTTCGAAAAATACCAGTGAAACAATAGTTCACTGTTCTTGTCGGAGCTTTCCGGTGCCGTTTCAAGTTTGTGTCCGCGGTTAGTCACATTTTTTAGTTCAAAATAGTGAAACAATCAATTCGCCAACTATATTGAGGTCCAATTCTTTTATCCTCTACTTGTTTTATTCAATCTTCGTGTTAATGGTTTGTTTGGTGATATGATTCTGTTGTTTGTGTAATTGTTCTCCATAGTTTTGAGTTTGTTCGCTTAGTTATCTGCTCATGTTTACTCAAATTTGTTATAGTTGAACATGATTTTATCACAGTATAGAAATTAGGTTGCTGGGTAAAAACTAAAAGAAAATTTAGGTTCAATATAATAATATTGTTTTTTATTCTTGTTTTAGTTACTTTTCGCTAGAAATATTCTTAGGCCGGCCACACGTGGGTAGGCAAACTTTTAGGTGTGTAAATGAATCAACGTGACTATGGGTACGGTTCCCGTGGCATGGTCACGATACGTAATCTCCAAGTTGAGTGTGCAATCCATGTGACATAAACATGTTGTAAGTCGCGGGTGCATTTCATGTGACACGATTTGCAATGTTTACCAAAATGACAAGTGTACGACAATCGTGACTTGTTCCAAAAAATAATTCTATAAACATTAAAAGCGGCTACAAAGTTAAAAATGCACGTAGGTTTGAATGTGTAATAAATCAGATAATTAGGCCAATTATTAATAGTTCAACGACCGTGTTAAAACCACGGAACCTGGGAATGCCTAACACCTTCTCCCGGGTTAACAAAATTCCTTACCCGGATTTCTGTGTTTCGCGGACTGTAAAATAGATTCAAACTTCCTCGATTCGGGATTTTAGATCGGTGACTTGGGACACCATAAATTATCCCAAGTTGCGACTCTGAATTTGAATATAAATAATCCCGTTTCGGTTATTGTCACTTTAATTAGAAAAACTCCCTATCCATCGCGGGAAAAAGGAGGTGTGACAACCGTAGTTGTCGTGTCTGGCCGTAGCCTTTTAGTCCCTGAGTGAGGTAGCCTCGACGTTTATATCTAGGGTATGCCTTTTTTGGGGACTTACAAGTTCGAATATATAGCCTTGACTTTAAGATCGGGATTATGTTCTTTGTAAGATCTTATAAATTTGAACACGCCTTACTTAAGGTCATACAGATTCTTTACTTGGCAGAATTATAATTCATTCCTTGCATGGGATATTACAAATTTGGTATTGCCTTATGGAGGTCTTAGAAGCTCGAGGTTGCCTGCTTGGAGTCTTATGGCCTCGATTTTTTGATAGCTCGATGGGGTGACAGTCCGCGACAGTCCCCGAGACATCGAAAGTTTTTGGCTTTGGAGTCGTTCTTTGTAAACTTGATGTTGCCTAATTGAGGGCTTATGAACTCCATGTTTCTATACTATAGGTCTTACGGCTTTGAGTTATTGATGTCAGTTCCCGAGTGTTCGGGAAATTTCTGGCCCTGGGCCGTTTCTTGTAAAAACAGCAAACTTCTTTGAAGCACGAAGCGTTTTGATGGTAAAAGATACTCCTTTGGTAAAAGCGTTTTGGTTTTAAAAGAAACTCCTTTGATTACATGGTACACACATACATGTTTTTGTCGTCAAGGGTTTGATCATTCTATGTGGATATGGTTCATTTGACCGTTTGGCCCGATACATCATTTTTCTATCGACACCCATTTTGGCTCATCTTGATTTCCCCGGGGAGGTGATTTCCCTGTGGGATGCCCCCCCAGTATTCGAGATTGATTGAAGAGAAGTCTTGAATACTTGTTAAGTTCTCCTTAGGTAGCATATAGATGTTGCCTCGTTAAAAACCTTGCAGGTAAAACCCTTTTTGGGATAAAATCCGATCGAAGGAAAAGAGTGCAATGCATGCTTTAAAACCTAAGGTCTTCAAGCTGGAAGGTGCTTCGATTTTTCTAACCGGACACCTTCACACAAGTTAGTGTAAGACATAAATAAAAGGGGAGACGGTTATACCTTAGTAGTGATGGCACTCGAGCCTCGATATGTTTCAACTGCTCGCTTTGGGGATGCGGTACGGTCCTTTGGTTATTCACTCGGGTACAACCGAGAATGTAGCTTGTGATTGCTGCTTTGTTTTTTGCTTATCCTTTAGCTCCTTCGATGTTGAAGGTTTCGATGGTGGTGCCATATCGTGCACCACAAACATCTCTCTTGCTGCATACTGCTCCCCGTGTACCATTTTTATTCCATCCGTTATTGGAAACTTCATCATTTGATGAAGGGTTGATGGTACTGATCTCATGCACTGTAGACATGGCCTTTCGAGCAAAGCATTGTATCTCATGTCTCCTTCGATGACATGAAACTTGACATTTGGGTTGTGCCGGCGACATTGACTGGGAGGGTGATCTCCACTTTCGTTGTCTGGCTCGCCATATTGAATCCGTTGATAACTCAAGAGGCGAGCATGATCTGGTCGAGTAGTTCGAGCTGCTCCACCACCCTTGACCTGATAATGTTGGCCGACCTACCTGGATCCACAAGTACACGTTTAATTTGAAAATTATTCAAAGAAAATAAATTACTAATGTATCATTATGAGGATGAGATAGGGCCTCGATGTCCTCTTCGCTGAATTTGAGAGCGTCCTCGGGTATGTAATCTCGAGTTCGCTTTTCCATGGTAATGGATATTTTTTTTTATTTGACAATGGGTTCATCTGGGATGCATATTCCTTCAACGATCATATGGATGACATGTCGTGGCTCTCATTCCTGAAATTGATTTGGGCTCGTTCGCTGAGGATCTCTTGAAGGTTCCCTTTGTTGATTAATCGAGCTACTTTTTCTCGGATCTATCTGCAATCTTCGGTCCAATGACCGTGTGTGCCATGAAATTTCCATACCAGGTTAGGGTTCCTTTGCGACAGATCTGATAGTATGTGTTTTGGCCACCTGGTGTTTTTGATTTTACCTATGGCTGATACGATGTCTGAAGCATCAATGTTGAAGTTGTACTCGGATAGTCGGGGTGCCTCTGTCGGTCCTGTGTGTCTATCAAATCTGGCTCTACTCATGAGTCCCTGAGGATTCTGACCTCGATCTGTCCTTCGGTTGCTTTGGGGTATATTATGCCTTGGGGCGTTTCTTCGATCTTTAGTGTACGGTTGGTACCTTTCCTTGTTTTGGTTTTGATTCCTTTGCCAGGAGCCTACTAGGATATATCGAGCTTCGTTCATTAAAACCTTAGGTGAAGGCCTGCACTGCCCAGTTATCAGATATTGGTAGTAATTCCATTCACTCCATTTGAAAGCGAGATACGAATTCCCGTAGCATCTTGTTTTCTCTCTGTTTCATTTTGAAGATGTCGGATTTCCTTGTAGCGACCTTAATGGCACCAGCATGTGCCTTTATAAAAGAATCTGCCAGCATGTCAAATGAGTCTATCGAATTCAGGGATAGGTTGTGATACCACATCATGGCCCCTTATGAAAGTGTTTCTCCGAATTTCTTTAATAAGACGGATTCAATCTCGTCGTCCTTTAAGTCATTTCCCTTTACAATACAATTGTATGTAGTGATGTGCTCGTTGGGGTCCGAGGTTCCGTTGTACTTCGGGAGATCGGGCATTCTGAATTTTTTCGGGATGGGCTTTGGTGCAGCACTTGATGGGAATGGCTTTTGTAAGAATTTCTTTGAATCTACACCTTTCAGAATCAGGGGTGCGCCCGAGATCTTATCGACCCTTGAATTGTAGGTCTCCAACATTCTGTCATTAGCTTCTATCTTATTTCGCTGGATTCAATCCTCTTTGTGAGGTCTTCGAGCATCTTCATAATAGCGGGGTCGGCTGACCCATTATTTCTCGATCTTTCCGATACATGTTCGACTTGAGGAGACTTTTTTTGGTGCTGCTGTGCTTGGAGTTTTTTGGTGGCTTTGCAGTTAAGCAATCGCCAGTTATTGTTCATGCAATATCTCAAAACTGACGTGAAGGCTACATTTCGTTCCTCCAAAGTTAGGGTTCTCTAAGCTTCTTGTCGGATTTCATGGTGTGTATTCTCGTTAGTATGGGAGGTTATATTGACGTGTTGGGCGTTACATGAACCCACATTCATGGGGATTGGTTCTGGTGCATCCTCAGGGTTTCGTAATGGTATACCGGCACGTGGAACAGCTAAACCATTCTCTCCACGACCCTCAGGACCATTGTTTTCAGGTGCATTCACTGAGTTAGACATTTTGACCTGAAATCAAAGATACTTGGACAAGAAAAAGTGTGAAGAATAACTTGTGTTTTCAGTAAACCAGCACCAAAACAATCACTATTATTCTTAGCCCCGTGGTGAGTGCCAAACTGTTTACCTTGAAAATGATAATTAAAATTGAATTTGATTTTGTGGTTTTAAAAATACGTGATTTATTATAATGCTAGTTGTTTAGCGATAGATGCTAACTGTGAGTCAAGAAAATGAGATAAGAGCTTGAGGATAGTATGCTATGCAAACCGAATGGCCGTGAATCGGGGTCTCGAGCTGGCCTACGCTGGGCCTCGATGTTGAGCTAAAGTGATCGACTGGGGCTGATCGATGTAGGATAAACAGTTCCAAGGGCCTTAATAATGGCTCTTTATGATCTATGATAAATAATAAATGAGGAACAATCAATGAAACATAATAAATGTAAGCAATAAATCAAAGGAAAGACAATGGAGAATGTTTAAGTTAGAGAACAGATAATGTTCTTGTTCTTGTATTCAATATCATGTATCTTACAAAATGATAAGGGTCCCTTTATATAGGAGAGGGAATCCCAACATAGTACAAGTACATTTATTACAAAGATACGCGACTGTTACAACCAATTAATGTCAAGGTACGGACTTGGAATATTCTTGTAGGCCTGGTCAGCTCTAACTACGCACCTTGGTAATTTCCCGCTTATCCATGATAGCCACCGATCTGCACTGCCCCAAGGTCGAGCATAGGGAACCCATGGGGTCGAACCTCGAGTTGGGCATCGGGCCTTCGGAAGATAGGCTATGGAATGCCATAATGAGCATAAAATCGGACTCTCCCATTTTAGCTGTATACATAAGTCTTGGCTAATACTGGGGTATTATCAAAGCTGAACTCCTCGGAGTTGTGCTAGCCTTTTTGGTGTAAGTGAGATGCCCATATACATGGCTAATGCATGTCTTGTCTTGCTACCAAAACATGACTTCCCAAATCCCCTTACTGAATTCAGATCCATCAATTTGAGCAATTTCATTAACAAAATCATATCCAAAGTCATATGTACCAGATTAGCACCTATCCTCCCCAAAATCATCTCTCCCAACAAGTCAAGATTTGTGAAAGGGAGAAGCATCACTAAAAACATCATGTTAGTAGAGAGATTGTTCAAGGCATCAAGAAACCTAATCAACGACGTAATGTGGTTATCAAGTTGGACAAGGAAAAAGCATATGACAGAGTCTTTGGAGATATATTTGCATTATGCTTAGAAGAATGGTTTTTATAAAGGCATCATTGATATTATTTGGAGGATTATGTCCAACAACTAGTACTTTGTAATTGTGAATGGTACCAGGCAAGGTTTCTTCAAATCTACAAGAGGTCTTAAACAGGATGACCCTCTCTCTCCTGCCCTATTCATCTTTGGTGTTGAATTGCTATCCAGAATGCTGAAAAATCTGACTCACGATCAGCTCTTTAATGGATTCTACATGGAAAGAAGGGGACCCTAGACAAACCATTTAAGCTTTGCGGATGATGTGATCATCTTCACATCTGGCATCAAGAACTACCTCAATAAAATCATGACCATTTTTGAGAGATTATGAAGCCTCTAAGGTCAGAAGATTGACAGAAACAAAAGTCACTTAGTGGTTCCATGTTATGTCTTCCATTATAATGTTGCTAGAATCCAACAAATCACTGATTTCACCAGGAAAGAGTCCCAGTCACCTTCCTTGGTTGCCCCCTATACATTGGAAGGAAAGGAATCATCCATTTCAATTGTCTCATATCCAAAGTCACTCTGATCAAACATGTGTTACAATCAATACCAATCAATCTACTATCAGTTGTCTCTCCTCCTAAAATAGTAATGAAACATATTGAGAGGTTGGCTGTCAACTTCTTTTGGGGTATAGAGAAGGACAAACACAAATACCATTGGGCATCCTGGGCTAAGCTTTCACATCCATTAAATGAGGGTGGCATTGGGGTAAGATGTATTCAAGATGTCTGTAAAGCCATGGAATACAAGCAGTGGTGGAACTTCAGGTTCAAACCTTCACTATGGAGAAAATTCCTATTGGCCAAGTATTGCGAGAGATCCCATCCAATGAAGATAAAATAGGATACTGGTCAATTTCAGGCATGAAAAACACTTATGACCAACAAAAAGGAGGCAAAAAAACATATCACGTGGAGGCTCCATTCAGGTGACGTGACTTTCTGGTGGGATAACTGGTTGGGGTCTAGTCCATTAATTGTTCATAAAAATGAAGGAGGCAAGCCCGACAAACTGAAAATCTCACATTTTTTTTAAAATGGCCAATGAAACATTCAGAAACTCAATGAAGTAGTCCCAACTCACATGTTATCCCAAATTCTGCAAACTACCATTCACTACAACCCACAAATTCATGACAAGGCCATTTGGACCCCCAATGCTTCAAGGAATTTCACCTGTGCATCAGTTTGGAACACTATAAGGAAAAAGAAACAACTCCTGCTCTCTAACACGAAGATATGGCACAGAAAGATACCTTTCAAATGGTCCTTTTGCCTTTGGAGAGCCCTCAGAAATAAGCTACCAATTGATGATAGTGTAGTGGTTTTTGGAAACCCTATAGCCATTAGGTGTGCTTGCTGCAGCAGGCCTCAAGGTGAGTCAGTTAACTACATCTTCAGTAATGGCCATTTTGCAAGAGCTATTTGAAAGATATATACTGGCATCACTGGTCTGAAAATAGATCAATTCCCTTTGAAAATGGTTTTATGAAATGGTGGTTACATAAAGGCAAGAATGTAGTACATCAGCATCTCCTACATTCTACCCCTACCATTATTTGCTGGAATTTATGGAAGAATACATGTAATGCAAAATATGGGAGCAGATCTTCTTCAATGTTCAGAGTTAGATACTCAATTACTCTAACATTCATATGATGCTAAGGACATACTATCCTCACCTCAGTTGGCCAACAAATTGGATTGATCAATACTCAATGGCCGAAAACCTGAAATAAACCATTTGCACTACCATGGTAATGTGGGAAAAACCCGAGGAAGGCTTTGTGAAAATTAATATGATGGTAGTGCCCTCAGTAATCCAAGGAGAAATGGAGTTGGTACCATCATAAGGGATC
Source organism: Nicotiana tabacum (assembly GCF_000715075.1). Lineage (NCBI taxonomy): Eukaryota > Viridiplantae > Streptophyta > Magnoliopsida > Solanales > Solanaceae > Nicotiana > Nicotiana tabacum. Next base: position 76,050,357 of record NC_134086.1, on the reverse strand, counting down.
ACCAGGGAAATTTCATTCATGCTATAGCCACACCACTTGGAGAAGGAACAAACAACAAAGCTGAAACTGAGGCTGCAATTATTGGGGTCCAATGGTGTTTTGACAATGGGTACGCAGAGGTCCAATTAAAAGTTGATTTAGCTATCCTGGTTAACTGGATCAACAATAGTTCAGAACCTCCATGGTCTCTTTAGATGCTCATAAAGAAACTGAAGGACCCCAATCAACAATTTGAAGACTTCAAGTGCTCTCATGTCTATAGCGAAGCCATTTTCCCGGTAGACTCCCTTTCAAATCTTAGCCATGAAGTTGATCACATCTCCCATTAAAACCTAGTGCAAGAACTCCCATCATATATCACAGGACAAAACAATATGGACCAATTAGAAACCCTACCATTCAGACATAAAACCATAAACAAATTCCAGCAGCCCACTCATAATGCCCTCACTCCCAACGCCTCTAATTGTCATGGATAAACACCATAAAGTTAGGATAGCCTTACCAACATTCCAAGTAAACTATCCACCCAAAGGAAAGTCCCCCTCATACCCTTCCCAGCATCCAGCACAACCCTAACACACAACCATCCAGTTCAACACAATTCACCAACAACAATTCTCCCACACAAAATAGTTAACACACTAGTACCTTTATCCCCAAATTTCATCACCATCACCTGCCTTTAACCCCCACAAGTTACATCCTAAGCACCCTTATATCCATAAAGGCAAAACCAACTGTTTTTTCTCTTGGTTTTTTTTGCATGTACATACAGGGATCACCAGTTAGAACCACATCTAACTCATATCTGTGATTCTACTAATGATCATCATCTATAAGGCAGCAAAAATAGCACCTTCAGTACCCTATTTAACCATACCATAAACACACCACTCGCAAGAACAAGGAGCCACATCCCTTACCATAAAACAACCAAACCAATCACCCAGAACACACAAGAACCTAGGGAACAATCCAAACAAGGGAGGGTAGTAGTGTTCAAAATCTGTATCACCTAGTATATTTCCACAAAACAGAGGAAAGATTACCAGAGTCTGCCAGCTCACCAGTCTACTTACATCTCTCTGAATCCTAAAAATGAAATTGCTCTCAGTAAACACAAGAACCTGAGAGTAAAGTCTTTTCTACTAACATGTCTGCTCCTCTTTGCAGGTACCAGGGATAGACTCAGAGTATTACTGCAATTACAAGGTGTGCTATTAGGATCTTGGATGCTCATTCCCTTGCAAATGCACCAATACTTTTGGGTAGGTCCTAAAGACAGTGGCAATTTCACACAACCACACAACAGCCACAAGACTTACATGAGATCCACTGAAAATAACAGACACAATCCTGAAGGCCAAAGTGGGAAGACACAAAAATCAACCTAGAGTATAAAGAAGGCCTCAACACCTCTCCACAAGATTCAACAACAACAATCTAACATAAAATCAGCCAACATGTTTGCCCAGTCCATACAAGGTATCTCTAGGGGTCCAAACCTAGTTAGCATGAAGATTATAGTCATCCTTTTCCAGCAGCAAGAACTCACACATTCCACTAACAAGCCCAAAATCCACATGACAACTCCTCAATCAGCAATCTTCAAAAAATCATGTAGGAAGGAAACAAGAAAATGCTCACTCTTTTCTATGAAGAAACACAGGCAGAATCATCATGTATGCCCACCTTCTTGGATCCCTTTTGTTGACTGTCTTCAACTAGCCTTTCCTTCAATGCAAAAGCAAAGTTGAAGACAGTATGATCTAGAGTCCCACTTTTGTCACATCCTTTAGAATTGTCAAATATAATTGGTGTAATTGGATGATGACTCTTCTTTTGCCTTTTTGTATAGCTGACCGAGGCTATCTTTAGCATATTTTTGTCTACCTTGAAGTCTATCATTGTTGCATAGATAGCAGGTATTTCACCATAGGTCTAACTTCACATAGAATCATAGGTACAGTTGGTTATCAGTTCTGGATGATCAAGTGTAAACTCAATTTTTTGGAGGTAAGGTCCATGTCCCCCTCCATTGTTGTACTCCACTTTATATTTATAAAATCTTACCCTAAGTACAATGCCTAGTAGACTCCATTAAAAAAAAGAAGTCTTGGCTAGAGTTAGTCAAGTTTCAAAGTCTTTGTAATAGAGTTATTGCAAAGTGGCTTGTAATAGGTGTGTTACAAGTTAGTGAGGGATTAAGATTTTAATTCATTGGTTGCATAGGTTGTAATCTGAAAGTTGCTCAGTAGTGAATTTGGAGTATTGCAAGGGTAGGTCATGGTTCATAATCCCGTTGAGCTAGATGTATTTCCACGTAAAATTCCTCTTGCCATTTAATTACTGCTTTGTGTGTGTGTACTGTTGGACCTAATAGAGAACCTAGTTCTCTATAGAGTTTGGACGACCCTTATATTCTATCAATTGGTATCAGAGCGGGTTCTTTCTATTACGTTAACCCCTAGAAAGGATCCTCATGGCTGCTCCTCCAAACTTCGAAGAAGGCGAGTCTATGTACAGACCTCCTAGGTGCAACGATCAATACTATGGGTGGTGGAAAACTAGGATGCATGACTTCATTATGGCTTAAGACTTTGAGGTATAGGATGTAATACGTGACAGACCCTTTGTCCGTACAAAGAACCTTGGCGATCCCGCTGTAGCCATTCCCAAGATAAGGAAAGAATTCAATGACGCTAATATAAAGGCCATAGAAAAGAAATTTCGAGCAAAGAAAATTCTTGTTTGTGGTATTGGTTCTGATGAATATAACAAGATATCAGCTTGTCAATCAACAAAAGAGATATGGGAGGATCTTCAGACAACTCACGATGGAACAACTCAAGTGAAGAATCCAAGATTGATATGCTCACAACAGAATATGAGCTCTTCAGAATGAAAGATGATGAGTCGAACCAAGATATGCATACTCGATTTACCTCCACCATCAATGAGCTTCACTCTCTTGGTGAAAGTATTCCATGAAACAAACTTGTCAGAAAAATCCTTAGTGTACTGCCCTGTTCTTGGGAAAGCAAAGTTAACACCATTACAAAGGCTAAGGACTTGTAGATACTTACCATGGATGAACTTGTTGGGAACTTGAAAACATGTGAAATAAAGAAGAAGAAGAAGAAGAAGAAGAAGAAGAAGAAGAAGGACAGTGAAAGAAGATAGCCAAGAGAGAGAAGAACCTGGTCCTCAAGACGGACATCAATGACTCAAGTGGTGAAGACAGGGACATGGCTTACTTGGCATAAAGGTTCGAGAAGATGGTTCATAGAAATGGAGGCATTCAAAAAAGGGGAAGCTCTAGCAAGCCCAGAAATTATGATCTCTTTCATAAATGTGGAAAGCCAGGATACTTCATCAAGGATTGCCCCCTCCTAATGTAAGATCTGTATAATACCAACTTTGATAAAGCAGCTAAGAGGAACCAAGTTCCTTACAAATACTTCAAGAGGAAGAATGATGCTGACAACATTGTAAAGCAAGCTCTTGCTGCATGGGAAGACTCATCCAGCGAATCTGAAGAAGAAGACGACCATGGTGGTAGTTCAATGATGGAAATAAAAATGAAACAACTGAGTATGATTCAATCTTTGCTCTAATGGCTCAATCTTATGACGATGAAGATGATGACGACGATAAGGTAAACTTTCTGGGTGTTTAGAGGAATCTGAAATCATACTCTTCTAAAAAGCTCATGTCATTAGGAAATGTGCTAATTGATGTTTACCATAGTCTTATCAATGATAAAGATGCTTTAACTCTGGAACTAGGGAAAGTTGAACAAACTAGAGATCACTTAGTAGTCATTGTAGTTGATTTGAAAGAAACAATAGAGAACCAGAAAAGAGAAAAGAATGCCTTAGAAGAGAAATTTGCTAGTATAGAACATAAATGAGATGATTTAGTGATAGTTATGGTGGGCCTAAAAGAAACCATTGAGAAAGTTGCCACCAGTGAGCTAGAAAGAGATGACCTAGTAGTGGTGGTAGTAGGCTTGAAAGAAACAATTGGGGAATTTTAAAATAGTAAATAGGCCTGGAAACTCTGAGAAGGGAAAGGAAGTTGCAAGTGAAGCACACATTAAGCTTGAAAATGAGTTAAACATGGTAAAGAGTAGTTTGTGTGCTGAACTTGATAAAAACAAATAGCTTCAGGAAGAACTAGGGAAAGTAAAGAGTGATCTTGAGAAACCACTTAAGTGGACCTGGTCCTCGTATGCTATAACTACCATGTACACCAACTCTACGGGAAACATACAGGGGATTGGGTTTCAAAAGGAAAAGATTCCCTACTACCCTTCATAGCAAGTATGTTACTGTACCTGACAATTGACTATGTACCAACTATGGCAACAATGGGCACCTCAAGCAAAATTGCATGGCCAGGGTTCAGTCTCATCAGAGAAATAAAGTCTTTGCTGAGAGAGAAACTACTGCAAGAGGACATGATCCGTCAAATAGGAAACCATCTATGATATATGTGCCTAATATGCCAACATTATCATTTAACAACTCAAAACATAGGCCGAAAATGTCGTACAATCTTTAACGTACATGACATCTATCTACAAGCCTCTAAGAATACATAATTTTCATAAAAGTCGGGACAGAGTTCCGCCATACCAAACAGTACCCATCTAAGTCATACTAACCAAACAAGCAACTCCGAAGCAAATGGAGCGTACCAATATCTTCTACTTAGCTGATAGCCTACTTGGAGGGCTCTCGACCTGTCTATCGGGACCTGCAGACATGAACGCAGCGTCCCCAGGCAAAAGAGACGTCAGTACGATTAATGTACCGAGTATCCAAGGCACATAAATAAGTACATAACAGACATGGAAGAAAGATAGAGTAAATAACTCAACCTGTAAGTCTGGAAAACTTTGTAAATCATGAAATACTTATCGTGTCATGCATATGCGTATGAATGTCATGTCGTGCATAGGTACATGTTTCATAACATCATCAAGCCTCTGAGGGCATCCCATCATATCATCTCGGCCACTGTGGGCAAAATCATCAACGTATACCAGCTGATCAGGTGGTGGTGCGTATATAACGCCGTAAACTTTTCCTATATCCCATATACATATAATATACATATATACGCGTATATAACGTCATCTGGTCATGGGTCAATGTACATGTATATGTGAATGCAATGCATGAGAAGTACATCCATAAAATCTTTCGAAATTTCATAAGACCATTATGCCTTTGAATAATATCATGAAGTAAACTTTTTAAACTTGCATACTTTCTGAGACCCGTGAACAAATGATATAATAATATGACACATGGGGAATCAATAACATAAGCATTTCTAATATTTCTATGAATAGAGTCATGTATGAAAATTGTGTATTTGCACATTTCGTTGTATCGTATGGATCATGCCAAAAGAAAGAAGGGATATCTTTAGCATACCTGGAGTAGAGAAAAATCAATATGATATTCTTGCTTGAATTCTCGGTACAGAGATAGGTGCGTTCATAAGAGCCATGCTTTTGAATGCGACAGATGTTATGTATACGACACAAATGTACTATGATATATAACTTTAAGGTTTGTAAGAGTTCAGGTCATAGATAACTTTAACGCCTCTTATGTACAGAGAACGATTTTGTAGACCGAAACTAATGGATATATGGGGTCTCAATTTCATATGAAAAAGCTAGCTTTGCCATTCTTGCTTTCACTTAGAAATTTCTCATTTACATTTACGGCCCAAAGGAGTTTTTATTTTGGCTTACTAACCTGGAGAAAGCACAACAAACATGGAGAAAGACATCTAATTGATTTCACGTTATATGAATGGAATGATTCTTATGTTTTTAAGACATCAAGATTCTCTTTCTAAAATAACAAATGACTTAGGTTATAAGACTTTGTCCAAATTCACATCTCTAGCCTTGCCACCTAGATTAATGACTTAAGAGTCATTCAGAGGATTAGACGAGGTGTTTCCACATGGGGTTGGGGGAAATTTTAATCCTATCCAATTTATTAGTTAATTAGGTAATGTCCCATTACCCGATAATTAACCAATTACCCGAACAATTAAGAATTATCTCAAATTACTTAAAATTCTACTTATTTTTAATACACTTTATACACCGTACTATTACGGTCATGTGGTACCATATAAAATAAATACATACACTACTATTTTATTAGAAATACATATATTTTCACAACTTCTAATTTTCTTAATCTCATATAAAGAGTACAAATTTTCATATGCTTAATTCTTAGAATGGTAAAAAGATAGCCTTTTTTTCTTGTAAAAAATAATTTCTATCTTTACAATAAAGAAAATCTCATAAACTTTCTTATATTATGTGTATAATCTAAAGCATATTCGAAAGTAGTAATATTAATAACTATGTAAAATCTTTTTTTTACAAAAATGTTTCAGTCAAACAACCATATCATATATATATATATAATGGTATCAGGATTGTTAAACTTACAGGATGTAACATTGTCGTAATATAATATTGCAGAGCGTAATATTGCGGGGCGTAACACTATCAAATAGCAAACGTATTTTGCCTACTTGAACTAAGAGAGCACTCATTCATACTTTTTCTCTTAACAAGGGACCCAAACTTGTTTGGGTTCCTAAATCTAACCCTTGATTTCAGTGTGCACGGAGCAGTGAAGGGAAGCAGCCAATAATTACACATGAATAGGGGCTGCTCAAAGGACATGACTGAAAATACAATCAATTTTCCTTCACAAAAACCCGTACAAGGAGAGAGTGTACCCTTTTGAAAATTTCTGAAAAGGGGGTACACTCTAGCAGTTGGAAGATTTGTGTCAAAGGAAATAAGGTGGAATGCTTGTCCAGGATATGCACAATCTCAAATATTGTGACTAGTGAGGTGATGTTGTAGCCAAAAGACACAAGAGTACATATGTTGTTCTAATTGAGCTTTTGCTGAGTGGAGATATAAGTTGGTTGGAAGCTATTGAAGATAATGCTGAACCATGGGACAAAAGACTGGAACATTGCACGTTGCTTATCTCTAAACAAGCTGGACGTGAAGAACCCGATTCATGGTCTGATGAAGTTGAGTATAAAGTAATATGAAGTGCGCAATGCCTGTGTAAAAGGAAAGCATGTCAGAACGTCATTCAATACCAAAAGGGGCAGACAACACTTCACAACCAAGGTTGAGATCTTTCAAGAAACCGTGGCCTTTGTCAAGAAGATCCAGGTACTGACAGAAACAAACGTGGCTTGCATCAGATTAAATCATGGAACAGGTTTGGATAATGCCATAAGTGGATGAAGGATATATTCAAAGAATAAATACTCAACAACTTAGCTCAAAGAACACCACCTCAGATGGATTTTTGAAAAGAAGAAAAGGACTCTTGAAAATTTGGGCACGGTGAATATTAATTGATGAAGGGTTTGCAAACATCTTGACCAAAGCTGCTGACTTAATTGCGGATATCTGGATATAACTGTTATGTTCTCAACAATGGGAAGGGTCAGCCTTGAAAATCTGATGGTAGAAGAGTTGGAGGAATCCCCCTAACATACTCGTCTCAAAAGAGAATAGAAACATTGATCAAAGTAGAGAACACCCATTAATTCCAGCAAGGAACCGGGTCCCGTGTCTCAGCAACAGAAGCTGAAAAACAAGTTGTTGGAAAAAGGGTTTTGTATAGAGACATCACTGAATCACTCTTATATCTCACTGCAAGTAGAGTAGACATCTTGATCAGAGTTGGGTTCTATGCTAAGTCTCAGTCAAATCCAAAGGATTCTTATCTGAAGGGTGGTGTAAGAATTTTGAGATATCCTAGAAGAACACAAAACCTAGTTCTCTACTGTCCTCTAAGTAATGGATAGGAAAATCTTGCCTGTATTGGGATAGGCTCTGAGTTCCTGTGTTGTCTCATGAGGCTCAAGGAAGCAGAATTCAATGGCACATGCAACAATTGAAGCGGAATATGCATAATCAGCATCATGTTGTGGTCAAGCTCTGTGGACCAAGAAACAAATTGGAAGAACTTGAGTCTAACTCAAGAGTGCCAAATACAGCGACTGTTGAAGATCAAGTTGCATACATCTTCACCAAAATCTCTAAGAAGAAAGCATTCTGAGAAAGATCGCTTTGCACTGGGGGATGATAAAACCCAAGTGAGAACCTGGTTACTCATATCGGTTATGAAAGACATAGTCAGGTAAAAGCTAGCTAAAGTATTTTCTAGCTAAGTCAAACTCACCTCTATATCGTTACAGTTAGACACGCATGATGACTATAGAAGCAGATGCTGTAGTGCATGATGAATGAGGGGATAAAACTTACTTTCCAGATCTATCAGGGAACCTAGTTCTCTAACACCAGTTAGTAGCTTCTTTATTCTTTAATACACAATTTAAAATGAACAAAAAACAATGCCACATCATCATCATCGTGACAGTCTCTTTAAAGTCATGTTTCTTCGGGCAATACATCACATACCAAACGTCACTCCTTTTCTAAATGATACATCTCCCAACCAAAATGGTGCCGCCATTTCATAATGGTTCCCCCGTCATAATTAAATCAACATCACAACCCTTTCTCTTCCAACTCAAAATTCCCTATTTGTTTTCTCTCTTCTCAAATCCACAGTCCTTCAAAAATAATCTCATCATGTCTAAAAATCAAGCAACCTTCAGTGTGCCTAACAACACACTGTGATTGAGTCCTCACCAGTCAATAGTTCAGCGGTGAGCCTCTCTCCTAACAAAGTAGCAAGTCCAAACCCTAAAGAAGAGTCTAAGTAAGTCTAAGAATATCTGTCCTCCTCCAGTCTCACCAGCCAAACAGAGTCAACAAGGTAAACAAGGGAACCTCATTTAGGAACCTTTAACTCTATCCATAGCCGAGCACTTGAGTGAAGATCTGGTGATTAGTCATGAAGAGACTGAGATCACCATGACAAGTTGATACTCTGTAGGTATCACTCCTTTGTCTGTTGAAATCGCCATGGATCCACAAGAAAAGGAGGGAATAGAGAATACATTTTCCATTGCGTCAGAATGGGTCATTATAGAAGAATGTGCGGAAGGATTTGAGCCTCAGGGTGAAGAGACAGAAGAAGAGGGAGCAATTGTGCAATTAGAACAACTAGCACAAGATGATGCTACTGGGGTTCCAAATGATGAATTTGATCCCTCCATGGAGGATCCAGGTCAGGAGTCATCTCCTCAGGCTAGTGTTGATCCTGCCCCCTCTCCCCACTTCGATGCTGAGCCTCTAAATATTGTGGTGCCTGAGATGAATCTTGATAGTAAAGAAGACGTAGATGATTTGGTTTATGCTAGTTTTATCAGTGCTGTTAATACCCAATTTTTCCTCATATTTTTAAAATATACATATATACTTTCGAAATAGTATACATGAATTATCATTGGATTTATAATCATGCACAAATGTTTTTCATATTGTTTTTATAATTTTTAAAGGCCTTAAATTAATTTATTTCTATATTTTATTATATAAACATCTAATAATTACCCTCTAAATTATTATTTTTATGATGATTAATCATATAAACTTATCACTTACATAAGTAAGAGGTTTTAAATATATTCAGTGCATTTCTCATAGTTACATTTGCATTATTAGGGCTAAATTGCACATTTTGCAATAATAGCCCATATGCATATATAATTACATTATTTATACAAAAAATGACTTTTATATTTTTATAATATTAAGTAATTATTTTTAATCATTTTCATAAATAAGTAATATTTTGTTATTTATCAATTATTTTTATAAATTATTTATTTATTAAATAGTGAGTATTTAAATAATAGCCCATTTTAAGCTTATTTCGGACCGACCCCTAGCCCAATTACCTAAAATACACCAGCCCAACACTCCAACCTAAACCAAATGACCCCTACCCCAATAATCTACCCGGTACCCATTTAATTGACCCACCCCAACCCCTCTTTAAAATTCTGGCCGTTGATCTCAGAGATCAACGACACACATTTAGCCTACCCTTTTTAAATTACCCAACCCCAAACCCTAATCCCATTCTCTACCATTCACCGCCCTTAAACTCTCTCAAATGCTCTCTTCGTCTCTGCAAACACTAGCGCCATAACCTCTAATCCCCTTCGATTCCAACCCAGAAATGGAATCACTCGATGATTTCATTACCTTATTGACCTTTTTTCCAATATTGGCTAGTTGTTTATGGTGTTACATAATTGCTTGCCTATCATGGCAAGCAGATCTCTCTTATTTTGAACCAAATCTGGTTCAGATCTTTTCCTCTTTCCATCTGTGTTTGTTCTCGTTTCTTTTATGGTACAAATCTCTATGATTCTTCACGATTATTTACTCACCATAAAACTAGGGTTCAAATATTCCTAAGATCTAATATTGGTTGGCAATTGTTTAATTATTTTTCCTTTAGTATTTCTGTATATATGTCCATGTGCATTTTATTATGATTTTCTTTGATATTTTTGACTAATTATTACTTACCCTAAAATTAGGGGTTTTTATTCTTTGCAATCAAATCAAATTTGGTTCAATCCTTAATTATTTCGGTCTATATATATCTTTATGAATCTTTATTATAACTCTTGCCGTTAATTTTTGACTGATTTTCACTTACCCTAAATTTGGGGTTTTGATTCTTCGAAATCAAACCAAATCTGTTTGATTCATTAATTGCTTTGTTAAAATCTCTATTATATGCCTATGTGCATCTCCTTACTTGTTATTTCCTGCCGTTCTTATATGTTTACATAAATTAGGGTTTCAACTTTTTCTTTTCTTATTAATTGTTCTGTGCTTTCCTTTCTAGTACTTTGCCCTATTTGTGTATTCTAATTCAGTGTTATATAAACCCCTCCCTACTCCCCTTTAGAACAAAGCTGAATCGCAATAATCACTAAAATTGGGGCTTTGATATGTCTTCCTTTCATTATCTTGTTCTACATTCTTGTTCTTGGCCGGCTAAAAGCCAAGGCCAGAAATTATGGGTTCTGGCTACTATTTTTTCTTGCTTTCGTTCAACTGGTGAGTTATTGAACCTTGGCAATTTCATTCTTATGTAGTTATGATTTGCATGTGTTCTCATCTCGGAAGTTCATGGCCTTATATGTTTTTGGTTTATTCTTATATGTGACTTTGTTAACTTTGCACTCGTTTTAAGTCTCTTTAGTATTTTAAGTTTCACCTTATGTTGCTAGTTCTGAGATTGTTCACACCTACTTGAATAAACCAAACCCTCTTAAGTTTATTTAGCTAATGCATTTTGGATTACTCTCGTATCCAACTTTGTTAGTTTCACTTGCACTGAATCTTTGAGTTCATATTAGTCTAATGGCAATACTTGAATGTCTACATTCACTAATCAATCTAAGTTTGTTTTCCTATTCCACTTTGAGTTCCTACAAATGGCTGCTTCATATTTTTGATAATTTGTTACTTGCTTCCCTATTAACCCGTCTTTCAGCATGTCTTTGGCTCATTTGACTCCATATTCCCTCAGTAATTATCTGACTCTAGGGTAGTTATTAAGTTTGTGTTTTTAATAACATATCTAAATTTTGTTTTGTTTTCTAGGTGAGTTAACACGACATTCTTTTGATACAGGGATATATACTTAGCATAAATTATACCTTTTAGGCTTCAACTTATTTGGTATTATGCACCTGTGTGACTGTGTAAATTCCACAAACTGATTTCTCTCTAACTCTTTCAATATGATCATGTTTATGTATTGTTTGGCTAAATGATGGACCTGTTTCTTAGTCTTGCTGACCCTGTGATCACCTGTCCTATGATTTTTAAGCTTTTCTATGTTTTCTTTTCCTAAAACTACATACCTCTTTTCAAATTATGTCCCTTAACCATTGCCCACTCCCTTTCATTTGTTACCTATGCTATTCTGGATCCTCATTTTAGCTGGATGAAAGCCAAGGCTATTTAGGTTCTATCCTTGACCTTTCTAGTGTGAGCACTGCTCGGGGTCTAAGTGAGACCCTTGAGAACTCTGGAATACTAGGATTTGGGTCTTTAGTCTTCCTTGAACTATTTCAGATTAGTTTCTCTAGTCTGAGCACTGCCCTAGGTCCTTGAAGCCATTGAGAACTCTGACACACTAGAGATTTGGGTTTTGTATGCTTATCTTTGAAATATGGGTGAATCACTCACCGTTGGTCATGTTGTACATATGAACATGGACTTTGGAGATGTTGTGAGTTGAAGGCCTGGTTTGTCCAGGTGTATTTGGGCCTACTGCAGGCTTCCTATATTTTATTTACTTTGTAATTCATTCGATTGTAGTCTCTAATAATTATTTGTAATAACTATTGGGGCAATGGTGTATTGGGAAACTGGGTTTATTTTTTAACGTTTGCATGAGAATGGGTAGAATCCTGCCTATAGGTGTTTACTTTGTTCATTCTACTATTGTGTTAGATAACATGCCTATAGGTGTTTATTTATTAAAACATATTCTTCTTTGCATGTTAGATAACCTGCCTATATGGGTTTGCTTTTGGCTCAAATATGAATATCCTGCCTACTTTGCTTTACATGATTAGATACCATTCCTATAGGAAATAAAATAACCAAAGTTCAATTTGCATTGCAGTATATTCAAATCTGCCTCTTTAGAAATCATGTCTATAGGGTTTTTAATTGATTGATAAGCTAGTGTCATACTCCATTTTGTATGGATTCCTATAGGAACTAAAACTTGTTTTAATTATCAAGGGTAGGAATCATGTCTATATGGTGATCGCCATATGTGTTAAGCACTGAAAATTAGGCTTTAAAACAATGCCTCATTGAAAGCCATTATTATGCATGCCTATAGGAACAATTAATTAATCTTGAATATCTCTCGTTGCTTGTCACTGCCTAACATTGAGTAAAACACCTAGATAGCATGCCTATAGCTTTAACCGCTTATACTTATAATTAGTAGGCAACTATACAGTTACGTAGAAATTACTTTGCACGACTTCTAGCATGATTAGAATCCAGAATCATCTAGATATCATGCCTGTAGGACCTAACAACCTTAGCTGTTGAAACTGTCAAACGCCTAATATTTTGCGTGTATTTACTGCCTAAGTGTAGAGGCTAACTTGAACCCTTATTTCCTTTTACATGAAAGTCCAACTTGTTTTTTGTATGTCGCCTAGTTTTATCATTTTGAGCAACCTAAGTTAAGTTTAGAACCATCCCAAAATAGATGTCTAAATGCCTCCTGGACCATAGACATGGGACGGGTAGTGCATGCATAGGGTATGGTTTAGAATCAACGTGCAGTTTAGGTACCAACTTAACGATAGTAATCAGATAGCAGGAGATAATAGTCTATGTCCGCTGAATAATATGAGTAACACATCATCTTGAGGGCGTTACAAAGTATTATTAATTTAGTAGTAACACATCATGCTAAATAATTTAGGAGCAACCCCCAACCTTGTCTTTCATCGATTAGCTGTGTTTAACTCCTCAGATCCCTTTGTTTCCTTATCTTTGATTGCATAGACTAATTCATATAATTGAGTTCGGCCGGGGCCCACAGTTGTGGACCTCGAAGAGTGCCTAACACCTTCTCTTCGAGGTAATTTCGAGCCCTTACCCGATCTTTGGTGACACAAACTAGTTAAATATAGTTATCAGCAAAATAGGTGCCCTAACGCACCTTAATTTGTTAGGTGACGACTCTCTCTTTTAAAACTCTTCCTTAAAAGAGTTGTTAATGTTGAAACCCGATTTCACGAGAAAAAGGGGCGCGACAGTATGGCTGTAACGACACGGCCGATCATTTTAAGAATTAATGCCCCAATCCCCTATTAACTACTTTTCCCACATTTGTTTCTGCTATTTTGATTTGTCGGGATGCTTGGTTTTGAGTTTCGGAGAATTTTGGGACACTTAGTTCCTCAATGATAGCTAAGCTTTAGAATTTGTACCGTAGTCGGAGCAGTGTAAAGACAGCCTCAAAATGGAAATCCATCGGTTCTGTTAGCCCCGTTGGGTAATTTCGGGCTTAGGAGCATGTTCGGATTGTGTTTTGGAGGTTTGTAGATTATTTATGCTTGAAATGCCGAAAGTTGAATTTTTGACGTTTTTGGTTTGATAGTGAGATTTTGATATCGGGTCAGAATGAAATTCTGGAAGTTGGAGTAGCTCCGTAGTGTTGAATGTGATGTTCTGGAAAAATTTCAAGTTATTCGGACGAGGTTTGATAGATATTTTTATCGAAAGCGTACTTTGAGATATTTTGGAGTTCTTTGGCTTGAATCCGATGTTAATTTGGAGTTTTGATGTTGTTTTGAGTGTTCCGAAGGTTGGAACAAGTTTGAATGATGTTATGGGATATGTTGGCATGTTTGGTTGTGGTCTCGAGGGCCTTAGGTGAGTTTCGGGTGGTTAAACAGACCAAATTCTTGTTTTGTAAGTTGCAGATTTCTTCATTCTGTATTGCAGAGATTTGGCCTTTGTGTTCGCGAGAGGACACTCGCATTCGCGAAGGGATGTGGCGTGAGGTAGGAGAAATTTCTCTCCGTGTTCGCGGTGTTGGTCCCGCGTTCGTGAAGGGTATGGCATAGTGTACATTGCGAACGCGAGTCAGGTCCCGCGTTCGTGTAGAGTATTTGGGGCAGCTGGGATCCCAGGAGCTTCGTGCTTCGCGTTCGCGTAGGTGGAGTCGCATTCGCGAAGGCTTGGAGAGTTTTAGCTCCGTGTTCGCAAGGAGGTGTTCGCGTTCGTGAAAGAGGAGTTGAATTGGTCGGTGTTTTTGTGCTTCGCGAACACGAGGTAGTGGCCGCGTTCGCGAAAAAGGAAATGTCTGGGGAGATACTTTAAGTTTAAAAAGTGACGGTTTAGTCCATATTTTCATAAACTCATTGGAGATCTCGGGAAGAGGTGAATTTGGAGAGGAATTTCAAAGGAGTAAATGGAGTAAGTAATCTTCACTTGTCTTGGGTTAAATTCCATAATCTAGTCTTGATTCTTATCATTTAATTTGAGAATTTGGGATAAAATTGGAGAGTGAATTTTGATGATTTGGAGGGTTATTTGATGTCGAATTTTGATGAAATTGATATGGGTAGACTCGGGAGTGATTGGGCTTTATAGTTTTGTGAATTTTACCGATTCCGAGAGGTGGGCCCGAGGGGCATTTTGGTCATTTTACCTAATTTTGTGTATTAGCTTAGAATATGTTTGTAGAATCAGTTAGTTGAAGTGTTATTTACATTATACAATTGAATCGAAAAGATTTGGGCCATTTGGATTCAAGTACTCGTGCCAAGAATGTGGTTACGAGTTGATTTTGAGCCGGTTCTAGGTAAGTGGCTTGTCTAACCTTGTGCGGGTGATACTCCCCTTAGGATTTGGTATTATTGATATTTGAAATGCCTTGTACGTGAGGTGACGAGTGCGTGCTTGTGCTAATTGTTGAAAATCCGGTTTTCTTTATGTAATTTTATTTGTGTTTCTTTTTCCTATTTATACCACTGGCAATTTAAGCCTGTTGTTAACTTAGGGAAGCATGTCTAATTGACTTATTGCTTTACTTGCTCAAACTGCCTTATTTTGATTATGTGCAACATGCTAGGCTAGAAGTACCTTTTTTACGTTACTGTCACACCTCCTTTTTGCGCGCCCGCCCCGAAGGGTTAAATGCGCGAGGGGAGTTTTTCCAATTTAAGTGACAATATTCGAAATGGGATTATTTATTTAATTCAGAGTCTCCACTTGGGAAAGGTTTGGCTTTTGGTGTCCCAAGTCACCGGTTTATCTTGAATCCCAAATCGAGGAAAATATTCGACTTTTCCAAATGAAGTCTGCGAACCAGAAATTCTAAGTAAGGAATTCTGTTGACCCGAGGGAAGGTGTTAGGCACCCTCGAATCCCGTGGTTCTAGCACGGTCGCTTAAATTGTTATAATGGCTAAATATCTGATTTAAATATATGTTATGACTTACGTGCTTTTATTAAGTTTAAACCGCTTTTATTATTATCATTTATTTTTATAGAATTGCAACGTCGTGAAAATGCATCTCGAACCACGTCACAATCAATGCACCCGTGGTCGTCGACACATTTTGACTCCGTTGAGATTCGGATTTTGGTCACATCAATGTGCACTCGTGTTTAAGAAGGTTAAATTATTAAAGGTGTGCCTAAAGCAACTAGCGTATTGTTATTTTGGGAAGGCCGTAAAATTCGCTAAACGGCCTGTCCCGAGTTCTAAGTATTTTAATATATACATTTAGAGGGCCCCGCAGCTTGTGCATTTTTGTTTGTCGAGGCTCGTCTCATTTTTATTTAAAAGGATAAACCTACAGTGACTATATTTTCTATTAAGTTCATCTCTAAAATAAAAGAAAATTTCTTAATTATTTACATGCTGAAAAACGTAACTTATTTATTAAGTCACAACTAATGTGAACGGAAAATTGCGATCGCGTTTGTACAAGGAAAAACTGCTTTAATTCTACATTCTATGATTTACTAATACTAGAGCATGAGATAGATACACAATAATATCAAAACAAATTAATTCAACTAACATTATTAGATGAAGAAGTTATACATATGCAATCCATTACTTATTAATAAATCGACTACATTTTTATATAAAGAAAGGAAAATTATATTCAAACAACAAATCTAAACAGTTCGGATTCAATAGGAACAAAGCCTGATTAATATTTCATTTTTTGCTTCAAGCCGAGATTGTACAAATGTGTACCTGGAAACAACAGTACAAGAACAAAAGAAGTAGGAGTCAGCGACAGTAATAACGCGGCAACAGCAAGTTCAGCAACACCGCAAAACCAGTAAAAACCAGTAGAATAACCCAGTAACAGATTGAAAACTCAGCAGTGCAAAAGTACAATCGCAGTCAAAGCAGAAGAGAGAAAAGATACGAGATGCAGTAGTTTCTGACTTTTGAATAACACTCGAAGAAAAGCAAACAGAATTGTTCGAGTGAAAGTTCAAATTGTCTTTCTCTTTTACTATCACAAACTCTCTCCAAGTATAAAAGTATGTCGACTCTCAAGTGTAAAAAGAATCTGTAAACTCTCTCTAAAAATCCTCTCAATAATATTCAACTCTTTTTCTCTCCCCCCCCCCAAAAAAAATCTCTCTTAAAACTCTCAAGTCTCCCTCCCAATGTCAAGAAATGACTCTATATTTATAGCAAGACTTTGCCTTGAATTCCTAAACCCAAATTATTCCCCCAATGGCATGCTTTGTCCCACTATCAAATGTCTTCTTTATTTTAAAACTTTGTCCCCCATGCCTACATTAAATAAATGTCACATTACCAACCCATTACAATATGTTCCCCATGCCTACATTAAACAAGTGCAAGATTCCTCCCCATTATGTTTTGTCTTGTCCCCCATTATATTAAACAAGTACATCAAAAACCCCACCCCACTATATTTGTCCCCCATGCTTAACATAAAGAATCAAAAATAATGTTCAATTACCAAACTACCCCTCCGACCTTATTGCAATTACAAATCTACCCCTGAATGCAATGCAATTTACCAAATTACCCCCATCAACTCTAAACACTCAATTAATCATAACTTGACCAAAATATAGTCAAGATGACCAATTTCTCAACAATCTTCAACAACAATTATATGAACACGATGAACAACAACAACTCAAAATCAATGGAATGAATTAACCATATCGGGAACCAATCCTGGTTAATTTAGACCATGAATGTATGAGCAAGAACACAACACTACAAACAACAAAATACTAAATTAACAAATCAAAGACAAATATAAACTCACATTAAATCACTGGATTTAATCATGAACTTCAAACAAAGATGAACATGAATTAAATCTATTTTTCAAACAATAAAACATGACGGATTCACATGACTCAAACAACATTAATATTTTCTGGAAAATACATAACAACATGAAACAAATTGAAGAAATAATCAATTAAATTTCAATTTGAATCTAGTAAACATTAAACTAACAAATATTCACTTAAACAATAATACAAACATGAAATAAACATGAAAAATAACTAATTAACTTCCATTTGAAATCTGAAAATTAATTCAACTAAAACACATGAACATGAACAAAACCAAAACCAAAAATCAAATATTTACCGATTTTACATGAACAAAACAAACATTTGCCGATTTTAGATTCGAAAATATCAAAACAAAATACGGACAAAATAAAACTCAAAAATCTACTAACCGGACTGACCTGAAATATGTATGGACTGACTCGACGAACTTCGACCAAAGTTCGACCATACGACGATGAACGAACTTAAGAAGCTATATCAGCAGTTGACAACTGAATCCACGCCGAAGCTATATCGGCAGTTGGCGCGGCAGAAGTGAAGCAGCAAAGGCAGCTGTGGACGACATCCATGGCGGAACGGGCAGCAGTCATGAGGGCTAGTGGTCGACGCCGCATCAATGAAGGTTCGTTCAGTTGTTCGCGCGAAGGCAAAGTAGTCTCGACCAAGCGAAGCAGTCTCGGCATGAAATATCTAAACATTTGCTCAAGCTAAAGAAGATGAAGTGAAAGCAGCAGCACGGTAGCAACCAACGGCGAAGAACACCGCAGCAGCAGCCCGCTACACGTTTGGAACGGGAAGACGCAGCAGTAGCTGCTGAAACAGTGGCGTTTGCCGGAGGAGTAGCAGCGATGAGCTCCGATGAAGCTGGAACGAGGTCGGGGGCAGCTGGGTCTGTTTGGACGTGATGGTGGTTGACGACGACGACGCAGCAGTGGTGACCATGGACGTCGAGCTCAAGCTTGAGCTCGGCGGAGACGCAGCAGTCGCGGGGTTTACTTGGACGCGAGGGAGGTGGAGCTTGTGTGTGCGTGTGTTGTCGATAGGGAGGCAGCCATGGGAGCTGCTCGTGTGGAAGGGGAGGTAGCCATGGATGGCTTGGGGTGTTTTGTGTTTTTGGAGAAGAAGAAACCAAAAATGGGGGCGGATGGTTTAGGTCTCTTTTTTAGGGTTTTTTTGTTCTTTTTTTTTCTTTTGTTTTGTGTCTTTGAAATGCAAGATAGGGGTATTGGTTTATGGATTGGGTTAATGGGGTGGACCGGGTCGACCCATGTGGAGATGGACTGGGTCATGGAGAAGGTTGGACAAATGTTTGGGCCTGGGGTTGAAAATTGAAGAAGTGGCCCAATCCGATTTTTATTTGTATTTTTGTTATCTTTTCTTCTTTTATTTTCTAAAACAAAATTATAAAAATACTTAAATTATTATTAAGAACTAAATTAAGTTATAAAATCGCAAATTAACTCCCAATAACAATTAACGCACAATTAAGTAATAATTAAGCATAAAATTGTTCATTTGGATATTAAATGCTAAAAATGCAAAAGATGCCTATTTTTTGTAATTTTAATTTTCGTAAAACTAATTTAATTACTAACAATTGTAGAATAAAATCCTACATGCAAAATGCGACATATTTTTATATTTTTTATTAATTTAACAAATAAGCAAACACAGACAAATACAAATAATTATCCAAAAATATCACAAAATACTCAAAATTGCACACCAAGGAAAATCATTTTATTTTGCATTTTCTGGGAGTATTTCTCATATAGGGCAAAAATCACGTGCTTACAGCTGCCCCTCTTTGCCGAAGACACGAAGGGTTTTCGCACAAAGATAAAGTGAGCGATTTTTGCCTATCCGAGTACTCCGTGTGAAGCATTTTTTTTTTTAAAAAGATTCAACCGAAACTCTGCTTCAAAGGTTTCCTACATATCCCTGGCTAAAGGGGAATTAGGTTAATGTAGTTCGGGAAACTTTGGGTAGCTGGGACTACCGTGGGATTGCAATGCTTGTTGTTACTGCTGTTGCTGTTGTCACCGCTGCTTTACTGACCGCCTTATTACAACTAAAGAAAAATTGAAACTGAACTAAACACTTATATGCATGTCAACTGCTAGTTACAAGATTCCTATCTATGATTCTTTTGCGACTTGATCTTGGGTCTTAGCTGATTCTGCTTGTAGACTCCGATCTGAATCTTGATGCTTGCAAGTTTTAGGCACCTATTTATTTTTGCGATACTGAATATGATGGGGTAGGTAGAACTCGGGACCTTGATCAAATCTTGGAGCGATCCGCCTTCCATTTTCTCCGGTGTCTCGGGACATCTTTTTTCTTTTTCTTCTTAGATTCTGAGTTGAGACTCATCTTGTGGGTCATTTCGATGCGTGTGGCTCGAGGTTAGACCTGCGGGAAAAACAAATGAACGAAATTTTCTGTCCCAGTTTCACTAGGAAAATTTCGTGAATTATTCGCCAGGAAGTTCATAAAATTGATGAAAGAGGATATGCATGCTCAGTTCAGGGTTGGAGCCCTAATATCGACTAGCTGGGGAAAGGTTCAGTTTAGAGTTGAAACTCTAATACTGACCAACTGGGGAAAAGTTCAGTTTAGGGTTTAAAACCCTAATGCTGACCAAAGGAAAAATTCAGTTTAGGGTTTAAAACCCTAATGCTAACTAAAGGAAAAGTTCAGTTTAGGGTTTAAAACCCTAATGCTGATTAAAGGAAAAAGTTCAGTTTAGGGTTTAAAACCCTAATGCTGACTGAAAGGGAAAGGTTCAGTTTAGGGTTTAAAACCCTAATGCTGACTGAAAGGGAAAAGTTCAGTTTAGGGTTTAAAACCCTAATGCTGACTGAAAGGAAAAGTTTAGTTTAGGGTTTAAAGCCCTAATGCTGACTGGAAAGAAAAAGCTCAGTTTAGGGTCTAAAACCCTAATGCTGGCTGAATGGAAAAGTTCAGTTTAGGGTTTAAAACCCTAAGGCTGATTAAAGGAAAAAGTTCAGTTCAGGGTTTAAAACCCTAATGCTGACTAAAGGAAAGATTTCAGTTTAGGGTTTAAAACCCTAATGCTGACTGAAAGGGAAAAGTTCAGTTTAGGTTTTAAAACCCTACTACTGACTGAAAGGAAAAGTTCAGTTTAGGGTTTAAAGCCCTAATGCTGACTGGAAAGAAAAAGCTCAGTTTAGAGTTTAAAACCCTAATGCTGGCTAAATGGAAAAAGTTCAGTTTAGGGTTTAAAAACCTAAGGATGATTAAAGGAAAAAGTTCAGTTCAGGGTTTAAAACCCTAATGCTAACTAAAGGAAAGAGTTCAGTTTAGCGTTTAAAACCTTAATGCTAACATGCATGGAAAAAGCTCAGTTTAGGGTTTAAAACCCTAATGTTGGCTGAATGGAAAGAGTTCAGTTTAGGGTTTAAAACCCTAATGCTGACTAAATGGAAAAGTTCAGTTCAGGGATTAAAACCCTGATGCTGATCAAAGGAAAAAGTTCAGTTCAGGGTTTAAAACCCTAATGCTGACTGAAAGGAAAAATTTAGTTTAGGGTTTAAAACCCTAATGCTGACTGAAAGGAAAAAGCTCAGTTTAGGGTTTAAAACTCTAATGCTGGCTGAATGGAAAGAGTTCAGTTTAGGGTTTAAAACCCTAATGTTGACTAAATGGAAAAGCTCAGTTTAGGGTTTAAAACCCTAATGCTGGCTGAACGGAAAAAACTCAGTTTAGGGTTTAAAACCCTAATGCTGGCTGAATGGAAAGAGTTCAGTTTAGGGTTTAAAACCCTAATGCTGACTAAATGGAAAAGTTCAGTTTAGGGTTTAAAACCCTGATGCTGATCAAAGGAAAAAGTTCAGTTTAGGGTTTAAAACCCTAATGCTGGCTGAATGGAAAAAGTTCAGTTTATGGTTTTAAAACCCTAATGCTGACTAAAGGAAAAGTTCAGCTTAGGGTTTAAAACCCTAATGCTGACTAAAAGGAAAAATTCAGTTTAGAGTTTAAAACCCTAATGCTGATTGCATGGAAAAGGTCAGTTTAGGGTTTAAAACCCTAATGCTAGCTGAATGGAAAAAGTTCAGTTTAGGGTTTAAAACCCTAATGCTGACTAAAGGAAAAGTTCAGTTTAGGGTTTAAAACCCTAATGCTGACTAAAAGGAAAAATTCAGTTTAGGGTTTAAAACCCTAATGCTGACTGAAAGGGAAAAGTTCAGTTTAGGGTTTAAAACCCTAATGCTGGCTGAATGGAAAAAGTTCAGTTTAGGGTTTAAAACCCTAATGCTGACTAAAAGGAAAATTCAGTTTAGGGTTTAAAACCCTAATGCTGATTGCATGGAAAAGCTCAGTTTAAGGTTTAAAACCCTAATGCTGGCTGAATGGAAAAAAGTTCAGTTTAGGGTTTAAAACCCTAATGCTGACTAAAGGAAAAGTTCAGTTTAGGGTTTAAAACCCTAATGCTGACTGAAGGGAAAATTCAGTTTAGGGTTTAAAACCCTAATGCTGATTGCATGGAAAAGCTCAGTTTAGGGTTTAAAACCCTAATGCTGGCTGAATGGAAAAAAGTTCAGTTTAGGGTTTAAAACCCTAATGCTGACTAAAGGAAAAATTCAGTTTAAGGTTTAAAACCCTAATGCTGATTGCATGGAAAAGCTCAGTTTAGGGTTTAAAACCCTAATGCTGGCTGAATGGAAAAAAGTTCAGTTTAGGGTTTAAAACCCTAATGCTGACTAAAGGAAAAATTCAATTCAGGGTTTAAAACCCTAATGCTGGCTAAAAGGAAAGAGTTCAGTTTAGGGTTTAAAACCCTAATGTTGATTAAATGAAAAAGGTCAGTTTAGGGTTTAAAACCCTAATGCTGACTGCATGGAAAAGCTCAGTTTAGGGTTTAAAACCCTAATGCTGGCTGAAAGGAAAAAAGTTCAGTTTAGGGTTTAAAACCCTAATGCTGACTAAAGGAAAAATTCAGTTTAGGGTTTAAAACCCTAATGCTAATTGCATGGAAAAGCTCAGTTTAGGGTTTAAAACCCTAATGCTGGCTGAATGGAAAAAAGTTTAGTGTAGGGTTTAAAACCCTAATGCTGACTAAAGGAAAAATTCAGTTTAGGGTTTAAAACCCTAATGCTGACTGCATGGAAAAGCTCAGTTTATGGTTTAAAACCCTAATGCTGGCTGAATGGAAAAAGTTCAGTTTAGGGTTTAAAACCCTAATGCTGATTAAAAGGAAAATTCAGTTTAGGGTTTAAAACCCTAATGCTGACTGCATGGAAAAGCTCAGTTTAAGGTTTAAAACACTAATGCTGGCTGAATGGAAAAAAGTTCAGTTTAAGGTTTAAAACCCTAATGTTGACTAAAGGAAAAGTTCAGTTTAGAGTTTAAAACCCTAATGCTGACTGAAGGAAAAATTCAGTTTAGGGTTTAAAACCCTAATGCTGATTGCATAGAAAAGCTCAGTTTAGGGTTTAAAACCCAAATGCTGGCTGAATGGAAAAAAGTTCAGTTTAGGGTTTAAAACCCTAATGCTGACTAAAGGAAAAATTCAGTTTAGGGTTTAAAACCCTAATGCTGACTAAAGGAAAAATTCAGTTTAGGGTTTAAAACCCTAATGCTAATTGCATGGAAAAGCTCAGTTTAGGGTTTAAAACCCTAATGCTGGCTGAATGGAAAAAAGTTCAGTGTAGGGTTTAAAACCCTAATGCTGACTAAAGGAAAAATTCAGTTTAGGGTTTAAAACCCTAATGCTGACTGCATGGAAAAGCTCAGTTTATGGTTTAAAACCCTAATGCTGGCTGAATGGAAAAAGTTCAGTTTAGGGTTTAAAACCCTAATGCTGATTAAAAGGAAAATTCAGTTTAGGGTTTAAAACCCTAATGCTGACTGCATGGAAAAGCTCAGTTTAAGGTTTAAAACACTAATGCTGGCTGAATGGAAAAAAGTTCAGTTTAAGGTTTAAAACCCTAATGTTGACTAAAGGAAAAGTTCAGTTTAGAGTTTAAAACCCTAATGCTGACTGAAGGAAAAATTCAGTTTAGGGTTTAAAACCCTAATGCTGATTGCATAGAAAAGCTCAGTTTAGGGTTTAAAACCCAAATGCTGGCTGAATGGAAAAAAGTTCAGTTTAGGGTTTAAAACCCTAATGCTGACTAAAGGAAAAATTCAGTTTAGGGTTTAAAACCCTAATGTTGATTGCATGGAAAAGCTCAGTTTAGGGTTTAAAACCCTAATGCTGGCTGAATGGAAAAAAGTTCAGTTTAGGGTTTAAAACCCTAATGCTGACTAAAGGAAAAATTCAGTTTAGGGTTTAAAACCCTAATGCTGACTGAATGGAAAAGCTCAGTTTAGGGTTTAAAACCCTAATGCTGATTGCATGGAAAAGCTCAGTTTAGGGTTTAAAACCCTAATGCTGGCTGAATGGAAAAAAGTTCACTTTAGGGTTTAAAACCCTAATGCTGACTAAAGGAAAAATTCAGTTTAGGGTTTAAAACCCTAATGCTGATTGCATGGAAAAGCTCAGTTTAGGGTTTAAAACCCTAATGCTGGCTGAAAGGAAAAAAGTTCAGTTTAGGGTTTAAAACCCTAATGCTGACTAAAGGAAAAATTCAGTTCAGGGTTTAAAACCCTAATGCTGATTGCATGGAAAAGCTCAGTTTAGGGTTTAAAACCCTAATGCTGGCTGAAAGGAAAGAGTTTCAGTTTAGGGTTTAAAACCCTAATGCTGATTGCATGGAAAAGCTCAGTTTAGGGTTTAAAACCCTAATGCTGGCTGAAAGGAAAAAAGTTCAGTTTAGGGTTTAAAAGCCTAATGCTGACTAAAGGAAAAATTCAATTCAGGGTTTAAAACCCTAATGCTGGCTGAAAGGAAAGAGTTCAGTTTAGGGTTTAAAACCCTAATGTTGATTAAATGAAAAAGGTCAGTTTAGGGTTTAAAACCCTAATGCTGACTGCATGGAAAAGCTCAGTTTAGGGTTTAAAACCCTAATGCTGGCTGAAAGGAAAAAAGTTCAGTTTAGGGTTTAAAACCCTAATGCTGACTAAAGGAAAAATTCAGTTTAGAGTTTAAAACCCTAATGCTGACTGCATGGAAAAGCTCAGTTTATGGTTTAAAACCCTAATGCTGGCTGAATGGAAAAAGTTCAGTTTAGGGTTTAAAACCCTAATGCTGATTAAAAGGAAAATTCAGTTTAGGGTTTAAAACCCTAATGCTGACTGCATGGAAAAGCTCAGTTTAAGGTTTAAAACACTAATGCTGGCTGAATGGAAAAAAGTTCAGTTTAAGGTTTAAAACCCTAATGTTGACTAAAGGAAAAGTTCAGTTTAGAGTTTAAAACCCTAATGCTGACTGAAGGAAAAATTCAGATTAGGGTTTAAAACCCTAATGCTGATTGCATAGAAAAGCTCAGTTTAGGGTTTAAAACCCAAATGCTGGCTGAATGGAAAAAAGTTCAGTTTAGGGTCTTAAAACCCTAATGCTGACTAAAGGAAAAATTCAGTTTAGGGTTTAAAACCCTAATGCTGATTGCATGGAAAAGCTCAGTTTAGGGTTTAAAACCCTAATGCTGGCTGAATGGAAAAAAGTTCAGTTTAGGGTTTAAAACCCTAATGCTGACTAAAGGAAAAGTTCAGTTTAGGGTTTAAAACCCTAAAGATGACTGAAGGGAAAATTCAGTTTAGGGTTTAAAACCCTAATGCTGATTGCATGGAAAAGCTCAGTTTAGGGTTTAAAACCCTAATGCTGGCTGAATGGAAAAAAGTTCAGTTTAGGGTTTAAAACCCTAATGCTGACTAAAGGAAAAATTCAGTTTAGGGTTTAAAACCCTAATGCTGATTGCATGGAAAAGCTCAGTTTAGGGTTTAAAACCCTAATGCTGGCTGAAAGGAAAAAAGTTCAGTTTAGGGTTTAAAAGCCTAATGCTGACTAAAGGAAAAATTCAATTCAGGGTTTAAAACCCTAATGCTGGCTGAAAGGAAAGAGTTCAGTTTAGGGTTTAAAACCCTAATGTTGATTAAATGAAAAAGGTCAGTTTAGGGTTTAAAACCCTAATGCTGACTGCATGGAAAAGCTCAGTTTAGGGTTTAAAACCCTAATGCTGGCTGAAAGGAAAAAAGTTCAGTTTAGGGTTTAAAACCCTAATGCTGACTAAAGGAAAAATTCAGTTTAGGGTTTAAAACCCTAATGCTAATTGCATGGAAAAGCTCAGTTTAGGGTTTAAAACCCTAATGCTGGCTGAATGGAAAAAAGTTCAGTGTAGGGTTTAAAACCCTAATGCTGACTAAAGGAAAAATTCAGTTTAGGGTTTAAAACCCTAATGCTGACTGCATGGAAAAGCTCAGTTTATGGTTTAAAACCCTAATGCTGGCTGAATGGAAAAAGTTCAGTTTAGGGTTTAAAACCCTAATGCTGATTAAAAGGAAAATTCAGTTTAGGGTTTAAAACCCTAATGCTGACTGCATGGAAAAGCTCAGTTTAGGGTTTAAAACCCTAATGCTGGCTGAAAGGAAAAAAGTTCAGTTTAGGGTTTAAAACCCTAATGCTGACTAAAGGAAAAATTCAGTTTAGGGTTTAAAACCCTAATGCTAATTGCATGGAAAAGCTCAGTTTAGGGTTTAAAACCCTAATGCTGGCTGAATGGAAAAAGTTCAGTTTAGGGTTTAAAACCCTAATGCTGATTAAAAGGAAAATTCAGTTTAGGGTTTAAAACCCTAATGCTGACTGCATGGAAAATCTCAGTTTAAGGTTTAAAACACTAATGCTGGCTGAATGGAAAAAAGTTCAGTTTAAGGTTTAAAACCCTAATGTTGACTAAAGGAAAAGTTCAGTTTAGAGTTTAAAACCCTAATGCTGACTGAAGGAAAAATTCAGTTTAAGGTTTAAAACCCTAATGCTGATTGCATAGAAAAGCTCAGTTTAGGGTTTAAAACCCTAATGCTGGCTGAATGGAAAAAAGTTCAGTTTAGGGTTTAAAACCCTAATGCTGACTAAAGGAAAAATTCTGTTTAGGGTTTAAAACCCTAATGCTGATTGCATGGAAAAGCTCAGTTTAGGGTTTAAAACCCTAATGCTGGCTGAATGGAAAAAAGTTCAGTTTAGGGTTTAAAACCCTAATGCTGACTAAAGGAAAAATTCAGTTTAGGGTTTAAAACCCTAATGCTGATTGCATGGAAAAGCTCAGTTTAAAGTTTAAAACTGGCTGAAAGGAAAAAAGTTCAGTTTAGGGTTTAAAACCCTAATGCTGACTAAAGGAAAAATTCAGTTCAGGGTTTAAAACCCTAATGTTGATTGCATGGAAAAGCTCAGTTTAGGGTTTAAAACCCTAATGCTGGCTGAAAGGAAAGAGTTCAGTTTAGGGTTTAAAATCCTAATGCTGACTGCATGGAAAAGCTCAGTTTAGGGTTTAAACCCTAATGCTGGCTGAAAGGAAAAAAGTTTAGTTTAGGGTTTAAAACCCTAATGCTGACTAAAGGAAAAATTTAGTTTAGGGTTTAAAACCCTAATGCTAATTGCATGGAAAAGCTCAGTTTAAGGTTTAAAACACTAATGCTGGCTGAATGGAAAAAAGTTCAGTTTAAGGTTTAAAACCCTAATGTTGACTAAAGGAAAAGTTCAGTTTAGAGTTTAAAACCCTAATGCTGACTGAAGGAAAAATTCAGATTAGGGTTTAAAACCCTAATGCTGATTGCATAGAAAAGCTCAGTTTAGGGTTTAAAACCCAAATGCTGGCTGAATGGAAAAAAGTTCAGTTTAGGGTTTAAAACCCTAATGCTGACTAAAGGAAAAATTCAGTTTAGGGTTTAAAACCCTAATGCTGATTGCATGGAAAAGCTCAGTTTAGGGTTTAAAACCCTAATGCTGGCTGAATGGAAAAAAGTTCAGTTTAGGGTTTAAAACCCTAATGCTGACTAAAGGAAAAGTTCAGTTTAGGGTTTAAAACCCTAAAGATGACTGAAGGGAAAATTCAGTTTAGGGTTTAAAACCCTAATGCTGATTGCATGGAAAAGCTCAGTTTAGGGTTTAAAACCCTAATGCTGGCTGAATGGAAAAAAGTTCAGTTTAGGGTTTAAAACCCTAATGCTGACTAAAGGAAAAATTCAGTTTAGGGTTTAAAACCCTAATGCTGATTGCATGGAAAAGCTCAGTTTAGGGTTTAAAACCCTAATGCTGGCTGAAAGGAAAAAAGTTCAGTTTAGGGTTTAAAAGCCTAATGCTGACTAAAGGAAAAATTCAATTCAGGGTTTAAAACCCTAATGCTGGCTGAAAGGAAAGAGTTCAGTTTAGGGTTTAAAACCCTAATGTTGATTAAATGAAAAAGGTCAGTTTAGGGTTTAAAACCCTAATGCTGACTGCATGGAAAAGCTCAGTTTAGGGTTTAAAACCCTAATGCTGGCTGAAAGGAAAAAAGTTCAGTTTAGGGTTTAAAACCCTAATACTGACTAAAGGAAAAATTCAGTTTAGGGTTTAAAACCCTAATGCTAATTGCATGGAAAAGCTCCGTTTAGGGTTTAAAACCCTAATGCTGGCTGAATGGAAAAAAGTTCAGTGTAGGGTTTAAAACCCTAATGCTGACTAAAGGAAAAATTTAGTTTAGGGTTTAAAACCCTAATGCTGACTGCATGGAAAAGCACAGTTTATGGTTTAAAACCCTAATGCTGGCTGAATGGAAAAAGTTCAGTTTAGGGTTTAAAACCCTAATGCTGATTAAAAGGAAAATTCAGTTTAGGGTTTAAAACCCTAATGCTGACTGCATGGAAAAGCTCAGTTTAGGGTTTAAAACCCTAATGCTGGCTGAAAGGAAAAAAGTTCAGTTTAGGGTTTAAAACCCTAATGCTGACTAAAGGAAAAATTCAGTTTAGGGTTTAAAACCCTAATGCTAATTGCATGGAAAAGCTCAGTTTAGGGTTTAAAACCCTAATGCTGGCTGAATGGAAAAAAGTTCAGTGTAGGGTTTAAAACCCTAATGCTGACTAAAGGAAAAATTCAGTTTAGGGTATAAAACCCTAATGCTGACTGCATGGAAAAGCTCAGTTTATGGTTTAAAACCCTAATGCTGGCTGAATGGAAAAAGTTCAGTTTAGGGTTTAAAACCCTAATGCTGATTAAAAGGAAAATTCAGTTTAGGGTTTAAAACCCTAATGCTGACTGCATGGAAAAGCTCAGTTTAAGGTTTAAAACACTAATGCTGGCTGAATGGAAAAAAGTTCAGTTTAAGGTTTAAAACCCTAATGTTGACTAAAGGAAAAGTTCAGTTTAGAGTTTAAAACCCTAATGCTGACTGAAGGAAAAATTCAGTTTAGGGTTTAAAACCCTAATGCTGATTGCATAGAAAAGCTCAGTTTAGGTTTTAAAACCCAAATGCTGGCTGAATGGAAAAAAGTTTAGTTTAGGGTTTAAAACCCTAATGCTGACTAAAGGAAAAATTCTGTTTAGGGTTTAAAACCCTAATGCTGATTGCATGGAAAAGCTCAGTTTAGGGTTTAAAACCCTAATGCTGGCTGAATGGAAAAAAGTTCAGTTTAGGGTTTAAAACCCTAATGCTGACTAAAGGAAAAATTCAGTTTAGGGTTTAAAACCCTAATGCTGATTGCATGGAAAAGCTCAGTTTAAAGTTTAAAACTGGCTGAAAGGAAAAAAGTTCAGTTTAGGGTTTAAAACCCTAATGCTGACTAAAGGAAAAATTCAGTTCAGGGTTTAAAACCCTAATGTTGATTGCATGGAAAAGCTCAGTTTAGGGTTTAAAACCCTAATGCTGGCTGAAAGGAAAGAGTTCAGTTTAGGGTTTAAAACCCTAATGCTGACTGCATGGAAAAGCTCAGTTTAGGGTTTAAACCCTAATGCTGGCTGAAAGGAAAAAAGTTTAGTTTAGGGTTTAAAACCCTAATGCTGACTAAAGGAAAAATTTAGTTTAGGGTTTAAAACCCTAATGCTAATTGCATGGAAAAGCTCAGTTTAGGGTTTAAAACCCTAATGCTGGCTGAATGGAAAAAAGTTCAGTGTAGGGTTTAAAACCCTAATGCTGACTAAAGGAAAAATTCAGTTTAGGGTTTAAAATCCTAATGCTGACTGCATGGAAAAGCTCAGTTTAGGGTTTAAAACCCTAATGCTGGCTGAATGGAAAAAGTTCAGTTTAGGGTTTAAAACCCTAATGCTGACTAAAAGGAAAATTCAGTTTAGGGTTTAAAACCCTAATGCTGATTGCATGGAAAAGCTCAGTTTAAGGTTTAAAATACTAATGCTGGCTGAATGGAAAAAAGTTCAGTTTAGGGTTTAAAACCCTAATGCTGACTAAAGGAAAAGTTCAGTTTAGGGTTTAAAACCCTAATGCTGACTGAAGGAAAAATTCAGTTTAGGGTTTAAAACCCTAATGCTGATTGCATAGAAAAGCTCAGTTTAGGGTTTAAAACCCTAATGCTGTCTGAATGGAATAAAGTTCAGTTTAGGGTTTAAAACCCTAATGCTGACTAAAGGAAAAATTCAGTTTAGGGATTAAAACCCTAATGCTGATTGCATGGAAAAGCTCAGTTTAGGGTTTAAAACCCTAATGCTGGCTGAATGGAAAAAAGTTCAGTTTAGGGTTTAAAACCCTAATGCTGACTAAAGGAAAAGTTCAGTTTAGGGTTTAAAACCCTAATGATGACTGAAGGGAAAATTCAGTTTAGCGTTTAAAACCCTAATGCTGATTGCATGGAAAAGTTCAGTTTAGGGTTTAAAACCCTAATGCTGGCTGAATGGAAAAAAGTTCACTTTAGGGTTTAAAACCCTAATGCTGACTAAAGGAAAAATTCAGTTTAGGGTTTAAAACCCTAATGCTGATTGCATGGAAAAGCTCAGTTTAGGGTTTAAAACCCTAATGCTGGCTGAAAGGAAAAAAGTTTAGTTTAGGGTTTAAAACCCTAATGCTGACTAAAGGAAAAATTCAGTTCAGGGTTTAAAACCCTAATGCTGATTGCATGGAAAAGCTCAGTTTAGGGTTTAAAACCCTAATGCTGGCTGAAAGGAAAGAGTTCAGTTTATTGTTTAAAACCCTAATGCTGACTGCATGGAAAAGCTCAGTTTAGGGTTTAAAACCCTAATGCTGGCTGAAAGGAAAAAAGTTTAGTTTAGGGTTTAAAACCCTAATGCTGACTAAAGGAAAAATTCAGTTTAGGGTTTAAAACCCTAATGCTAATTGCATGGAAAAGCTCAGTTTAGGGTTTAAAACCCTAATGCTGGCTGAATGGAAAAAAGTTCAGTGTAGGGTTTAAAACCCTAATGCTGACTAAAGGAAAAATTCAGTTTAGGGTTTAAAATCCTAATGCTGACTGCATGGAAAAGCTCAGTTTATGGTTTAAAACCCTAATGCTGGCTGAATGGAAAAAGTTCAGTTTAGGGTTTAAAACCCTAATGCTGACTAAAAGGAAAATTCAGTTTAGGGTTTAAAACCCTAATGCTGATTGCATGGAAAAGCTCAGTTTAAGGTTTAAAATACTAATGCTGGCTGAATGGAAAAAAGTTCAGTTTAGGGTTTAAAACCCTAATGCTGACTAAAGGAAAAGTTCAGTTTAGGGTTTAAAACTCTAATGCTGACTGAAGGAAAAATTCAGTTTAGGGTTTAAAACGCTAATGCTGATTGCATAGAAAAGCTCAGTTTAGGGTTTAAAACCCTAATGCTGGCTGAATGGAAAAAAGTTCAGTTTAGGGTTTAAAATCCTAATGCTGACTAAAGGAAAAATTCAGTTTAGGGATTAAAACCCTAATGCTGATTGCATGGAAAAGCTCAGTTTAGGGTTTAAAACCCTAATGCTGGCTGAATGGAAAAAAGTTCAGTTTAGGGTTTAAAACCCTAATGCTGACTAAAGGAAAAGTTCAGTTTAGGGTTTAAAACCCTAATGATGACTGAAGGGAAAATTCAGTTTAGCGTTTAAAACCCTAATGCTGATTGCATGGAAAAGTTCAGTTTAGGGTTTAAAACCCTAATGCTGGCTGAATGGAAAAAAGTTCACTTTAGGGTTTAAAACCCTAATGCTGACTAAAGGAAAAATTCAGTTTAGGGTTTAAAACCCTAATGCTGATTGCATGGAAAAGCTCAGTTTAGGGTTTAAAACCCTAATGCTGGCTGAAAGGAAAAAAGTTTAGTTTAGGGTTTAAAACCCTAATGCTGACTAAAGGAAAAATTCAGTTCAGGGTTTAAAACCCTAATGCTGATTGCATGGAAAAGCTCAGTTTAGGGTTTAAAACCCTAATGCTGGCTGAAAGGAAAGAGTTCAGTTTATTGTTTAAAACCCTAATGCTGACTGCATGGAAAAGCTCAGTTTAGGGTTTAAAACCCTAATGCTGGCTGAAAGGAAAAAAGTTTAGTTTAGGGTTTAAAACCCTAATGCTGACTAAAGGAAAAATTCAGTTTAGGGTTTAAAACCCTAATGCTAATTGCATGGAAAAGCTCAGTTTAGGGTTTAAAACCCTAATGCTGGCTGAATGGAAAAAAGTTCAGTGTAGGGTTTAAAACCCTAATGCTGACTAAAGGAAAAATTCAGTTTAGGGTTTAAAATCCTAATGCTGACTGCATGGAAAAGCTCAGTTTATGGTTTAAAACCCTAATGCTGGCTGAATGGAAAAAGTTCAGTTTAGGGTTTAAAACCCTAATGCTGACTAAAAGGAAAATTCAGTTTAGGGTTTAAAACCCTAATGCTGATTGCATGGAAAAGCTCAGTTTAAGGTTTAAAATACTAATGCTGGCTGAATGGAAAAAAGTTCAGTTTAGGGTTTAAAACCCTAATGCTGACTAAAGGAAAAGTTCAGTTTAGGGTTTAAAACCCTAATGCTGACTGAAGGAAAAATTCAGTTTAGGGTTTAAAACCCTAATGCTGATTGCATAGAAAAGCTCAGTTTAGGGTTTAAAACCCTAATGCTGGCTGAATGGAAAAAAGTTCAGTTTAGGGTTTAAAACCCTAATGCTGACTAAAGGAAAAATTCAGTTTAGGGTTTAAAACCCTAATGCTGATTGCATGGAAAAGCTCAGTTTATGGTTTAAAACCCTAATGCTGGCTGAATGGAAAAAAGTTCAGTTTAGGGTTTAAAACCCTAATGTTGATTAAATGAAAAAGGTCAGTTTAGGGTTTAAAACCCTAATGCCGACTGCATGGAAAAGCTCAGTTTAGGGTTTAAAACCCTAATGCTGGCTGAAAGGAAAAAAGTTCAGTTTAGGGTTTAAAACCCTAATGCTGACTAAAGGAAAAATTCAGTTTAGGGTTTAAAACCCTAATGCTAATTGCATGGAAAAGCTCAGTTTAGGGTTTAAAACCCTAATGCTGGCTGAATGGAAAAAAGTTCAGTGTAGGGTTTAAAACCCTAATGCTGACTAAAGGAAAAATTCAGTTTAGGGTTTAAAACCCTAATGCTGACTGCATGGAAAAGCTCAGTTTATGGTTTAAAACCCTAATGCTGGCTGAATGGAAAAAGTTCAGTTTAGGGTTTAAAACCCTAAAGCTCACTAAAAGGAAAATTCAGTTTAGGGTATAAAAACCTAATGCTGATTGCATGGAAAATCCAGTTTAGGGTTTAAAACCCTAATGTTGGCTGAATGGAAAAAAGTTCAGTTTAGGGTTTAAAACCCTAATGCTGACTAAAGGAAAAGTTCAGTTTAGGGTTTAAAACCCTAATGCTGACTAAAGGAAAAATTCAGTTTAGGGTTTAAAACCCTAATGCTGATTGCATAGAAAAGCTCAGTTTAGGGTTTAAAACCCTAATGCTGGCTGAATGGAAAAAAGTTTAGTTTAGGGTTTAAAACCCTAATGCTGACTAAAGGAAAAATTCAGTTTAGGGTTTAAAACCCTAATGCTGACTGCATGGAAAAGCTCAGTTTATGGTTTAAAACCCTAATGCTGGCTGAATGGAAAAAGTTCAGTTTAGGGTTTAAAACTCTAATGTTGATTAAATGAAAAAGGTCAGTTTAGGGTTTAAAACCCTAATGTTGACTGCATGGAAAAGCTCAAGTTAGGGTTTAAAACCCTAATGCTGGCTGAAAGGAAAAAAGTTCAGTTTAGGGTTTAAAACCCTAATGCTGACTAAAGGAAAAATTCAGTTTAGGGTTTAAAACCCTAATGCTAATTGCATGGAAAAGCTCAGTTTAGGGTTTAAAACCCTAATGCTGGCTGAATGGAAAAAAGTTCAGTGTAGGGTTTAAAACCCTAATGCTGACTAAAGGAAAAATTCAGTTTAGGGTTTAAAACCCTAATGCTGACTGCATGGAAAAGCTCAGTTTATGGTTTAAAACCCTAATGCTGGCTGAATGGAAAAAGTTCAGTTTAGGGTTTAAAACCCTAATGCTCACTAAAAGGAAAATTCAGTTTAGGGTTTAAAACCCTAATGCTGATTGCATGGAAAAGCTCAGTTTAAGGTTTAAAACACTAATGCTGGCTGAATGGAAAAAAGTTCAGTTTAAGGTTTAAAACCCTAATGTTGACTAAAGGAAAAGTTCAGTTTAGAGTTTAAAACCCTAATGCTGACTGAAGGAAAAATTCAGTTTAGGGTTTAAAACCTTAATGCTGACTAAAGGAAAAATTCAGTTTAGGGTTTAAAACCCTAATGCTGATTGCATGGAAAAGCTCAGTTTAGGGTTTAAAACCCTAATGCTGGCTGAAAGGAAAAAAGTTTAGTTTAGGGTTTAAAACCCTAATGCTGACTAAAGGAAAAATTCAGTTCAGGGTTTAAAACCCTAATGCTGATTGCATGGAAAAGCTCAGTTTAGGGTTTAAAACCCTAATGCTGGCTGAAAGGAAAGATTTCAGTTTATTGTTTAAAACCCTAATGCTGATTGCATGGAAAAGTTCAGTTTAGGGTTTAAAACCCTAATGCTGGCTGAATGGAAAAAAGTTCACTTTAGGGTTTAAAACCCTAATGCTGACTAAAGGAAAAATTCAGTTTAGGGTTTAAAATCCTAATGTTGATTGCATGGAAAAGCTCAGTTTAGGGTTTAAAACCCTAATGCTGGCTGAAAGGAAAAAAGTTTAGTTTAGGGTTTAAAACCCTAATGCTGACTAAAGGAAAAATTCAGTTCAGGGTTTAAAACCCTAATGCTGATTGCATGGAAAAGCTCAGTTTAGGGTTTAAAACCCTAATGCTGGCTGAAAGGAAAGAGTTCAATTTATTGTTTAAAACCCTAATGCTGACTGCATGGAAAAGCTCAGTTTAGGGTTTAAAACCCTAATGCTGGCTGAAAGGAAAAAAGTTTAGTTTAGGGTTTAAAACCCTAATGCTGACTAAAGGAAAAATTCAGTTTAGGGTTTAAAACCCTAATGCTAATTGCATGGAAAAGCTCAGTTTAGGGTTTAAAACCCTAATGCTGGCTGAATGGAAAAAAGTTCAGTGTAGGGTTTAAAACCCTAATGCTGACTAAAGGAAAAATTCAGTTTAGGGTTTAAAATCCTAATGCTGACTGCATGGAAAAGCTCAGTTTATGGTTTAAAACCCTAATGCTGGCTGAATGGAAAAAGTTCAGTTTAGGGTTTAAAACCCTAATGCTGACTAAAAGGAAAATTCAGTTTAGGGTTTAAAACCCTAATGCTGATTGCATGGAAAAGATCAGTTTAAGGTTTAAAATACTAATGCTGGCTGAATGGAAAAAAGTTCAATTTAGGGTTTAAAACCCTAATGCTGACTAAAGGAAAAGTTCAGTTTAGGGTTTAAAACCCTAATGCTGACTGAAGGAAAAATTCAGTTTAGGGTTTAAAACCCTAATGCTGATTGCATAGAAAAGCTCAGTTTAGGGTTTAAAACCCTAATGCTGGTTGAATGGAATAAAGTTCAGTTTAGGGTTTAAAACCCTAATGCTGACTAAAGGAAAAATTCAGTTTAGGGTTTAAAACCCTAATGCTGACTGCATGGAAAAGCTCAGTTTATGGTTTAAAACCCTAATGCTGGCTGAATGGAAAAAGTTTAGTTTAGGGTTTAAAACCCTAATGTTGATTAAATGAAAAAGGTCAGTTTAGGGTTTAAAACCCTAATGCTGACTGCATGGAAAAGCTCAGTTTAGGGTTTAAAACCCTAATGCTGGCTGAAAGGAAAAAAGTTCAGTTTAGGGTTTAAAACCCTAATGCTGACTAAAGGAAAAATTCAGTTTAGGGTTTAAAACCCTAATGCTAATTACATGGAAAAGCTCAGTTTAGGGTTTAAAACCCTAATGCTGGCTGAATGGAAAAAAGTTCAGTGTAGGGTTTAAAACCCTAATGCTGACTAAAGGAAAAATTCAGTTTAGGGTTTAAAACCCTAATGCTGACTGCATGGAAAAGCTCAGTTTATGGTTTAAAACCCTAATGCTGGCTGAATGGAAAAAGTTCAGTTTAGGGTTTAAAACCCTAATGCTCACTAAAAGGAAAATTCAGTTTAGGGTTTAAAACCCTAATGTTGATTGCATGGAAAAGCTCAGTTTAAGGTTTAAAATACTAATGCTGGCTGAATGGAAAAAAGTTCAGTTTAGGGTTTAAAACCCTAATGCTGACTAAAGGAAAAGTTCAGTTTAGGGTTTAAAACCCTAATGCTGACTGAAGGAAAAATTCAGTTTAGGGTTTAAAACCCTAATGCTGATTGCATAGAAAAGCTCAGTTTAGGGTTTAAAACCCTAATGCTGGCTGAATGGAAAAAAGTTCAGTTTAGGGTTTAAAACCCTAATGCTGACTAAAGAAAAAATTCAGTTTAGGGTTTAAAACCCTAATGCTGACTGCATGGAAAAGCTCAGTTTATGGTTTAAAACCCTAATGCTGGCTGAATGGAAAAAGTTCAGTTTAGGGTTTAAAACTCTAATGTTGATTAAATGAAAAAGGTCAGTTTAGGGTTTAAAACCCTAATGTTGACTGCATGGAAAAGCTCAGTTTAGGGTTTAAAACCCTAATGCTGGCTGAAAGGAAAAAAGTTCTGTTTAGGGTTTAAAACCCTAATGCTGACTAAAGGAAAAATTCAGTTTAGGGTTTAAAACCCTAATGCTAATTGCATGGAAAAGCTCAGTTTAGGGTTTAAAACCCTAATGCTGGCTGAATGGAAAAAAGTTCAGTGTAGGGTTTAAAACCCTAATGCTGACTAAAGGAAAAATTCAGTTTATGGTTTAAAACCCTAATGCTGACTGCATGGAAAAGCTCAGTTTATGGTTTAAAACCCTAATGCTGGCTGAATGGAAAAAGTTCAGTTTAGGGTTTAAAACCCTAATGCTCACTAAAAGGAAAATTCAGTTTAGGGTTTAAAACCCTAATGTTGATTGCATGGAAAAGCTCAGTTTAAGGTTTAAAATACTAATGCTGGCTGAATGGAAAAAAGTTCAGTTTAGGGTTTAAAACCCTAATGCTGACTAAAGGAAAAGTTCAGTTTAGGGTTTAAAACCCTAATGCTGACTGAAGGAAAAATTCAGTTTAGGGTTTAAAACCCTAATGCTGATTGCATAGAAAAGCTCAGTTTAGGGTTTAAAACCCTAACGCTGGCTGAATGGAAAAAAGTTCAGTTTAGGGTTTAAAACCCTAATGCTGACTAAAGAAAAAATTCAGTTTAGGGTTTAAAACCCTAATGCTGACTGCATGGAAAAGCTCAGTTTATGGTTTAAAACCCTAATGCTGGCTGAATGGAAAAAGTTCAGTTTAGGGTTTAAAACTCTAATGTTGATTAAATGAAAAAGGTCAGTTTAGGGTTTAAAACCCTAATGTTGACTGCATGGAAAAGCTCAAGTTAGGGTTTAAAACCCTAATGCTGGCTGAAAGGAAAAAAGTTCAGTTTAGGGTTTAAAACCCTAATGCTGACTAAAGGAAAAATTCAGTTTAGGGTTTAAAACCCTAATGCTAATTGCATGGAAAAGCTCAGTTTAGGGTTTAAAACCCTAATGCTGGCTGAATGGAAAAAAGTTCAGTGTAGGGTTTAAAACCCTAATGCTGACTAAAGGAAAAATTCAGTTTAGGGTTTAAAACCCTAATGCTGACTGCATGGAAAAGCTCAGTTTATGGTTTAAAACCCTAATGCTGGCTGAATGGAAAAAGTTCAGTTTAGGGTTTAAAACCCTAATGCTCACTAAAAGGAAAATTCAGTTTAGGGTTTAAAACCCTAATGCTGATTGCATGGAAAAGCTCAGTTTAAGGTTTAAAACACTAATGCTGGCTGAATGGAAAAAAGTTCAGTTTAAGGTTTAAAACCCTAATGTTGACTAAAGGAAAAGTTCAGTTTAGAGTTTAAAACCCTAATGCTGACTGAAGGAAAAATTCAGTTTAGGGTTTAAAACCTTAATGCTGACTAAAGGAAAAATTCAGTTTAGGGTTTAAAACCCTAATGCTGATTGCATGGAAAAGCTCAGTTTAGGGTTTAAAACCCTAATGCTGGCTGAAAGGAAAAAAGTTTAGTTTAGGGTTTAAAACCCTAATGCTGACTAAAGGAAAAATTCAGTTCAGGGTTTAAAACCCTAATGCTGATTGCATGGAAAAGCTCAGTTTAGGGTTTAAAACCCTAATGCTGGCTGAAAGGAAAGATTTCAGTTTATTGTTTAAAACCCTAATGCTGATTGCATGGAAAAGTTCAGTTTAGGGTTTAAAACCCTAATGCTGGCTGAATGGAAAAAAGTTCACTTTAGGGTTTAAAACCCTAATGCTGACTAAAGGAAAAATTCAGTTTAGGGTTTAAAATCCTAATGTTGATTGCATGGAAAAGCTCAGTTTAGGGTTTAAAACCCTAATGCTGGCTGAAAGGAAAAAAGTTTAGTTTAGGGTTTAAAACCCTAATGCTGACTAAAGGAAAAATTCAGTTCAGGGTTTAAAACCCTAATGCTGATTGCATGGAAAAGCTCAGTTTAGGGTTTAAAACCCTAATGCTGGCTGAAAGGAAAGAGTTCAATTTATTGTTTAAAACCCTAATGCTGACTGCATGGAAAAGCTCAGTTTAGGGTTTAAAACCCTAATGCTGGCTGAAAGGAAAAAAGTTTAGTTTAGGGTTTAAAACCCTAATGCTGACTAAAGGAAAAATTCAGTTTAGGGTTTAAAACCCTAATGCTAATTGCATGGAAAAGCTCAGTTTAGGGTTTAAAACCCTAATGCTGGCTGAATGGAAAAAAGTTCAGTGTAGGGTTTAAAACCCTAATGCTGACTAAAGGAAAAATTCAGTTTAGGGTTTAAAATCCTAATGCTGACTGCATGGAAAAGCTCAGTTTATGGTTTAAAACCCTAATGCTGGCTGAATGGAAAAAGTTCAGTTTAGGGTTTAAAACCCTAATGCTGACTAAAAGGAAAATTCAGTTTAGGGTTTAAAACCCTAATGCTGATTGCATGGAAAAGATCAGTTTAAGGTTTAAAATACTAATGCTGGCTGAATGGAAAAAAGTTCAATTTAGGGTTTAAAACCCTAATGCTGACTAAAGGAAAAGTTCAGTTTAGGGTTTAAAACCCTAATGCTGACTGAAGGAAAAATTCAGTTTAGGGTTTAAAACCCTAATGCTGATTGCATAGAAAAGCTCAGTTTAGGGTTTAAAACCCTAATGCTGGTTGAATGGAATAAAGTTCAGTTTAGGGTTTAAAACCCTAATGCTGACTAAAGGAAAAATTCAGTTTAGGGTTTAAAACCCTAATGCTGACTGCATGGAAAAGCTCAGTTTATGGTTTAAAACCCTAATGCTGGCTGAATGGAAAAAGTTTAGTTTAGGGTTTAAAACCCTAATGTTGATTAAATGAAAAAGGTCAGTTTAGGGTTTAAAACCCTAATGCTGACTGCATGGAAAAGCTCAGTTTAGGGTTTAAAACCCTAATGCTGGCTGAAAGGAAAAAAGTTCAGTTTAGGGTTTAAAACCCTAATGCTGACTAAAGGAAAAATTCAGTTTAGGGTTTAAAACCCTAATGCTAATTACATGGAAAAGCTCAGTTTAGGGTTTAAAACCCTAATGCTGGCTGAATGGAAAAAAGTTCAGTGTAGGGTTTAAAACCCTAATGCTGACTAAAGGAAAAATTCAGTTTAGGGTTTAAAACCCTAATGCTGACTGCATGGAAAAGCTCAGTTTATGGTTTAAAACCCTAATGCTGGCTGAATGGAAAAAGTTCAGTTTAGGGTTTAAAACCCTAATGCTCACTAAAAGGAAAATTCAGTTTAGGGTTTAAAACCCTAATGTTGATTGCATGGAAAAGCTCAGTTTAAGGTTTAAAATACTAATGCTGGCTGAATGGAAAAAAGTTCAGTTTAGGGTTTAAAACCCTAATGCTGACTAAAGGAAAAGTTCAGTTTAGGGTTTAAAACCCTAATGCTGACTGAAGGAAAAATTCAGTTTAGGGTTTAAAACCCTAATGCTGATTGCATAGAAAAGCTCAGTTTAGGGTTTAAAACCCTAATGCTGGCTGAATGGAAAAAAGTTCAGTTTAGGGTTTAAAACCCTAATGCTGACTAAAGAAAAAATTCAGTTTAGGGTTTAAAACCCTAATGCTGACTGCATGGAAAAGCTCAGTTTATGGTTTAAAACCCTAATGCTGGCTGAATGGAAAAAGTTCAGTTTAGGGTTTAAAACTCTAATGTTGATTAAATGAAAAAGGTCAGTTTAGGGTTTAAAACCCTAATGTTGACTGCATGGAAAAGCTCAGTTTAGGGTTTAAAACCCTAATGCTGGCTGAAAGGAAAAAAGTTCTGTTTAGGGTTTAAAACCCTAATGCTGACTAAAGGAAAAATTCAGTTTAGGGTTTAAAACCCTAATGCTAATTGCATGGAAAAGCTCAGTTTAGGGTTTAAAACCCTAATGCTGGCTGAATGGAAAAAAGTTCAGTGTAGGGTTTAAAACCCTAATGCTGACTAAAGGAAAAATTCAGTTTATGGTTTAAAACCCTAATGCTGACTGCATGGAAAAGCTCAGTTTATGGTTTAAAACCCTAATGCTGGCTGAATGGAAAAAGTTCAGTTTAGGGTTTAAAACCCTAATGCTCACTAAAAGGAAAATTCAGTTTAGGGTTTAAAACCCTAATGTTGATTGCATGGAAAAGCTCAGTTTAAGGTTTAAAATACTAATGCTGGCTGAATGGAAAAAAGTTCAGTTTAGGGTTTAAAACCCTAATGCTGACTAAAGGAAAAGTTCAGTTTAGGGTTTAAAACCCTAATGCTGACTGAAGGAAAAATTCAGTTTAGGGTTTAA
Source organism: Nicotiana tabacum (assembly GCF_000715075.1). NCBI lineage: Eukaryota > Viridiplantae > Streptophyta > Magnoliopsida > Solanales > Solanaceae > Nicotiana > Nicotiana tabacum. The sequence continues at coordinate 76,009,383 of NC_134086.1, read as the reverse complement.
AACCCTAATGCTGATTGCATAGAAAAGCTCAGTTTAGGGTTTAAAACCCTAACGCTGGCTGAATGGAAAAAAGTTCAGTTTAGGGTTTAAAACCCTAATGCTGACTAAAGAAAAAATTCAGTTTAGGGTTTAAAACCCTAATGCTGACTGCATGGAAAAGCTCAGTTTATGGTTTAAAACCCTAATGCTGGCTGAATGGAAAAAGTTCAGTTTAGGGTTTAAAACTCTAATGTTGATTAAATGAAAAAGGTCAGTTTAGGGTTTAAAACCCTAATGTTGACTGCATGGAAAAGCTCAGTTTAGGGTTTAAAACCCTAATGCTGGCTGAAAGGAAAAAGTTCAGTTTAGGGTTTAAAACCCTAATGCTGACTAAAGGAAAAATTCAGTTTAGGGTTTAAAACCCTAATGCTAATTGCATGGAAAAGCTCAGTTTAGGGTTTAAAACCCTAATGCTGGCTGAATGGAAAAAAGTTCAGTGTAGGGTTTAAAACCCTAATGCTGACTAAAGGAAAAATTCAGTTTATGGTTTAAAACCCTAATGCTGACTGCATGGAAAAGCTCAGTTTATGGTTTAAAACCCTAATGCTGGCTGAATGGAAAAAGTTCAGTTTAGGGTTTAAAACCCTAATGCTCACTAAAAGGAAAATTCAGTTTAGGGGTTAAAACCCTAATGCTGATTGCATGGAAAAACTCAGTTTAAGGTTTAAAACATTAATGCTGGCTGAATGGAAAAAAGTTCAGTTTAAGGTTTAAAACCCTAATGTTGACTAAAGGAAAAGTTCAGTTTAGAGTTTAAAACCCTAATGCTGACTGAAGGAAAAATTCAGTTTAGGGTTTAAAACCTTAATGCTGATTGCATAGAAAAGCTCAGTTTAGGGTTTAAAACCCTAATGCTGGCTGAATGGAAAAAAGTTCAGTTTAGGGTTTAAAACCCTAATGTTGACTAAAGGAAAAATTCAGTTTAGGGTTTAAAACCCTAATGCTGATTGCATGGAAAAGCTCAGTTTAGGGTTTAAAACCCTAATGCTGGCTGAATGGAAAAAAGTTCAGTTTAGGGTTTAAAACCCTAATGCTGACTAAAGGAAAAGTTCAGTTTAGGTTTTAAAACCCTAATGATGACTGAAGGGAAAATTCAGTTTAGGGTTTAAAACTCTAATGTTGATTGCATGGAAAAGCTCAGTTTAGGGTTTAAAACCCTAATGCTGGCTGAATGGAAAAAAGTGCACTTTAGGGTTAAAAACCCTAATGCTGACTAAAGGAAAAATTCAGTTTGGGTTTAAAACCCTAATGCTTATTGCATGGAAAAGCTCAGTTTAGGGTTTAAAACCCTAATGCTGGCTGAAAGGAAAAAAGTTCAGTTTAGGGTTTAAAACCCTAATGCTGACTAAAGGAAAAATTCAGTTCAGGGTTTAAAACCCTAATGCTGATTGCATGGAAAAGCTCAGTTTAGGGTTTAAAACCCTAATGCTGGCTGAAAGGAAAGAGTTCAGTTTAGGGTTTAAAACCCTAATGCTGACTGCATGGAAAAGCTCAGTTTAGGGTTTAAAACCCTAATGCTGGCTGAAAGGAAAAAAGTTTAGTTTAGGGTTTAAAACCCTAATGCTGACTAAAGGAAAAATTTAGTTTAGGGTTTAAAACCCTAATGCTAATTGCATGGAAAAGCTCAGTTTAGGGTTTAAAACCCTAATGCTGGATGAATGGAAAAAAGTTCAGTGTAGGGTTTAAAACCCTAATGCTGACTAAAGGAAAAATTCAGTTTAGGGTTTAAAATCCTAATGCTGACTGCATGGAAAAGCTCAGTTTATGGTTTAAAACCCTAATGCTGGCTGAATGGAAAAAGTTCAGTTTAGGGTTTAAAACCCTAATGCTGACTAAAAGGAAAATTCAGTTTAGGGTTTAAAACCCTAATGCTGATTGCATGGAAAAGCTCAGTTTAAGGTTTAAAATACTAATGCTGGCTGAATGGAAAAAAGTTCAGTTTAGGGTTTAAAACCCTAATGCTGACTAAAGGAAAAGTTCAGTTTAGGGTTTAAAACCCTAATGCTGACTGAAGGAAAAATTCAGTTTAGGGTTTAAAACCCTAATGCTTATTGCATGGAAAAGCTCAGTTTAGGGTTTAAAACCCTAATGCTGGCTGAAAGGAAAAAAGTTCAGTTTAGGGTTTAAAACCCTAATGCTGACTAAAGGAAAAATTCAGTTCAGGGTTTAAAACCCTAATGCTGATTGCATGGAAAAGCTCAGTTTAGGGTTTAAAACCCTAATGCTGGCTGAAAGGAAAGAGTTCAGTTTAGGGTTTAAAACCCTAATGCTGACTAAAGGAAAAATTCAGTTTAGGGTTTAAAATCCTAATGCTGACTGCATGGAAAAGCTCAGTTTATGGTTTAAAACCCTAATGCTGGCTGAATGGAAAAAGTTCAGTTTAGGGTTTAAAACCCTAATGCTGACTAAAAGGAAAATTCAGTTTAGGGTTTAAAACCCTAATGCTGATTGCATGGAAAAGCTCAGTTTAAGGTTTAAAATACTAATGCTGGCTGAATGGAAAAAAGTTCAGTTTAGGGTTTAAAACCCTAATGCTGACTAAAGGAAAAGTTCACTTTAGGGTTAAAAACCCTAATGCTGACTAAAGGAAAACTTCAGTTTAAGGTTTAAAACCCTAATGCTTATTGCATGGAAAAGCTCAGTTTAGGGTTTAAAACCCTAATGCTGGCTGAAAGGAAAAAAGTTCAGTTTAGGGTTTAAAACCCTAATGCTGACTAAAGGAAAAATTCAGTTCAGGGTTTAAAACCCTAATGCTGATTGCATGGAAAAGCTCAGTTTAGGGTTTAAAACCCTAATGCTGGCTGAAAGGAAAGAGTTCAGTTTAGGGTTTAAAACCCTAATGCTGACTGCATGGAAAAGCTCAGTTTAGGGTTTAAAACCCTAATGCTGGCTGAAAGGAAAAAAGTTTAGTTTAGGGTTTAAAACCCTAATGCTGACTAAAGGAAAAATTTAGTTTAGGGTTTAAAACCCTAATGCTAATTGCATGGAAAAGCTCAGTTTAGGGTTTAAAACCCTAATGCTGGATGAATGGAAAAAAGTTCAGTGTAGGGTTTAAAACCCTAATGCTGACTAAAGGAAAAATTCAGTTTAGGGTTTAAAATCCTAATGCTGACTGCATGGAAAAGCTCAGTTTATGGTTTAAAACCCTAATGCTGGCTGAATGGAAAAAGTTCAGTTTAGGGTTTAAAACCCTAATGCTGACTAAAAGGAAAATTCAGTTTAGGGTTTAAAACCCTAATGCTGATTGCATAGAAAAGCTCAGTTTAGGGTTTAAAACCCTAATGCTGGCTGAATGGAAAAAAGTTCAGTTTAGGGTTTAAAACCCTAATGCTGACTAAAGGAAAAATTCAGTTTAGTGTTTAAAACCCTAATGCTGATTGCATGGAAAAGCTCAGTTTAGGGTTTAAAACCCTAATGCTGGCTGAATGGAAAAAAGTTCAGTTTAGGGTTTAAAACCCTAATGCTGACTAAAGGAAAAGTTCAGTTTAGGGTTTAAAACCCTAATGATGACTGAAGGGAAAATTCAGTTTAGCGTTTAAAACCCTAATGCTGATTGCATGGAAAAGCTCAGTTTAGGGTTTAAAACCCTAATGCTGGCTGAATGGAAAAAAGTTCACTTTAGGGTTTAAAACCCTAATGTTGACTAAAGGAAAAATTCAGTTTAGGGTTTAAAACCCTAATGCTGATTGCATGGAAAAGCTCAGTTTAGGGTTTAAAACCCTAATGCTGGCTGAAAGGAAAAAAGTTTAGTTTAGGGTTTAAAACCCTAATGCTGACTAAAGGAAAAATTCAGTTCAGGGTTTAAAACCCTAATGCTGATTGCATGGAAAAGCTCAGTTTAGGGTTTAAAACCCTAATGCTGGCTGAAAGGAAAGAGTTCAGTTTATTGTTTAAAACCCTAATGCTGACTGCATGGAAAAGCTCAGTTTAGGGTTTAAAACCCTAATGCTGGCTGAAAGGAAAAAAGTTTAGTTTAGGGTTTAAAACCCTAATGCTGACTAAAGGAAAAATTCAGTTTAGGGTTTAAAACCCTAATGCTAATTGCATGGAAAAGCTCAGTTTAGGGTTTAAAACCCTAATGCTGGCTGAATGGAAAAAAGTTCAGTGTAGGGTTTAAAACCCTAATGCTGACTGAAGGAAAAATTCAGTTTAGGGTTTAAAATCCTAATGCTGACTGCATGGAAAAGCTCAGTTTATGGTTTAAAACCCTAATGCTGACTGAATGGAAAAAGTTCAGTTTAGGGTTTAAAACCCTAATGCTGACTAAAAGGAAAATTCAGTTTAGGGTTTAAAACCCTAATGCTGATTGCATGGAAAAGCTCAGTTTAAGGTTTAAAATACTAATGCTGGCTGAATGGAAAAAAGTTCAGTTTAGGGTTTAAAACCCTAATGCTGACTAAAGGAAAAGTTCAGTTTAGGGTTTAAAACCCTAATGCTGACTGAAGGAAAAATTCAGTTTAGGGTTTAAAACCCTAATGCTGATTGCATAGAAAAGCTCAGTTTAGGGTTTAAAACCCTAATGCTGTCTGAATGGAATAAAGTTCAGTTTAGGGTTTAAAACCCTAATGCTGACTAAAGGAAAAATTCAGTTTAGGGTTTAAAACCCTAATGCTGACTGCATGGAAAAGCTCAGTTTATGGTTTAAAACCCTAATGCTGACTGCATGGAAAAGCTCAGTTTAGGGTTTAAAACCCTAATGCTGGCTGAAAGGAAAAAAGTTCAGTTTAGGGTTTAAAACCCTAATGCTGACTAAAGGAAAAATTCAGTTTAGGGTTTAAAACCCTAATGCTAATTGCATGGAAAAGCTCAGTTTAGGGTTTAAAACCCTAATGTCGGCTGAATGGAAAAAAGTTCAGTGTAGGGTTTAAAACCCTAATGCTGACTAAAGGAAAAATTCAGTTTAGGGTTTAAAACCCTAATGCTGACTGCATGGAAAAGCTCAGTTTATGGTTTAAAACCCTAATGCTGGCTGAATGGAAAAAGTTCAGTTTAGGGTTTAAAACCCTAATGCTCACTAAAAGGAAAATTCAGTTTAGGGTTTAAAACCCTAATGCTGATTGCATGGAAAAGCTCAGTTTAAGGTTTAAAACACTAATGCTGGCTGAATGGAAAAAAGTTCAGTTTAAGGTTTAAAACCCTAATGTTGACTAAAGGAAAAGTTCAGTTTAGAGTTTAAAACCCTAATGCTGACTGAAGGAAAAATTCAGTTTAGGGTTTAAAACCTTAATGCTGATTGCATAGAAAAGCTCAGTTTAGGGTTTAAAACCCAAATGCTGGCTGAATGGAAAAAAGTTCAGTTTAGGGTTTAAAACCCTAATGCTGACTAAAGGAAAAATTCAGTTTAGGGTTTAAAACCCTAATGCTGATTGCATGGAAAAGCTCAGTTTAGTGTTTAAAACCCTAATGCTGGCTGAATGGAAAAAAGTTCAGTTTAGGGTTTAAAATCCTAATGCTGACTAAAGGAAAAGTTCAGTTTAGGGTTTAAAACCCTAATGATGACTGAAGGGAAAATTCAGTTTAGGGTTTAAAACCCTAATGCTGATTGCATGGAAAAGCTCAGTTTAGGGTTTAAAATCCTAATGCTGGCTGAATGGAAAAAAGTTCACTTTAGGGTTTAAAACCCTAATGCTGACTAAAGGAAAAATTCAGTTTAGGGTTTAAAACCCTAATGCTGATTGCATGGAAAAGCTCAGTTTAGGGTTTAAAACCCTAATGCTGGCTGAAAGGAAAAAAGTTCAATTTAGGATTTAAAACCCTAATGCTAACTAAAGGAAAAATTCAGTTCAGGGTTTAAAACCCTAATGCTGATTGCATGGAAAAGCTCAGTTTAGGGTTTAAAACCCTAATGCTGGCTGAAAGGAAAGAGTTCAGTTTAGGGTTTAAAACCCTAATGCTGACTGCATGGAAAAGCTCAGTTTAGGGTTTAAAACCCTAATGCTGGCTGAAAGGAAAAAAGTTTAGTTTAGGGTTTAAAACCCTAATGCTGACTAAAGGAAAAATTCAGTTTAGGGTTTAAAACCCTAATGCTAATTGCATGGAAAAGCTCAGTTTAGGGTTTAAAACCCTAATGCTGGCTGAATGGAAAAAAGTTCAGTGTAGGGTTTAAAACCCTAATGCTGACTAAAGGAAAAATTCAGTTTAGGGTTTAAAATCCAAATGCTGACTGCATGGAAAAGCTCAGTTTATGGTTTAAAACCCTAATGCTGGCTGAATGGAAAAAGTTCAGTTTAGGGTTTAAAACCCTAATGCTGACTAAAAGGAAAATTCAGTTTAGGGTTTAAAACCCTAATGCTGATTGCATGGAAAAGCTCAGTTTAAGGTTTAAAATACTAATGCTGGCTGAATGGAAAAAAGTTCAGTTTAGGGTTTAAAACCCTAATGCTGACTGAAGGAAAAGTTCAGTTTAGGGTTTAAAACCCTAATGCTGACTGAAGGAAAAATTCAGTTTAGGGTTTAAAACCCTAATGCTGATTGCACAGAAAAGGTCAGTCTAGGGTTTAAAACCCTAATGCTGGCTGAATGGAAAAAAGTTCAGTTTAGGGTTTAAAACCCTAATGCTGACTAAAGGAAAAATTCAGTTTAGGGTTTAAAACCCTAATGCTGATTGCATGGAAAAGCTCAGTTTAGGGTTTAAAACCCTAATGCTGGCTGAATGGAAAAAAATTCAGTTTAGGGTTTAAAACCCTAATGCTGACTAAAGGAAAAGTTCAGTTTAGGGTTTAAAACCCTAATGATGACTGAAGGGAAAATTCAGTTTAGCGTTTAAAACTCTAATGCTGATTGCATGGAAAAGCTCAGTTTAGGGTTTAAAACCCTAATGCTGGCTAAATGGAAAAAAGTTCACTTTAGGGTTTAAAACCCTAATGCTGACTAAAGGAAAAATTCAGTTTAGGGTTTAAAACCCTAATGCTGATTGCATGGAAAAGCTCAGTTTAGGGTTTAAAACCCTAATGCTGGCTGAAAGGAAAAAAGTTCAGTTTAGGGTTTAAAAGCCTAATGCTGACTAAAGGAAAAATTCAATTCAGGGTTTAAAAGCCTAATGCTGGCTGAAAGGAAAGAGTTCAGTTTAGGGTTTAAAACCCTAATGTTGATTAAATGAAAAAGGTCAGTTTAGGGTTTAAAACCCTAATGCTGACTGCATGGAAAAGCTCAGTTTAGGGTTTAAAACCCTAATGCTGGCTGAAAGGAAAAAAGTTCAGTTTAGGGTTTAAAACCCTAATACTAATTGCATGGAAAAGCTCAGTTTAGGGTTTAAAACCCTAATGCTGGCTGAATGGAAAAAAGTTCAGTGTAGGGTTTAAAACCCTAATGCTGACTAAAGGAAAAATTCAGTTTAGGGTTTAAAACCCTAATGCTGACTGCATGGAAAAGCTCAGTTTATGGTTTAAAACCCTAATGCTGGCTGAATGGAAAAAGTTCAGTTTAGGGTTTAAAACCCTAATGCTGACTAAAAGGAAAATTCAGTTTAGGGTTTAAAACCCTAATGTTGATTGCATGGAAAAGCTCAGTTTAAGGTTTAAAACACTAATGCTGGCTGAATGGAAAAAAGTTCAGTTTAAGGTTTAAAACCCTAATGCTGACTAAAGGAAAAGTTCAGTTTAGGGTTTAAAACCCTAATGCTGACTGAAGGAAAAATTCAGTTTAGGGTTTAAAACCCTAATGCTGATTGCATAGAAAAGCTCAGTTTAGGGTTTAAAACACAAATGCTGGCTGAATGGAAAAAAGTTCAGTTTAGGGTTTAAAACCCTAATGCTGACTAAAGGAAAAGTTCAGTTTAGGGTTTAAAACCCTAATGCTGATTGCATGGAAACGCTCAGTTTAGGGTTTAAAACCCTAATGCTGGCTGAATGGAAAAAAGTTTAGTTTAGGGTTTAAAACCCTAATGCTGACTAAAAGAAAAGTTCAGTTCAGGGTTTAAAACCCTAATGCTGATTGCATGGAAAAGCTCAGTTTAGGGTTTAAAACCCTAATGCTGGCTGAAAGGAAAGAGTTCAGTTTAGGGTTTAAAACCCTAATGCTGACTAAAGGAAAAATTCAGTTTAGGGTTTAAAATCCTAATGCTGACTGCATGGAAAAGCTCAGTTTATGGTTTAAAACCCTAATGCTGGCTGAATGGAAAAAGTTCAGTTTAGGGTTTAAAACCCTAATGCTGACTAAAAGGAAAATTCAGTTTAGGGTTTAAAACCCTAATGCTGATTGCATGGAAAAGCTCAGTTTAAGGTTTAAAATACTAATGCTGGCTGAATGGAAAAAAGTTCAGTTTAGGGTTTAAAACCCTAATGCTGACTAAAGGAAAAGTTCACTTTAGGGTTAAAAACCCTAATGCTGACTAAAGGAAAAATTCAGTTTAAGGTTTAAAACCCTAATGCTTATTGCATGGAAAAGCTCAGTTTAGAGTTTAAAACCCTAATGCTGGCTGAAAGGAAAAAGTTCAGTTTAGGGTTTAAAACCCTAATGCTGACTAAAGGAAAAATTCAGTTCAGGGTTTAAAACCCTAATGCTGATTGCATGGAAAAGCTCAGTTTAGGGTTTAAAACCCTAATGCTGGCTGAAAGGAAAGAGTTCAGTTTAGGGTTTAAAACCCTAATGCTGACTGCATGGAAAAGCTCAGTTTAGGGTTTAAAACCCTAATGCTGGCTGAAAGGAAAAAAGTTTAGTTTAGGGTTTAAAACCCTAATGCTGACTAAAGGAAAAATTTAGTTTAGGGTTTAAAACCCTAATGCTAATTGCATGGAAAAGCTCAGTTTAGGGTTTAAAACCCTAATGCTGGATGAATGGAAAAAAGTTCAGTGTAGGGTTTAAAACCCTAATGCTGACTAAAGGAAAAATTCAGTTTAGGGTTTAAAATCCTAATGCTGACTGCATGGAAAAGCTCAGTTTATGGTTTAAAACCCTAATGCTGGCTGAATGGAAAAAGTTCAGTTTAGGGTTTAAAACCCTAATGCTGACTAAAAGGAAAATTCAGTTTAGGGTTTAAAACCCTAATGCTGATTGCATAGAAAAGCTCAGTTTAGGGTTTAAAACCCTAATGCTGGCTGAATGGAAAAAAGTTCAGTTTAGGGTTTAAAACCCTAATGCTGACTAAAGGAAAAATTCAGTTTAGTGTTTAAAACCCTAATGCTGATTGCATGGAAAAGCTCAGTTTAGGGTTTAAAACCCTAATGCTGGCTGAATGGAAAAAAGTTCAGTTTAGGGTTTAAAACCCTAATGCTGACTAAAGGAAAAGTTCAGTTTATGGTTTAAAACCCTAATGATGACTGAAGGGAAAATTCAGTTTAGCGTTTAAAACCCTAATGCTGATTGCATGGAAAAGCTCAGTTTAGGGTTTAAAACCCTAATGCTGGCTGAATGGAAAAAAGTTCACTTTAGGGTTTAAAACCCTAATGTTGACTAAAGGAAAAATTCAGTTTAGGGTTTAAAACCCTAATGCTGATTGCATGGAAAAGCTCAGTTTAGGGTTTAAAACCCTAATGCTGGCTGAAAGGAAAAAAGTTTAGTTTAGGGTTTAAAACCCTAATGCTGACTAAAGGAAAAATTCAGTTCAGGGTTTAAAACCCTAATGCTGATTGCATGGAAAAGCTCAGTTTAGGGTTTAAAACCCTAATGCTGGCTGAAAGGAAAGAGTTCAGTTTATTGTTTAAAACCCTAATGCTGACTGCATGGAAAAGCTCAGTTTAGGGTTTAAAACCCTAATGCTGGCTGAAAGGAAAAAAGTTTAGTTTAGGGTTTAAAACCCTAATGCTGACTAAAGGAAAAATTCAGTTTAGGGTTTAAAACCCTAATGCTAATTGCATGGAAAAGCTCAATTTAGGGTTTAAAACCCTAATGCTAATTGCATGGAAAAGCTCAGTTTAGGGTTTAAAACCCTAATGCTGGATGAATGGAAAAAAGTTCAGTGTAGGGTTTAAAACCCTAATGCTGACTAAAGGAAAAATTCAGTTTAGGGTTTAAAATCCTAATGCTGACTGCATGGAAAAGCTCAGTTTATGGTTTAAAACCCTAATGCTGGCTGAATGGAAAAAGTTCAGTTTAGGGTTTAAAACCCTAATGCTGACTAAAAGGAAAATTCAGTTTAGGGTTTAAAACCCTAATGCTGATTGCATAGAAAAGCTCAGTTTAGGGTTTAAAACCCTAATGCTGGCTGAATGGAAAAAAGTTCAGTTTAGGGTTTAAAACCCTAATGCTGACTAAAGGAAAAATTCAGTTTAGTGTTTAAAACCCTAATGCTGATTGCATGGAAAAGCTCAGTTTAGGGTTTAAAACCCTAATGCTGGCTGAATGGAAAAAAGTTCAGTTTAGGGTTTAAAACCCTAATGCTGACTAAAGGAAAAGTTCAGTTTATGGTTTAAAACCCTAATGATGACTGAAGGGAAAATTCAGTTTAGCGTTTAAAACCCTAATGCTGATTGCATGGAAAAGCTCAGTTTAGGGTTTAAAACCCTAATGCTGGCTGAATGGAAAAAAGTTCACTTTAGGGTTTAAAACCCTAATGTTGACTAAAGGAAAAATTCAGTTTAGGGTTTAAAACCCTAATGCTGATTGCATGGAAAAGCTCAGTTTAGGGTTTAAAACCCTAATGCTGGCTGAAAGGAAAAAAGTTTAGTTTAGGGTTTAAAACCCTAATGCTGACTAAAGGAAAAATTCAGTTCAGGGTTTAAAACCCTAATGCTGATTGCATGGAAAAGCTCAGTTTAGGGTTTAAAACCCTAATGCTGGCTGAAAGGAAAGAGTTCAGTTTATTGTTTAAAACCCTAATGCTGACTGCATGGAAAAGCTCAGTTTAGGGTTTAAAACCCTAATGCTGGCTGAAAGGAAAAAAGTTTAGTTTAGGGTTTAAAACCCTAATGCTGACTAAAGGAAAAATTCAGTTTAGGGTTTAAAACCCTAATGCTAATTGCATGGAAAAGCTCAATTTAGGGTTTAAAACCCTAATGCTGGCTGAATGGAAAAAAGTTCAGTGTAGGGTTTAAAACCCTAATGCTGACTAAAGGAAAAATTCAGTTTAGGGTTTAAAATCCTAATGCTGACTGCATGGAAAAGCTCAGTTTATGGTTTAAAACCCTAATGCTGACTGAATGGAAAAAGTTCAGTTTAGGTTTTAAAACCCTAATGCTGACTAAAAGGAAAATTCAGTTTAGGGTTTAAAACCCTAATGCTGATTGCATGGAAAAGCTCAGTTTAAGGTTTAAAATACTAATGCTGGCTGAATGGAAAAAAGTTCAGTTTAGGGTTTAAAACCCTAATGCTGACTAAAGGAAAAGTTCAGTTTAGGGTTTAAAACCCTAATGCTGACTGAAGGAAAAATTCAGTTTAGGGTTTAAAACCCTAATGCTGATTGCATAGAAAAGCTCAGTTTAGGGTTTAAAACCCTAATGCTGTCTGAATGGAATAAAGTTCAGTTTAGGGTTTAAAACCCTAATGCTGACTAAAGGAAAAATTCAGTTTAGGGTTTAAAACCCTAATGCTGACTGCATGGAAAAGCTCAGTTTATGGTTTAAAACCCTAATGCTGGTTGAATGGAAAAAGTTCAGTTTAGGGTTTAAAACCCTAATATTGATTAAATGAAAAAGGTCAGTTTAGGGTTTAAAACCCTAATGCTGACTGCATGGAAAAGCTCAGTTTAGGGTTTAAAACCCTAATGCTGGCTGAAAGGAAAAAAGTTCAGTTTAGGGTTTAAAACCCTAATGCTGACTAAAGGAAAAATTCAGTTTAGGGTTTAAAACCCTAATGCTAATTGCATGGAAAAGCTCAGTTTAGGGTTTAAAACCCTAATGCCGGCTGAATGGAAAAAAGTTCAGTGTAGGGTTTAAAACCCTAATGCTGACTAAAGGAAAAATTCAGTTTAGGGTTTAAAACCCTAATGCTGACTGCATGGAAAAGCTCAGTTTATGGTTTAAAACCCTAATGCTGGCTGAATGGAAAAAGTTCAGTTTAGGGTTTAAAACCCTAATGCTCACTAAAAGGAAAATTCAGTTTAGGGTTTAAAACCCTAATGCTGATTGCATGGAAAAGCTCAGTTTAAGGTTTAAAACACTAATGCTGGCTGAATGGAAAAAAGTTCAGTTTAAGGTTTAAAACCCTAATGTTGACTAAAGGAAAAGTTCAGTTTAGAGTTTAAAACCCTAATGCTGACTGAAGGAAAAATTCAGTTTAGGGTTTAAAACCTTAATGCTGATTGCATAGAAAAGCTCAGTTTAGGGTTTAAAACCCAAATGCTGGCTGAATGGAAAAAAGTTCAGTTTAGGGTTTAAAACCCTAATGCTGACTAAAGGAAAAATTCAGTTTAGGGTTTAAAACCCTAATGCTGATTGCATGGAAAAGCTCAGTTTAGGGTTTAAAACCCTAATGCTGGCTGAATGGAAAAAGTTCAGTTTAGGGTTTAAAATCCTAATGCTGACTAAAGGAAAAGTTCAGTTTAGGGTTTAAAACCCTAATGATGACTGAAGGGAAAATTCAGTTTAGGGTTTAAAACCCTAATGCTGATTGCATGGAAAAGCTCAGTTTAGGGTTTAAAACCCTAATGCTGGCTGAAAGGAAAAAAGTTTAGTTTAGGGTTTAAAACCCTAATGCTGACTAAAGGAAAAATTCAGTTCAGGGTTTAAAACCCTAATGCTGATTGCATGGAAAAGCTCAGTTTAGGGTTTAAAACCCTAATGCTGGCTGAAAGGAAAGAGTTCAGTTTATTGTTTAAAACCCTAATGCTGACTGCATGGAAAAGCTCAGTTTAGGGTTTAAAACCCTAATGCTGGCTGAAAGGAAAAAAGTTTAGTTTAGGGTTTAAAACCCTAATGCTGACTAAAGGAAAAATTCAGTTTAGGGTTTAAAACCCTAATGCTAATTGCATGGAAAAGCTCAGTTTAGGGTTTAAAACCCTAATGCTGGCTGAATGGAAAAAAGTTCAGTGTAGGGTTTAAAACCCTAATGCTGACTAAAGGAAAAATTCAGTTTAGGGTTTAAAATCCTAATGCTGACTGCATGGAAAAGCTCAGTTTATGGTTTAAAACCCTAATGCTGACTGAATGGAAAAAGTTCAGTTTAGGGTTTAAAACCCTAATGCTGACTAAAAGGAAAATTCAGTTTAGGGTTTAAAACCCTAATGCTGATTGCATGGAAAAGCTCAGTTTAAGGTTTAAAATACTAATGCTGGCTGAATGGAAAAAAGTTCAGTTTAGGGTTTAAAACCCTAATGCTGACTAAAGGAAAAGTTCAGTTTAGGGTTTAAAACCCTAATGCTGACTGAAGGAAAAATTCAGTTTAGGGTTTAAAACCCTAATGCTGATTGCATAGAAAAGCTCAGTTTAGGGTTTAAAACCCTAATGCTGTCTGAATGGAATAAAGTTCAGTTTAGGGTTTAAAACCCTAATGCTGACTAAAGGAAAAATTCAGTTTAGGGTTTAAAACCCTAATGCTGACTGCATGGAAAAGCTCAGTTTATGGTTTAAAACCCTAATGCTGACTGCATGGAAAAGCTCAGTTTAGGGTTTAAAACCCTAATGCTGGCTGAAAGGAAAAAAGTTCAGTTTAGGGTTTAAAACCCTAATGCTGACTAAAGGAAAAATTCAGTTTAGGGTTTAAAACCCTAATGCTAATTGCATGGAAAAGCTCAGTTTAGGGTTTAAAACCCTAATGTCGGCTGAATGGAAAAAAGTTCAGTGTAGGGTTTAAAACCCTAATGCTGACTAAAGGAAAAATTCAGTTTAGGGTTTAAAACCCTAATGCTGACTGCATGGAAAAGCTCAGTTTATGGTTTAAAACCCTAATGCTGGCTGAATGGAAAAAGTTCAGTTTAGGGTTTAAAACCCTAATGCTCACTAAAAGGAAAATTCAGTTTAGGGTTTAAAACCCTAATGCTGATTGCATGGAAAAGCTCAGTTTAAGGTTTAAAACACTAATGCTGGCTGAATGGAAAAAAGTTCAGTTTAAGGTTTAAAACCCTAATGTTGACTAAAGGAAAAGTTCAGTTTAGAGTTTAAAACCCTAATGCTGACTGAAGGAAAAATTCAGTTTAGGGTTTAAAACCTTAATGCTGATTGCATAGAAAAGCTCAGTTTAGGGTTTAAAACCCAAATGCTGGCTGAATGGAAAAAAGTTCAGTTTAGGGTTTAAAACCCTAATGCTGACTAAAGGAAAAATTCAGTTTAGGGTTTAAAACCCTAATGCTGATTGCATGGAAAAGCTCAGTTTAGTGTTTAAAACCCTAATGCTGGCTGAATGGAAAAAAGTTCAGTTTAGGGTTTAAAATCCTAATGCTGACTAAAGGAAAAGTTCAGTTTAGGGTTTAAAACCCTAATGATGACTGAAGGGAAAATTCAGTTTAGGGTTTAAAACCCTAATGCTGATTGCATGGAAAAGCTCAGTTTAGGGTTTAAAATCCTAATGCTGGCTGAATGGAAAAAAGTTCACTTTAGGGTTTAAAACCCTAATGCTGACTAAAGGAAAAATTCAGTTTAGGGTTTAAAACCCTAATGCTGATTGCATGGAAAAGCTCAGTTTAGGGTTTAAAACCCTAATGCTGGCTGAATGGAAAAAAGTTCAATTTAGGATTTAAAACCCTAATGCTAACTAAAGGAAAAATTCAGTTCAGGGTTTAAAACCCTAATGCTGATTGCATGGAAAAGCTCAGTTTAGGGTTTAAAACCCTAATGCTGGCTGAAAGGAAAGAGTTCAGTTTAGGGTTTAAAACCCTAATGCTGACTGCATGGAAAAGCTCAGTTTAGGGTTTAAAACCCTAATGCTGGCTGAAAGGAAAAAAGTTTAGTTTAGGGTTTAAAACCCTAATGCTGACTAAAGGAAAAATTCAGTTTAGGGTTTAAAACCCTAATGCTAATTGCATGGAAAAGCTCAGTTTAGGGTTTAAAACCCTAATGCTGGCTGAATGGAAAAAAGTTCAGTGTAGGGTTTAAAACCCTAATGCTGACTAAAGGAAAAATTCAGTTTAGGGTTTAAAATCCAAATGCTGACTGCATGGAAAAGCTCAGTTTATGGTTTAAAACCCTAATGCTGGCTGAATGGAAAAAGTTCAGTTTAGGGTTTAAAACCCTAATGCTGACTAAAAGGAAAATTCAGTTTAGGGTTTAAAACCCTAATGCTGATTGCATGGAAAAGCTCAGTTTAAGGTTTAAAATACTAATGCTGGCTGAATGGAAAAAAGTTCAGTTTAGGGTTTAAAACCCTAATGCTGACTGAAGGAAAAGTTCAGTTTAGGGTTTAAAACCCTAATGCTGACTGAAGGAAAAATTCAGTTTAGGGTTTAAAACCCTAATGCTGATTGCACAGAAAAGGTCAGTCTAGGGTTTAAAACCCTAATGCTGGCTGAATGGAAAAAAGTTCAGTTTAGGGTTTAAAACCCTAATGCTGACTAAAGGAAAAATTCAGTTTAGGGTTTAAAACCCTAATGCTGATTGCATGGAAAAGCTCAGTTTAGGGTTTAAAACCCTAATGCTGGCTGAATGGAAAAAAATTCAGTTTAGGGTTTAAAACCCTAATGCTGACTAAAGGAAAAGTTCAGTTTAGGGTTTAAAACCCTAATGATGACTGAAGGGAAAATTCAGTTTAGCGTTTAAAACCCTAATGCTGATTGCATGGAAAAGCTCAGTTTAGGGTTTAAAACCCTAATGCTGGCTAAATGGAAAAAAGTTCACTTTAGGGTTTAAAACCCTAATGCTGACTAAAGGAAAAATTCAGTTTAGGGTTTAAAACCCTAATGCTGATTGCATGGAAAAGCTCAGTTTAGGGTTTAAAACCCTAATGCTGGCTGAAAGGAAAAAGTTCAGTTTAGGGTTTAAAAGCCTAATGCTGACTAAAGGAAAAATTCAATTCAGGGTTTAAAAGCCTAATGCTGGCTGAAAGGAAAGAGTTCAGTTTAGGGTTTAAAACCCTAATGTTGATTAAATGAAAAAGGTCAGTTTAGGGTTTAAAACCCTAATGCTGACTGCATGGAAAAGCTCAGTTTAGGGTTTAAAACCCTAATGCTGGCTGAAAGGAAAAAAGTTCAGTTTAGGGTTTAAAACCCTAATACTAATTGCATGGAAAAGCTCAGTTTAGGGTTTAAAACCCTAATGCTGGCTGAATGGAAAAAAGTTCAGTGTAGGGTTTAAAACCCTAATGCTGACTAAAGGAAAAATTCAGTTTAGGGTTTAAAACCCTAATGCTGACTGCATGGAAAAGCTCAGTTTATGGTTTAAAACCCTAATGCTGGCTGAATGGAAAAAGTTCAGTTTAGGGTTTAAAACCCTAATGCTGACTAAAAGGAAAATTCAGTTTAGGGTTTAAAACCCTAATGTTGATTGCATGGAAAAGCTCAGTTTAAGGTTTAAAACACTAATGCTGGCTGAATGGAAAAAAGTTCAGTTTAAGGTTTAAAACCCTAATGCTGACTAAAGGAAAAGTTCAGTTTAGGGTTTAAAACCCTAATGCTGACTGAAGGAAAAATTCAGTTTAGGGTTTAAAACCCTAATGCTGATTGCATAGAAAAGCTCAGTTTAGGGTTTAAAACACAAATGCTGGCTGAATGGAAAAAAGTTCAGTTTAGGGTTTAAAACCCTAATGCTGACTAAAGGAAAAGTTCAGTTTAGGGTTTAAAACCCTAATGCTGATTGCATGGAAACGCTCAGTTTAGGGTTTAAAACCCTAATGCTGGCTGAATGGAAAAAAGTTTAGTTTAGGGTTTAAAACCCTAATGCTGACTAAAAGAAAAGTTCAGTTCAGGGTTTAAAACCCTAATGCTGATTGCATGGAAAAGCTCAGTTTAGGGTTTAAAACCCTAATGCTGGCTGAAAGGAAAGAGTTCAGTTTAGGGTTTAAAACCCTAATGCTGACTAAAGGAAAAATTCAGTTTAGGGTTTAAAATCCTAATGCTGACTGCATGGAAAAGCTCAGTTTATGGTTTAAAACCCTAATGCTGGCTGAATGGAAAAAGTTCAGTTTAGGGTTTAAAACCCTAATGCTGACTAAAAGGAAAATTCAGTTTAGGGTTTAAAACCCTAATGCTGATTGCATGGAAAAGCTCAGTTTAAGGTTTAAAATACTAATGCTGGCTGAATGGAAAAAAGTTCAGTTTAGGGTTTAAAACCCTAATGCTGACTAAAGGAAAAGTTCACTTTAGGGTTAAAAACCCTAATGCTGACTAAAGGAAAAATTCAGTTTAAGGTTTAAAACCCTAATGCTTATTGCATGGAAAAGCTCAGTTTAGGGTTTAAAACCCTAATGCTGGCTGAAAGGAAAAAAGTTCAGTTTAGGGTTTAAAACCCTAATGCTGACTAAAGGAAAAATTCAGTTCAGGGTTTAAAACCCTAATGCTGATTGCATGGAAAAGCTCAGTTTAGGGTTTAAAACCCTAATGCTGGCTGAAAGGAAAGAGTTCAGTTTAGGGTTTAAAACCCTAATGCTGACTGCATGGAAAAGCTCAGTTTAGGGTTTAAAACCCTAATGCTGGCTGAAAGGAAAAAAGTTTAGTTTAGGGTTTAAAACCCTAATGCTGACTAAAGGAAAAATTTAGTTTAGGGTTTAAAACCCTAATGCTAATTGCATGGAAAAGCTCAGTTTAGGGTTTAAAACCCTAATGCTGGATGAATGGAAAAAAGTTCAGTGTAGGGTTTAAAACCCTAATGCTGACTAAAGGAAAAATTCAGTTTAGGGTTTAAAATCCTAATGCTGACTGCATGGAAAAGCTCAGTTTATGGTTTAAAACCCTAATGCTGGCTGAATGGAAAAAGTTCAGTTTAGGGTTTAAAACCCTAATGCTGACTAAAAGGAAAATTCAGTTTAGGGTTTAAAACCCTAATGCTGATTGCATAGAAAAGCTCAGTTTAGGGTTTAAAACCCTAATGCTGGCTGAATGGAAAAAGTTCAGTTTAGGGTTTAAAACCCTAATGCTGACTAAAGGAAAAATTCAGTTTAGTGTTTAAAACCCTAATGCTGATTGCATGGAAAAGCTCAGTTTAGGGTTTAAAACCCTAATGCTGGCTGAATGGAAAAAGTTCAGTTTAGGGTTTAAAACCCTAATGCTGACTAAAGGAAAAGTTCAGTTTATGGTTTAAAACCCTAATGATGACTGAAGGGAAAATTCAGTTTAGCGTTTAAAACCCTAATGCTGATTGCATGGAAAAGCTCAGTTTAGGGTTTAAAACCCTAATGCTGGCTGAATGGAAAAAAGTTCACTTTAGGGTTTAAAACCCTAATGTTGACTAAAGGAAAAATTCAGTTTAGGGTTTAAAACCCTAATGCTGATTGCATGGAAAAGCTCAGTTTAGGGTTTAAAACCCTAATGCTGGCTGAAAGGAAAAAAGTTTAGTTTAGGGTTTAAAACCCTAATGCTGACTAAAGGAAAAATTCAGTTCAGGGTTTAAAACCCTAATGCTGATTGCATGGAAAAGCTCAGTTTAGGGTTTAAAACCCTAATGCTGGCTGAAAGGAAAGAGTTCAGTTTATTGTTTAAAACCCTAATGCTGACTGCATGGAAAAGCTCAGTTTAGGGTTTAAAACCCTAATGCTGGCTGAAAGGAAAAAAGTTTAGTTTAGGGTTTAAAACCCTAATGCTGACTAAAGGAAAAATTCAGTTTAGGGTTTAAAACCCTAATGCTAATTGCATGGAAAAGCTCAATTTAGGGTTTAAAACCCTAATGCTAATTGCATGGAAAAGCTCAGTTTAGGGTTTAAAACCCTAATGCTGGATGAATGGAAAAAAGTTCAGTGTAGGGTTTAAAACCCTAATGCTGACTAAAGGAAAAATTCAGTTTAGGGTTTAAAATCCTAATGCTGACTGCATGGAAAAGCTCAGTTTATGGTTTAAAACCCTAATGCTGGCTGAATGGAAAAAGTTCAGTTTAGGGTTTAAAACCCTAATGCTGACTAAAAGGAAAATTCAGTTTAGGGTTTAAAACCCTAATGCTGATTGCATAGAAAAGCTCAGTTTAGGGTTTAAAACCCTAATGCTGGCTGAATGGAAAAAAGTTCAGTTTAGGGTTTAAAACCCTAATGCTGACTAAAGGAAAAATTCAGTTTAGTGTTTAAAACCCTAATGCTGATTGCATGGAAAAGCTCAGTTTAGGGTTTAAAACCCTAATGCTGGCTGAATGGAAAAAAGTTCAGTTTAGGGTTTAAAACCCTAATGCTGACTAAAGGAAAAGTTCAGTTTATGGTTTAAAACCCTAATGATGACTGAAGGGAAAATTCAGTTTAGCGTTTAAAACCCTAATGCTGATTGCATGGAAAAGCTCAGTTTAGGGTTTAAAACCCTAATGCTGGCTGAATGGAAAAAAGTTCACTTTAGGGTTTAAAACCCTAATGTTGACTAAAGGAAAAATTCAGTTTAGGGTTTAAAACCCTAATGCTGATTGCATGGAAAAGCTCAGTTTAGGGTTTAAAACCCTAATGCTGGCTGAAAGGAAAAAAGTTTAGTTTAGGGTTTAAAACCCTAATGCTGACTAAAGGAAAAATTCAGTTCAGGGTTTAAAACCCTAATGCTGATTGCATGGAAAAGCTCAGTTTAGGGTTTAAAACCCTAATGCTGGCTGAAAGGAAAGAGTTCAGTTTATTGTTTAAAACCCTAATGCTGACTAAAGGAAAAATTCAGTTTAGGGTTTAAAATCCTAATGCTGACTGCATGGAAAAGCTCAGTTTATGGTTTAAAACCCTAATGCTGACTGAATGGAAAAAGTTCAGTTTAGGTTTTAAAACCCTAATGCTGACTAAAAGGAAAATTCAGTTTAGGGTTTAAAACCCTAATGCTGATTGCATGGAAAAGCTCAGTTTAAGGTTTAAAATACTAATGCTGGCTGAATGGAAAAAAGTTCAGTTTAGGGTTTAAAACCCTAATGCTGACTAAAGGAAAAGTTCAGTTTAGGGTTTAAAACCCTAATGCTGACTGAAGGAAAAATTCAGTTTAGGGTTTAAAACCCTAATGCTGATTGCATAGAAAAGCTCAGTTTAGGGTTTAAAACCCTAATGCTGTCTGAATGGAATAAAGTTCAGTTTAGGGTTTAAAACCCTAATGCTGACTAAAGGAAAAATTCAGTTTAGGGTTTAAAACCCTAATGCTGACTGCATGGAAAAGCTCAGTTTATGGTTTAAAACCCTAATGCTGGTTGAATGGAAAAAGTTCAGTTTAGGGTTTAAAACCCTAATATTGATTAAATGAAAAAGGTCAGTTTAGGGTTTAAAACCCTAATGCTGACTGCATGGAAAAGCTCAGTTTAGGGTTTAAAACCCTAATGCTGGCTGAAAGGAAAAAAGTTCAGTTTAGGGTTTAAAACCCTAATGCTGACTAAAGGAAAAATTCAGTTTAGGGTTTAAAACCCTAATGCTAATTGCATGGAAAAGCTCAGTTTAGGGTTTAAAACCCTAATGCTGGCTGAATGGAAAAAAGTTCAGTGTAGGGTTTAAAACCCTAATGCTGACTAAAGGAAAAATTCAGTTTAGGGTTTAAAACCCTAATGCTGACTGCATGGAAAAGCTCAGTTTATGGTTTAAAACCCTAATGCTGGCTGAATGGAAAAAGTTCAGTTTAGGGTTTAAAACCCTAATGCTCACTAAAAGGAAAATTCAGTTTAGGGTTTAAAACCCTAATGCTGATTGCATGGAAAAGCTCAGTTTAAGGTTTAAAACACTAATGCTGGCTGAATGGAAAAAAGTTCAGTTTAAGGTTTAAAACCCTAATGTTGACTAAAGGAAAAGTTCAGTTTAGAGTTTAAAACCCTAATGCTGACTGAAGGAAAAATTCAGTTTAGGGTTTAAAACCTTAATGCTGATTGCATAGAAAAGCTCAGTTTAGGGTTTAAAACCCAAATGCTGGCTGAATGGAAAAAAGTTCAGTTTAGGGTTTAAAACCCTAATGCTGACTAAAGGAAAAATTCAGTTTAGGGTTTAAAACCCTAATGCTGATTGCATGGAAAAGCTCAGTTTAGGGTTTAAAACCCTAATGCTGGCTGAATGGAAAAAAGTTCAGTTTAGGGTTTAAAATCCTAATGCTGACTAAAGGAAAAGTTCAGTTTAGGGTTTAAAACCCTAATGATGACTGAAGGGAAAATTCAGTTTAGGGTTTAAAACCCTAATGCTGATTGCATGGAAAAGCTCAGTTTAGGGTTTAAAATCCTAATGCTGGCTGAATGGAAAAAAGTTCACTTTAGGGTTTAAAACCCTAATGCTGACTAAAGGAAAAATTCAGTTTAGGGTTTAAAACCCTAATGCTGATTGCATGGAAAAGCTCAGTTTAGGGTTTAAAACCCTAATGCTGGCTGAAAGGAAAAAAGTTCAATTTAGGGTTTAAAACCCTAATGCTAACTAAAGGAAAAATTCAGTTCAGGGTTTAAAACCCTAATTCTGATTTCATGGAAAAGCTCAGTTTAGGGTTTAAAACCCTAATGCTGGCTGAAAGGAAAGAGTTCAGTTTAGGGTTTAAAACCCTAATGCTGACTGCATGGAAAAGCTCAGTTTAGGGTTTAAAACCCTAATGCTGGCTGAAAGGAAAAAAGTTTAGTTTAGGGTTTAAAACCCTAATGCTGACTAAAGGAAAAATTCAGTTTAGGGTTTAAAACCCTAATGCTAATTGCATGGAAA
This sequence comes from Nicotiana tabacum, assembly GCF_000715075.1. Lineage (NCBI taxonomy): Eukaryota > Viridiplantae > Streptophyta > Magnoliopsida > Solanales > Solanaceae > Nicotiana > Nicotiana tabacum. The sequence goes on along the minus strand of NC_134086.1, from coordinate 75,987,789 downwards.
AGCTCAGTTTAGGGTTTAAAACCCTAATGTCGGCTGAATGGAAAAAAGTTCAGTGTAGGGTTTAAAACCCTAATGCTGACTAAAGGAAAAATTCAGTTTAGGGTTTAAAACCCTAATGCTGACTGCATGGAAAAGCTCAGTTTATGGTTTAAAACCCTAATGCTGGCTGAATGGAAAAAGTTCAGTTTAGGGTTTAAAACCCTAATGCTCACTAAAAGGAAAATTCAGTTTAGGGTTTAAAACCCTAATGCTGATTGCATGGAAAAGCTCAGTTTAAGGTTTAAAACACTAATGCTGGCTGAATGGAAAAAAGTTCAGTTTAAGGTTTAAAACCCTAATGTTGACTAAAGGAAAAGTTCAGTTTAGAGTTTAAAACCCTAATGCTGACTGAAGGAAAAATTCAGTTTAGGGTTTAAAACCTTAATGCTGATTGCATAGAAAAGCTCAGTTTAGGGTTTAAAACCCAAATGCTGGCTGAATGGAAAAAAGTTCAGTTTAGGGTTTAAAACCCTAATGCTGACTAAAGGAAAAATTCAGTTTAGGGTTTAAAACCCTAATGCTGATTGCATGGAAAAGCTCAGTTTAGTGTTTAAAACCCTAATGCTGGCTGAATGGAAAAAAGTTCAGTTTAGGGTTTAAAATCCTAATGCTGACTAAAGGAAAAGTTCAGTTTAGGGTTTAAAACCCTAATGATGACTGAAGGGAAAATTCAGTTTAGGGTTTAAAACCCTAATGCTGATTGCATGGAAAAGCTCAGTTTAGGGTTTAAAATCCTAATGCTGGCTGAATGGAAAAAAGTTCACTTTAGGGTTTAAAACCCTAATGCTGACTAAAGGAAAAATTCAGTTTAGGGTTTAAAACCCTAATGCTGATTGCATGGAAAAGCTCAGTTTAGGGTTTAAAACCCTAATGCTGGCTGAAAGGAAAAAAGTTCAATTTAGGATTTAAAACCCTAATGCTAACTAAAGGAAAAATTCAGTTCAGGGTTTAAAACCCTAATGCTGATTGCATGGAAAAGCTCAGTTTAGGGTTTAAAACCCTAATGCTGGCTGAAAGGAAAGAGTTCAGTTTAGGGTTTAAAACCCTAATGCTGACTGCATGGAAAAGCTCAGTTTAGGGTTTAAAACCCTAATGCTGGCTGAAAGGAAAAAAGTTTAGTTTAGGGTTTAAAACCCTAATGCTGACTAAAGGAAAAATTCAGTTTAGGGTTTAAAACCCTAATGCTAATTGCATGGAAAAGCTCAGTTTAGGGTTTAAAACCCTAATGCTGGCTGAATGGAAAAAAGTTCAGTGTAGGGTTTAAAACCCTAATGCTGACTAAAGGAAAAATTCAGTTTAGGGTTTAAAATCCAAATGCTGACTGCATGGAAAAGCTCAGTTTATGGTTTAAAACCCTAATGCTGGCTGAATGGAAAAAGTTCAGTTTAGGGTTTAAAACCCTAATGCTGACTAAAAGGAAAATTCAGTTTAGGGTTTAAAACCCTAATGCTGATTGCATGGAAAAGCTCAGTTTAAGGTTTAAAATACTAATGCTGGCTGAATGGAAAAAAGTTCAGTTTAGGGTTTAAAACCCTAATGCTGACTGAAGGAAAAGTTCAGTTTAGGGTTTAAAACCCTAATGCTGACTGAAGGAAAAATTCAGTTTAGGGTTTAAAACCCTAATGCTGATTGCACAGAAAAGGTCAGTCTAGGGTTTAAAACCCTAATGCTGGCTGAATGGAAAAAAGTTCAGTTTAGGGTTTAAAACCCTAATGCTGACTAAAGGAAAAATTCAGTTTAGGGTTTAAAACCCTAATGCTGATTGCATGGAAAAGCTCAGTTTAGGGTTTAAAACCCTAATGCTGGCTGAATGGAAAAAAATTCAGTTTAGGGTTTAAAACCCTAATGCTGACTAAAGGAAAAGTTCAGTTTAGGGTTTAAAACCCTAATGATGACTGAAGGGAAAATTCAGTTTAGCGTTTAAAACCCTAATGCTGATTGCATGGAAAAGCTCAGTTTAGGGTTTAAAACCCTAATGCTGGCTAAATGGAAAAAAGTTCACTTTAGGGTTTAAAACCCTAATGCTGACTAAAGGAAAAATTCAGTTTAGGGTTTAAAACCCTAATGCTGATTGCATGGAAAAGCTCAGTTTAGGGTTTAAAACCCTAATGCTGGCTGAAAGGAAAAAGTTCAGTTTAGGGTTTAAAAGCCTAATGCTGACTAAAGGAAAAATTCAATTCAGGGTTTAAAAGCCTAATGCTGGCTGAAAGGAAAGAGTTCAGTTTAGGGTTTAAAACCCTAATGTTGATTAAATGAAAAAGGTCAGTTTAGGGTTTAAAACCCTAATGCTGACTGCATGGAAAAGCTCAGTTTAGGGTTTAAAACCCTAATGCTGGCTGAAAGGAAAAAAGTTCAGTTTAGGGTTTAAAACCCTAATACTAATTGCATGGAAAAGCTCAGTTTAGGGTTTAAAACCCTAATGCTGGCTGAATGGAAAAAAGTTCAGTGTAGGGTTTAAAACCCTAATGCTGACTAAAGGAAAAATTCAGTTTAGGGTTTAAAACCCTAATGCTGACTGCATGGAAAAGCTCAGTTTATGGTTTAAAACCCTAATGCTGGCTGAATGGAAAAAGTTCAGTTTAGGGTTTAAAACCCTAATGCTGACTAAAAGGAAAATTCAGTTTAGGGTTTAAAACCCTAATGTTGATTGCATGGAAAAGCTCAGTTTAAGGTTTAAAACACTAATGCTGGCTGAATGGAAAAAAGTTCAGTTTAAGGTTTAAAACCCTAATGCTGACTAAAGGAAAAGTTCAGTTTAGGGTTTAAAACCCTAATGCTGACTGAAGGAAAAATTCAGTTTAGGGTTTAAAACCCTAATGCTGATTGCATAGAAAAGCTCAGTTTAGGGTTTAAAACACAAATGCTGGCTGAATGGAAAAAAGTTCAGTTTAGGGTTTAAAACCCTAATGCTGACTAAAGGAAAAGTTCAGTTTAGGGTTTAAAACCCTAATGCTGATTGCATGGAAACGCTCAGTTTAGGGTTTAAAACCCTAATGCTGGCTGAATGGAAAAAAGTTTAGTTTAGGGTTTAAAACCCTAATGCTGACTAAAAGAAAAGTTCAGTTCAGGGTTTAAAACCCTAATGCTGATTGCATGGAAAAGCTCAGTTTAGGGTTTAAAACCCTAATGCTGGCTGAAAGGAAAGAGTTCAGTTTAGGGTTTAAAACCCTAATGCTGACTAAAGGAAAAATTCAGTTTAGGGTTTAAAATCCTAATGCTGACTGCATGGAAAAGCTCAGTTTATGGTTTAAAACCCTAATGCTGGCTGAATGGAAAAAGTTCAGTTTAGGGTTTAAAACCCTAATGCTGACTAAAAGGAAAATTCAGTTTAGGGTTTAAAACCCTAATGCTGATTGCATGGAAAAGCTCAGTTTAAGGTTTAAAATACTAATGCTGGCTGAATGGAAAAAAGTTCAGTTTAGGGTTTAAAACCCTAATGCTGACTAAAGGAAAAGTTCACTTTAGGGTTAAAAACCCTAATGCTGACTAAAGGAAAAATTCAGTTTAAGGTTTAAAACCCTAATGCTTATTGCATGGAAAAGCTCAGTTTAGAGTTTAAAACCCTAATGCTGGCTGAAAGGAAAAAGTTCAGTTTAGGGTTTAAAACCCTAATGCTGACTAAAGGAAAAATTCAGTTCAGGGTTTAAAACCCTAATGCTGATTGCATGGAAAAGCTCAGTTTAGGGTTTAAAACCCTAATGCTGGCTGAAAGGAAAGAGTTCAGTTTAGGGTTTAAAACCCTAATGCTGACTGCATGGAAAAGCTCAGTTTAGGGTTTAAAACCCTAATGCTGGCTGAAAGGAAAAAAGTTTAGTTTAGGGTTTAAAACCCTAATGCTGACTAAAGGAAAAATTTAGTTTAGGGTTTAAAACCCTAATGCTAATTGCATGGAAAAGCTCAGTTTAGGGTTTAAAACCCTAATGCTGGATGAATGGAAAAAAGTTCAGTGTAGGGTTTAAAACCCTAATGCTGACTAAAGGAAAAATTCAGTTTAGGGTTTAAAATCCTAATGCTGACTGCATGGAAAAGCTCAGTTTATGGTTTAAAACCCTAATGCTGGCTGAATGGAAAAAGTTCAGTTTAGGGTTTAAAACCCTAATGCTGACTAAAAGGAAAATTCAGTTTAGGGTTTAAAACCCTAATGCTGATTGCATAGAAAAGCTCAGTTTAGGGTTTAAAACCCTAATGCTGGCTGAATGGAAAAAAGTTCAGTTTAGGGTTTAAAACCCTAATGCTGACTAAAGGAAAAATTCAGTTTAGTGTTTAAAACCCTAATGCTGATTGCATGGAAAAGCTCAGTTTAGGGTTTAAAACCCTAATGCTGGCTGAATGGAAAAAAGTTCAGTTTAGGGTTTAAAACCCTAATGCTGACTAAAGGAAAAGTTCAGTTTATGGTTTAAAACCCTAATGATGACTGAAGGGAAAATTCAGTTTAGCGTTTAAAACCCTAATGCTGATTGCATGGAAAAGCTCAGTTTAGGGTTTAAAACCCTAATGCTGGCTGAATGGAAAAAAGTTCACTTTAGGGTTTAAAACCCTAATGTTGACTAAAGGAAAAATTCAGTTTAGGGTTTAAAACCCTAATGCTGATTGCATGGAAAAGCTCAGTTTAGGGTTTAAAACCCTAATGCTGGCTGAAAGGAAAAAAGTTTAGTTTAGGGTTTAAAACCCTAATGCTGACTAAAGGAAAAATTCAGTTCAGGGTTTAAAACCCTAATGCTGATTGCATGGAAAAGCTCAGTTTAGGGTTTAAAACCCTAATGCTGGCTGAAAGGAAAGAGTTCAGTTTATTGTTTAAAACCCTAATGCTGACTGCATGGAAAAGCTCAGTTTAGGGTTTAAAACCCTAATGCTGGCTGAAAGGAAAAAAGTTTAGTTTAGGGTTTAAAACCCTAATGCTGACTAAAGGAAAAATTCAGTTTAGGGTTTAAAACCCTAATGCTAATTGCATGGAAAAGCTCAATTTAGGGTTTAAAACCCTAATGCTAATTGCATGGAAAAGCTCAGTTTAGGGTTTAAAACCCTAATGCTGGATGAATGGAAAAAAGTTCAGTGTAGGGTTTAAAACCCTAATGCTGACTAAAGGAAAAATTCAGTTTAGGGTTTAAAATCCTAATGCTGACTGCATGGAAAAGCTCAGTTTATGGTTTAAAACCCTAATGCTGGCTGAATGGAAAAAGTTCAGTTTAGGGTTTAAAACCCTAATGCTGACTAAAAGGAAAATTCAGTTTAGGGTTTAAAACCCTAATGCTGATTGCATAGAAAAGCTCAGTTTAGGGTTTAAAACCCTAATGCTGGCTGAATGGAAAAAAGTTCAGTTTAGGGTTTAAAACCCTAATGCTGACTAAAGGAAAAATTCAGTTTAGTGTTTAAAACCCTAATGCTGATTGCATGGAAAAGCTCAGTTTAGGGTTTAAAACCCTAATGCTGGCTGAATGGAAAAAAGTTCAGTTTAGGGTTTAAAACCCTAATGCTGACTAAAGGAAAAGTTCAGTTTATGGTTTAAAACCCTAATGATGACTGAAGGGAAAATTCAGTTTAGCGTTTAAAACCCTAATGCTGATTGCATGGAAAAGCTCAGTTTAGGGTTTAAAACCCTAATGCTGGCTGAATGGAAAAAAGTTCACTTTAGGGTTTAAAACCCTAATGTTGACTAAAGGAAAAATTCAGTTTAGGGTTTAAAACCCTAATGCTGATTGCATGGAAAAGCTCAGTTTAGGGTTTAAAACCCTAATGCTGGCTGAAAGGAAAAAAGTTTAGTTTAGGGTTTAAAACCCTAATGCTGACTAAAGGAAAAATTCAGTTCAGGGTTTAAAACCCTAATGCTGATTGCATGGAAAAGCTCAGTTTAGGGTTTAAAACCCTAATGCTGGCTGAAAGGAAAGAGTTCAGTTTATTGTTTAAAACCCTAATGCTGACTGCATGGAAAAGCTCAGTTTAGGGTTTAAAACCCTAATGCTGGCTGAAAGGAAAAAAGTTTAGTTTAGGGTTTAAAACCCTAATGCTGACTAAAGGAAAAATTCAGTTTAGGGTTTAAAACCCTAATGCTAATTGCATGGAAAAGCTCAATTTAGGGTTTAAAACCCTAATGCTGGCTGAATGGAAAAAGTTCAGTGTAGGGTTTAAAACCCTAATGCTGACTAAAGGAAAAATTCAGTTTAGGGTTTAAAATCCTAATGCTGACTGCATGGAAAAGCTCAGTTTATGGTTTAAAACCCTAATGCTGACTGAATGGAAAAAGTTCAGTTTAGGTTTTAAAACCCTAATGCTGACTAAAAGGAAAATTCAGTTTAGGGTTTAAAACCCTAATGCTGATTGCATGGAAAAGCTCAGTTTAAGGTTTAAAATACTAATGCTGGCTGAATGGAAAAAAGTTCAGTTTAGGGTTTAAAACCCTAATGCTGACTAAAGGAAAAGTTCAGTTTAGGGTTTAAAACCCTAATGCTGACTGAAGGAAAAATTCAGTTTAGGGTTTAAAACCCTAATGCTGATTGCATAGAAAAGCTCAGTTTAGGGTTTAAAACCCTAATGCTGTCTGAATGGAATAAAGTTCAGTTTAGGGTTTAAAACCCTAATGCTGACTAAAGGAAAAATTCAGTTTAGGGTTTAAAACCCTAATGCTGACTGCATGGAAAAGCTCAGTTTATGGTTTAAAACCCTAATGCTGGTTGAATGGAAAAAGTTCAGTTTAGGGTTTAAAACCCTAATATTGATTAAATGAAAAAGGTCAGTTTAGGGTTTAAAACCCTAATGCTGACTGCATGGAAAAGCTCAGTTTAGGGTTTAAAACCCTAATGCTGGCTGAAAGGAAAAAAGTTCAGTTTAGGGTTTAAAACCCTAATGCTGACTAAAGGAAAAATTCAGTTTAGGGTTTAAAACCCTAATGCTAATTGCATGGAAAAGCTCAGTTTAGGGTTTAAAACCCTAATGCCGGCTGAATGGAAAAAAGTTCAGTGTAGGGTTTAAAACCCTAATGCTGACTAAAGGAAAAATTCAGTTTAGGGTTTAAAACCCTAATGCTGACTGCATGGAAAAGCTCAGTTTATGGTTTAAAACCCTAATGCTGGCTGAATGGAAAAAGTTCAGTTTAGGGTTTAAAACCCTAATGCTCACTAAAAGGAAAATTCAGTTTAGGGTTTAAAACCCTAATGCTGATTGCATGGAAAAGCTCAGTTTAAGGTTTAAAACACTAATGCTGGCTGAATGGAAAAAAGTTCAGTTTAAGGTTTAAAACCCTAATGTTGACTAAAGGAAAAGTTCAGTTTAGAGTTTAAAACCCTAATGCTGACTGAAGGAAAAATTCAGTTTAGGGTTTAAAACCTTAATGCTGATTGCATAGAAAAGCTCAGTTTAGGGTTTAAAACCCAAATGCTGGCTGAATGGAAAAAAGTTCAGTTTAGGGTTTAAAACCCTAATGCTGACTAAAGGAAAAATTCAGTTTAGGGTTTAAAACCCTAATGCTGATTGCATGGAAAAGCTCAGTTTAGGGTTTAAAACCCTAATGCTGGCTGAATGGAAAAAAGTTCAGTTTAGGGTTTAAAATCCTAATGCTGACTAAAGGAAAAGTTCAGTTTAGGGTTTAAAACCCTAATGATGACTGAAGGGAAAATTCAGTTTAGGGTTTAAAACCCTAATGCTGATTGCATGGAAAAGCTCAGTTTAGGGTTTAAAATCCTAATGCTGGCTGAATGGAAAAAAGTTCACTTTAGGGTTTAAAACCCTAATGCTGACTAAAGGAAAAATTCAGTTTAGGGTTTAAAACCCTAATGCTGATTGCATGGAAAAGCTCAGTTTAGGGTTTAAAACCCTAATGCTGGCTGAAAGGAAAAAGTTCAATTTAGGGTTTAAAACCCTAATGCTAACTAAAGGAAAAATTCAGTTCAGGGTTTAAAACCCTAATTCTGATTTCATGGAAAAGCTCAGTTTAGGGTTTAAAACCCTAATGCTGGCTGAAAGGAAAGAGTTCAGTTTAGGGTTTAAAACCCTAATGCTGACTGCATGGAAAAGCTCAGTTTAGGGTTTAAAACCCTAATGCTGGCTGAAAGGAAAAAAGTTTAGTTTAGGGTTTAAAACCCTAATGCTGACTAAAGGAAAAATTCAGTTTAGGGTTTAAAACCCTAATGCTAATTGCATGGAAAAGCTCAGTTTAGGGTTTAAAACCCTAATGCTGGCTGAATGGAAAAAAGTTCAGTGTAGGGTTTAAAACCCTAATGCTGACTAAAGGAAAAATTCAGTTTAGGGTTTAAAACCCTAATGCTGACTGCATGGAAAAGCTCAGTTTATGGTTTAAAACCCTAATGCTGGCTGAATGGAAAAAGTTCAGTTTAGGGTTTAAAACCCTAATGCTCACTAAAAGGAAAATTCAGTTTAGGGTTTAAAACCCTAATGCTGATTGCATGGAAAAGCTCAGTTTAAGGTTTAAAACACTAATGCTGGCTGAATGGAAAAAAGTTCAGTTTAAGGTTTAAAACCCTAATGTTGACTAAAGGAAAAGTTCAGTTTAGAGTTTAAAACCCTAATGCTGACTGAAGGAAAAATTCAGTTTAGGGTTTAAAACCTTAATGCTGATTGCATAGAAAAGCTCAGTTTAGGGTTTAAAACCCAAATGCTGGCTGAATGGAAAAAAGTTCAGTTTAGGGTTTAAAACCCTAATGCTGACTAAAGGAAAAATTCAGTTTAGGGTTTAAAACCCTAATGCTGATTGCATGGAAAAGCTCAGTTTAGGGTTTAAAACCCTAATGCTGGCTGAATGGAAAAAAGTTCAGTTTAGGGTTTAAAATCCTAATGCTGACTAAAGGAAAAGTTCAGTTTAGGGTTTAAAACCCTAATGATGACTGAAGGGAAAATTCAGTTTAGGGTTTAAAACCCTAATGCTGATTGCATGGAACAGCTCAGTTTAGGGTTTAAAATCCTAATGCTGGCTGAATGGAAAAAAGTTCACTTTAGGGTTTAAAACCCTAATGCTGACTAAAGGAAAAATTCAGTTTAGGGTTTAAAACCCTAATGCTGATTGCATGGAAAAGCTCAGTTTAGGGTTTCAAACCCTAATGCTGGCTGAAAGGAAAAAGTTCAATTTAGGGTTTAAAACCCTAATGCTAACTAAAGGAAAAATTCAGTTCAGGGTTTAAAACCCTAATTCTGATTTCATGGAAAAGCTCAGTTTAGGGTTTAAAACCCTAATGCTGGCTGAAAGGAAAGAGTTCAGTTTAGGGTTTAAAACCCTAATGCTGACTGCATGGAAAAGCTCAGTTTAGGGTTTAAAACCCTAATGCTGGCTGAAAGGAAAAAAGTTTAGTTTAGGGTTTAAAACCCTAATGCTGACTAAAGGAAAAATTCAGTTTAGGGTTTAAAACCCTAATGCTAATTGCATGGAAAAGCTCAGTTTAGGGTTTAAAACCCTAATGCTGGCTGAATGGAAAAAAGTTCAGTGTAGGGTTTAAAACCCTAATGCTGACTAAAGGAAAAATTCAGTTTAGGGTTTAAAATCCAAATGCTGACTGCATGGAAAAGCTCAGTTTATGGTTTAAAACCCTAATGATGGCTGAATGGAAAAAGTTCAGTTTAGGGTTTAAAACCCTAATGCTGACTATAAGGAAAATTCAGTTTAGGGTTTAAAACCCTAATGCTGATTGCATGGAAAAGCTCAGTTTAAGGTTTAAAATACTAATGCTGGCTGAATGGAAAAAAGTTCAGTTTAGGGTTTAAAACCCTAATGCTGACTGAAGGAAAAGTTCTGTTTAGGGTTTAAAACCCTAATGCTGACTGAAGGAAAAATTCAGTTTAGGGTTTAAAACCCTAATGCTGATTGCATAGAAAAGGTCAGTCTAGGGTTTAAAACCCTAATGCTGGCTGAAAGGAAGAAAGTTCAGTTTAGGGTTTAAAACCCTAATGCTGACTAAAGGAAAAATTCAGTTTAGGGTTTAAAACCCTAATGCTGATTGCATGGAAAAGCTCAGTTTAGGGTTTAAAACCCTAATGCTGGCTGAATGGAAAAAAATTCAGTTTAGGGTTTAAAACCCTAATGCTGACTAAAGGAAAAGTTCAGTTTAGGGTTTAAAACCCTAATGATGACTGAAGGGAAAATTCAGTTTAGCGTTTAAAACCCTAATGCTGATTGCATGGAAAAGCTCAGTTTAGGGTTTAAAACCCTAATGTTGGCTGAATGGAAAAAAGTTCACTTTAGGGTTTAAAACCCTAATGCTGACTAAAGGAAAAATTCAGTTTAGGGTTTAAAACCCTAATGCTGATTGCATGGAAAAGCTCAGTTTAGGGTTTAAAACCCTAATGCTGGCTGAAAGGAAAAAATTTCAGTTTAGGGTTTAAAAGCCTAATGCTGACTAAAGGAAAAATTCAATTCAGGGTTTAAAACCCTAATGCTGGCTGAAAGGAAAGAGTTCAGTTTAGGGTTTAAAACCCTAATGTTGATTAAATGAAAAAGGTCAGTTTAGGGTTTAAAACCCTAATGCTGACTGCATGGAAAAGCTCAGTTTAGGGTTTAAAACCCTAATGCTGGCTGAAAGGAAAAAAGTTCAGTTTAGGGTTTAAAACCCTAATACTAATTGCATGGAAAAGCTCAGTTTAGGGTTTAAAACCCTAATGCTGGCTGAATGGAAAAAAGTTCAGTGTAGGGTTTAAAACCCTAATGCTGACTAAAGGAAAAATTCAGTTTAGGGTTTAAAACCCTAATGCTGACTGCATGGAAAAGCTCAGTTTATGGTTTAAAACCCTAATGCTGGCTGAATGGAAAAAGTTCAGTTTAGGGTTTAAAACCCTAATGCTGACTAAAAGGAAAATTCAGTTTAGGGTTTAAAACCCTAATGCTGATTGCATGGAAAAGCTCAGTTTAAGGTTTAAAACACTAATGCTGGCTGAATGGAAAAAAGTTCAGTTTAAGGTTTAAAACCCTAATGCTGACTAAAGGAAAAGTTCAGTTTAGGGTTTAAAACCCTAATGCTGACTGAAGGAAAAATTCAGTTTAGGGTTTAAAACCCTAATGCTGATTGCATAGAAAAGCTCAGTTTAGGGTTTAAAACACAAATGCTGGCTGAATGGAAAAAAGTTCAGTTTAGGGTTTAAAACCCTAATGCTGACTAAAGGAAAAGTTCAGTTTAGGGTTTAAAACCCTAATGCTGATTGCATGGAAACGCTCAGTTTAGGGTTTAAAACCCTAATGCTGGCTGAATGGAAAAAAGTTTAGTTTAGGGTTTAAAACCCTAATGCTGACTAAAAGAAAAGTTCAGTTTAGGGTTTAAAACCCTAATGATGACTGAAGGGAAAATTCAGTTTAGGGTTTAAAACCCTAATGCTGATTGCATGGAAAAGCTCAGTTTAGGGTTTAAAACCCTAATGCTGGCTGAATGGAAAAAAGTTCACTTTAGGGTTTAAAACCCTAATGCTGACTAAAGGAAAAATTCAGTTTAGGGTTTAAAACCCTAATGCTGATTGCATAAAAAAGCTCAGTTTAGGGTTTAAAACCCTAATGCTGGCTGAAAAGAAAAAAGTTCAGTTTAGGGTTTAAAACCCTAATGCTGACTAAAGGAAAAATTCAGTTTAGGGTTTAAAATCCTAATGCTGACTGCATGGAAAAGCTCAGTTTATGGTTTAAAACCCTAATGCTGACTGAATGGAAAAAGTTCAGTTTAGGGTTTAAAACCCTAATGCTGACTAAAAGGAAAATTCAGTTTAGGGTTTAAAACCCTAATGCTGATTGCATGGAAAAGCTCAGTTTAAGGTTTAAAACACTAATGCTGGCTGAATGGAAAAAAGTTCAGTTTAAGGTTTAAAACCCTAATGCTGACTAAAGGAAAAGTTCAGTTTAGGGTTTAAAACCCTAATGCTGACTGAAGGAAAAATTCAGTTTAGGGTTTAAAACCCTAATGCTGATTGCATAGAAAAGCTCAGTTTAGGGTTTAAAACACAAATGCTGGCTGAATGGAAAAAAGTTCACTTTAGGGTTTAAAACCCTAATGCTGACTAAAGGAAAAATTCAGTTTAGGGTTTAAAACCCTAATGCTGATTGCATGGAAAAGCTCAGTTTAGGGTTTAAAACCCTAATGCTGGCTGAAAGGAAAAAATTTCAGTTTAGGGTTTAAAAGCCTAATGCTGACTAAAGGAAAAATTCAATTCAGGGTTTAAAACCCTAATGCTGGCTGAAAGGAAAGAGTTCAGTTTAGGGTTTAAAACCCTAATGTTGATTAAATGAAAAAGGTCAGTTTAGGGTTTAAAACCCTAATGCTGACTGCATGGAAAAGCTCAGTTTAGGGTTTAAAACCCTAATGCTGGCTGAAAGGAAAAAAGTTCAGTTTAGGGTTTAAAACCCTAATACTAATTGCATGGAAAAGCTCAGTTTAGTGTTTAAAACCCTAATGCTGGCTGAATGGAAAAAAGTTCAGTGTAGGGTTTAAAACCCTAATGCTGACTAAAGGAAAAATTCAGTTTAGGGTTTAAAACCCTAATGCTGACTGCATGGAAAAGCTCAGTTTATGGTTTAAAACCCTAATGCTGGCTGAATGGAAAAAGTTCAGTTTAGGGTTTAAAACCCTAATGCTGACTAAAAGGAAAATTCAGTTTAGGGTTTAAAACCCTAATGCTGATTGCATGGAAAAGCTCAGTTTAAGGTTTAAAACACTAATGCTGGCTGAATGGAAAAAAGTTCAGTTTAAGGTTTAAAACCCTAATGCTGACTAAAGGAAAAGTTCAGTTTAGGGTTTAAAACCCTAATGCTGACTGAAGGAAAAATTCAGTTTAGGGTTTAAAACCCTAATGCTGATTGCATAGAAAAGCTCAGTTTAGGGTTTAAAACACAAATGCTGGCTGAATGGAAAAAAGTTCAGTTTAGGGTTTAAAACCCTAATGCTGACTAAAGGAAAAGTTCAGTTTAGGGTTTAAAACCCTAATGCTGATTGCATGGAAACGCTCAGTTTAGGGTTTAAAACCCTAATGCTGGCTGAATGGAAAAAAGTTTAGTTTAGGGTTTAAAACCCTAATGCTGACTAAAAGAAAAGTTCAGTTTAGGGTTTAAAACCCTAATGATGACTGAAGGGAAAATTCAGTTTAGGGTTTAAAACCCTAATGCTGATTGCATGGAAAAGCTCAGTTTAGGGTTTAAAACCCTAATGCTGGCTGAATGGAAAAAAGTTCACTTTAGGGTTTAAAACCCTAATGCTGACTAAAGGAAAAATTCAGTTTAGGGTTTAAAACCCTAATGCTGATTGCATAAAAAAGCTCAGTTTAGGGTTTAAAACCCTAATGCTGGCTGAAAAGAAAAAAGTTCAGTTTAGGGTTTAAAACCCTAATGCTGACTAAAGGAAAAATTCAGTTTAGGGTTTAAAATCCTAATGCTGACTGCATGGAAAAGCTCAGTTTATGGTTTAAAACCCTAATGCTGACTGAATGGAAAAAGTTCAGTTTAGGGTTTAAAACCCTAATGCTGACTAAAAGGAAAATTCAGTTTAGGGTTTAAAACCCTAATGCTGATTGCATGGAAAAGCTCAGTTTAAGGTTTAAAACACTAATGCTGGCTGAATGGAAAAAAGTTCAGTTTAAGGTTTAAAACCCTAATGCTGACTAAAGGAAAAGTTCAGTTTAGGGTTTAAAACCCTAATGCTGACTGAAGGAAAAATTCAGTTTAGGGTTTAAAACCCTAATGCTGATTGCATAGAAAAGCTCAGTTTAGGGTTTAAAACACAAATGCTGGCTGAATGGAAAAAAGTTCACTTTAGGGTTTAAAACCCTAATGCTGACTAAAGGAAAAATTCAGTTTAGGGTTTAAAACCCTAATGCTGATTGCATGGAAAAGCTCAGTTTAGGGTTTAAAACCCTAATGCTGGCTGAAAGGAAAAAAGTTCAGTTTAGGGTTTAAAAGCCTAATGCTAACTAAAGGAAAAATTCAATTCAGGGTTTAAAACCCTAATGCTGGCTGAAAGGAAAGAGTTCAGTTTAGGGTTTAAAACCCTAATGTTGATTAAATGAAAAATGTCAGTTTAGGGTTTAAAACCCTAATGCTGACTGCATGGAAAAGCTCAGTTTAGGGTTTAAAACCCTAATGCTGGCTGAAAGGAAAAAAGTTCAGTTTAGGGTTTAAAACCCTAATACTAATTGCATGGAAAAGCTCAGTTTAGGGTTTAAAACCCTAATGCTGGCTGAATGGAAAAAAGTTCAGTGTAGGGTTTAAAACCCTAATGCTGACTAAAGGAAAATTCAGTTTAAGGTTTAAAACCCTAATGCTGATTGCATGGAAAAGCTCAGTTTAAGGTTTAAAACACTAATGCTGGCTGAATGGAAAAAAGTTCAGTTTAAGGTTTAAAACCCTAATGCTGACTAAAGGAAAAGTTCAGTTTAGGGTTTAAAACCCTAATGCTGACTGAAAGAAAAAAGTTCAGTTTAGGGTTTAAAACCCTAATGCTGACTAAAGGAAAAATTCAGTTTAGGGTTTAAAATCCTAATGCTGACTGCATGGAAAAGCTCAGTTTATGGTTTAAAACCCTAATGCTGACTGAATGGAAAAAGTTCAGTTTAGGGTTTAAAACCCTAATGCTGACTAAAAGGAAAATTCAGTTTAGGGTTTAAAACCCTAATGCTGATTGCATGGAAAAGCTCAGTTTAAGGTTTAAAATACTAATGCTGGCTGAATGGAAAAAAGTTCAGTTTAGGGTTTAAAACCCTAATGCTGACTAAAGGAAAAGTTCAGTTTAGGGTTTAAAACCCTAATGCTGACTGAAGGAAAAATTCAGTTTAGGGTTTAAAACCCTAATGCTGATTGCATAGAAAAGCTCAGTTTAGGGTTTAAAACCCTAATGCTGTCTGAATGGAATAAAGTTCAGTTTAGGGTTTAAAACCCTAATGCTGACTAAAGGAAAAATTTAGTTTAGGGTTTCAAACCCTAATGCTGACTGCATGGAAAAGCTCAGTTTATGGTTTAAAACCCTAATGCTGGCTGAATGAAAAAAGTTCAGTTTAGGGTTTAAAACCCTAATATTGATTAAATGAAAAAGGTCAGTTTAGGGTTTAAAACCCTAATGCTGACTGCATGGAAAAGCTCAGTTTAGGGTTTAAAACCCTAATGCTGGCTGAAAGGAAAAAAGTTCAGTTTAGGGTTTAAAACCCTAATGCTGACTAAAGGAAAAATTCAGTTTAGGGTTTAAAACCCTAATGCTAATTGCATGGAAAAGCTCAGTTTAGGGTTTAAAACCCTAATGCCGGCTGAATGGAAAAAAGTTCAGTGTAGGGTTTAAAACCCTAATGCTGACTAAAGGAAAAATTCAGTTTAGGGTTTAAAACCCTAATGCTGACTGCATGGAAAAGCTCAGTTTATGGTTTAAAACCCTAATGCTGGCTGAATGGAAAAAGTTCAGTTTAGGGTTTAAAACCCTAATACTCACTAAAAGGAAAATTCAGTTTAGGGTTTAAAACCCTAATGCTGATTGCATGGAAAAGCTCAGTTTAAGGTTTAAAACACTAATGCTGGTTGAATGGAAAAAAGTTCAGTTTAAGGTTTAAAACCCTAATGTTGACTAAAGGAAAAGTTCAGTTTAGAGTTTAAAACCCTAATGCTGACTGAAGGAAAAATTCAGTTTAGGGTTTAAAACCTTAATGCTGATTGCATAGAAAAGCTCAGTTTAGGGTTTAAAACCCTAATGCTGGCTGAATGGAAAAAAGTTCAGTTTAGGGTTTAAAACCCTAATGCTGACTAAAGGAAAAATTCAGTTTAGGGTTTAAAACCCTAATGCTGATTGCATGGAAAAGCTCAGTTTAGGGTTTAAAACCCTAATGCTGGCTGAATGGAAAAAAGTTCAGTTTAGGGTTTAAAATCCTAATGCTGACTAAAGGAAAAGTTCAGTTTAGGGTTTAAAACCCTAATGATGACTGAAGGGAAAATTCAGTTTAGGGTTTAAAACCCTAATGCTGATTGCATGGAAAAGCTCAGTTTAGGGTTTAAAACCCTAATGCTGGCTGAATGGAAAAAAGTTCACTTTAGGGTTTAAAACCCTAATGCTGACTAAAGGAAAAATTCAGTTTAGGGTTTAAAACCCTAATGCTGATTGCATGGAAAAGCTCAGTTTAGGGTTTAAAACCCTAATGCTGGCTGAAAGGAAAAAAGTTCAGTTTAGGGTTTAAAACCCTAATGCTGACTAAAGGAAAAATTCAGTTCAGGGTTTAAAACCCTAATGCTGATTGCATGGAAAAGCTCAGTTTAGGGTTTAAAACCCTAATGCTGGCTGAAAGGAAAGAGTTCAGTTTAGGGTTTAAAACCCTAATGCTGACTGCATGGAAAAGCTCAGTTTAGGGTTTAAAACCCTAATGCTGGCTGAAAGGAAAAAAGTTTAGTTTAGGGTTTAAAACCCTAATGCTGACTAAAGGAAAAATTCAGTTTAGGGTTTAAAACCCTAATGCTAATTGCATGGAAAAGCTCAGTTTAGGGTTTAAAACCCTAATGCTGGCTGAATGGAAAAAAGTTCAGTGTAGGGTTTAAAACCCTAATGCTGACTAAAGGAAAAATTCAGTTTAGGGTTTAAAATCCAAATGCTGACTGCATGGAAAAGCTCAGTTTATGGTTTAAAACCCTAATGCTGGCTGAATGGAAAAAGTTCAGTTTAGGGTTTAAAACCCTAATGCTGACTAAAAGGAAAATTCAGTTTAGGGTTTAAAACCCTAATGCTGATTGCATGGAAAAGCTCAGTTTAAGGTTTAAAATACTAATGCTGGCTGAATGGAAAAAAGTTCAGTTTAGGGTTTAAAACCCTAATGCTGACTGAAGGAAAAGTTCAGTTTAGGGTTTAAAACCCTAATGCTGACTGAAGGAAAAATTCAGTTTAGGGTTTAAAACCCTAATGCTGATTGCATAGAAAAGGTCAGTCTAGGGTTTAAAACCCTAATGCTGGCTGAATGGAAAAAGTTCAGTTTAGGGTTTAAAACCCTAATGCTGACTAAAGGAAAAATTCAGTTTAGGGTTTAAAACCCTAATGCTGATTGCATGGAAAAGCTCAGTTTAGGGTTTAAAACCCTAATGCTGGCTGAATGGAAAAAAATTCAGTTTAGGGTTTAAAACCCTAATGCTGACTAAAGGAAAAGTTCAGTTTAGGGTTTAAAACCCTAATGATGACTGAAGGGAAAATTCAGTTTAGCGTTTAAAACCCTAATGCTGATTGCATGGAAAAGCTCAGTTTAGGGTTTAAAACCCTAATGCTGGCTGAATGGAAAAAAGTTCACTTTAGGGTTTAAAACCCTAATGCTGACTAAAGGAAAAATTCAGTTTAGGGTTTAAAACCCTAATGCTGATTGCATGGAAAAGCTCAGTTTAGGGTTTAAAACCCTAATGCTGGCTGAAAGGAAAAAAGTTCAGTTTAGGGTTTAAAAGCCTAATGCTGACGAAAGGAAAAATTCAATTCAGGGTTTAAAACCCTAATGCTGGCTGAAAGGAAAGAGTTCAGTTTAGGGTTTAAAACTCTAATGTTGATTAAATGAAAAAGTTCAGTTTAGGGTTTAAAACCCTAATGCTGATTGCATGAAAAAGCTCAGTTTAGGGTTTAAAACCCTAATGCTGGCTGAAAGGAAAAAGTTCAGTTTAGGGTTTAAAACCCTAATGCTAATTGCATGGAAAAGCTCAGTTTAGGGTTTAAAACCCTAATGCTGGCTGAATGGAAAAAAGTTCAGTGTAGGGTTTAAAACCCTAATGCTGACTAAAGGAAAAATTCAGTTTAGGGTTTAAAACCCTAATGCTGACTGCATGGAAAAGCTCAGTTTATGGTTTAAAACCCTAATGCTGGCTGAATGGAAAAAGTTCAGTTTAGGGTTTAAAACCCTAATGCTGACTAAAAGGAAAATTCAGTTTAGGGTTTAAAACCCTAATGCTGATTGCATGGAAAAGCTCAGTTTAAGGTTTAAAACACTAATGCTGGCTGAATGGAAAAAAGTTCAGTTTAAGGTTTAAAACCCTAATGCTGACTAAAGGAAAAGTTCAGTTTAGGGTTTAAAACCCTAATGCTGACTGAAGGAAAAATTCAGTTTAGGGTTTAAAACCCTAATGTTGATTGCATAGAAAAGCTCAGTTTAGGGTTTAAAACACAAATGCTGGCTGAATGGAAAAAAGTTCAGTTTAGGGTTTAAAACCCTAATGCTGACTAAAGGAAAAGTTCAGTTTAGGGTTTAAAACCCTAATGCTGATTGCATGGAAACGCTCAGTTTAGGGTTTAAAACCCTAATGCTGGCTGAATGGAAAAAAGTTCAGTTTAGGGTTTAAAACCCTAATGCTGACTAAAAGAAAAGTTCAGTTTAGGGTTTAAAACCCTAATGATGACTGAAGGGAAAATTCAGTTTAGGGTTTAAAACCCTAATGCTGATTGCATGGAAAAGCTCAGTTTAGGGTTTAAAACCCTAATGCTGGCTGAATGGAAAAAAGTTCACTTTAGGGTTTAAAACCCTAATGCTGACTAAGGGAAAAATTCAGTTTAGGGTTTAAAACCCTAATGTTGATTGCATAAAAAAGCTCAGTTTAGGGTTTAAAATCCTAATGCTGGCTGAAAAGAAAAAGTTCAGTTTAGGGTTTAAAACCCTAATGCTGACTAAAGGAAAAATTCAGTTTAGGGTTTAAAACCCTAATGCTAATTGCATGGAAAAGCTCAGTTTATGGTTTAAAACCCTAATGCTGGCTGAAAGGAAAGAGTTCAGTTTAGGGTTTAAAACCCTAATGCTGACTGCATGGAAAAGCTCAGTTTAGGGTTTAAAACCCTAATGCTGGCTGAAAGGAAAAAAGTTTAGTTTAGGGTTTAAAACCCTGATGCTGACTAAAGGAAAAATTCAGTTTAGGGTTTAAAACCCTAATGCTAATTGCATGGAAAAGCTCAGTTTAGGGTTTAAAACCCTAATGCTGGCTGAATGGAAAAAAGTTCAGTGTAGGGTTTAAAACCCTAATGCTGACTAAAGGAAAAATTAAGTTTAGGGTTTAAAACCCTAATGCTGACTGCATGGAAAAGCTCAGTTTATGGTTTAAAACCCTAATGTTGGCTGAATGGAAAAAGTTCAGTTTAGGGTTTAAAACCCTAATGCTGACTAAAAGGAAAATTCAGTTTAGGGTTTAAAACCCTAACGCTAATTGCATGGAAAAGCTCAGTTTAAGGTTTAAAACACTAATGCTGGCTGAATGGAAAAAAGTTCAGTTTAAGGTTTAAAACCCTAATGCTGACTAAAGGAAAAGTTCAGTTTAGGGTTTAAAACCCTAATGCTGACTGAAGGAAAAATTCAGTTTAGGGTTTAAAACCCTAATGCTGATTGCATAGAAAAGCTCAGTTTAGGGTTTAAAACACAAATGCTGGCTGAATGGAAAAAAGTTCAGTTTAGGGTTTAAAACCCTAATGCTGACTAAAGGAAAAGTTCAGTTTAGGGTTTAAAACCCTAATGCTGATTGCATGGAAACGCTCAGTTTAGGGTTTAAAACCCTAATGCTGGCTGAATGGAAAAAAGTTCAGTTTAGGGTTTAAAATACTAATGCTGGCTGAATGGAAAAAAGTTCAGTTTAGGGTTTAAAACCCTAATGCTGACTGAAGGAAAAGTTCAGTTTAGGGTTTAAAACCCTAATGCTGACTGAAGGAAAAATTCAGTTTAGGGTTTAAAACCCTAATGCTGATTGCATAGAAAAGCTCAGTTTAGGGTTTAAAACCCTAATGCTGGCTGAATGGAAAAAGTTCAGTTTAGGGTTTAAAACCCTAATGCTGACTAAAGGAAAAATTCAGTTTAGGGTTTAAAACCCTAATGCTGATTGCATGGAAAAGCTCAGTTTAGGGTTTAAAACCCTAATGCTGGCTGAATGGAAAAAAATTCAGTTTAGGGTTTAAAACCCTAATGCTGACTAAAGGAAAAGTTCAGTTTAGGGTTTAAAACCCTAATGATGACTGAATGGAAAAAAGTTCAGTGTAGGGTTTAAAACCCTAATGCTGACTAAAGGAAAAATTCAGTTTAGGGTTTAAAACCCTAATGCTGACTGCATGGAAAAGCTCAGTTTATGGTTTAAAACCCTAATGCTGGCTGAATGGAAAAAGTTCAGTTTAGGGTTTAAAACCCTAATGCTGACTAAAAGGAAAATTCAGTTTAGGGTTTAAAACCCTAATGCTGATTGCATGGAAAAGCTCAGTTTAAGGTTTAAAACACTAATGCTGGCTGAATGGAAAAAAGTTCAGTTTAAGGTTTAAAACCCTAATGCTGACTAAAGGAAAAGTTCAGTTTAGGGTTTAAAACCCTAATGCTGACTGAAGGAAAAATTCAGTTTAGGGTTTAAAACCCTAATGTTGATTGCATAGAAAAGCTCAGTTTAGGGTTTAAAACACAAATGCTGGCTGAATGGAAAAAAGTTCAGTTTAGGGTTTAAAACCCTAATGCTGACTAAAGGAAAAGTTCAGTTTAGGGTTTAAAACCCTAATGCTGATTGCATGGAAACGCTCAGTTTAGGGTTTAAAACCCTAATGCTGGCTGAATGGAAAAAAGTTCAGTTTAGGGTTTAAAACCCTAATGCTGACTAAAAGAAAAGTTCAGTTTAGGGTTTAAAACCCTAATGATGACTGAAGGGAAAATTCAGTTTAGGGTTTAAAACCCTAATGCTGATTGCATGGAAAAGCTCAGTTTAGGGTTTAAAACCCTAATGCTGGCTGAATGGAAAAAAGTTCACTTTAGGGTTTAAAACCCTAATGCTGACTAAGGGAAAAATTCAGTTTAGGGTTTAAAACCCTAATGTTGATTGCATAAAAAAGCTCAGTTTAGGGTTTAAAACCCTAATGCTGGCTGAAAAGAAAAAAGTTCAGTTTAGGGTTTAAAACCCTAATGCTGACTAAAGGAAAAATTCAGTTTAGGGTTTAAAACCCTAATGCTAATTGCATGGAAAAGCTCAGTTTATGGTTTAAAACCCTAATGCTGGCTGAAAGGAAAGAGTTCAGTTTAGGGTTTAAAACCCTAATGCTGACTGCATGGAAAAGCTCAGTTTAGGGTTTAAAACCCTAATGCTGGCTGAAAGGAAAAAAGTTTAGTTTAGGGTTTAAAACCCTGATGCTGACTAAAGGAAAAATTCAGTTTAGGGTTTAAAACCCTAATGCTAATTGCATGGAAAAGCTCAGTTTAGGGTTTAAAACCCTAATGCTGGCTGAATGGAAAAAAGTTCAGTGTAGGGTTTAAAACCCTAATGCTGACTAAAGGAAAAATTAAGTTTAGGGTTTAAAACCCTAATGCTGACTGCATGGAAAAGCTCAGTTTATGGTTTAAAACCCTAATGCTGGCTGAATGGAAAAAGTTCAGTTTAGGGTTTAAAACCCTAATGCTGACTAAAAGGAAAATTCAGTTTAGGGTTTAAAACCCTAATGCTGATTGCATGGAAAAGCTCAGTTTAAGGTTTAAAACACTAATGCTGGCTGAATGGAAAAAAGTTCAGTTTAAGGTTTAAAACCCTAATGCTGACTAAAGGAAAAGTTCAGTTTAGGGTTTAAAACCCTAATGCTGACTGAAGGAAAAATTCAGTTTAGGGTTTAAAACCCTAATGCTGATTGCATAGAAAAGCTCAGTTTAGGGTTTAAAACACAAATGCTGGCTGAATGGAAAAAAGTTCAGTTTAGGGTTTAAAACCCTAATGCTGACTAAAGGAAAAGTTCAGTTTAGGGTTTAAAACCCTAATGCTGATTGCATGGAAACGCTCAGTTTAGGGTTTAAAACCCTAATGCTGGCTGAATGGAAAAAAGTTCAGTTTAGGGTTTAAAACCCTAATGCTGACTAAAAGAAAAGTTCAGTTTAGGGTTTAAAACCCTAATGATGACTGAAGGGAAAATTCAGTTTAGGGTTTAAAACCCTAATGCTGATTGCATGGAAAAGCTCAGTTTAGGGTTTAAAACCCTAATGCTGGCTGAATGGAAAAAAGTTCACTTTAGGGTTTAAAACCCTAATGCTGACTAAAGGAAAAATTCAGTTTAGGGTTTAAAACCCTAATGCTGATTGCATAAAAAAGCTCAGTTTAGGGTTTAAAACCCTAATGCTGGCTGAAAAGAAAAAAGTTCAGTTTAGGGTTTAAAACCCTAATGCTGACTAAAGGAAAAATTCAGTTCAGGGTTTAAAACCCTAATGCTGATTGCATGGAAAAGCTCAGTTTAGGGTTTAAAACCCTAATGCTGGCTGAAAGGAAAGAGTTCAGTTTAGGGTTTAAAACCCTAATGCTGACTGCATGGAAAAGCTCAGTTTAGGGTTTAAAACCCTAATGCTGGCTGAAAGGAAAAAAGTTTAGTTTAGGGTTTAAAACCCTAATGCTGACTAAAGGAAAAATTTAGTTTAGGGTTTAAAACCCTAATGCTAATTGCATGGAAAAGCTCAGTTTAGGGTTTAAAACCCTAATGTTGGATGAATGGAAAAAAGTTCAGTGTAGGTTTAAAACCCTAATGCTGACTAAAGGAAAAATTCAGTTTAGGGTTTAAAATACTAATGCTGACTGCATGGAAAAGCTCAGTTTATGGTTTAAAACCCTAATGCTGGCTGAATGGAAAAAGTTCAGTTTAGGGTTTAAAACCCTAATGCTGACTAAAAGGAAAATTCAGTTTAGGGTTTAAAACCCTAATGCTGATTGCATAGAAAAGCTCAGTTTAGGGTTTAAAACCCTAATGCTGGCTGAATGGAAAAAAGTTCAGTTTAGGGTTTAAAACCCTAATGCTGACTAAAGGAAAAATTCAGTTTAGTGTTTAAAACCCTAATGCTGATTGCATGGAAAAGCTCAGTTTAGGGTTTAAAACCCTAATGCTGGCTGAATGGAAAAAAGTTTAGTTTAGGGTTTAAAACCCTAATGCTGACTAAAGGAAAAGTTCAGTTTAGGGTTTAAAACCCTAATGATGACTGAAGGGAAAATTCAGTTTAGCGTTTAAAACCCTAATGCTGATTGCGTGGAAAAGCTCAGTTTAGGGTTTAAAACCCTAATGCTGGCTGAATGGAAAAAAGTTCACTTTAGGGTTTAAAACCCTAATGCTGACTAAAGGAAAAATTCAGTTTAGGGTTTAAAACCCTAATGCTGATTGCATGGAAAAGCTCAGTTTAGGGTTTAAAACCCTAATGCTGGCTGAAAGGAAAAAAGTTTAGTTTAGGGTTTAAAACCCTAATGCTGACTAAAGGAAAAATTCAGTTCAGGGTTTAAAACCCTAATGCTGATTGCATGGAAAAGCTCAGTTTAGGGTTTAAAACCCTAATGCTGGCTGAAAGGAAAGAGTTCAGTTTATTGTTTAAAACCCTAATGCTGACTGCATGGAAAAGCTCAGTTTAGGGTTTAAAACCCTAATGCTGGCTGAAAGGAAAAAAGTTTAGTTTAGGGTTTAAAACCCTAATGCTGACTAAAGGAAAAATTCAGTTTAGGGTTTAAAACCCTAATGCTAATTGCATGGAAAAGCTCAGTTTAGGGTTTAAAACCCTAATGCTGGCTGAATGGAAAAAAGTTCAGTGTAGGGTTTAAAACCCTAATGCTGACTAAAGGAAAAATTCAGTTTAGGGTTTAAAATCCTAATGCTGACTGCATGGAAAAGCTCAGTTTATGGTTTAAAACCCTAATGCTGACTGAATGGAAAAAGTTCAGTTTAGGGTTTAAAACCCTAATGCTGACTAAAAGGAAAATTCAGTTTAGGGTTTAAAACCCTAATGCTGATTGCATGGAAAAGCTCAGTTTAAGGTTTAAAATACTAATGCTGGCTGAATGGAAAAAAGTTCAGTTTAGGGTTTAAAACCCTAATGCTGACTAAAGGAAAAGTTCAGTTTAGGGTTTAAAACCCTAATGCTGACTGAAGGAAAAATTCAGTTTAGGGTTTAAAACCCTAATGCTGATTGCATAGAAAAGCTCAGTTTAGGGTTTAAAACCCTAATGCTGTCTGAATGGAATAAAGTTCAGTTTAGGGTTTAAAACCCTAATGCTGACTAAAGGAAAAATTCAGTTTAGGGTTTAAAACCCTAATGCTGACTGCATGGAAAAGCTCAGTTTATGGTTTAAAACCCTAATGCTGGCTGAATGGAAAAAGTTCAGTTTAGGGTTTAAAACCCTAATGCTGACTAAAAGGAAAATTCAGTTTAGGGTTTAAAACCCTAATGCTGATTGCATAGAAAAGCTCAGTTTAGGGTTTAAAACCCTAATGCTGGCTGAAAGGAAAAAGTTCAGTTTAGGGTTTAAAACCCTAATGCTGACTAAAGGAAAAATTCAGTTTAGGGTTTAAAACCCTAATGCTAATTGCATGGAAAAGCTCAGTTTAGGGTTTAAAACCCTAATGCTGGCTGAATGGAAAAAAGTTCAGTGTAGGGTTTAAAACCCTAATGCTGACTAAAGGAAAAATTCAGTTTAGGGTTTAAAACCCTAATGCTGACTGCATGGAAAAGCTCAGTTTATGGTTTAAAACCCTAATGCTGGCTGAATGGAAAAAGTTCAGTTTAGGGTTTAAAACCCTAATGCTCACTAAAAGGAAAATTCAGTTTAGGGTTTAAAACCCTAATGCTGATTGCATGGAAAAGCTCAGTTTAAGGTTTAAAACACTAATGCTGGCTGAATGGAAAAAAGTTCAGTTTAAGGTTTAAAACCCTAATGTTGACTAAAGGAAAAGTTCAGTTTAGAGTTTAAAACCCTAATGCTGACTGAAGGAAAAATTCAGTTTAGGGTTTAAAACCTTAATGCTGATTGCATAGAAAAGCTCAGTTTAGGGTTTAAAACCCAAATGCTGGCTGAATGGAAAAAAGTTCAGTTTAGGGTTTAAAACCCTAATGCTGACTAAAGGAAAAATTCAGTTTAGGGTTTAAAACCCTAATGCTGATTGCATGGAAAAGCTCAGTTTAGGGTTTAAAACCCTAATGCTGGCTGAATGGAAAAAAGTTCAGTTTAGGGTTTAAAATCCTAATGCTGACTAAAGGAAAAGTTCAGTTTTGGGTTTAAAACCCTAATGATGACTGAAGGGAAAATTCAGTTTAGGGTTTAAAACCCTAATGCTGATTGCATGGAAAAGCTCAGTTTAGGGTTTAAAATCCTAATGCTGGCTGAATGGAAAAAAGTTCACTTTAGGGTTTAAAACCTTAATGCTGACTAAAGGAAAAATTCAGTTTAGGGTTTAAAACCCTAATGCTGATTGCATGGAAAAGCTCAGTTTAGGGTTTAAAACCCTAATGCTGGCTGAAAGGAAAAAAGTTCAATTTAGGGTTTAAAACCCTAATGCTAACTAAAGGAAAAATTCAGTTCAGGGTTTAAAACCCTAATGCTGATTGCATGGAAAAGCTCAGTTTAGGGTTTAAAACCCTAATGCTGGCTGAAAGGAAAGAGTTCAGTTTAGGGTTTAAAACCCTAATGCTGACTGCATGGAAAAGCTCAGTTTAGGGTTTAAAACCCTAATGCTGGCTGAAAGGAAAAAAGTTTAGTTTAGGGTTTAAAACCCTAATGCTGACTAAAGGAAAAATTCAGTTTAGGGTTTAAAACCCTAATGCTAATTGCATGGAAAAGCTCAGTTTAGGGTTTAAAACCCTAATGCTGGCTGAATGGAAAAAAGTTCAGTGTAGGGTTTAAAACCCTAATGCTGACTAAAGGAAAAATTCAGTTTAGGGTTTAAAATCCAAATGCTGACTGCATGGAAAAGCTCAGTTTATGGTTTAAAACCCTAATGCTGGCTGAATGGAAAAAGTTCAGTTTAGGGTTTAAAACCCTAATGCTGACTAAAAGGAAAATTCAGTTTAGGGTTTAAAACCCTAATGCTGATTGCATGGAAAAGCTCAGTTTAAGGTTTAAAATACTAATGCTGGCTGAATGGAAAAAAGTTCAGTTTAGGGTTTAAAACCCTAATGCTGACTGAAGGAAAAGTTCAGTTTAGGGTTTAAAACCCTAATGCTGACTGAAGGAAAAATTCAGTTTAGGGTTTAAAACCCTAATGCTGATTGCATAGAAAAGGTCAGTCTAGGGTTTAAAACCCTAATGCTGGCTGAATGGAAAAAAGTTCAGTTTAGGGTTTAAAACCCTAATGCTGACTAAAGGAAAAATTCAGTTTAGGGTTTAAAACCCTAATGCTGATTGCATGGAAAAGCTCAGTTTAGGGTTTAAAACCCTAATGCTGGCTGAATGGAAAAAATTCAGTTTAGGGTTTAAAACCCTAATGCTGACTAAAGGAAAAGTTCAGTTTAGGGTTTAAAACCCTAATGATGACTGAAGGGAAAATTCAGTTTAGCGTTTAAAACCCTAATGCTGATTGCATGGAAAAGCTCAGTTTAGGGTTTAAAACCCTAATGCTGGCTGAATGGAAAAAAGTTCACTTTAGGGTTTAAAACCCTAATGCTGACTAAAGGAAAAATTCAGTTTAGGGTTTAAAACCCTAATGCTGATTGCATGGAAAAGCTCAGTTTAGGGTTTAAAACCCTAATGCTGGCTGAAAGGAAAAAAGTTCAGTTTAGGGTTTAAAAGCCTAATGCTGACTAAAGGAAAAATTCAATTCAGGGTTTAAAACCCTAATGCTGGCTGAAAGGAAAGAGTTCAGTTTAGGGTTTAAAACCCTAATGTTGATTAAATGAAAAAGGTCAGTTTAGGGTTTAAAACCCTAATGCTGACTGCATGGAAAAGCTCAGTTTAGGGTTTAAAACCCTAATGCTGGCTGAAAGGAAAAGTTCAGTTTAGGGTTTAAAACCCTAATACTAATTGCATGGAAAAGCTCAGTTTAGGGTTTAAAACCCTAATGCTGGCTGAATGGAAAAAAGTTCAGTGTAGGGTTTAAAACCCTAATGCTGACTAAAGGAAAAATTCAGTTTAGGGTTTAAAACCCTAATGCTGATTGCATGGAAAAGCTCAGTTTATGGTTTAAAACCCTAATGCTGGCTGAATGGAAAAAGTTCAGTTTAGGGTTTAAAACCCTAATGCTGACTAAAAGGAAAATTCAGTTTAGGGTTTAAAACCCTAATGCTGATTGCATGGAAAAGCTCAGTTTAAGGTTTAAAACACTAATGCTGGCTGAATGGAAAAAAGTTCAGTTTAAGGTTTAAAACCCTAATGCTGACTAAAGGAAAAGTTCAGTTTAGGGTTTAAAACCCTAATGCTGACTGAAGGAAAAATTCAGTTTAGGGTTTAAAACCCTAATGCTGATTGCATAGAAAAGCTCAGTTTAGGGTTTAAAACACAAATGCTGGCTGAATGGAAAAAAGTTCAGTTTAGGGTTTAAAACCCTAATGCTGACTAAAGGAAAAGTTCAGTTTAGGGTTTAAAACCCTAATGCTGATTGCATGGAAACGCTCAGTTTAGGGTTTAAAACCCTAATGCTGGCTGAATGGAAAAAAAGTTCAGTTTAGGGTTTAAAACCCTAATGCTGACTAAAAGAAAAGTTCAGTTTAGGGTTTAAAACCCTAATGATGACTGAAGGGAAAATTCAGTTTAGGGTTTAAAACCCTAATGCTGATTGCATGGAAAAGCTCAGTTTAGGGTTTAAAACCCTAATGCTGGCTGAAAAGAAAAAAGTTCAGTTTAGGGTTTAAAACCCTAATGCTGACTAAAGGAAAAATTCAGTTTAGGGTTTAAAATCCTAATGCTGACTGCATGGAAAAGCTCAGTTTATGGTTTAAAACCCTAATGCTGACTGAATGGAAAAAGTTCAGTTTAGGGTTTAAAACCCTAATGCTGACTAAAAGGAAAATTCAGTTTAGGGTTTAAAACCCTAATGCTGATTGCATGGAAAAGCTCAGTTTAAGGTTTAAAATACTAATGCTGGCTGAATGGAAAAAAGTTCAGTTTAGGGTTTAAAACCCTAATGCTGACTAAAGGAAAAGTTCAGTTTAGGGTTTAAAACCCTAATGCTGACTGAAGGAAAAATTCAGTTTAGGGTTTAAAACCCTAATGCTGACTAAAGGAAAAATTCAGTTTAGGGTTTAAAACCCTAATGCTGACTGCATGGAAAAGCTCAGTTTATGGTTTAAAACCCTAATGCTGGCTGAATGGAAAAAGTTCAGTTTAGGGTTTAAAACCCTAATGCTGACTAAAAGGAAAATTCAGTTTAGGGTTTAAAACCCTAATGCTGATTGCATGGAAAAGCTCAGTTTAAGGTTTAAAACACTAATGCTGGCTGAATGGAAAAAAGTTCAGTTTAAGGTTTAAAACCCTAATGCTGACTAAAGGAAAAGTTCAGTTTAGGGTTTAAAACCCTAATGCTGACTGAAGGAAAAATTCAGTTTAGGGTTTAAAACCCTAATGCTGATTGCATAGAAAAGCTCAGTTTAGGGTTTAAAACACAAATGCTGGCTGAATGGAAAAAAGTTCAGTTTAGGGTTTAAAACCCTAATGCTGACTAAAGGAAAAGTTCAGTTTAGGGTTTAAAACCCTAATGCTGACTAAAGGAAAAATTCAGTTTAGGGTTTAAAACCCTAATGCTGACTGCATGGAAAAGCTCAGTTTATGGTTTAAAACCCTAATGCTGGCTGAATGGAAAAAGTTCAGTTTAGGGTTTAAAACCCTAATGCTGACTAAAGGAAAAATTCAGTTTAGGGTTTAAAACCCTAATGCTGATTGCATGGAAAAGCTCAGTTTAGGGTTTAAAACCCTAATGCTGGCTGAATGGAAAAAAGTTCAGTTTAGGGTTTAAAATCCTAATGCTGACTAAAGGAAAAGTTCAGTTTAGGGTTTAAAACCCTAATGATGACTGAAGGGAAAATTCAGTTTAGGGTTTAAAACCCTAATGCTGATTGCATGGAAAAGCTCAGTTTAGGGTTTAAAACCCAAATGCTGGCTGAATGGAAAAAAGTTCAGTTTAGGGTTTAAAACCCTAATGCTGACTAAAGGAAAAATTCAGTTTAGGGTTTAAAACCCTAATGCTGATTGCATGGAAAAGCTCAGTTTAGGGTTTAAAACCCTAATGCTGGCTGAATGGAAAAAAGTTCAGTTTAGGGTTTAAAATCCTAATGCTGACTAAAGGAAAAGTTCAGTTTAGGGTTTAAAACCCTAATGATGACTGAAGGGAAAATTCAGTTTAGGGTTTAAAACCCTAATGCTGATTGCATGGAAAAGCTCAGTTTAGGGTTTAAAACCCTAATGCTGGCTGAATGGAAAAAAGTTCACTTTAGGGTTTAAAACCCTAATGCTGACTAAAGGAAAAATTCAGTTTAGGGTTTAAAACCCTAATGCTGATTGCATGGAAAAGCTCAGTTTAGGGTTTAAAACCCTAATGCTGGCTGAAAGGAAAAAAGTTCAGTTTAGGGTTTAAAACCCTAATGCTAACTAAAGGAAAAATTCAGTTCAGGGTTTAAAACCCTAATGCTGATTGCATGGAAAAGCTCAGTTTAGGGTTTAAAACCCTAATGCTGGCTGAAAGGAAAGAGTTCAGTTTAGGGTTTAAAACCCTAATGCTGACTGCATGGAAAAGCTCAGTTTAGGGTTTAAAACCCTAATGCTGGCTGAAAGGAAAAAAGTTTAGTTTAGGGTTTAAAACCCTAATGCTGACTAAAGGAAAAATTCAGTTTAGGGTTTAAAACCCTAATGCTAATTGCATGGAAAAGCTCAGTTTAGGGTTTAAAACCCTAATGCTGGCTGAATGGAAAAAAGTTCAGTGTAGGGTTTAAAACCCTAATGCTGACTAAAGGAAAAATTCAGTTTAGGGTTTAAAATCCAAATGCTGACTGCATGGAAAAGCTCAGTTTATGGTTTAAAACCCTAATGCTGGCTGAATGGAAAAAGTTCAGTTTAGGGTTTAAAACCCTAATGCTGACTAAAAGGAAAATTCAGTTTAGGGTTTAAAACCCTAATGCTGATTGCATGGAAAAGCTCAGTTTAAGGTTTAAAATACTAATGCTGGCTGAATGGAAAAAAGTTCAGTTTAGGGTTTAAAACCCTAATGCTGACTGAAGGAAAAGTTCAGTTTAGGGTTTAAAACCCTAATGCTGACTGAAGGAAAAATTCAGTTTAGGGTTTAAAACCCTAATGCTGATTGCATAGAAAAGGTCAGTCTAGGGTTTAAAACCCTAATGCTGGCTGAATGGAAAAAAGTTCAGTTTAGGGTTTAAAACCCTAATGCTGACTAAAGGAAAAATTCAGTTTAGGGTTTAAAACCCTAATGCTGATTGCATGGAAAAGCTCAGTTTAGGGTTTAAAACCCTAATGCTGGCTTAATGGAAAAAAATTCAGTTTAGGGTTTAAAACCCTAATGCTGACTAAAGGAAAAGTTCAGTTTAGGGTTTAAAACCCTAATAATGACTGAAGGGAAAATTCAGTTTAGCGTTTAAAACCCTAATGCTGATTGCATGGAAAAGCTCAGTTTAGGGTTTAAAACCCTAATGCTGGCTGAATGGAAAAAAGTTCACTTTAGGGTTTAAAACCCTAATGCTGACTAAAGGAAAAATTCAGTTTAGGGTTTAAAACCCTAATGCTGATTGCATGGAAAAGCTCAGTTTAGGGTTTAAAACCCTAATGCTGGCTGAAAGGAAAAAAGTTCAGTTTAGGGTTTAAAAGCCTAATGCTGACTAAAGGAAAAATTCAATTCAGGGTTTAAAACCCTAATGCTGGCTGAAAGGAAAGAGTTCAGTTTAGGGTTTAAAACCCTAATGTTGATTAAATGAAAAAGGTCAGTTTAGGGTTTAAAACCCTAATGCTGACTGCATGGAAAAGCTCAGTTTAGGGTTTAAAACCCTAATGCTGGCTGAAAGGAAAAAAGTTCAGTTTAGGGTTTAAAACCCTAATGCTAATTGCATGGAAAAGCTCAGTTTAGTGTTTAAAACCCTAATGCTGGCTGAATGGAAAAAAGTTCAGTGTAGGGTTTAAAACCCTAATGCTGACTAAAGGAAAAATTCAGTTTAGGGTTTAAAACCCTAATGCTGACTGCATGGAAAAGCTCAGTTTATGGTTTAAAACCCTAATGCTGGCTGAATGGAAAAAGTTCAGTTTAGGGTTTAAAACCCTAATGCTGACTAAAAGGAAAATTCAGTTTAGGGTTTAAAACCCTAATGCTGATTGCATGGAAAAGCTCAGTTTAAGGTTTAAAACACTAATGCTGGCTGAATGGAAAAAAGTTCAGTTTAAGGTTTAAAACCCTAATGCTGACTAAAGGAAAAGTTCAGTTTAGGGTTTAAAACCCTAATGCTGACTGAAGGAAAAATTAAGTTTAGGGTTTAAAACCCTAATGCTGATTGCATAGAAAAGCTCAGTTTAGGGTTTAAAACACAAATGCTGGCTGAATGGAAAAAAGTTCAGTTTAGGGTTTAAAACCCTAATGCTGACTAAAGGAAAAGTTCAGTTTAGGGTTTAAAACCCTAATGCTGATTGCATGGAAACGCTCAGTTTAGGGTTTAAAACCCTAATGCTGGCTGAATGGAAAAAAGTTTAGTTTAGGGTTTAAAACCCTAATGCTGACTAAAAGAAAAGTTCAGTTTAGGGTTTAAAACCCTAATGCTGACTGAAGGGAAAATTCAGTTTAGGGTTTAAAACCCTAATGCTGATTGCATGGAAAAGCTCAGTTTAGGGTTTAAAACCCTAATGCTGGCTGAATGGAAAAAAGTTCACTTTAGGGTTTAAAACCCTAATGCTGACTAAGGGAAAAATTCAGTTTAGGGTTTAAAAACCCTAATGCTGATTGCATAAAAAAGCTCAGTTTAGGGTTTAAAACCCTAATGCTGGCTGAAAAGAAAAAAGTTCAGTTTAGGGTTTAAAACCCTAATGCTGACTAAAGGAAAAATTCAGTTCAGGGTTTAAAACCCTAATGCTGATTGCATGGAAAAGCTCAGTTTAGGGTTTAAAACCCTAATGCTGGCTGAAAGGAAAGAGTTCAGTTTAGGGTTTAAAACCCTAATGCTGACTGCATGGAAAAGCTCAGTTTAGGGTTTAAAACCCTAATGCTGGCTGAAAGGAAAAAAGTTTAGTTTAGGGTTTAAAACCCTAATGCTGACTAAAGGAAAAATTCAGTTTAGGGTTTAAAACCCTAATGCTAATTGCATGGAAAAGCTCAGTTTAGGGTTTAAAACCCTAATGCTGGCTGAATGGAAAAAAGTTCAGTGTAGGGTTTAAAACCCTAATGCTGACTAAAGGAAAAATTCAGTTTAGGGTTTAAAACCCTAATGCTGAATTGCATGGAAAAGCTCAGTTTAGGGTTTAAAACCCTAATGCCGGCTGAATGGAAAAAAGTTCAGTGTAGGGTTTAAAACCCTAATGCTGACTAAAGGAAAAATTCAGTTTAGGGTTTAAAACCCTAATGCTGACTGCATGGAAAAGCTCAGTTTATGGTTTAAAACCCTAATGCTGGCTGAATGGAAAAAGTTCAGTTTAGGGTTTAAAACCCTAATGCTCACTAAAAGGAAAATTCAGTTTAGGGTTTAAAACCCTAATGCTGATTGCATGGAAAAGCTCAGTTTAAGGTTTAAAACACTAATGCTGGCTGAATGGAAAAAAGTTCAGTTTAAGGTTTAAAACCCTAATGTTGACTAAAGGAAAAGTTCAGTTTAGAGTTTAAAACCCTAATGCTGACTGAAGGAAAAATTTAGTTTAGGGTTTAAAACCTTAATGCTGATTGCATAGAAAAGCTCAGTTTAGGGTTTAAAACCCAAATGCTGGCTGAATGGAAAAAAGTTCAGTTTAGGGTTTAAAACCCTAATGCTGACTAAAGGAAAAATTCAGTTTAGGGTTTAAAACCCTAATGCTGATTGCATGGAAAAGCTCAGTTTAGGGTTTAAAACCCTAATGCTGGCTGAATGGAAAAAAGTTCAGTTTAGGGTTTAAAATCCTAATGCTGACTAAAGGAAAAGTTCAGTTTAGGGTTTAAAACCCTAATGATGACTGAAGGGAAAATTCAGTTTAGGGTTTAAAACCCTAATGCTGATTGCATGGAAAAGCTCAGTTTAGGGTTTAAAACCCTAATGCTGGCTGAATGGAAAAAAGTTCACTTTAGGGTTTAAAACCCTAATGCTGACTAAAGGAAAAATTCAGTTTAGGGTTTAAAACCCTAATGCTGATTGCATGGAAAAGCTCAGTTTAGGGTTTAAAACCCTAATGCTGGCTGAAAGGAAAAAAGTTCAGTTTAGGGTTTAAAACCCTAATGCTAACTAAAGGAAAAATTCAGTTCAGGGTTTAAAACCCTAATGCTGATTGCATGGAAAAGCTCAGTTTAGGGTTTAAAACCCTAATGCTGGCTGAAAGGAAAGAGTTCAGTTTAGGGTTTAAAACCCTAATGCTGACTGCATGGAAAAGCTCAGTTTAGGGTTTAAAACCCTAATGCTGGCTGAAAGGAAAAAAGTTTAGTTTAGGGTTTAAAACCCTAATGCTGACTAAAGGAAAAATTCAGTTTAGGGTTTAAAACCCTAATGCTAATTGCATGGAAAAGCTCAGTTTAGGGTTTAAAACCCTAATGCTGGCTGAATGGAAAAAAGTTCAGTGTAGGGTTTAAAACCCTAATGCTGACTAAAGGAAAAATTCAGTTTAGGGTTTAAAATCCAAATGCTGACTGCATGGAAAAGCTCAGTTTATGGTTTAAAACCCTAATGCTGGCTGAATGGAAAAAGTTCAGTTTAGGGTTTAAAACCCTAATGCTGACTAAAAGGAAAATTCAGTTTAGGGTTTAAAACCCTAATGCTGATTGCATGGAAAAGCTCAGTTTAAGGTTTAAAATACTAATGCTGGCTGAATGGAAAAAAGTTCAGTTTAGGGTTTAAAACCCTAATGCTGACTGAAGGAAAAGTTCAGTTTAGGGTTTAAAACCCTAATGCTGACTGAAGGAAAAATTCAGTTTAGGGTTTAAAACCCTAATGCTGATTGCATAGAAAAGGTCAGTCTAGGGTTTAAAACCCTAATGCTGGCTGAATGGAAAAAAGTTCAGTTTAGGGTTTAAAACCCTAATGCTGACTAAAGGAAAAATTCAGTTTAGGGTTTAAAACCCTAATGCTGATTGCATGGAAAAGCTCAGTTTAGGGTTTAAAACCCTAATGCTGGCTGAATGGAAAAAAATTCAGTTTAGGGTTTAAAACCCTAATGCTGACTAAAGGAAAAGTTCAGTTTAGGGTTTAAAACCCTAATGATGACTGAAGGGAAAATTCAGTTTAGCGTTTAAAACCCTAATGCTGATTGCATGGAAAAGCTCAGTTTAGGGTTTAAAACCCTAATGCTGGCTGAATGGAAAAAAGTTCACTTTAGGGTTTAAAACCCTAATGCTGACTAAAGGAAAAATTCAGTTTAGGGTTTAAAACCCTAATGCTGATTGCATGGAAAAGCTCAGTTTAGGGTTTAAAACCCTAATGCTGGCTGAAAGGAAAAAAGTTCAGTTTAGGGTTTAAAAGCCTAATGCTGACTAAAGGAAAAACTCAATTCAGGGTTTAAAACCCTAATGCTGGCTGAAAGGAAAGAGTTCAGTTTAGGGTTTAAAACCCTAATGTTGATTAAATGAAAAAGGTCAGTTTAGGGTTTAAAACCCTAATGCTGACTGCATGGAAAAGCTCAGTTTAGGGTTTAAAACCCTAATGCTGGCTGAAAGGAAAAAAGTTCAGTTTAGGGTTTAAAACCCTAATGCTAATTGCATGGAAAAGCTCAGTTTAGGGTTTAAAACCCTAATGCTGGCTGAATGGAAAAAAGTTCAGTGTAGGGTTTAAAA
The DNA here is from genome assembly GCF_000715075.1 of Nicotiana tabacum. Taxonomy (NCBI): domain Eukaryota; kingdom Viridiplantae; phylum Streptophyta; class Magnoliopsida; order Solanales; family Solanaceae; genus Nicotiana; species Nicotiana tabacum. Next base: position 75,953,200 of record NC_134086.1, on the reverse strand, counting down.
CCCTAATGCTGACTAAAGGAAAAATTCAGTTTAGGGTTTAAAACCCTAATGCTGACTGCATGGAAAAGCTCAGTTTATGGTTTAAAACCCTAATGCTGGCTGAATGGAAAAAGTTCAGTTTAGGGTTTAAAACCCTAATGCTGACTAAAAGGAAAATTCAGTTTAGGGTTTAAAACCCTAATGCTGATTGCATGGAAAAGCTCAGTTTAAGGTTTAAAACACTAATGCTGGCTGAATGGAAAAAAGTTCAGTTTAAGGTTTAAAACCCTAATGCTGACTAAAGGAAAAGTTCAGTTTAGGGTTTAAAACCCTAATGCTGACTGAAGGAAAAATTAAGTTTAGGGTTTAAAACCCTAATGCTGATTGCATAGAAAAGCTCAGTTTAGGGTTTAAAACACAAATGCTGGCTGAATGGAAAAAAGTTCAGTTTAGGGTTTAAAACCCTAATGCTGACTAAAGGAAAAGTTCAGTTTAGGGTTTAAAACCCTAATGCTGATTGCATGGAAACGCTCAGTTTAGGGTTTAAAACCCTAATGCTGGCTGAATGGAAAAAAGTTCAGTTTAGGGTTTAAAACCCTAATGCTGACTAAAAGAAAAGTTCAGTTTAGGGTTTAAAACCCTAATGATGACTGAAGGGAAAATTCAGTTTAGGGTTTAAAACCCTAATGCTGATTGCATGGAAAAGCTCAGTTTAGGGTTTAAAACCCTAATGCTGGCTGAATGGAAAAAAGTTCACTTTAGGGTTTAAAACCCTAATGCTGACTAAGGGAAAAATTCAGTTTAGGGTTTAAAACCCTAATGCTGATTGCATAAAAAAGCTCAGTTTAGGGTTTAAAACCCTAATGCTGGCTGAAAAGAAAAAAGTTCAGTTTAGGGTTTAAAACCCTAATGCTGACTAAAGGAAAAATTCAGTTCAGGGTTTAAAACCCTAATGCTGATTGCATGGAAAAGCTCAGTTTAGGGTTTAAAACCCTAATGCTGGCTGAAAGGAAAGAGTTCAGTTTAGGGTTTAAAACCCTAATGCTGACTGCATGGAAAAGCTCAGTTTAGGGTTTAAAACCCTAATGCTGGCTGAAAGGAAAAAAGTTTAGTTTAGGGTTTAAAACCCTAATGCTGACTAAAGGAAAAATTCAGTTTAGGGTTTAAAACCCTAATGCTAATTGCATGGAAAAGCTCAGTTTAGGGTTTAAAACCCTAATGCTGGCTGAATGGAAAAAAGTTCAGTGTAGGGTTTAAAACCCTAATGCTGACTAAAGGAAAAATTCAGTTTAGGGTTTAAAACCCTAATGCTGACTGCATGGAAAAGCTCAGTTTATGGTTTAAAACCCTAATGCTGGCTGAATGGAAAAAGTTCAGTTTAGGGTTTAAAACCCTAATGCTGACTAAAAGGAAAATTCAGTTTAGGGTTTAAAACCCTAATGCTGATTGCATGGAAAAGCTCAGTTTAAGGTTTAAAACACTAATGCTGGCTGAATGGAAAAAAGTTCAGTTTAAGGTTTAAAACCCTAATGCTGACTAAAGGAAAAGTTCAGTTTAGGGTTTAAAACCCTAATGCTGACTGAAGGTAAAATTCAGTTTAGGGTTTAAAACCCTAATGCTGATTGCATAGAAAAGCTCAGTTTAGGGTTTAAAACACAAATGCTGGCTGAATGGAAAAAAGTTCAGTTTAGGGTTTAAAACCCTAATGCTGACTAAAGGAAAAGTTCAGTTTAGGGTCTAAAACCCTAATGCTGATTGCATGGAAAAGCTCAGTTTAGGGTTTAAAACCCTAATGCTGGCTGAAAGGAAAAAAGTTCAGTTTAGGGTTTAAAACCCTAATGCTGACTAAAGGAAAAATTCAGTTCAGGGTTTAAAACCCTAATGCTGATTGCATGGAAAAGCTCAGTTTAGGGTTTAAAACCTTAATGCTGGCTGAAAGGAAAGAGTTTAGTTTAGGGTTTAAAACCCTAATGTTGATTAAATGAAAAAGGTCAGTTTAGGGTTTAAAACCCTAATGCTGGCTGAATGGAAAAAAGTTCAGTTTAGGGTTTAAAACCCTAATGCTGACTAAAAGAAAAGTTCAGTTTAGGGTTTAAAACCCTAATTATGACTGAAGGGAAAATTCAGTTTAGGGTTTAAAACCCTAATGCTGATTGCATGGAAAAGCTCAGTTTAGGGTTTAAAACCCTACTGCTGGCTGAATGGAAAAAAGTTCAGTTTAGGGTTTAAAACCCTAATGCTGACTAAAGGAAAAATTCAGTTTAGGGTTTAAAACCCTAATGCTGATTGCATGAAAAAGCTCAGTTTAGGGTTTAAAACCCTAATGCTAGCTGAAAAGAAAAAAGTTCAGTTTAGGGTTTAAAACCCTAATGCTGACTAAAGGAAAAATTCAGTTCAGGGTTTAAAACCCTAATGCTGATTGCATGGAAAAGCTCAGTTTAGGGTTTAAAACCCTAATGCTGGCTGAAAGGAAAGAGTTCAGTTTAGGGTTTAAAACCCTAATGCTGACTGCATGGAAAAGCTCAGTTTAGGGTTTAAAACCCTAATGCTGGCTGAAAGGAAAAAAGTTTAGTTTAGGGTTTAAAACCCTAATGCTGACTAAAGGAAAAATTCAGTTTAGGGTTTAAAACCCTAATGCTAATTGCATGGAAAAGCTCAGTTTAGGGTTTAAAACCCTAATGCTGGCTGAATGGAAAAAAGTTCAGTGTAGGGTTTAAAACCCTAATGCTGACTAAAGGAAAAATTCAGTTTAGGGTTTAAAACCCTAATGCTGACTGCATGGAAAAGCTCAGTTTATGGTTTAAAACCCTAATGCTGGCTGAATGGAAAAAGTTCAGTTTAGGGTTTAAAACCCTAATGCTGACTAAAAGGAAAATTCAGTTTAGGGTTTAAAACCCTAATGCTGATTGCATGGAAAAGCTCAGTTTAAGGTTTAAAATACTAATGCTGGCTGAATGGAAAAAAGTTCAGTTTAGGGTTTAAAACCCTAATGCTGACTAAAGGAAAAGTTCAGTTTAGGGTTTAAAACCCTAATGCTGACTGAAGGAAAAATTTCAGTTTAGGGTTTAAAACCCTAATGCTGATTGCATAGAAAAGCTCAGTTTAGGGTTTAAAACCCTAATGCTGGCTGAATGGAAAAAAGTTCAGTTTAGGGTTTAAAACCCTAATGCTGACTAAAGGAAAAATTCAGTTTAGGGTTTAAAACCCTAATGCTGATTGCATGGAAAAGCTCAGTTTAGGGTTTAAAACCCTAATGCTGGCTGAATGGAAAAAAGTTCAGTTTAGGGTTTAAAACCCTAATGCTAACTAAAGGAAAAGTTCAGTTTAGGGTTTAAAACCCTAATGATGACTGAAGGGAAAATTCAGTTTAGCGTTTAAAACCCTAATGCTGATTGCATGGAAAAGCTCAGTTTAGGGTTTAAAACCCTAATGCTGGCTGAATGGAAAAAAGTTCACTTTAGGGTTTAAAACCCTAATGCTGACTAAAGGAAAAATTCAGTTTAGGGTTTAAAACCCTAATGCTGATTGCATGGAAAAGCTCAGTTTAGGGTTTAAAACCCTAATGCTGGCTGAAAGGAAAAAAGTTCAGTTTAGGGTTTAAAAGCCTAATGCTGACTAAAGGAAAAATTCAATTCAGGGTTTAAAACCCTAATGCTGGCTGAAAGGAAAGAGTTCAGTTTAGGGTTTAAAACCCTAATGTTGATTAAATGAAAAAGGTCAGTTTAGGGTTTAAAACCCTAATGCTGACTGCATGGAAAAGCTCAGTTTAGGGTTTAAAACCCTAATGCTGGCTGAAAGGAAAAAAGTTCAGTTTAGGGTTTAAAACCCTAATGCTGACTAAAGGAAAAATTCAGTTTAGGGTTTAAAACCCTAATGCTAATTGCATGGAAAAGCTCAGTTTAGGGTTTAAAACCCTAATGCTGGCTGAATGGAAAAAAAGTTCAGTTTAGGGTTTAAAACCCTAATGCTGACTAAAGGAAAAATTCAGTTTAGGGTTTAAAACCCTAATGCTGATTGCATGGAAAAGCTTAGTTTAGGGTTTAAAACCCTAATGTTGGCTGAATGGAAAAAAGTTCAGTTTAGGGTTTAAAACCCCAATGCTGATTAAAGGAAAAAGGTCAGTTTAGGGTTTAAAACCCTAATGCTGACTGCATGGAAAAGCTCAGTTTAGGGTTTAAAACCCTAATGCTGGCTGAAAGGAAAAAAGTTCAGTTTAGGGTTTAAAACCCTAATGCTGACTAAAGGAAAAATTCAGTTTAGGGTTTAAAACCCTAATGCTGATTGCATGGAAAAGCTTAGTTTAGGGTTTAAAACCCTAATGCTGGCTGAATGGAAAAAAGTTCAGTTTAGAGTTTTATAACCCTAATGCTGATTAAAGGAAAAAGTTCAGTTCAGGGTTTAAAACCCTAATGCTGTTTGGCTGGGGACAAAGTTCGAGAATACGAAGCGACCTCTTTTTTTTGAATTTTCTTGTTTTAGTAGAAGATAAAAGGGAGTTTCGTGGAAACTTACCTTTCGAGTGAATTCCTTATTACCAAAATATTTCTTGTACCCATGTACCTTCTTCTTTGGGCGACACCTGCTTCTTGCACGGTTGTCTTGGGTTACACCTGTTTCAACTTTTCAAACAAAGAGCAATTGTTAGTTCGGAAATGACGGTCGGTTTGGTGACCTTGATCGTTCCCGGTTGCTTTGTTGCGTCTTTATTTCTGTTGTGAAGTCCCGCCATTGATTTGATTCATATGCTGAAACCCTTTAGACCGCTCAGGCTTGTATTTCCAGATTCTGTGATGATTTGCCTCGTAAGGCCCTTTTTCTTTTCTTTTTTTTTGTCCCGTTTTGCTTGGAGGTTCTCAACGGGGATTTTATTGGAGGTATTTTGTGGGGATTTGTACAAAGGAAACCCTATGGGGGAATATTTACAAAGTGGATTCTTTGTGTGGATTTTTGTACAATGGGGCATGTTGGGGATTCTTTTTGAAGCGGGCTTTCTAAGCTTGGTTGGGGTAAGCTTGTTGGGGAATTTTTATAAAGGGACTCGTTGGGGATGTGCTGGGGAAATTCCAACGGGGATTTTTTTTATTTTATTTTATTTTTTTTTATATATATTGGGGAGACTTTGTGGGGGATTGTACAAAGGGAGACTCTGTGGGGATTCGTTCGAAGGCGGACTTGCTGGGGGAAATTTCTCTTTTTCCTCTTTACTTTGAACGCCATCAAACATCATGATTCATCAAGCTTGGACAAACGTACCAACGAAACGAGGCGTTTTCCTTCATGAAATGGAATTCCGTTCAACCAAACCTGCCACCTGTCCTTTCCGGTACATCTAGAACTTGGGCTTAAACATAAAAGAGATTCGAAGAAAAACAAAGAAAAGATAAAACGAATTTCAGAAAAGGAGTGCCCCTTTCGGGACGAGAAAGACTTATCTAAGGAAGATAATGCTGGCTTTAAATTGCATGACATGCTCTTTGGACTGGACGCCTGACTTTCCATGAGCTTGCGTTTCCCTCAACCAGAACGGATCTGTGATTCCAAACCTGGTGGAACTTTGCCGAAACCTCCTTGGGTGGGGTCACTCTTTCGGCCAACATCGCCCTTTGCGGGTTTTCGCCGGCTGACCTCTTTCATTTCTCTTCCTGTCATCGCTTGATAGCACTCTTTGTGAGTTTTTACTAAACAAGCTCTCTCATTTTGGTTTCTCTACTCCCGTCGCCTCGTGGTGCCCGAAGGTTTTCACCGACGAGACTCTCTCATTTTATCTCTCTCAATTCAGAGTGTGCCGGTCTCCATTTGTGACACGTATTGGTTTCCCACTATCTTTGGTAATTGATCTGAAGGCTTGTGCTTGGTAAAGAGAGGTAGATGATACTAACTTCTAAACTGCTCGACGTGCCCCGGTTTCAATTTCAGGGTGAATGGGATTTTATTGTTGGTGTGACTGAACCTTAGGGAGAGGCTGCCTACGTATCCTTTCGGAATCAAGTCAAACGTAGTTCAGGCTCAATCAATTGTTGGTTTTTTTTCTTTTTTTTTCTTTTTTTTTCGGAGCATCAGGGATTTTTTTTTTGATCCTCAAACCTAACTGCAATGGCTAGTTGTGTGGGACTTAACCTTTCCAACTTTATTTTGCCTTTGTAGGCCTTTCTTTTCTGTCTTCTTTCTTCCAATTTCAATTTTAGAGCATTTGAGGGTACATTGGTTTCTTCGACTTTGCTGAGGCGATTAGCCATGTGAAACTCAACCCTTTCAACTTCAATTGCCTTTATAGGCGCTTTAATTTGATTTTATCCTTCCAAGAGTTTTGATTCCTGAGCATCGGCCACCATGGCCAGTTGAGGTCGACTTGATGCACCTGCTGAGGCTGTGTGCCTTTTGCACATTAGCGTGTATCAAACGAAAGCCCTGTAAATCAGTCTTGCCAATCTTTCTTTGTCTTGGTTTCGGAATAGTGTTAGACCAAAAGGGATTCAAAGAGAAACAAATAATTGAATGGAGAAAGAGTTTAAAAACTAGAAGTGTCCCTTTCGGGCAAAGGAGAGAAGGACTTATTTGGAGTGCATGCGGACTTCAATGAACATGACATGCCTTTTGAACTGGATGCATGATCTGTGTAAACCGTCCGACTCTCAAAAATTCATCACAACTATGCCTTGAATACCGAGGAACCTTGCCAGGACTCTATTGATGCTGATGGCTGTGAGGATCTTGTTTTCGATCACGGGCGCCCTTTGTGGGTTTTCACGAGCTGGCATTTTTCATTTTATTTCTTGCCATCTCCTTATAGTGCTCGTGTGGGTTTGCATTAACAAGACTTCTCATTTTGATTTTCTCTGCTTACCGTCGCCTTACAGTGCCCATGTGGGTTTTCACCAATAAGACTCTCTCATTTTATTCTTCTCATTTTGTTGTATCAGACCCAAATAAATCCATCCTCCCATTTTGAACCGCTTTGCCGATTGATTAGAAGGACTTGAACAAGGTTTGGGGTGAAAAGAATTTGGATTGAACTACAACTTTGGAACCTTTTGGGCGGGATTATTGCTGAATCGTTATAACTTCTGCCCCAGTTTCACTTTTGGGGGACTTCTTGGATTTTTGTTTTGGTGTGACTGAACCCCCAGGAGAGGTTGCTTACGTATCCTTTCGGAATCAAGTCAAACGTAGTTCAGGCTCTTTTATTTTTTTGCACTTTTTTTTTCCTAATTTGCTTTTTTGTATATATATTTTCTTATTTTTCCAATTCTTTCTTCTTCTTTTTTCATTTTTCTTTTTCATTTCAATTTTTTTTTCATTTTATTTTCAATAATATTTTTTGGTTCCAAAGAGGGTAATCAAAGAAGAGTAACCACCTCAAATGGGTTTTGCAAAGGGTTGATAGTGTTTGGGTAGCGAGAATGAAAGCCTTCATCATCTCAACCGAAAAAGATTTTATTATATAAAGGATCCAACATAGTACCTTTTGACTGCATTTGCATTGACAGTTATTTCAAGGACATTTCCTTCAATGTGTCCCAAGTACAACGCACTCTTTCTGGCAGTACTCTTGTTGTAATGTATGGACCTTTCCAATTTCGGGAATCAATTTTCCTTCAGTTGTTCCAACTCTTTATCTTGTTTCCTTAAGTTATTCTTCATGGTGACCCAATTCTTGATTCATTATTTCGAGGTCTAACAGAGTTTTAAGATCCGGGCATTAAGTCCGCAAGCATGTCATATTATTGAAATCTACATTTAACATAACTAAAAGAGAATGAGAAAATTGACAAGATTTAAGAAAAGAGACATTCCGGGAAAATGAAATATCAATTTCATTTGATTTTCTTTTTTTGATTTTTTTTGATTTTTTTTTATGATATTTATTTTTTATTTTTATTTTTTGAAGATAGAAGGGTTTACATTGGAAAGTAAGACAATAAAGTAAAACATCTGGATCACACCCTGAGACAATCCAGATGCAGAAAGGATAGCAAGACTGGCTACCGAGACTCCCGTCTGATGGGGAACTTTCAAGCTTGACAATCGTTTTTTGGCTTTTCTTCTGTCTCGGCAATGGCAGCAATAGCCTTCAGTGCCGGATCAAATTCCTCAGCTTCACATATCATTCCATCTATTGGCCCATTTGTGAGAGTAGGCAGGGGAATGTTCATCATATTAGGAACCTTTTCGTCCCGGTGAACGATCTTTCAGCTTCAATCAAATCCTCAACTGCTATTTTGAGGGTCTAATGACCAACAGTCCTTTGTATCGTGCCCCACTGCTCCAGAGTGGTATTCACATCTTGTATCAGCTCGATGCGGGGAGGGGGGACTTGGTGTTTGGCCGATTTGGGGCCACTGGCTGCAGCAGACTTCGCCTGACTAGCTTTTGGAACAAGCCTGAGTATGATTCACCAATAGAGGTGAACTGATTCCTTTTGAAAGACTCTCTTGGGTGAGGATTGTACTGATGAACATTTGATTGGGGGATTATATGGAGCTTGGTAAGGATGGGCGTTTCTGGGAGGTGGAGCTCAGTTTTGTGTATAATGTTGTGGCCGCGTGCAAGGCTGCTCATCACTGCATACCAACAAAACCAATCACCTGAACAGAACCTGGCTAATTTACTCACACACACAACCTTGTTAATTTTGAAGCATTTAACATATAGGAAATCGCAAGATGGGATGCAATGCACCTAAACAGTTAAACGCTTTTATCATGTGTTTGAACGGGTTGCATGTTTCATCCCGACCCTAAACTAGCCCTCTTCACTATGTACCTTTTTTCTTTTATTCTTGCCTCTCTTTAGTCAATCTTGATCTTGTTTTTGCCGCTCTTTTATTTTTTGCACTCTCTTTTTTTTCTTTTTTCCTTTTTGTTTTTTTTCTCTTTTCTTTTTCACTCGATTTTCTTTTTCCTTTTCTTTCAGTTTGTTTTTCTTTTCTCAATTTATTTTTATAGCTATGATCGAATCCGATGGAGATTGCCTACGTATCATGACCCCGCATGAATCAGATCTTGCGTAGTTCGGGCCGAATGAAAGGTAAAAGCAATGAAACACATTTTTTTTTCATAATAAAAAATTGGGTTTCAACACTCACAAAATGCAACCGAACGGTTATTTTTTGCAGACGTGGCCCCTTCCAAATTTCACATGAATTTTGAGGCCGGGGAGGATCATTTCACAAACTTGTCCGTTCTTTTACGAAAATAACCTTTCGACAACTGAAAGATACTCTAAGGCTACTTCGGCAAGAACGGTTGAAGACGCGACCGAAGCTGGCTCGGCTTATTATGACAAAATTCAAACGGTATTCACCCGACCGCTGACCCTTTGTTTTTTTTTGGTTTTTTTTTCAAATTACAATAAAAACCTGGTGTTGCAAACACGACCCTTCAGCGCCTCGGGGCGAAGGTTTTTTAAGGCTGTGTGGGTCAACTGGATAAAAAATACTAAACAAGATCCAAAGGTGGCTGTTTATGCAAAGTCAGCCTTCCGGCGTCCCTTTCGGGAACATTCGGCTATTTATGACAAAACAGCATCACCTGACTTATTTATGACTCTTTTTATCGTTTTTCAAATTAGAAAACTCAATATTGCCAACACGGCCTTTCAACGCCTCGGTGATGAAGATTTTAAGGTTGTGTGAGTCAACTGGACCAAACCTTAAAAATGACCCAAAGGTGGTTGTTTATGCAAAGTCAGCATTCCGGTGTCTCTTTCGGGAACATTATTATCATTTATTTTTATGGAATTGCAACGTCGTGAACATGCATCTCGAACCACGTCACAATCAATGCACCCGTGGTCGTCGACACATTTTGACTCCGTTGAGATTCGGATTTGGGTCACATCAATGTGCACCCGTGTTTAAGAAGGTTAAATTATTAAAGGTGCGCCTAAAGCAACTAGCGTATTGTTATTTTGGGAAGGCCGTAAAATTCGCTAAATGGCCTGTCCCGAGTTCTAAGTATTTTAATATATACATTTAGAGGGCCCCGCAGCTTGTGCATTTTTGTTTGTCGAGGCTCGTCTCATTTTTATTTAAAAGGATAAACCAACAGTGACTATATTTTCTATTAACTTCATATCTAAAATAAAAGAAAATTTCTTAATTATTTACATGCTGAAAAACGTAACTTATTTATTAAGTCACGACTAATGTGAACGGAAAATTGCGATCGCGTTTGTACAAGGAAAAACTGCTTTAATTCTACATTCTATTATTTACTAATACTAGAGCATGAGATAGATACACAATAATATCAAAACAAATTAATTCAACTAACATTATTAGATGAAGAAGTTATACATATGCAATCCATTACTTATTAATAAATCGACTACATTTTTATATAAAGAAAGGAAAATTATATTCAAACAACAAATCTAAACAGTTCGGATTCAACAGGAACAAAGCCTGATTAATATTTCATTTTTTGCTTCAAGCCGAGATTGTACAAATGTGTACCTGGAAACAGCAGTACAAGAACAAAAGAAGTAGGAGTCAGCGACAGTAATAACGCGGCAACAGCAGGTTCAGCAACACCGCAAAACCAGTAAAAACCAGTAGAATAACCCAGTAACAGATTGAAAACTCAACAGTGCAAAAGTACAATCGCAGTCAAAGCAGAAGAGAGAAAAGATACGAGATGCAGTAGTTTCTGACTTTTGAATAACACTCGAAGAAAAGCAAACAGAATTGTTCGAGTGAAAGTTCAAATTGTCTTTCTCTTTTACTATCACAAACTCTCTCCAAGTATAAAAGTATGTCGACTCTCAAGTGTAAAAAGAATCTGTCAACTCTCTCTAAAAATCCTCTCAATAATATTCAACTCTTTTTCTCTCCCCCCAAAAATCTAAAAAAATCTCTCTTAAAACTCTCAAGTCTCCCTCCCAATGTCAAGAAATGACTCTATATTTATAGCAAGACTTTGCCTTGAATTCCTAAACCCAAATTATTCCCCCAATGGCATGCTTTGTCCCACTATCAAATGTCTTCTTTATTTTAAAACTTTGTCCCCCATGCCTACATTAAATAAATGTCACATTACCAACCCATTACAATATGTTCCCCATGCCTACATTAAACAAGTGCAAGATTCCTCCTCATTATGTTTTGTCTTGTCCCCCATTATATTAAACAAGTACATCAAAAACCCCACCCCATTATATTTGTCCCCCATGCTTAACATAAAGAATCAAAAATAATGTTCAATTACCAAACTACCCCTCCGACCTTATTGCAATTACAAATCTACCCCTGAATGCAATGCAATTTACCAAATTACCCTCATCAGCTCTAAACACTCAATTAATCATAACTTGACCAAAATATAGTCAAGATGACCAATTTCTCAACAATCTTCAACAACAATTATATGAACACGATGAACAACAACAACTCAAAATCAATGGAATGAATTAACCATATCGGGAACCAATCCTGGTTAATTTAGACCATGAATGTATGAGCAAGAACACAACAATAAAACAACAAAATACTAAATTAACAAATCAAAGACAAATATAAACTCACATTAAATCACTGGATTTAATCATGAACTTCAAACAAAGATGAACATGAATTAAATCTATTTTTCAAACAACAAAACATGACGGATTCACATGACTCAAACAACATTAATATTTTCTGGAAAATACATAACAACATGAAACAAATTGAAGAAATAATCAATTAAATTTCAATTTGAATCTAGCAAACATTAAACTAACAAATATTCACTTAAACAATAATACAAACATGAAATAAACATGAAAAATAACTAATTAACTTCCATTTGAAATCTGAAAATTAATTCAACTAAAACACATGAACATGAACAAAACCAAAAATCAAATATTTACCGATTTTACATGAACAAAACAAACATTTGCCGATTTTAGATTCGAAAATATCAAAACAAAATACGGACAAAATAAAACTCAAAAATCTACTAACCGGACTGACCTGAAATATGTATGGACTGACTCGACGAACTTCGACCAAAGTTCGACCACACGACGATGAACGAACTTAAGAAGCTATATCGGCAGTTGACAACTGAATCCACGCCGAAGCTATATCGGCAGTTGGCGCGGCAGAAGTGAAGCAGCAAAGGCAGCTGTGGACGACGTCTATGGCGGAACGGGCAACAGTCATGAGGGATAGTGGTCGACGCCGCATCAATGAAGGTTCGTTCAGTTGTTCGCGCGAAGGCGAAGCAGTCTCGACCAAGCGAAGCAGTCTCGGCATGAAATATCTAAACATTTGTTCAAGCTGAAGAAGATGAAGTGAAAGCAGCAGCACGGCAGCAACCAACGGCGAAGAACACCGCAGCAGCAGCCCGCTACACGTTTGGAACGGGAAGACGCAGCAGTAGCTGCTGAAACAGTGGCGTTTGCCGGAGGAGTAGCAGCGATGAGCTCCGATGAAGCTGGAACGAGGTCGGGGGCAGCTGGGTCTGTTTGGACGTGATGGTGGTTGACGACGACGACGCAGCAGTGGTGACCATGGACGTCGAGCTCAAGCTTGAGCTCGGCGGAGACGCAACAGTCGCGGGGTTTACTTGGACGCGAGGGAGGTGGAGCTTGTGTGTGCGTGTGTTGTCGATAGGGAGGCAGCCATGGGAGCTGCTCGTGTGGAAGGGGAGGTAGCCATGGATGGCTTGGGGTGTTTTGTGTTTTTGGAGAAGAAGAAACCAAAAATGGGGGCGGATGGTTTAGGTCTCTTTTTTAGGGTTTTTTTGTTCTTTTTTTTTCTTTTGTTTTGTGTCTTTGAAATGCAAGATAGGGGTATTGGGTTATGGATTGGGTTAATGGGGTGGACCGGGTCGACCCATATGGAGATGGACTGGGTCATGGAGAAGGTTGGACAAATGTTTGGGCCTGGGGTTGAAAATTGAAGAAGTGGCCCAATCCAATTTTTATTTGTATTTTTGTTATCTTTTCTTCTTTTATTTTCTAAAACTAAATTATAAAAATACTTAAATTATTATTAAGAACTAAATTAAGTTATAAAATCGCAAATTAACTCCCAATAACAATTAACGCACAATTAAGTAATAATTAAGCATAAAATTGTTCATTTGGACATTAAATGCTAAAAATGCAAAAGATGCCTATTTTTTGTAATTTTAATTTTCGTAAAACTAATTTAATTACTAACAATTGTAGAATGAAATCCTACATGCAAAATGCGACATATTTTTATATTTTTTATTAATTTAACAAATAAGCAAACACAGACAAATACAAATAATTATCCAAAAATATCACAAAAATACTCAAAATTGCACACCAAGGAAAATCATTTTATTTTGCATTTTCTGGGAGTATTTCTCATATAGGGCAAAAATCACGTGCTTACAGCTGCCCCTCTTTGCCCGAAGACACGAAGGGTTTTCGCGCAAAGATAAAGTGAGCGATTTTTGCCTATCCGAGTACTCCGTGTGAAGCATTTTTTTTTGAAAAAGATTTAACCGAACCTCTGCTTCAAAGGTTTCCTACATATCCCTGGCTAAAGGGGAATCAGGTTAATGTAGTTCGGGAAACTTTGGGTAGCTGGGACTACCATGGGATTGCAATGCTTGCTGTTACTGCTGTTGCTGTTGTCACCGCTGCTTTACTGACCGCCTTATTACAACCAAAGAAAAATTGAAACTGAACTAAACACTTATATGCATGTCAACTGCTAGTTACAAGATTCCTATCTATGATTCTTTTGCGACTTGATCTTGGGTCTTAGCTGATTCTGCTTGTAGACTCCGATCTGAATCTTGATGCTTGCAAGTTGTAGGCACCTATTTATTTCTGCGATACTGAATATGACGGGGTAGGTAGAACTCGGGACCTTGATCAAATCTTGGAGCGATCCGCCTTCCATTTTCTCCGGTGTCTCGGGACATCTTTTTTCTTTTTCTTCTTAGATTCTGAGTTGAGACTCATCTTGTGGGTCGTTTCGATCCGTGTGGCTCGAGGTTAGACCTGCGGGAAAAACAAATGAACGAAATTTTCTGCCCCAGTTTCACTAGGAAAATTTCGTGAATTATTCGCCAGGAAGTTCATAAAATTGATGAAAGAGGATATGCATGCTCAGTTCAGGGTTGGAGCCCTAATATCGACTAGCTGGGGAAATGTTCAGTTTAGAGTTGAAACTCTAATACTGACCAACTGGGGAAAAGTTCAGTTTATGGTTAAAAACCCTAATGCTGACCAAAGGAAAAATTCAGTTTAGGGTTTAAAACCCTAATGCTAACTAAAGGAAAAGTTCAGTTTAGGGTTTAAAACCCTAATGCTGATTAAAGGAAAAAGTTCAGTTTAGGGTTTAAAACCCTAATGCTGACTGAAAGGGAAATGTTCAGTTTAGGGTTTAAAACCTTAATGCTGACTGAAAGGGAAAAGTTCAGGTTAGGGTTTAAAGCCCTAATACTGACTGAAAGGAAAAGTTCAGTTTAGGGTTTAAAGCCCTAATGCTGATTGCATGGAAAAGCTCAGTTTAGGGTTTAAAACCCTAATGCTGGCTGAATGGAAAAAGTTCAGTTTAGGGTTTAAAACCCTAAGACTGATTAAAGGAAAAAGTTCAGTTCAGGGTTTAAAACCCTAATGCTGACTAAAGGAAAAATTCAGTTTAGGGTTTAAAACCCTAATGCTGACTGAAAGGGAAAAGTTCAGTTTAGGGTTTAAAACCCTAATGCTGACTGAAAGGAAAAGTTCAGTTTAGGGTTTAAAGCCCTAATGCTGACTGGAAAGAAAAAGCTCAGTTTAGGGTTTAAAACCCTAATGCTGGCTGAATGGAAAAAGTTCAGTTTAGGGTTTAAAACCCTAAGGCTGATTAAAGGAAAAAGTTCAGTTCAGGGTTTAAAACCCTAATGCTGACTAAAGGAAAGAGTTCAGTTTAGGGTTTAAAACCCTAATGCTGACATGCATGGAAAAAGCTCAATTTAGGGTTAAAAACCCTAACGCTGGCTGAACGGAAAGAGTTCAGTTTAGGGTTTAAAACCCTAATGCTGACTAAATGGAAAAGTTCAGTTCAGGGTTTAAAACCCTGATGCTGATCAAAGGAAAAAGTTCAGTTCAGGGTTTAAAACCCTAATGCTGATTAAAAGGAAAAATTCAGTTTAGGGTTTAAAACCCTAATGCTGACTGGAGGAAAAAGCTCAGTTTAGGGTTTAAAACCCTAATGCTGGCTGAATGGAAAGAGTTCAGTTTAGGGTTTAAAACCCTAATGTTGACTAAATAGAAAAGCTCAGTTTAGAGTTTAAAACCCTAATGCTGGCTGAACGGAAAAAACTCAGTTTAGGGTTTAAAACCCTAATGCTGGCTGAATGGAAAGAGTTCAGTTTAGGGTTTAAAACCCTAATGCTGACTAAATGGAAAAGATCAGTTTAGGGTTTAAAACCCTAATGCTGACTAAATGGAAAAGCTCAGTTTAAGGTTTAAAACCCTAATGCTGGCTGAATGGAAAAAGTTCAGTTTATGGTTTTAAAACCCTAATGCTGACTAAAGGAAAAGTTTAGTTTAGGGTTTAAAACCCTAATGCTGACTAAAAGGAAAAATTCAGTTTAGGGTTTAAAACCCTAATGCTGACTGCATGGAAAAGCTTAGTTTATGGTTTAAAACTCTAATGCTAGCTGAATGGAAAAAGTTCAGTTTAGGGTTTAAAACCCTAATGTTGACTAAAGGAAAAGTTCAGTTTAGGGTTTAAAACCCTAATGCTGACTAAAAGGAGAAATTCAGTTTAGAGTTTAAAACCCTAATGCTGACTGCATGGAAAAGCTCAGTTTAGGGTTTAAAACACTAATGCTGGCTGAATGGAAAAAGCTCAGTTTAGGGTTTAAAACCCTAATGCTGGCTGAAGGGAAAAAGTTCAGTTTAGGGTTTAAAACCCTAATGCTAACTAAAGGGAAAATTCAGTTTAGGGTTTAAAACCCTAATGCTGATTGCATGGAAAAGCTCAGTTTAAGGTTTAAAACCCTAATGCTGGCTGAATGGAAAAAAGTTTAGTTTAGGGTTTAAAACCCTAATGCTAACTGAAGGGAAAATTCAGTTTAGGGTTTAAAACCCTAATGCTGATTGCATAGAAAAGCTCAGTTTAGGGTTTAAAACCCTAATGCTGGCTGAATGGAAAAAAGTTCAGTTTAGGGTTTAAAACCCTAATGCTGACTAAAGGAAAAATTCAGTTTAGGGTTTAAAACCCTAATGCTGATTGCATGGAAAAGCTCAGTTTAGGGTTTAAAACCCTAATGCTGGCTGAATGGAAAAAAGTTCAGTTTAGGGTTTAAAACCCTAATGCTGACTAAAGGAAAAATTCAGTTTAGGGTTTAAAACCCTAATGCTGATTGCATGGAAAAGCTCAGTTTAGGGTTTAAAACCCTAATGCTGATTGCATGGAAAAGCTCAGTTTAGGGTTTAAAACCCTAATGCTGGCTGAATGGAAAAAAATTCAGTTTAGGGTTTAAAACCCTAATGCTGACTAAAGGAAAAATTCAGTTTAGGGTTTAAAACCCTAATGTTGATTACATGGAAAAGCTCAGTTTAGGGTTTAAAACCCTAATGCTGGCTGAAAGGAAAAAAGTTCAGTTTAGGGTTTAAAACCCTAATGCTGACTAAAGGAAAAATTCAGTTCAGGGTTTAAAACCCTAATGCTGATTGCGTGGAAAAGCTCAGTTTAGGGTTTAAAACCCTATTGCTGGCTGAAAGGAAAGAGTTCAGTTTAGGGTTTAAAACCCTAATGCTGATTAAAGGAAAAAGGTCAGTTTAGGGTTTAAAACCCTAATGCTGACTGCATGGAAAAGCTCAGTTTAGGGTTTAAAACCCTAATGATGGCTGAAAGGAAAAAAGTTCAGTTTAGGGTTTAAAACCCTAATGCTGACTAAAGGAAAAATTCAGTTTAGGTGTTTAAAACCCTAATGCTAATTGCATGGAAAAGCTCAGTTTAGGGTTTAAAACCCTAATGCTGACTAAATGGAAAAGCTCAGTTTAGGGTTTAAAACCCTAATGCTGACTAAATGGAAAAGCTCAGTTTAAGGTTTAAAACCCTAATGCTGGCTGAATGGAAAAAGTTCAGTTTATGGTTTTAAAACCCTAATGCTGACTAAAGGAAAAGTTCAGTTTAGGGTTTAAAACCCTAATGCTGACTAAAAGGAAAAATTCAGTTTAGGGTTTAAAACCCTAATGCTGACTGCATGGAAAAACTTAGTTTAGGGTTTAAAACCCTAATGCTAGCTGAATGGAAAAAGTTCAGTTTAGGGTTTAAAACCCTAATATTGACTAAAGGAAAAGTTTAGTTTAGGGTTTAAAACCCTAATGCTGACTAAAAGGAAAAATTCAGTTTAGGGTTTAAAACCCTAATGCTGACTGCATGGAAAAGCTCAGTTTAGGGTTTAAAACCCTAATGCTGGCTGAATGGAAAAAGCTCAGTTTACGGTTTAAAACCCTAATGCTGTCTGAAGGGAAAAAGTTCAGTTTAGGGTTTAAAACCCTAATGCTAACTAAAGGGAAAATTCAGTTTAGGGTTTAAAACCCTAATGCTGATTGCATGGAAAAGCTCAGTTTAAGGTTTAAAACCCTAATGCTGGCTGAATGGAAAAAAGTTTAGTTTAGGGTTTAAAACCCTAATGCTAACTGAAGGGAAAATTCAGTTTAGGGTTTAAAACCCTAATGCTGATTGTATAGAAAAGCTCAGTTTAGGGTTTAAAACCCTAATGCTGGCTGAATGGAAAAAAGTTCAGTTTAGGGTTTAAAACCCTAATGCTGACTAAAGGAAAAATTCAGTTTAGGGTTTAAAACCCTAATGCTGATTGCATGGAAAAGCTCAGTTTAGGGTTTAAAACCCTAATGCTGATTGCATGGAAAAGCTCAGTTTAGGGTTTAAAACCCTAATGCTGGCTGAAAAGAAAAAGTTCAGTTTAGGGTTTAAAACCCTAATGCTAACTGAAGGAAAAATTCAGTTTAGGGTTTAAAACCCTAATGCTGATTACATGGAAAAGCTCAGTTTAGGGTTTAAAACCCTAATGCTGGCTGAAAGGAAAAAAGTTCAGTTTAGGGTTTAAAACCCTAATGCTGACTAAAGGAAAAATTCAGTTCAGGGTTTAAAACCCTAATGCTGATTGCATGGAAAAGCTCAGTTTAGGGTTTAAAACCCTAATGCTGGCTGAAAGGAAAGAGTTCAGTTTAGGGTTTAAAACCCTAATGCTGACTGCATGGAAAAGCTCAGTTTAGGGTTTAAAACCCTAATGCTGGCTGAAAGGAAAAAAGTTTAGTTTAGGGTTTAAAACCCTAATGCTGACTAAAGGAAAAATTCAGTTTAGGGTTTAAAACCCTAATGCTAATTGCATGGAAAAGCTCAGTTTAGGGTTTAAAACCCTAATGCTGGCTGAATGGAAAAAAGTTCAGTGTAGGGTTTAAAACCCTAATGCTGACTAAAGGAAAAATTCAGTTTAGGGTTTAAAACCCTAATGCTGACTGAATGAAAAAGCTCAGTTTAGGGTTTTAAAACCCTAATGCTGGCTGAAAGGAAAGAGTTCAGTTTAGGGTTTAAAACCCTAATGCTGACTAAAAGGAAAAATTCAGTTTAGGGTTTAAAACCCTAATGCTGACTGTATGGAAAAGCTCAGTTTAGGGTTTAAAACCCTAATGCTAGCTGAATGGAAAAAGTTCAGTTTAGGGTTTAAAACCCTAATGTTGACTAAAGGAAAAGTTCAGTTTAGGGTTTAAAACCCTAATGCTGACTAAAAGGAAAAATTCAGTTTAGGGTTTAAAACCCTAATGCTGACTGCATGGAAAAGCTCAGTTTAGGGTTTAAAACCCTAATGCTGGCTGAATGGAAAAAGTTCAGTTTAGGGTTTAAAACCCTAATGCTGGCTGAAGGGAAAAAGTTCAGTTTAGGGTTTAAAACCCTAATGCTAACTAAAGGGAAAATTCAGTTTAGGGTTTAAAACCCTAATGCTGATATCATGGAAAAGCTCAGTTTAAGGTTTAAAACCCTAATGCTGGCTGAATGGATAAAAGTTTAGTTTAGGGTTTAGAACCCTAATGCTAACTGAAGGGAAAATTCAGTTTAGGGTTTAAAACCCTAATGCCAATTGCATAGAAAAGTTTAGTTTAGGGTTTAAAACCCTAATGCTGGCTGAATGGAAAAAGTTCAGTTTAGGGTTTAAAACCCTAATGCTGACTAAAGGAAAAATTCAGTTTAGGGTTTAAAACCCTAATGCTGATTGCATTGAAAAGCTCAGTTTAGGGTTTAAAACCCTAATGCTGGCTGAATGGAAAAAAGTTCAGTTTAGGGTTTAAAACCCTAATGCTGACTAAAGGAAAAGTTCAGTTTAGGGTTTAAAACCCTAATGCTGACTGAAGGGAAAATTCAGTTTAGGGTTTAAAACCCTAATGCTGATTGCATGTAAAAGCTCAGTTTAGGGTTTAAAACCCTAATGCTGGCTGAAAGGAAAAAGTTCAGTTTAGGGTTTAAAACCCTAATGCTGACTAAAGGAAAAATTCAGTTTAGGGTTTAAAACCCTAATGCTGATTACATGGAAAAGCTCAGTTTAGGGTTTAAAACCCTAATGCTGGCTGAAAGGAAAAAAGTTCAGTTTAGGGTTTAAAACCCTAATGCTGACTAAAGGAAAAATTCAGTTCAGGGTTTAAAACCCTAATGCTGATTGCATGGAAAAGCTCAGTTTATGGTTTAAAACCCTAATGCTGGCTGAAAGGAAAGAGTTCAGTTTAGGGTTTAAAACCTTAATGCTGATTAAAGGAAAAATGTCAGTTTAGGGTTTAAAACCCTAATGCTGACTGCATGGAAAAGCTCAGTTTAGGGTTTAAAACCCTAATGATGGCTGAAAGGAAAAAAGTTCAGTTTAGGGTTTAAAACCCTAATGCTGACTAAAGGAAAAATTCAGTTTAGGTGTTTAAAACCCTAATGCTGATTGCATGGAAAAGCTCAGTTTAGGGTTTAAAACCCTAATGCTGGCTGAATGAAAAAAAGTTCAGTGTAAGGTTTAAAACCCTAATGCTGACTAAAGGAAAAATTCAGTTTAGGGTTTAAAACCCTAATGCTGATTGCATGGAAAAGCTCAGTTTAGTGTTTAAAACCCCAATGCTGGCTGAATGGAAAAAAGTTCAGTTTAGGGTTTAAAACCCTAATGCTGATTAAAGGAAAAGGGTCAGTTTAGGGTTTAAAACCCTAATGCTTACTGCATGGAAAAGCACAGTTTAGGGTTTAAAACCCTAATGCTGGCTGAAAGGAAAAAAGTTCAGTTTAGGGTTTAAAACCCTAATGCTGACTAAAGGAAAAATTCAGTTTAGGATTTAAAACTCTAATGTTGATTGCATTGAAAAGCTCAGTTTAGGGTTGAAAACCCTAATGCTGGCTAAATGGAAAAATGTTCAGTTTAGAGTTTTAAAACCCTAATGCTGATTAAAGGAAAAAGTTCAGTTCAGGGTTTAAAACCCTAATGCTGATTGGCTGGGGACAAAGTTCGAGAATACTAAGCGACCTCTTTTTTTTTGAATTTTCTTGTTTTAGTAGAAGATAAAAGGGAGTTTCGTGGAAACTTACCTTTCGAGTGAATTCCTTATTACCAAAATATTTCTTGTACCCATGTGCCTTCTTCTTTGGGCGACACCTGCTTCTTGCACGGTTGTCTTGGATTACACCTGTTTCAACTTTTCAGACAAAGAACAATTGTTAGTTCGGAAATGATGGTCGGTTTGGTGACCTTGATCGTTCCCGGTTGCTTTGTTGCGTCTTCATTTCTGTTGTGAAGTCCCGCCATTGATTTGATTCATATGCTGAAACCCTTTAGACCGCTCAGGCTTGTATTTCCAGATTCTGTGATGATTTGCCTCGTAAGCCTTTTTTTTTTTTGTGTCCCATTTTGCTTGGAGGTTCTCAACGGGGATTTTATTGGAGGTATTTTGTGGGGATTTGTACAAAGGAAACCCTATGGGGGAATATTTACAAAGTGGATTCTTTGTGTGGATTTTTGTACAATGGGGCATGCTGGGGATTTATTTTGAAGCGGGCTTTCTAGGCTTGATTGGGGTAAGCTTGTTGGGGAATTTTTACAAAGGGACTCGCTGGGGATGTGCTGGGGAGACTTTGTGGGGGATTGTACAAAGGGGGACTCTGTGGGGATTCGTTCAAAGGCGGACTTGCTGGGGGAAATTTCTCTTTTTCCTCTTTACTTTGAACGCCATCAAACATCATGATTCATCAGGCTTGGACAAACGTACCAACGAAACGAGGCGTTTTTCTTCATGAAACGGAATTCCGTGCAACCAAACCTGCCACCTGTCCTTTCCGGTACATCTAGAACTTGGGCTTAAACATAAAAGAGATTCGAAGAAAAACAAAGAAAAGATAAAACGAATTTCAGAAAAGGAGTGCCCCCTTCGGGACGAGAAATACTTATCTGAGGAAGATAATGCTTGCTTTAAATGACATGACATGCTCTTTGGACTGGATGCCTGACTTTCCATGAGCTTGCGTTTCCCTCAACCAGAACGGATCTGTGATTCCAAACCTGGTGGAACTTTGCTGAAACCTTCTTGGGTGGGGTCACTCTTTCGGCCAACAGCGCCCTTTGCGGGTTTTCGCCGGCTGACCTCTCTCATTTCTCTTCCTGTCATCGCTTGATAGCACTCTTTGTGAGTTTTTACTAAACAAGCTCTCTCATTTTGGTTTCTCTACTCCCGTCGCCTCGTGGTGCCCGAAGGTTTTCACCGACGAGACTCTCTCATTTTATCTCTCTCAATTCAGAGTGTGCCGGTCTCCATTTGTGACGCGTATTGGTTTCCCACTATCTTTGGTAATTGATCTGAAGGCTTGTGCTTGGTAGATGATACTAACTTCTAAACTGCTCGACGTGCCCCGGTTTCAATTTCAGGGTGAATGGGATTTTATTGTTGGTGTGACTGAACCTCAGGGAGAGGCTGCCTACGTATCCTTTCAGAATCAAGTCAAACATAGTTCATGCTCAATCAATTGTTGGTTTTTTTTTTCTTTTTTTTTCTTTTTTTTCGGAGCATCAGGGATTTTTTTTTGATCCTCAAACCTAACTGCAATGACTAGTCATGTGGGACTTAACCTTTCCAACTTTATTTTGCCTTTGTAGGCCTTTCTTTTCTGTATTCTTTCTTCCAATTTCAATTTTAGAGCATTTGGGGGTACCTTGGTTTCTTCGACTTTGCTGAGGCGATTAGCCATGTGAAACTCAACCCTTTCAACTTCAATTGCCTTTATAGGCGCTTTAATTTGATTTTTATCCTTCCAAGAGTTTTGATTCCTGAGCATCGGCCACCATGGCCAGTTGAGGTCGACTTGATGCACCTGCTGAGGCTGGGTGCCTTTTGCACATTAGCGTGTATCAAACGAAAGCCCTGTAAATCAGTCTTGCCAATCTTTCTTTGTCTTGGTTTCGGAACAGTGTTAGACCAAAAGTGATTCAAAGAGAAACAAATAATTGAATGGAGAAAGAGTTTAAAAACTAGAAGTGTCCCTTTCGGGCAAAGGAGAGAATGACTTATCTGGAGTACATGCGGACTTCAATGAACATGACATGCCTTTTGGACTGGATTCATGATCTGTGTAAACCGTCCGATTCTCAAAAATTCATCACAACTTTGCCTTGAATACCGAGGAACCTTGCCAAGACTCTATTGATGCTGATGGCTGTGAGGATCTTGTTTTCGATCACGGGCGCCCTTTGTGGGTTTTCACGAGCTGGCATTTTTCATTTTATTTCTTGCCATCTCCTTATAGTGCTCGTGTGGGTTTGCATTAACAAGACTTCTCATTTTGATTTTCTCTGCTTACCGTCGCCTTACAGTGCCCGTGTGGGTTTTCACCAATAAGACTCTCTCATTTTATTCTTCTCATTTTGTTGTATCAGACCCAAATAAATCCATCCTCCCATTTTGAACCGCTTTGCCGATTGATTAGAAGGACTTGAACAAGGTTTGGGGTGAAAAGAATTTGGATTGAACTACAACTTTGGAACCTTTTGGGCGGGATTATTGCTGAATCGTTATAACTTCTGCCCCAGTTTCACTTTTGGGGGACTTCTTGGATTTTTGTTTTGGTGTGACTGAACCCCCAGGAGAGGTTGCCTACGTATACTTTCGGAATCAAGTCAAACGTAGTTCAGACTCTTTTATTTTTTTGCACTTTTTTTTCCTGATTTGCTTTTTTATTTTTCTTTTTCATTTCAATTTTTTTTTCATTTTATTTTCAATAATATTTTTTGGTTCCAAAGAGGGTAATCAAAGAAGAGTAACCAGCTCAAATGGGTTTTGCAAAGGGTTGATAGTGTTTGGGTAGCGAGAATGAAAGCCTTCATCATCTCAACCGGAAAAGATTTTATTATATAAAGGATCCAACATAGTACCTTTTGACTGCATTTGCATTGACAGTTATTTCAAGGACATTTCCTTCGATGTGTCCCAAGTACAACGCACTCTTTCTTGCAGTACTCTTGTTGTAATGTATGGACCTTTCCAATTTCGGGAATCAATTTTCCTTCAATTGTTCCAACTCTTTGTCTTGTTTCCTTAAGCTATTCTTCATGGTGACCCAATTCTTGATTCATTATTTCGAGGTCTGACAGAGTTTTAAGATCCGGGCATGAAGTCCGCAAGCATGTCATATTATTGAAATCTGCATTTAACATAACTAAAAGAGAATGAGAAAATTGACAAGATTTAAGAAAAGAGACATTCCGGGAAAATGAAATATCAATTTCATTTGATTTTCTTTTTTTGATTTTTTTTTGATGATATTTTTTTTTGTTTTTATTTTTTGAAGATAGAAGGGTTTACATTGGAAAGTAAGACAATAAAGTAAAACATCTGGATCACACCCTGAGACAATCCAGATGCAGAAAGGATAGCAAGACTGGCTACCGAGACTCCCGTCTGATGGGGAACTTTCAATCTTGACAATCGTTTTTTGGCTTTTCTTCTGTCTCGGCAATGGCTGCAATAGCCTTCAGTGCCGGATCAAATTCCTCAGCTTCACATATCATTCCATCTATTGGCCCATTTGTGAGAGTAGACAAGTGAATGTTCATCATATTAGGAACCTTTTCGTCCCGGTGAACGATCTTTCAGCTTCAATCAAGTCCTCAACTGCTATTTTGAGGGTATAATGACCAACAGTCCTTTGTATCGTGCCCCACTGCTCCAGAGTGGTATTCACATCTAGTATCAGCTCGATGCAGGGAGGGGGGACTCGGTGTTTGGCCGATTTGGGGCCACTGGCTGCAGCAAACTTCGCCTGACTAGCTTTTGGAACAAGCCTGAGTATGATTCACCAATAGAGGTGAACTGATTCCTTTTGAAAGACTCTCTTGGGTGAGGATTGTACTGATGAACATTTGATTGGGGGATTATATGGAGCATGGTAAGGATGGGCATTTCTGGGAGGTGGAGCTCAGTTTCGTGTATAATGTTGTGGCCGCGTGCAAGGCTGCTCATCACTGCATACCAACAAAACCAATCACCTGAACAGAACCTGGCTAATTTACTCACACACACAACCTTGTTAATTTTGAAGCATTTAACATATAGGAAATCGCAAGATGGGATGCAATGCACCTAAACAGTTAAACGTTTTTATCATGTGTTTGAACGGGTTGCATGTTTCATCCCGACCCTAAACTAGCCCTCTTCACTATGTACCTCTTTTCTTTTATTCTTGCCTCTCTTTAGTCAATCTTGATCTTGTTTTTGCCGCTCTTTTATTTTTTGCACTTTTTTTTTTCTTTTTTCCTTTTTGTTTTTTTTTCTCTTTTCTTTTTCACTCGATTTTCTTTTTCCTTTTCTTTCAGTTTGTTTTTCTTTTCTTCAATTTATTTTTATAGCTATGATCGAATCCGATGGAGATTGCCTACGTATCATGACCCCGCATGAATCAGATCTTGCGTAGTTCGGGCCGAATGAAAGGTAAAAGCAATGAAACACATTTTTTTTTCATAATAAAAAATTGGGTTTCAACACTCACAAATTGCAACCGAACGGTTATTTTTTGCAGACGTGGCCCCTTCCAAATTTCACATGAATTTTGAGGCCGGGGAGGATCATTTTTACAAACTTGTCCGTTCTTTTACGAAAATAACCTTTCGACAACTGAAAGATACTCTAAGGCTACTTCGGCAAGAACGGTTTAAGACGCGACCGAAGCTGGCTCGGCTTATTATGACAAAATTCAAACGGTATTCACCCGACCGCTGACCCTTTGTTTTTTTTTTGTTTTTTTTTTCAAATTACAATAAAAACCTAGTGTTGCAAACACGGCCCTTCAACGCCTCGGGGCGAAGGTTTTTTAAGGCTGTGTGGGTCAACTGGATAAAAAATACTAAACAAGACCCAAAGGTGGCTGTTTATGCAAAGTCAGCCTTCCGGCGTCCCTTTCGGGAACATTCGGCTATTTATGACAAAACAGCATCACCTGACTTATTTATGACTCTTTTTATCGTTTTTTTTTTCAAATTAGAAAACTCAATATTGCCAACACGACCTTTCAACGCCTCGGTGACGAAGATTTTAAGGCTGTGTGAGTCAACTGGACCAAACCTTAAAAATGACCCAAAGGTGGCTGTTTATGCAAAGTCAGCATTCCGGCGTCCCTTTCGGGAACATTCGGCTATTTATGACAAAACAACATCACCCGACTTATTTATGAATGATTTAAAATTTGACATATATTTTTGGCTATTTTTAGCAAAAGGGAAGGTTGGACACCACCCAACTTATTTATGGCAAAATTTAAAATTTGACACGTTTTTATTTATTTATTGATTTTTTGCTATTTTAGCAAAAGGTGGGGTTGAACCCGATGAGGGTTGCCTACGTATCTCACATCCAATGAGAATCAAACCCGCGTAGTTCGGGCAAATGGAGTAACTAAACTAACCCCCTTTTTTTTGGGAAGTTTTGAAAGAAATGCTTTTTTAAAAAAAGAAAGAATTTTTTTTATTTTGATTTTTGTTTTATTTTTTAAAGAAAGACTTCTAAAAAATTTATTTGCTTTTGACTTGAACTTTGGGAATTTTGTTTTTGTGTTTTTTTTATATATATGTATATATTTTTTAAAAACGAAAAAGAAAATGTGTTTGGTTGATTTTTTTTCCATTTGTTTCACCTTTTCTACGAAAGAATGAATGCATATTTTTTGATTTAAGATGTTGCCTCTTCAATTTTGAAAGAGGGACTTTTAAGAAAATGAGGTGGAATTTCTGAGTTTTATTTATTTACAAAAGTACTTCTAAAGAAAAGTCCTAATATTTTGGAATTCAATTTTTCAACTATTTTTTTTGAACATTTTACAAAAGAGAGACTAAAAAGCAAAGAGTATTTTTTTTGGATTTTTATTGCTGATTTTTAATTCTTATTTCATTATTTCACATGAAAGACTTCAGAAAGAAGGAGACTATTTTTTATTTGAGTTTAAAGAAAACTTCTATATTATTTTTTATTTCTTTTTTTTTTGTATTTTCTAAGGAAAAATTTATAAAGAAAGAACTAAAGGGAAATGTATTTTTTTTTTTGATTTTGAAAATTGGGGCCGGAACCGATGAGGTTTGCCTACGTATCTCACATCCGGTGAGAATCAGACCCGCATAGTTCGGTCAAATTAACCGAATTAATTTAGAACAAAATTCTTTCCTTTTATTTTTCAACAAACAACTTCCCAAAAATAAAAGACTATTTTTCTATCTTTTTGTTTTTCTTTTTCTTAGTAAATAAAACATTTTCCCCTTTTATTATCGCAAAATTTCAGCAGAGTTTTGACAGTAATTGGGCATTGCTATTTTTCAAAGTAGAAAATTAGCCTTATACACTGTTATTTTTTATTATTATTTTTTTTGTTTATATTTTTCAAATACTCCAAAATCAGGCAGCATGCATGTCCGAGACAAATAAATGCACGGAAACAAATAGGATGCAACAAGATGGTCTTTTCATTTCAGGTTGCTAGTCCTAGACGGACCCAACCCCTGTGTTGAGTCCCCTATGTCAAATGCAACATGATGCAGATAAGCGTTCCTACTAAGGATCCGACATGAGGTTTCGTTATACTAGGTTTATAACCTGGGTAGATGTTCTAGACTGTGTACCCGAGCGGACAACTCGAGTCGAGGAGGGGCAACTTACCGGGAACCAAAAGGCCGTCCGGCTTCGTAACTTATCCGTCCTCTTTCTTATTTCAGGTATCGACACTAACAGAATAGGGAGCCTCGACCAGCGAGCTTCTCCCCGGAGGTGAAGAGAGAATGGTTCGGCACAGTTTATATACAGTTCAGATAATATCAAAGCGGTAAACAACAACATTTAGCATGTTATGTCAAAACATGTAATAAATATCAGATAATAAAGCCAAATATAACAATTATTCTAAGCTCGAATTCTTGAACCCTGAACTAGTGGTTCTGGGTTAACGTCCCCAGCAGAGTCGCCAGAGCTGTCACACCTCCTTTTTGCTCGCCCGCCCCGAAGGGTTAAATGCGCGAGGGGAGTTTTTCCAATTTAAGTGACAATATTCGAAATGGGATTATTTATTTAATTCAGAGTCGCCACTTGGGAAAGGTTTGGCTTTTGGTGTCCCAAGTCACCGGTTTATCTTGAATCCCAAATCGAGGAAAATATTCGACTTTTCCAAATGAAGTCTGCGAACCAGAAATTCTAAGTAAGGAATTCTGTTGACCCGAGGGAAGGTGTTAGGCACCCTCGAATCCCGTGGTTCTAGCACGGTCGCTTAAATTGTTATAATAGCTAAATATCTGATTTAAATATATGTTATGACTTACGTGCTTTTATTAAGTTTAAACCGCTTTTATTATTATCATTTATTTTTATAGAATTGCAACGTCGTGAACATGCATCTCGAACCACGTCACAATCAATGCACCCGTGGTCGTCGACACATTTTGACTCCGTTGAGATTCGGATTTGGGTCACATCAATGTGCACCCGTGTTTAAGAAGGTTAAATTATTAAAGGTGCGCCTAAAGCAACTAGCGTATTGTTATTTTGGGAAGGCCGTAAAATTCGCTAAATGGCCTGTCCCGAGTTCTAAGTATTTTAATATATACATTTAGAGGGCCCCGCAGCTTGTGCATTTTTGTTTGTCGAGGCTCGTCTCATTTTTATTTAAAAGGATAAACCTACAGTGACTATATTGTCTATTAACTTCATCTCTAAAATAAAAGAAAATTTCTTAATTATTTACATGCTGAAAAACGTAACTTATTTATTAAGTCACGACTAATGTGAATGGAAAATTGCGATCGCGTTTGTACAAGGAAAAACTGCTTTAATTCTACATTCTATTATTTACTAATACTAGAGCATGAGATAGATACACAATAATATCAAAACAAATTAATTCAACTAACATTATTAGATGAAGAAGTTATACATATGCAATCCATTACTTATTAATAAATCGACTACATTTTTATATAAAGAAAGGAAAATTATATTCAAACAACAAATCTAAACAGTTCGGATTCAACAGGAACAAAGCCTGATTAATATTTCATTTTTTGCTTCAAGCCGAGATTGTACAAATGTGTACCTGGAAACAACAGTACAAGAACAAAAGAAGTAGGAGTCAGCGACAGTAATAACGCGGCAACAGCAAGTTCAGCAACACCGCAAAATCAGTAAAAACCAGTAGAATAACCCAGTAACAGATTGAAAACTCAGCAGTGCAAAAGTACAATCGCAGTCAAAGCAGAAGAGAGAAAAGATACGAGATGCAGTAGTTTCTGACTTTTGAATAACACTCGAAGAAAAGCAAACAGAATTGTTCGAGTGAAAGTTCAAATTGTCTTTCTCTTTTACTATCACAAACTCTCTCCAAGTATAAAAGTATGTCACTCTCTAAAAATCCTCTCAATAATATTCAACTCTTTTTCTCTCCCCCCAAAAAATCTCTCTTAAAACTCTCAAGTCTCCCTCCCAATGTCAAGAAATGACTCTATATTTATAGCAAGACTTTGCCTTGAATTCCTAAACCCAAATTATTCCCCCAATGGCATGCTTTGTCCCACTATCAAATGTCTTCTTTATTTTAAAACTTTGTCCCCATGCCTATATTAAATAAATATCACATTACCAACCCATTACAATATGTTCCCCATGCCTACATTAAACAAGTGCAAGATTCCTCCCCATTATGTTTTGTCTTGTCCCCCATTATATTAAACAAGTACATCAAAAACCCCACCCCATTATATTTGTCCCCCATGCTTAACATAAAGAATCAAAAATAATATTCAATTACCAAACTACCCCTCCGACCTTATTGCAATTAAAAATCTACCCCTGAATGCAATGCAATTTACCAAATTACCCTCATCAGCTCTAAACACTCAATTAATCATAACTTGACCAAAATATAGTCAAGATGACCAATTTCTCAACAATCTTCAACAACAATTATATGAACACGATGAACAACAACAACTCAAAATCAATGGAATGAATTAACCATATCGAGAACCAATCCTGGTTAATTTAGACCATGAATGTATGAGCAAGAACACAACAATACAAACAACAAAATACTAAATTAACAAATCAAAGACAAATATAAACTCACATTAAATCACTGGATTTAATCATGAACTTCAAACAAAGATGAACATGAATTAAATCTATTTTTCAAACAACAAAATATGACGGATTCACATGACTCAAACAACATTAATATTTTCTGGAAAATACATAACAACATGAAACAAATTGAAGAAATAATCAATTAAATTTCAATTTTAATCTAGCAAACATTAAACTAACAAATATTCACTTAAACAATAATACAAACATGAAATAAACATGAAAAATAACTAATTAACTTCCATTTGAAATCTGAAAATTAATTCAACTAAAACACATGAACATGAACAAAACCAAAAATCAAATATTTACCGATTTTACATGAACAAAACAAACATTTGCCGATTTTAGATTCGAAAATATCAAAACAAAATACGGACAAAATAAAACTCAAAAATCTACTAACCGGACTGACCTGAAATATGTATGGACTGACTCGACGAACTTCGACCAAAGTTCGACCACACGACGATGAACGAACTTAAGAAGCTATATCGGCAGTTGACAACTGAATTCACGCCGAAGCTATATCGGCAGTTGGCGCGGAAGAAGTGAAGCAGCAAAGGCAGCTGTGGACGACGTCCATGGCGGAACGGGCAGCAGTTATGAGGGCTAGTGGTCGACGCCGCATCAATGAAGGGTTGTTCAGTTGTTCGCGCGAAGGCGAAGCAGTCTCGACCAAGCGAAGCAGTCTCGGCATGAAATATCTAAACATTTGCTCAAGCTGAAGAAGATGAAGTGAAAGCAGCAGCACGGCAGCAACCAACGGTGAAGAACACCGCAGTAGCAGCCCGCTACACGTTTGGAACGGGAAGACGCAGCAGTAGCTGCTGAAACAGTGGCGTTTGCCGGAGGAGTAGCAGCGATGAGCTCCGATGAAGCTGGAACGAGGTCGGGGGCAGCTGGGTCTGTTTGGACGTGATGGTGGTTGACGACGACGACGCAGCAGTGGTGACCATGGACGTCGAGCTCAAGCTTGAGCTCGGCGGAGACGCAGCAGTCGCGGGGTTTACTTGGACGCGAGGGAGGTGGAGCTTGTGTGTGCGTGTGTTGTCGATAGGGAGGCAGCCATGGGAACTGCTCGTGTGGAAGGGGAGGTAGCCATGGATGGCTTGGGGTGTTTTGTGTTTTTGGAGAAGAAGAAACCAAAAATGGGGGCGGATGGTTTAGGTCTCTTTTTTAGGGTTTTTTTGTTCTTTTTTTTTCTTTTGTTTTGTGTCTTTGAAATGCAAGATAGGGGTATTGGGTTATGGATTGGGTTAATGGGGTTGACCGGGTCGACCCATGTGGAGATGGACTGGGTCATGGAGAAGGTTGGACAAATGTTTGGGCCTGGGGTTGAAAATTGAAGAAGTGGCCCAATCCAATTTTTATTTGTATTTTTGTTATCTTTTCTTCTTTTATTTTCTAAAACTAAATTATAAAAATACTTAAATTATTATTAAGAACTAAATTAAGTTATAAAATCGCAAATTAACTCCCAATAACAATTAACGCACAATTAAGTAATAATTAAGCATAAAATTGTTCATTTGGACATTAAATGCTAAAAATGCAAAAGATGCCTATTTTTTGTAATTTTAATTTTCGTAAAACTAATTTAATTACTAACAATTGTAGAATGAAATCCTACATGCAAAATGCGACATATTTTTATATTTTTTATTAATTTAACAAATAAGCAAACACAGACAAATACAAATAATTATCCAAAAATATCACAAAAATACTCAAAATTGCACACCAAGGAAAATCATTTTATTTTGCATTTTCTGGGAGTATTTCTCATATAGGGCAAAAATCACGTGCTTACAGTTACTATGGAATTGGAATTGAAGTGTGTATTTCTTCGTATTGTTGATGTGTGTTTACTTTGGGACTACGGAACGATATCCCGATAGATGCCCCTGCATGTTTACTTTGGGACTACTGGACGGTATGCCGTTAGATTCCCCCTGTACTGGATATTTACATTTGAGACTATGGATCAGATTACCGGTAGATCCCCGCGCATTATGAGTTGGACTACGGGACTGCACCCAGGAGATCCACTGGATATTTATATTGAGGACTACAGGACGGTATCCTGAGAAGGTACCCCGGTTGTTATCTCTGTGTTGAGTTGTATTTCCTTTCTGTGATTATTTTGCCTCTGTTCTAGTTGTTGTTGCTATTTTTATTCTATGTTATTTCTTACTGTTGCACTTAATTATACTATCTTGTTCTACATTGTTATACTTTGTATTTCATCTAATCTCAGTAGGGCCCTGACTTTCATCGTCACTACCCGACCGAGGTTAGGCTTGACACTTACTGAGTACCGCTGTGGTGTACACATGCCCTTTCTGCACATGTTTTTCATGTGCAGATCCATGTACTTCTACTCAGTCTTATCATCCTTGAGGCGATGCATTTCTGTAGAGACTTCAAGGTATATTTATAGCGTCCGCAGACCGAGGAGTCCCTTTCTATCTTTATGTAATAGTATAGCCTTTAGTATTTTCCTTCTTGTTAAACATTTTTGGAGTTAGAGCTTCTTATGTGGTTCCGGATTTTGGGAGTGTTAGGTTGATATTTTGTACTGTTATATGCCAGGCGGCATCTTAAATACTATTTCATTTTGTTATTTCGATTTTATATTATTTTCTCCTGCAAATTTTTCCTTTGCTGCATTTGCTAGGCTTACCTAGTCGTAGAGACTAAGTGCCGTCATGATAGTTCACGGAGGGTAAACTGGGGTCGTGATAATGGCGACTCTACTGGGTATATTTTTTAGGCTCTTACCATAAATAAAATTGATCTTTGTGAACTAGTCTTCCCTGATAAGTGTGCCTTTGTTATTTTGATGTTACGTGAATCTCCCGCTCCCATTTTTCCCTTTTATTGCTACATGCATATCCTTTTCTCTGCTTCCCATTTATATGAACTCATATGTAGCTCTTCGTTTAATTTGATTACAACATGTGTTTTCCCTTATTCCCTAATCATGTTCACCAGCTCCAAACTTTTTTTTTGCTATATCATATCTCTCCCCAAACCTTACCCTTTTATTTGCTTTATTACAATTCTTTCATTATGCAAACTAAATTCTTCCCAATTTTTCTTTCTCTTATGTCTTTACAATCATTCAATACTACATTTATTTTTCAATATATATGAAAATACTTGACAACGTGTTATTTTTGCATAAAGCATGCTCCGCATCATATTCCACTCGTGCATATTAATACTATAAAGGCACTTGATGAGTGTCCGCGCTCTTCCTAAAATCACCCTTTAAATTCGAAAAGTCTTATTTGCAGTAAACTAGTCGATCAGCGGTGCAATCGACGGTTCCGTACCTTTCCCTCTCAAGTTGTCTGCTTGAGGGTACTAGTCTATACTCCTCTAGAAACCCCACTCTAATATCAATTGTGCATGCATCATGTCAAACCTAGTATGAATCAAAACCTTGTCCGCGTGATAATCCGCTAAGGCAAGCATTGTCCAAAGTCCGACGGGATTTCCACAATCCCAATGGACATTATCATGTTATGTGCATTACTTGGAGAAAATATGGCAATATGTTGATCATTAGTATGTAAATAGTCGAATATGTATGGGGAAAGGGCTAACTCTATTTGTTTGTAGAAAATGAAGCACGAAGTCCCCATGTTCGGCATGGTCCAAAACATCTCATCTTTGCTGCTGGATTGGTGGAAAATCTAGTGCTGGATATGCGTGACTTTGGAAACCTGATCGATGGAGTCAAAAGAACCAAGCACAGGGAAGGTCCTTCTATGACAAGAATAGATTAGGAGAATGTTATTTTACTGCTTTCTAGTTTAGTTTAGATTTCGATTGTAATAAGGGACTGCCATTAGTAACTCTCTTATTATTATCCTTTAAGCAAAGATTTGATTTATTTTCGCATTAATGGAATGATACAATTGTTGGCATCAATCTTCTCCAAGTTTATGTGTCGCTAGGCCTACCTCGGGCATAATGAGGTCCCAAATTAGGACGCGAATTTATAATTCCGCAATATGTGTTTAAATACCGCAAACATCCTTTTAATACTCCTTACTGACTTGGTTACCTTTTATTTTTCTTTTCCTTTGTTTATTCCTATTCCCCAAGGTTGGTTCGTGCATACTGGCATCATCAGCATATCATACCAGATTCCGACGTCCTCCACCTCATCCTCCTCCAAGTGATCCCAAAAATAAAGGAAAAACCAAAATGGATGATATGAGTGGTATCAGGAAAAACAAAGCTACTCATGCAGAGAATGTTGAAACTTCGGATGGTCGGAGTACTCCGACACAGAACGATTTGGTCTTATAATTAGAACATAAAATATTGGAGTTACAAGGGGAGCTTGATCAGGTCCGGAACTTGGCAATCCTTTCCTTTACCCTGAACGTCCCCGACATCAACCAACAGAACACAAATGCCCAAAATTTGGCACCTCCCCAAAACCAACAAAATCCTTCCACACCTCATCATTATGCCACACCTCCTCAAAATCCTAATCCTCCGTTAGTACCAAGCCCTCCACAATTTCATCAGCATCCGACCCAGTATCCACAACCACCACCTACCACACTCCTCAAAACGCACCACAACTTACCCCTGATCTCCAAAACTCAACCAAAGACCACCACTACGCCCAAATTCCTGGAATCCATCAAAGCAATCCTATATACATGGAAACCTTTACCCACACTCCATCACAGACCATGTACACAACGGAGCCCGCGTAGAAGGACCTGTTTATCAAGAACATGGCAGAGGAGCTCAAGAAATTTACTAGTCGAGTCCAAAGTGTTGGGTAAGAATCTCCAAGTTATTACTAAGCCAATACAACCAAAACGTCACGGTACCACCTTTGGACATGGGTATCAGTACACCTGGCAGGAGTACAGTGATTGGTCCCCACCATGGCGTGGCCCCTATTACCCTCTTGAACAGCCAATACCGCATCTGCATCAGACATTTCAACAGATTTACGTGATATGGGGATCTGAAGAAGATGAGGTTTTAGCTGGCCTAAGGGATCTGTTTCTGGATGATGAATACATGGACAACAATGCAATAGTTAAGGAGAAGGAGGAAGAAGACCTCACCATTCAGACCATGGAGAAGGGAGTTGTTCTCAAGAATTGAACTACTGCACCATCCCGGGCCCGTCGAGTTCCTGGGTAGCCTGGAAATTAGCATGATCTTTTTTTAAAAGCCATTTTAATCATTTAAGATATTTTCAGTATTTTGTTTAAAGATGCATGTTGTTTTGAAATAATTCCTTGAGTCATCGAGTTGTACCTGTTTTGATGTTTTCGATTAATGCATTGTTATCTTAGTATTTATTATTATCTTTCACAATTTTCCTTTACATCATTATTGTTACTTATCCTGAT
The DNA here is from genome assembly GCF_000715075.1 of Nicotiana tabacum. Classification (NCBI taxonomy): domain Eukaryota; kingdom Viridiplantae; phylum Streptophyta; class Magnoliopsida; order Solanales; family Solanaceae; genus Nicotiana; species Nicotiana tabacum. The sequence continues at coordinate 75,918,215 of NC_134086.1, read as the reverse complement.
GAACTAACAACTGTGACATGTAATAAGACAACACAGTATAAGGATAGTGATTCAGAAGAAGTAGAAGAAGAAGAAGAAGATATAATCCCTGAGGATATTGTCAGAGAAGTTGAGAATTTTGAGAATAATCCTGAGTCTAACTTGGACGAAACTGAGATAGTCAACTTGGGAGATTCTTAAACAGTTAAAGAAACCCACATAAGTATCCATTTGTCAACATCAGAAAAAGTAGAATATGCCCGTTTTCTAAAGGAGTATGAGAAAATTTTCGCAGGTCTTATGATGATATGACTGGTTTGAGCACGTCTATAGTGGCTCGTAAACTACCTACCGATCTGATGTGTCCGCTTGTAAAACAAAAAATCAAAAAGTTCAAACCTGATATGAGTCTAAAAATCAAATAAGAAGTCACTAAGTAGATCAAAGCCAAAGTCCTCAGAGTTGTCGAATATCCCACTTAGTTGGCCAACATCGTGCCAGTTCCAAAGAAGGATAGGAAGGTTAGACTATGTGTCAACTATCGAGATTTAAATAAAGCAAGTCCCAAAGAAGATTTACCGTTACCCATATACATATACTGATTGACAACTGTGCCAAGCATGAACTCCAATCCTTTGTAGATTGCTTCGCGGAATACCATCAGATCTGCATGGATGAGGAAGATGCCGAGAAAATAGCCTTTATCACTCCGTGGGGAATGTAATGTTAAAAAATGATGCCATTTGGCCTGAAGAATGCTAGGGCCACTTATATGAGAGTCATTGTCATTCATCGGGGGTTTGAATTGGATCCCTCAAAGGTCAAAGCCATATAAGATTTCCACCCCCGAAGAGCAAGAAAAATGTGATGAGTTTCTTGGGGCGTCTTAATTACATTAGCTGATTCATAGAACAGTCGACCGTGATTTATGAGATAATTTTTAAAATGTTGAAGAAAGATGCTGCAACAAAATGGACTGAAGAATGTCAAAAAGCTTTCAACAGAATCATGGAATACCTATCCACCCCACCAGTATTGGTCCCGCCAGAACCTGGTAGACCTCATCTACTCTACTTGTCCATACTAGATGGAGTTTTCGGTTGTGTCTTAGGACAACATGACGAAATGGGAAGAAAGAGCAGGCCATATATTATTTGAGTAAGAAGTTCACACCTTATGAAGCACGGTATTCTTTGCTGGAACGTACCTGCTGCGCCTTGTCTTAGATAGCTCAAAAATTGAGGCACTACTTATGTTCCTACACTACATACCTCATATTGAGGATGGATCCCCTGAAATACATCTTTCAGAAACCAATGCCTACAGGGGAACTAGCCAAATGGCAAATATTGTTGAGTGAGTTTGATATCACCTATGTGACTTAGAAGGCAGTCAAGGGATAGGATTTAGCAGATCACATTGTAGAAAATCCTGTGGGAGGGGAATACAAACCATTGAAATCGTATTTTCCCGATGAAGAAGTGTCATTTGTAGGAGAAGATATTACCGAAGCCTAGGACGGTTGGAGATTTTTTTTTTGACGGAGCTGCAAATTTCAAAGTAGTGGGTATTGGAACAGTTTTGGTGTTAGAGACAGGTCAACATTATCCGGTATCCGTGAAGCTCAGGTTTCCATGCACCAAAAATATAGCAAAATATGAGGCTTGCATCATGGGTCTTAATTTGGCCATCGCACGAATATACAGGAGTCACAGGTAGTTGCTGATTTGTATCTTCTAGTACATCAGGTTCAAGGAGAGTGGGCTACAAAGAATACAAAGATACTACCATATCTATATCATGTGAAAGAGTTGATAAAGAGGTTCACGAAGATAGAATTCAAACATGTTCCGAGAATCCAGAACAAGTTCGCAGACGCATTGGCTACTTTGTCTTCCATGATGCAGCATCCGGATAAGAATTTCATCGATCCCATTCTAGTAAGGATCCATAGTCAGCCAGCTTATTGTGCTCGTGTTGAAGAAGAAACAGGAGGAAATCCTTGCTTTCGCAATATCAAGGAAAACATGGCAAGAGGAGAATACCCAGAGGATGCAAATCATACTCAGAAACGTACGCTCCAGAGATTGTCTAATAATTTCTTTCAAAATGGAGGAATTCTGTATAGAAGGGCTCCAGACCTAGGATTATTACGGTGTGTTGACGCCAAATAAGATTCTACATTGCTCGAGGAAATACATGTTGGGACCTGTGGGCCGCACATGAATGGTTTCGTTCTAGCCAAGAAGGTGTTAAGAGCAAGATACTTTTGGATGACTATGGAAATTTCATGCCCCAACCTCGGGAGGCGCGACTGGTGCTCAACCGAGTTATCCCAACTGAGCAAGCCTTTTTTTAAACACTTTCTACCTAACTCAATATGATTAATGGAAACATGCTTTTGCTTACGTAGACAATAGGAATGATGGTACATTCAACATTGATAGATCATTTCATAACACAATCTCATACCGTAGTTAAGTTTCCAAGATTACACATTGTTTCAGTTTAGAGAAACAAGAGTTTAAGATTACAACCTAGTTCATAGACCCGTCCAACCCCCGTACATAACCCACACAAACGTCTACGGAGCCCTTAAGGATACAAAAGACAATTATGATAACGCCGGCAATAAGGCCCCGGCTATACCTCAAAAGTGGAAGTCCGCAACAAAAGATGTGCAATATAACCCCTTGAAGGAGAAGGGGGCTCACCAATACCATGAGAGGAGGATACTCTGCTACGTGTGATCAGCATTGTCCGCTATGGCGCCACCTACATTCATTTAAAAATGTAGTGCCCCCGGCAAAAGGGACGTTAGTACCATGAAATAGTACTAGTATGTATAACTAAACACCATCTTATTAGAAAGAACTATCATACAAGAATAAGGAAATCACAAGAGACAATCAAATCTTTAACCGAACACCACATCATCATTAATAAAGAATCATACAACTTTCACGTGATTTTCATAACTTTAGTTTGGGGTATTTCATATTGTTCGTCATTATTCACATGCAACCACTGTCTTGAGTGGATTTCGATCACGACCCTATTAGCTAGGTTACCTCATTTGAGATATATACCTCAGTCACAATCTCATTCTCATTTTCCGGAATTCGATATCAGCACATTACCACCATGTGTGCGGCATGGTGTCCGATCACGGCCCGATCGGCTAGGTCGCCTTACCTAGGCGTTGTTCCTTCCTCATTAATCATCTCATTTGAGTCTTTATTTCATATATATCATATCAATTCATTGGCACTTAGGGCCACAATTATCACATCATTTCCACTTTCAATGTCAACCTTGCAATTTATGATCATAGGCACATACAAAGCAATTCAAGTTGTATGCATAGGCAAGATTTCACATGATTAGCATGTCAATTTCTGTTTTAAATCTTGACGTGAAGTCTAGGAAATTTCAACACATGGTTCATATCTTTTGCATATCTTTAATTATCTAGAATAGTACTTAGCACACATTGAGGCACACCTTTCATATATATATATATATATATATATATATATATATATATATATATATATACAATTTCAAAACCAATTCATGTAAAATAACAATCAATACATCAATCAACTTTTCAGTCTTACCATATTCGCACATACACATGACAACGGAGCTCAATTTCTAATAGGAGGGGGTTTTAGCCATACATACCTGAATAGAGCTTTCCTTAAATTCTTACAAAATTCCGGGACCCTTAGCGATTCCAATCTATTTTATGAAAATCACAAATTAAGCCAAGAATTAGAGACATGATTAAGGTTCTAACTCGTTTAAGTATATTACCAAGCACTAAGTGTGCACTTGTGATTCTAGAACCCTTTTGCGAGAGATTTTTATCATTTTACACCCCAATTGATATCTTTTTAGTTCACAATCTCCCAATACCCTACTATCTTTTATGCATGCAAGAAAACCATTCTTTTACCCATGAACCCACAAGCTAATTACTAATTCTAGAGCGAATTTCGAAACCAGAGATTGAGGATCAAGTTCTTACCTCTTGGGGTGAAATCCTAGCAAATTTTGCTTGAAAGTCTTCAAAGATTTGGCAAAGTTTGAGAGTTAGTTTCCCCCCTCTAGAGCTCCCTCTCTCACTCTATTTGCAATGAAAATATCATAAAAGAAGTCTAATGAGTGTTTTTAATGGGATGGGGTCGGGTTTTAAATGTTAGAAAATAGGAGCCCCGACACAATTTGCGATCGCATATGCTATCGCATAATGGACATGCAGCCCGCGAAATGGACCGCAAAAATGGTCCCAAAAACCTGAACAAACTGTTTGGGTGTGCGACAGAAATGTGGTCCGTATACCTATTCTGCGGTCGCATAATGCACCGCAGAACTGCTTCTCACAAAAATCCAAGAGGATTATGCGATGACTATGCGGCCCGCATATCGATTGTGCGATCGTATAATTGGCCGCATAGTTGACCTCTAATTAACCATCACCCTGTCTGACTCTGCGGTGACTATGCAGTCCACATATCTATTATGCGACCGCACAAATGCGCTTTTCTGGACAACATAATTTCTTAACTTTTTAATGCACAAATCGATCCAAAGGGTTCATAAAATTCTTCGCGGTGAGCTGGATTTTATGAATTTCTAACACATGATCCTAACTTGGCACTACGAGATTTTGGGTTTTTGAGTAAAAATTTCACGGGGCCTTATATCCTCCCCCACTTAAGATCATTCGTCCTTGAATGAGGATCAAGGTTAACTTATCAGTACTTTATGCAACTTCAGTTTCACACCACATACCAACAGCCCCCAAATTTTTCTAACTCTCTAAATTTCCAAAAAATTTTGCCAGAGTTTCCTTTGTAACTAGGCCTATCCACCTGTCAGAGAGTCCTAAAAGCATATCCTAACAACATATACACATTCCATAGACATAACATAACTTGTACAACATAACCATGGCAATATAGGCAATATATAACCAAAACAGAATAGTCTTACATTGATCAAATCAAAGGATACAGAGTTCATAGGAATTAAATGCATAAAACCTATTACATGGCTATACAAACAAATACGGGTACTTCTTTCTCATTTCTTCCTCGGTTTCCCAAGTGTCTTCCTCAACTTGCTGGTTCTACCATAACACTTTCACGGAGGCTATTTCCTTATTTCTCAATTTTCGGACATGCCTGTCAAGAATGGCAACTGGAACTTCTTCATATAATAGTTATTCATTAACCTCAATAGTTTCAACTAGCACAATAGTGGACGGGTCTCCCACTACCTTCTTCAACATAAACACATGGAAGACTGGGTGTACCAATGACATCTCAGGTGGCAGCTCGAGTTTGTATGCAACCTGACAAATCCTCTGAATGATTCTGTATTGTCCAAAATACCTCGGACTCAATTTTCCTTTCTCTCTAAACCGCATGATACCCTTCATAGGGGAAACCTTCAAAAATACCCAATCATCTTCTTTGAACTCTAAATCTCTACGACGAACGTCCGAGTAAGACTTTTGGCGACTTTGAGCAGTTTTCAACCTCTCTTTAATAATCTTGACTTTATCCATAGCCTGATGCATGAGGTCTGGCCCTATCAATTCATCTTCTCCAACCTCAAACCATCAAATGGGAGATCTGCATCTCCTACCATAAAATGCCTCAAATGGTGCCATCTGGATACTAGCATGGAAGTTGTTGTTATAAGCAAACTCTATGAGTGGTAAATGATCATCCCAGCTCCCTTTGAAATCAAGAATACAAGCACGCAATATGTCCTCAAGCATCTGAATAGTCCGCTCTGCTTGCCCGTCAATTTGAGGATGAAAAGTTGTGCTGAGATTTACCTGCATGCCCAAACCTTGCTAAAAATTCTTCCAAAAGTTGCTGTGAATTGAGCCCCTCTATCTGATATGATTGAGACTGGAGTACCATGCAACCTGACTATTTCTTTGATATACAACTGAGCATACTGTTCTGCTATGTCGGTACATTTAACTGGCAAGAAGTGCGCGGATTTCGTGAATCGATCCAAGATCACCCAAATTGAGTCGAACATGAACAGAGTGCGCGGTAATCCCACCACAAAATCCATATTGATCATCTCCCATTTCCACATTGGAATTTCTATGCTTTGAGCCAACCCACTAGGCCTTTGATGTTCGACATTCACTTGCTGATAGTTCGGACACTTTGCCACAAACATAATTTCTTAACTTTTTAATGCATAGATTGATCCTAACTTGGCACCATGAGATGCGGGTTTTTGAGTAGAAATTTCCACGGGGCCTTATAGGAAACAGACTACATTAGGTATGTTTAGAAGTGTACATGCAGATATGATGCGAGTACCGCCAAATGAACATAATCCAACAAATGCACCTTGGCCTTTCGCCGCTTGGGGAATGGATGCCATCGGTCCAATCGAGCCTACCGCTACAAACGGGTACAGGTTCATTTTAGTGGCCATAGACTACTTCACAAAATGGGTTGAGGCTGCATCTTACAAGGTTGTAACCAAGAAAGTCGTCGCAGATTTTGTCAGGGATCGTATTGTTTGCTGATTCGGGATTCCAAAATCCATCATTACCGACAATGCCGCCAACCTCAACAGCAATTTAATTAAAGCTATGTGTGAAATCTTCAAGATCAAGCATAAGAATTCCACAACATACAGACCTCAAATTAATGGAACCGTGGAAGTTGCCAACAAAAACATCAAGAAAATTCTGAGGAAAATGTTAGACAACCACAAGCAATGGCACAAGAAATTACCATTTGCCTTATTGGGGTATCGTACCAAAGTTCGCTCATCAACCGGAGAAACTCCCTACATACTGGTTTACGGTACTGAAGCTGTCATTTCCGTCGCAGTCGAGATTCCTTCTTTGAGAATTATGCAGGAAACACAACTTAGTGATGCAGAATGGATAAGGAGTCATTATGAACAATTGGATCTTATCGACGGAAAAAGATGGATGCAGTATGTCATGGTCAACTTTATCAGAACAGAATGTCCAGAGCTTTCAACAAAAGGGTCAAACCTAGACATTTCACACTGGGACAACTGGTGTTGAAACGAATCTTCCCATACCAAGATGAAGCCAAAGGAAAGTTTTCCAATTGGCAAGGGCCCTACATGGTTCATAGGGTACTAACAGGAGGAGCACTCATACTCGCAGAAATGGATGGAGAAGTTTGGCCAAAGCCTATCAATTTGGACGCAGTCAAGATATACTATATTTAAATTGCATACATTCTTAATCTGATATAACTAAACTACGTTTGACCTAATTCCTATTTAAGAGGGGATACATAGCCAGCCATGTGGGTTCGGTCATATCTCAATAAAATTTTCATTTTTTCACTACCAGAAACTGGAGCAGAATTTTGAGGAGGACCCTCAAAATTTTTGAGCAAGTCCAGCCGACGTCATCATATGCAAGATAGTCAGAGAATCAGTTAAGTAACTAGGGAAAAATTTTGAGAAGGATTCTCAAAATTCCGGAGCAAGTCCAACAAACTTCGTCCCATGCAGAACTGCTGGTGAATCACTTACTAAACTGGGGCAAAAGGCAAAGAAGTCGCAATCTCTTTAAAAGTGTCGTAGTCATTAGTTCATCTAATTTACTTGATATTACATACCACTATGTTTTCTAAATAACTCTATTTCATCAAATACACGTATATTTTTTGAAAACTTTATTTCTATGGCAACCAAATGTTACCTAGGGTAACTCAAACATGATCCCCATAGCAAAGCAAAGTAAAGCATGTAGGCGAAGATACGAACCATCCTTCCCTGCAAAAACTCACGATTTTTCTTTTGATGTAGGAACAATGAATAGGATAGGAGCATTCACAAGTATACACATACCAAAATCACTATCTTCATAACGACAAGGGTGCCAAACGCAAATGTATCTCCAGCTAAGAAATATTCTGCTCCTACTTTCTATTTGTCCATTACATTAGACTAAGCCCTGTCTACTCCTCTTGGATGAGGCTAAGCCTTGCCTCCCTATTTTCATAAGGCTAAGCACTGCCTTCCATTGCATGAGACTAAGTTATGTCTCCTTTTCTTGCATAAGTCTGAGCATTGCCTCCCCAAATCGCATAAGACTAAGCCCTGCCTCCTTTTCTTGCATGAGGCTAAGCATTGCCTCCCTAAATTATATAAGGTTATGTATTGTCTCAAATCTTGCATGGGGCTAAGCCCTGCCTCTTCATTTTCATAAGGCTAAGCATGCCTCCCTAAATTGCATAAGGTTAAGCAATGTCTTCCATTGCATGAGACTAAGCCCTGTCTCCTCCTCTTGCATGAGGCTAAGACTTGCCTCCCTATTTGCATAAGGCTAAGAACTTCCTTTCCTTCCATGAGACTAAGCATTGTCTCCCTTTCTTGCATGAGACGAAGCATTGTCTCCATTTCTTGCATGAGGCTAAGCCCTGCCTCCCTAACTGCATAAGGCTAAGCTCTGCCTTTCCTTGTCTAATGTTGAATGTTACACTATCTGAAACCTAGCAGTATTTTGCTTTTTCCGGGGCTAAGATCTGTCCCAATCCTATGCAAGACTAAGCTATGTCTTGTTTTTCTTATATAATCCATCATCATGTCTCTATACGAAGGCGCCATAGTCCGAAGGCATCATCCTCATAGCCTAAAGATACCATGTCATGGCTTGAGGATCTCTCAATACTGCACATCATTATTCAAAGGTGTCATGGTTCAGAGGCACCATTATCATGGCCCGAGAACATCATTTCATGGCCTGCACATCCCTTATCTCACGATTCAAGGCCCAGAACGTCATGGTCTAAGGACACCATCCTCACCATCTGAAGACAATCTTCATGGTCCAAAGGGAATTTGCATCATATTTAAATTGAAGCAATAACCTATATATATTTGCGTGAATCATATTTTAAGTTTTTTCAAGTAATTCAGGAGGTAACCGTTCTTCGAACAGGAGCAACCTTCGCTCCGGTTTCTGCTCGCACCATTCATGCCCTGCATTATTTCAAACATAACCGACTCCCATCAATCACTCGCTTTTACCCTATGACAATTCAAATATCTGCCTTGAGATAAATCCATAACATCTAAAAATCACATTCCTGACTTCGTATAAATTCATCTGATACTATCCTACTTAAAAGAACCCTGCCGAAACACACGACCGTTACCATAACAATTCCATCAGTTTCATTCACTGTCCGATCCAGAAGTACACATAGCCTTATTCCTATATAACCAAGGATATGTAGGCATCTCAGAGAACAGGGTTCAGTCTATATTTTTCAAAACACCCTAGTAGATCAAAATCAGTCACCATTTCTTTACTCGACAACTCTTGCATCCTTCCCAAGTAAAGAGGGGCAGCTGTTGATACCAATTTTTCCCTCATATTTTTTAAATATATATATATATATATATATATATATATATATATATATATATATACTTTTCAAATAGTGCACATGCATCATCATTTGATCTACAAGCATATATAAGTATTTTTCATAATTTTCTATAATTTTTAAAGGCTTTAAATCAATTTATTTCTGTATTTTATTATATAAATATCCAATAATTACCCTCCAAATTATTTTTATGATGATTTAATCATTTAAACTTATCATTTTTACCGATGTGAGGTCTTAAATATTTTCAGTGCATTTCTTATAATTACATTTGTATTTTTAGGGCTAAATTGCATATTTTACAATAATAGCCCATATGCATATATAATTACATTATTTATATAGAAAATAACTTTTATATTTTTGTAATGTTAAGTAATTATCTTTAATCATTTTTTTACACTAGTAATATTTTTGTTTTTTACCAATTATTTTATAAATTATTTATTTTTAAAAATAGTGGGTATTTAAATAACAACCCATTTTAAGCTTATTTAGGACAAACCCCCAGCCCGATTACCTAAAATACACCACCCCAAAGCTCTAGCCCAAACCAAATGACCCCTAACCTAATAATCCAACAGGTACCCATTTAATTGACCCGCACTAGCCCCTCTTTAAAATCATGGTCATTGATCTCAGAGATTAACGACCCACACTTACCCTACCCTTTTAAATTACGCAACCCTAAACCCTAATCTCATTCTCTACCATCTGTCGCCCTTAAACTCTCTCAAACGCTCTCTTCGTCTCTGCAAACCCTAGCATCGTAACCTCTAATCCCCTTCGATTCCAACCAAGAAATGGAATCAATCGACGATTTCCTTACCTTATTGACCATTTCCCATTGCTGGCAACCGGTTTATGGTGTTACATAATTGCTTGTCTAACATCTCATGCATATATCAATTATTTTGAACCAAATCTCATTCAAATCTTTGCCTTTTTCCATCTATGTTCATTCTCGTTTCTTTTATGATACAAATCTCAGAGATTCTTCGCGATTCTTTACTCACCCTAAAACTAGGGTTCAGATCTTCCTAAGATCTAATACTGGTTCACGATTCTTTAATTATTTTTCCTTTAGTATTTTAGTATATATGTCCCTGTGCATTTTATTATGATTTTCTTTGATAGTTTTGACTAATTTTTACTTACCCTAAAATTAGGGTTTTTGATTCTTTGAAATCGAACCAAATCCGGTTCAATCCTTAATTATTCCCATCTATTTGTCTCTATGCATCTTTATTATAACTCATGGCGTTAATTTTTGTTTGATTTTTATTTACCCTAAATTTGGGGTTTTGATCCTTCGAAATCAAATCAAATCTGTTTGATTCTTTAATTACTTTATCAAAATCTATGTTTATATGTCTATGTGCATCTCCTTACTTGTCATTTTCTTCTGATCTTATATGTTTAACTAAATTAGAATTTTAACGTTTTCTTTCCTTATTAACCGTTACCCGCTTTCAATTCTAGTACTTTGCCCTATTAGTGTGTTCTAATTCAGTGCTATATAAACCCCTCCCCATTCCCCGTTAGAACATAGCTAAATCGCAATAATCAGTAAAATTGGGGCTTTGTTCTGTGTTCCTTTCATTATCTTGTTCTATACTGTGGTTCTTGGACGGCTGAAAGCCAAGGCCAGAAATTCTTGGTTCTCGCTATTGTTTTCTTGTTTTTGTTTAACTGGTGAGTTATTAAACCTTGGCAATTTCATTCTTATGTCATTATGATTTGCATGTGTTCTCACTCTAATGTTCATGGCCTTATATGTTTCTGGTTTGTTCACACCTACTTGAATAATCTAAACCCTCATAAGTTTGTTTAGCTAATGCATTTCTGGATTGCTCTCATATGCAAGTTTATTAATTTCACTTGCATTGAATCTTTGATTTCATATTAGTCTAGTAGGCAATACTTGAATGTCTACATTCACAGATCAACCTGAGTCTGTTTTCCTATTCCACTTTCAATTCTACAAATGGATGTTTCACATTTTTAACAATTTGTGACTTGCTTCCCTGGTAACCTGTCTTTCAGCATGTCTTTGGCTCATTTGATTCCATATTCCTTCAGTAATTATCTGACTCTAGGTATTTATTGAATTTGTGTTTTTCATAACATGTCTAAATGTTATTTTGTTTCATGGGTGAGTTAACACGACTTTATTTTCATACTGGGGTATATACTTAGCATAAATTAGACCTCTGAGGCTTCAACTTATTTGGTATTATGCACATGTGTGACTCTGTAAATCCCACAAACTGGTTTATCTCTAACTTTTTCAATATGATCCTGCTTATGTATTGTTTGGCTAAGTGATGGACCTGTTTCTAAGTACTGTTGGTCTTGTGATCCACTGTCCTATATTTTTTAAGCATTGATATGTCTGCTTTTCCGAAACTACGTACCTCTTTTCAAATTATGTCCCTTAACCATTGTCCACTCCCTTTCATTTGTTACCTATGCTATTCTGGATCCTCATTCTAGCCGGTTGAAAGCCAAGGCTATTTAGGTTTTGTCCTTGACCTTTCTAGTGTGAGCACTGCTCGGGGTCCATGTGAGACCCTTGAGAACTCCAACCTACTAGGATTTGGGTCTCCAGTCTTCCTTGAACCATTTCTGATCAGTTTCTCTAGTGTGAGCACTGCCTTGGGTCCTTGAAGCACTTGGGATTTCTGACACACTAGAGATTTGGGTTATGTATACTTATCTTCAGAGATGCTGTGAGTTGAAGACCTGGTTTGTCCAGGTGTATTTGGGCCTGCCGCAGGCTTCCTATAGTTTATATACATTGTAATTCATTCATTATATTGTAATTTGTAATAACAATTGGGGCATGAATTGGGAAAGCTAGTTTATTTTTTAACATTTGCATGAGAACGGGTAGAAATTCTGCCTATATGTGTTTACTTTTCTGATTTTGCTATTGTATTAGATAACCTGCTTATAGGTGTTTATTTATTAAAACACATTCTGCTTTATATGTTAGGTAACCTGCCTATAGGGGTTTACTTTGGCTCAAATATGAATATCCCGCCTACTTTGATTTACATGATTAGAAAATAACCAAAGTTCAATTTGCATTGCAGTATATTCAAATCTGCCTCTTTAGAAATCATGCCTATATGGTTCTTAATTGATTGATATGCTAGTATCATACTTGACCATTTAGTATGCATGCCTATAGGAACTAAAACCAATTTTAATCATCAAGGTTAGTAATCATGTCTATAGGGTGATCACCATTCGTGTCACGCACTAAAATTAGGCTTTAAAACATTGCCTCATTGAACGCCATTAGAAAGCATGCCTATAGGAACAACTGAGTAATCCTGACTATCTCACGTTGCTTGTCACTACCTGACACTGAGTAAATCACCTAGATAACATGCCGATAGGTTTAACCGCTTGTACTTCTAATCAGTGGGCAACTATACAGTCACTTAGGAATTACTTTGCATAACTGCCAGTATGATTAAAATCCAGAATCACCTAGAGATCATGCCTATAGGACCTAACAATCTTAACTGTTGGAATTGTCAAACGCCTAATTTGTTGCGTGCATTTGCTGCCTAAGTATGGAGGCTAACTTGAGCCCTTATTTGCTTTTACATGAAAGTCCAACTTGTTTTTTTGTATGTCGCCTAGTTTTATTATTTTGAGTAACATAAGTTAAGTTTAGAACCATCCCAAAAATAGAGGTCTAAACGCCTTTTGGACCATAGGTATGGGACGGGTAGTGCACGCATACGGTACAGTTTAGAATCAACTAGTGCGCTTTAGGTAACAACTTAAAGATAGTTATCGGGTAGTAGAAGATGATAGTCATGCCTGCTAAATAATATGAGTAACACCTCATATTGAGTGAGTTACAAACTATTATTTATATTGCACGGGGTAATTCTTTAGGCTAAAAATTTAGGATCCCCCCCACCTTGTCTTTCATCAATTATTTATGTTTAATAATGAACCCCCCAGATCCCTTTATTTCCTTATCTTTGATCATATAGACTAATTCATATAATTGAGTTCGGTCGGGAACCATAGTTGTGGACCTCGTACAAATTCCTAACACCTTCTCTTCGAGGTAATTTCGAGTCCTTACCTGATCTTTGGTGATGCAAACTGGTTAAATAGAGTTATCTGCAAAATAGGTGTCGTATCTCACCTTTATCTATTTGGTGGTGACGGTGTCTTTTAAAACCCTTCCTTTAAAGAGTTGTCAATGTCGAAACCTAATTTCGCAAGAAAAAGGGGTATGATAAGGGCTAGGACTAAGATAGTGGTAACTTCAAAGACACCTCCTAAGCAACTTACTACACGATTGTAGCAAAAAGAGGCTCTAGAGTTTTCCCTCAAGAAGAGTAAAAAGAGCCGGAGAAGGAGAAGGTTGGTTAAAGATGGAAAAGATGTACAAGTAGAGGATGTTCCTATAGTGGATGTGGATGAGGAAACCAAAGAGGAACCTAGTTCCCTGACCTGCAAGCCATCAAGGAAGAAGCACACACTCTCTCTCTCAATCCGAAAGGCACACCTCTAAGGGTGATAAGAGTTCATCCAAAAGTGTTGTTGCTGGTTCCAATGAAAAGTTGGTAAAATATTCTGGTGACAAGACAGTGAAGGAGCGTGTTGACAAGTCTGATGAGAAAAAAGTGGAAAAATCTGGTGAACATAGACAGAACAAGTCCGTGGAGAAGGAAAAGTCTATTGGCAAGTCAGTAAAAAGAAAGAGGGATGATGATGATGATGAGGAACCTGGTTCCGTCAAGAAAAGAAAAAGTGAGTGCAACTCTGAGGTTTGAGAAAAAGAAGTTGGGGAATCAGAAAGTACTGTGGTGCCGCACATTTGCCTCTAAAATTCTAGAGAGTGCTGGGATGACACGATTAGTGGATATTTGTGATTCTCAATAGTGAACCAATTTGTTTACAAGTGAGGCTCCTATAGTGTTTGAGGACGAGGTGTGGAGTTCGACACCAGCCTCTTCACAGTAGATGGTGATCAAATATGTGTGTTGGTAAATGGGGTGGACATACTGATGGACTCTGCCTTATTGCGGTCAATTCTGGGTGTTCCTATTGAAGGAGAATCATCTATTCCAGGAGCCTGCACACCAAACATTAGAAATGCCATTGTCAAGTACAAGGCAGTACAACATGGGTAACAAGTGCATAAGAAGGCACTCCTTCTAGTTTATCAACTGCTCTTTGAGATGCTTAACAAAATATTGCTTCCCTACACTGAAAGAAGATCTATTGCATCCAAAGCTAACCTATTCCTTATGGAAACCTTGGATAATTTCTCCACGATCAATTTGCCTGCCATAATGTTGGGTATATGCAAAAGGTAGAGAACCTTAAAGATGGGAATCCTAGACTACCTTATGGGTTCCTTCTCACAAAGGTCTTTGAGTTTTTCAAAGTACCTCTGGGACAGGCCAAAATGGGCACCAAAAAGCAATTATTTTAAAAAACTACTCTGGAGGAGTGTGAGTGTATTGATAAAGTAGAAGGAGTTAGAAGTACTTCCACAATCTCTCTACTGATAAATGCTCAGAATAGTGCCACATAGGAGATTCGGAAGTTGAAGGCTAGGAACGTGATTCTTGAGATTTAGCTCAGCCAGTTGCAAGAGGTACCTGGTTCTAGTGGTTATCACAATGCAGAGGTTGCACACCTAACAAAGGAGAATGCTGAACTAAGGAAACAGGTGGAGGACTTAAAAGAAAGACTGCTCAATGAGAAAATGTCAGCGAATGCTCGCATGGATCTTGTCCTCCAAACTCTTGCTTCCTCTTCCAAGCCCTATTCCTCGAATGTCCCTTAAAGAATGTCCCTTAGTGTCCAGTTTCTAGTGTCTGTCTTCTTAAGTTGTTTTTGGTGATGTTTTGTTATTTCTGGCAATTGTTTTTGTTTGTTCTAGATTGTAGATGAAAACAATAATTCTGCTCCCGCCTGTAAAAGTCCAATTCTGGTTAATGAAAGTGATTTCCTTTTTGCTATATATGCTGCTACTCTTTTGTTTATGTTTTTTTCATGTTGTGAGCACATAAGTGCAATGAGTTACCTATGTTAGACTTCTTTATGGTGCTAACATGTTCTGTTCTTTTTATGATGCCAAAAGGGGGAAGATTTAATTGAATTATACAGAGTATGAATGCATGAATGAATGTGAACATGAATGAATAATAATCTAAAAACAAAATACTAATTCAGGGGAAACTCATTCAGGGGGAACTCACAAAAGTTCAGGTATTGACTAAGGGGGAATGCAAGCTTCAGGGGGAACTTAAGGTCTTTCTGGCTCACAATGTGGTTCCTATGTGGCTCCTTCTAGGATTTGCAATTATAAGTTTGTCATCATCAAAAAGAGGAAAATTCATAGGTTACAAGTACTTTGATTATAAGTACTTCACTTTATGTTTTGATGATCTAACAAACTTACTATTCAGAACCAGATAAGGAACATGTTACACATTTAGAAGACCTCAAGATCACAAGATTCTAATTTGGGATTCAACGTGGAAATATAATTCAACTCTTCAGAGTGGAAGGAACAACTGAGGGACCAGGTCCCTACCAATTCTCAAGGAGACTGTACGAAGTCAACTTTCTAGTTGGAAAGTTGCTACTTGCACTTTCTACAGTGCTTGAACAGTGATGTGGTTAACTTTCTAGGGAAGACTTTTATCTACCTTGCTTACACCATTGTAAGTGATGTCACACATGTATATATGCATTCAAGGGAGGTAAAATACTACACTTGAACACTTAGAGATCTCTCTTAAGCTCACTCACATGACTATTCAGCTAGCGAGTTTCAAGTGCCTCAAGAACAAAGAACAAAGCAATTACGGATCATTTCCAACATCGAGTTATTGTGTGTTCTTAGTTGAGTTGTGACTTTGTAATAGTTCTTCAAATTGTAATTCCTATTTAGCTTGTTTAGAAGCAATCACATTTTATCAGTTGCACTCTTATACTTCGTGGGGTGGTATATGATCCCATTGTCGTTGTTTGAACTGTAAAAAATACCACCTTCCATTAGGGGTGTCAATGATTATTAAAAGATCGACTATGCCGATCGAACCGTACCGCATCAAACCAATTTTTAGGTTTCTTTTCCTACAGATTGCTTCTAAACATCGAGTTATTGTGTGTTCTTAGTTGAGTTGTGACTTTGTAATAGTTCTTCAAATTGTAATTCCTATTTAGATGTATTATCCCAGAAAATAAATAATTACCCTCTTAAAATTGTCTCACTTTATCAGTTGCATCATTTTACTTTGCGAAGGTCCAATGACCCCCTCCCCCGTCTTTTTTGAGCTGTAATAAATAACATCCTCTGAGCCTATGTGGCATAAAGAGTGTACCTTTTTTTTGGTTATATTTTTCTGTTCTCTTTTTTTTTTTTAACCTTTAGTCTTTTCTTCTCTTTCTTCAAACTTTTACTAAGGAAGCCATTACCCAATAAAAGAAGCGCAATAAGAGAAATTTCAATAGCTTTTTTAAAAATACATTAGAGTCATAATATCTTTTCAATACAATTAACATAACTAAATTTTTAACACATCGGCCATTTTTTCACAAATTATCTTTTCTTTTTTTTCCATGCCAGAGAATCCATCTGTCATTTCTCCACCATCTAGATTACAGAAAAGACAAACCATTTGATTAACTAATATCCCTAAGATCTTAAAGAATTTGGCTTATTTGCAGCAATGATCCAACAACTTTAACAAAGAACCTCCATGGAAATGATTACACATTCAAATAGTCATCTTTTCCGTTATTTTCCTTTTAATTTCTTCTCAACATTGTGATAAATTTGATGTTGGTTTGACATGTTTTCCTTCATTTCATGTTTCTTGTGATTAATTAAAGGTGAATTTAATTTCTTATAATTTTTTATTCTTTAATTTTGATAAGTTTGATGTTGGGATATTTATTACATCTGCTTTAACCTCACGAAGAATAAGAAGTTAGAAGGATTATAGAAGTGCAGGGGGAAAAGGTTGGGGTTGGAAAGAAAATGAAACAAGAGCGCAGAGGTTGGGAAGAAGATAAAGGGAAAAAAAGAGAAAGAGAAGAAAAACTAAGAAAAATAAAATAAATAATGACTAAAAGAGAAATCATATAGTGTAAAATAAGAAATGCACATGTCGAAATACGGTCGGTGCATGTCATATGTTATCTTAGTTGAGAATTGTTCTAGTCATATGTAACGACCCGACCGGTCATTTTAAGAATTAACGCCCTGATCTCCTATTAACTGCTTTCCTCGTATTTGTTTCTGCTATTGTGAGTTTCCAGGAGGGTTTATTTGGAGTTTCAGAGAGTTTTGGGACACTTAGTCCCTAAATGAGAGCCTAAGTTTTGAAAATTTGACTGTAGTCGGAATAGTGTAAAGATGACCTCGGAATGGAATTATGTTAGTTCCGTTAGCTCCGTTGGGTGATTTCGGTCTTAGGGGCGTGTTCGGATTGTCTTTTGGAGGTCCGTAGCTAATTTAGGCTTGAAATGCCGAAAGTTGAGTTTTTGGAAGTTCCGGTTTGATAGTGAGATTTTGATCTAAGGGTCGGAATGGGATTCCAGAAGTTGTAGTAGCTCCGTAATGTTGAACGTGACATATGTGTGAAATTTCAGGTCATTCAGACGAGGTTTGGTAAACTTTTTGATCGAAAGCATATTTTAAGAGATTTTGAAGTTCTTAAGCTTGAATCTGATGCTAACTGGTTGATTCGATGTTGTTTGATTTGTTGTGGAGATTTTTATATGTTTGAATCGTGGTAAAGGACTTGTTCATGCCTTTGGTTGAGGTCCCGGGGGCCTCGGGATGATTTCGGGTGGTTAATGAGAAGTTGGAAATTTGGAGTTGCAGCTGAAGTTCTTTGGGCAGATGTCATAACCGCATATGTCGTTGAGAGGCCGCAGGTGCGGAATTATGCCGCAGAAGCGGCTAGATGAGGAAAGGCAAGAAGCCGCAGGTGCGGATGAGTTCACGCACCTGAGTGACCGCAGATGCGGTAAGCAGGTCGCAGGTGCGGACTTGAGGATTTAATGAGTTTTCATAGGTGCAGTCGTTCTTCCGCAGAAGCGGGACCGCATGTGTGGTCCCTTGATCGCAGAAGCGGAATTGCTGGGCAGAAAATAGGAAATTCGAGTGTTTAGTTTCAAAAGTTGAAAAATTGATTTGGAGCTCAGGAGAGGGCGATTTTGGGAGGAATTTGAAGAGGAAATCAGTGGGTAACAATTCATTCACCATTTCTTGTCGTATTCCATTAATCTATTATTAGTTTTGTCATTTAATTTCGGTTTGGAAGTGAAAATTTGGGAAAAACAATTGGAAGAAAGTTCTTAGACCTAGAATTTGAATTTTGATTGGGAATTTGACCTTGGATTTGGATAATTTTGGTGTTCCTGAACTCGTGGGAGGATGAGGATTCTGAAAATATAAATTTTACCCGATTCCGAGACGTGGGCTCGAGGGGCATTTTGGTTATTTTACCTAATTTCGCGTATTAGCTTAAAATTTATTTGTAGAATCAGTTACTTGAAGTGTTATTTATATTATGCAATTGAATTGAATAAATTTGGGCCATTTGGAGTCGAATACGCTTGGCAAGAACGTGGTTTCGGGTTGACTTTGAGCAGGTTCGAGGTAAGTGGCTTGCCTAACCTTGTGTGGGGGACATTCCCCTTAGGATCGGTATTGTGATAAATGAAATACCTTGTACGTGAGGTGACGAGTGTGTACTTGTGCTAATTGTTGAAAATCCTATTTTCACTGAAGTTGCTTTAATTGTATTTTACCTTTCATGTGTAGACTACTTGGAATTTAATAACTGTTGTTAGCTTAGAGAAATATGTCTAGTTGACTTAATTGCTTTATTTGCTTAAACTGCCTTATTTGTATTATGTGAAACATGCTAGGTTAGAATTTCCAATTTTACCTTGGTATGAAGTTGAGTTTAATTGAGTATTCTTGTGTTATTTCTATGTGTTTTACTTTGGGATTACGGGACGCCATCCCGAGAGATCTCCTATATGTTTTTTGGATTTGAACGGAAGTGCGTGATACCAAGAGATCCACAACACCTATATTGAGGATACCAAGAGATCCTCGGGATACCAAGAGATCCCTGGCATATATTGAGGATAGTAAGAGATCCTCGGGATACTGAGAGATCCCCGGTTATTATCTTTGTGAAGAGTGGCATTCCTTGTGATTATTTTTGTCATTGTTTTAGTTGTTGTTATCTTTAATACTCTGTATTAGTTATTACTGCTAGCTTCCAACTATACTGTTTTTATCTTATTCTTTTATACCTTATGTTTCATTTAATCTCAGTAGGGCCTGACCTTCCTCGTCACTATCCGGCTGAGGTTAGGCTTGGCACTTACTGAGTACCGTTGTGGTGTACTCATGCTATTTCTGTGCATGTTATTGTTGTGCAGATCCAGGTAACTCTACTCAGACTTATCACGCTTGAGATGAGGCGCTTGTAGAGACTCCGAGGTATATCTGTCGCGTCCGTAGACCGAAGAGTCCCTTTCTACTCTACCTTTTTGTATTAGCCCTTCTGTACTTTCGTTTCATTATTAGATATTTTGGAGTTAGATGCTTGTGGACATTCAGCGGCTTGTGATCATGAGATTCCGGATTTTGGAAAATGTTATTAGTTTTGAGAGTTGGTTTTGTGTATACCGAGCGGCATTTTAAACACTATTTTATTTCACTATTTCGGTTTTAATTATTTATTCTGCAATTGTTGTTTATATTCCGCATTGTTAGGCTTACCTAGTTGTAGAGACTAGGTACCATCATGATGGTTCACAGAGGGCGAACCGGGGTCGTGACAAGTTGGTATCAGAGCTCTAGGTTCATAGGAGTCATGAATCACAAGCCGGTTTATTAGAATCTCGTGGATCGGTACGGAGACGTCTATACTTATCTGTGAGCGGCTATGTAACTGTTAGGAAAATTCCACTTCATTTGATTTCCCTGTCGTACGAGATTCTTACATCACAATTCTAAACTTATGTCTTCTATTCTCTCACAGATGGTGAGGACACATGCTACCAGAGATGATCAGGCACCCGCGCCCCCTACTGCAGCCGTCAGAGGCTGGAGCCGGAGTAGAGGCCGAGGACGTGCATGTGGTGCAGCCAGAGCACCCGCGCGAGCTGCCACCGAGGTACCACCAGCAGTTCCAGCCGGAGTCCAGGCACCTAATACGCCTATTGCTACTACTATTCCAGCTCTTCAGGAAACTCTTGAGTAGTTCATGAGCATCTACACCACTCTGGCTCAGGCAGGGTTGCTTCCCTTTGCTGCAGCCACATCTCATGTCAGGGGAGGAGCACAGACTCCTGCCGCCCGCACTCCTAAGAAGCGAGTGCATGTTGATCAGGTCCTAGAGATTATTCCTGTACAGCCTATAGTCCCAGGTCAGCTCGAGGATAGGGTAGCGGCTTCAGAGGATGAGCAACAGCTTCAAGAAGTATGATCCTTCTATATTCAGTGGGTTAGCATCAGATGATGCCTTGGGATTTTTAGAGGAGTGTCACCGTATCCTTCGCACTATGGGTATATCAGGATTGAGTGGGGTTTCTTTCACTGCCTTTCAGCTTCGAGGAGGCACCTATGTGTGGTGGCGTACCTATGAGTTAGATTGTCTGGATGAGGCTGCTTCACTGACTTGGACCCAGTTTTCAGATATGTTCCTAAGAGTTTGTTCCTCAGAGCCTTAGGGACGCATGGCGTGCAAAGTTTGAGCATTTGCGCTAGGGTGCTATGACTGTCTCAGAGTATGCTGTCTGTTACACTAGCTTGGCTAGACATGCCCCAGCCTTGGTTTCTACTATTCGCGAGAGGGTTTGCCAGTTTATTGAGAGCTTATTCCCAACATCAGGTCTAGCATGACTTATGAGTTGGAGATGGATATTTCTTATTAGTAGGTAGTGATCATTGCTAAGAGGATTGAGGGTATGCATGCTAGGGAGAGAGAGGAGAGGGAGGCCAAGAGGTCTCGAGAGTCAGGCCATTATTTTGGTGCCCGTGCCCCAACTGTAGGTCATCATGGTAGGGGTTATATGAGTCGCCCCGTTTATTCGGCTCAACTAGCAGCCAGTGGTATTCGAGCTCCTCTTAGGCCTCAATAGCCTTATTATGCACCTCCAGTATCTAGTGAGCCTCCTGCACCGGGTGCTTTCAGAGGTTAGTCTAGCAGACCTGGCTCGAGCCAGTCACAACTGCGACGTCCTCACAGAGCTTGTTTTGAGTTTGGTGACACACGCCATGTGGTGAGGGATTGCCCTAGACTTGGGAGGAGTGTACTTCCATAAACTTCTCAGCCACAGCGTACCTTGCAAAGTTCTCAAGCTATGGTTACAGCTCTAGTTGCTACCACACCTGCCCAACTAGCTAGAGGGTGAGGTCGGGGAGGTAGAGGTCGCGCTAGAGGAGGAGGCCATGCCCGATACTATGCCCTTCCTGCTCGTATCAAGGTTGTTTCCTCCAATTCTATCATCACATGTATTTTACTAGTTTGTCACAGAGATGCATCGGTTCTATTCGATCCAGGATCCACTTATTCTTATGTGTCTTCTTATTTTGCTCTGCATTTGGGTGTATCTCGGGATTCTTTGAGTTCCCCCATTTATGTTTCTACTCCTGTAGGAGATTCTCTTGTTGTGGACTGCGTTTATCAGTCATGTTTGGTTGCTCTTAGTGGTTTTGGGACCAGAGCCGATTTATTGTTGCTTAGCATGGTAAATTTTGATATTATCTTGGGCATGGACTGGTTGTTGCCCCATTATGCTACTCTTGATTGTCATGCCAAAACCATGACGCTGGATATGCCAGGTGTACCGCGTGTTGAGTGGAGGGGTGCTTTAGATCATACTCCAAATAGAGTTATTTCTTTCCTTAAGGCTTAGAGTATGGTTGAGAAGGGGTGTGACACGTATCTAGCTTATGTGAGAGATATTAGTATGGATACCCCTTCACTTGATTCTGTCCTAGTAGTAGGGATTTTCCTAATGTGTTTCCAGCTAATCTTTCGGGCATGCCACTTGATAGAGATATTGATTTTGGCATTAATCTATTGACGGTCACTCAACCCATTTCTATTCCTCTGTATCGTATGGCCCCTCCTGAGTTGACGGAGTTGAAAGACCAGTTATAGGAATTGCTTGATAAGGGTTTAATTAGTCCTAGTGTATCACCTTGGGGTGCTCCTGTCTTATTTGTGAAGAAGAAGGATGGTTCTATGTGTATGTGCATTGATTATTGCCAGTTGAATAAAGTTACAGTGAAGAATCGTTATCCTTTGCCTCGTATTGATGATTTGTTTGACGAGCTACAAGGTGCACGAGTGTTTTCCAAGATTGACTTGCGTTAAGCGTACCATCAGTTGAAGATTCGGGAGCCAGATATCCTGAAGACTACTTTTAGGACTCAATATAGTCAACGCGAGTTCCTTGTTATGTCATTTGAGCTGACCAATGCCCCAACAACTTTTATGCAATTGATGCACAGTGTGTTCCGGCCATATCTTGACTCATTCGTCATTGTCTTTATTGATGATATTCTGGTATACTCCCGGACTCGGGAAGATCATGAGGAGCACCTGAGGACAGTGACATTGAGAGAAAAGAAGTTATATGCTAAGTTCTCAAAATGTGAGTTTTGGTTGGAATCCATGGCATTCTTAGGCCACGTGGTGTCGAGTGAGGGTATTCAGGTGGATCCGAAGAAAGTGGAAGCAGTGCAGAGTTAGCCCAGACCATCCTCAGCTATAGAGATTCGCAGTTTTCTTGGCTTGGCAGGTTACTACCGTAGTTTTGTGGAGGAGTTTTCATCGATTGCAGCCACTATGACCAGGTTGACCAAGAAGGATGCTCCATTCTAGTGGACGGAAGAGTGTGAGGCGAGCTTTCAAAAGCTCAAGACAGCTTTGACTATAGCCCCAATTTTGATATTGCCTATAGGTTCGGGGTCTTATACGGTCTATTATGATGCCTCGAGAATTGGCTTTGGAGCGGTGTTGATGCAGGACGGTAGGGTAATTTCCTACGCGTCCAGACAGTTGAAGGTACAAGAGAAGAATTACCCTGTCCATGATCTAGAGTTAGCTGCCATTGTTCACGCCCTGAAGATATGGCGCCATTATTTTTACGGTGTTCCTTGTGAGATTTATACTAATAATCGGAGCGTGCAGCACCTGTTTAAGCAAAAGGATCTTAATTTGCGCCAGAGGAGGTGGTTAGAGTTGCTGAAGGACTATGATATCACTATTTTGTATCACCTAGGCAAGGCCAATGTGGTAGCCGATGTCTTGAGTCACCGGGCAGAGAGTTTGGGTAGTTTGACTTATTTACCAGTAGCGAAGAGGCCTATGGCGATGGATGTTCAGGCCTTAGCCATCCAGTTTGTGAGATTGGATCTTTCGGAGCCCAGTCAGGTTCTAGCTTGCATGGTTTCTCGGTCTTCCTTATTTGATCGTATCAGGGTGCGTTAGTATGATGACCCTCATTTACTTGTCCTCAAGGACAAGGTTCATCATGGTGATGCCAGAGATGTGACCATTGGTGATGACGGGGTATTAAGGATGCAGGGTCGGATTAGTGTACCTAATGTTGATGGGCTTCAGGAGTTGATTTCAGAGGAGGCCCATAGCTCGCGGTATTCCATTCATCTGGGTTCCGCGAAGATGTACCAGGATTTGAGACAACACTATTAGTGGAGGTGGATAAAGAAAGACATAGATGGGTTTGTAGCTCGGTGCCTCAATTATTAGTAGGTGAAGTATGAGCACCAGAGACCGGGTGGGTTGCTCCAGCTGATAGAGATTCTGGAGTGGAAGTGGGAGCGGATCACCATAGACTTTGTAGTTGGGCTCCCACGGACTTTGAGGAAGTTCGATGCCATTTGGGTGATTATGGATCGGCTGACCAAGTCCGCGAACTTCATCCCTATGTGTACTACCTATTCTTCGGAGCGATTGGCGGAGATTTATATCCGGGAGATTATTCGTCTGCATGGTATTCCAGTTTCCATGCTATATGACTTACTGGATTAGTTGGTTCGGGTCCGAAGAGATTTCAGAGTGAATTGAGACACTTAGTCTTTTAATTGAAAGCTTAAGTTGGAAAAGTTGACCGGATGTTGACTTTGGTGTAAGCAACCTCGAATTTGAATTTTGATTGTTATGTTAGCTTCGTTCGGTGATTCTGGGCTTAGGAGTGTGTCTGGATTATTATTTGAAGGTCTATAGTAGTATTAGGCTTGAAATAGCAAAATTTGGAATTTTGGAATGTTTGACCGAGTGTGGACTATTTGTTATCAGGGTCGGATTGGATTTTCAGAAGTTGGAGTAGGTTCATGGGGTCATTTGTGACTTGTGTTCAAACTTTGAGGTTTATCGGACGTGATTTGATAGGTTTTGGCGTCGTTTGTATAATTTCGAAATTTCAAAGTTCATTAGGCTTGAATCCATGTGCAAATAGTGTTTTGATGTAGTTTGAGGTGATTTGTGGGTTCGACTAAGTTCGTATCGTGTTGTAGGACTTGTTGGTATGTTTAGTTGAGGTCTCAGGGTCTCAGACTAATTTCGGGTAGTTAACGGACATCGTGTTTGATTTGAGGAACTGGTGAAGCTTGGACTCAGCTGGTGTAATAATACCTGCAGAAGTCTCGTCGTAGGTACGAGCTTGTAGAAGGGAGCTTTCTATCGTAGGAGCAGAGCTGTGCTGGCTTGAGAAGGGCGCAGGTGCGACAGATTAACCACATTTGCGAGCGTGCAAGTGCGAGTGAGGCTCCACAGATGCGGAGTTGATGTAGGGGATTGTTTCCGTAAAAGCGCCTCCGCATGTGCAGAACCTGGATCACTGATACGGACTTGGTAAACGTAAGTGGCTTCCGTAGATGCGGATAATTTACCGCAAAAGTGGTTCCGCATGTTCGAAAACATGGACGCTGGTGCGAAAAGCCTGGGCAGAATGTTTTAAAATGAGGGTTCGCGATTTTGGCTTCATTTAAACATTTTGAACTCATTCTTAGGCGATTTTGTAGAGGAGTTTCGAGGGGATTCTTGAGGTAAGCTCCTTGTACTAGTTTTTCATCAATAATCTTGTTTCCCCAATATTTTTTCCCACCTAGATAGTGTGGTTTTGAGGTGAAATTTGGAGGTTTGAGGCCAGGGATTTGGAAAGTGGATTTAGAGGTTTTATGTGACGATTTGGTGTTGGATTTTGATAAAAATTGTATGGATGGTTTCGTGAGTCAGTGGACTTTCGGATTTTGTGACTTTTGTTGGATTTTGAGACGTGGGCCTGGGGGCCGGCTTTTGGGCAATTTCGGATTTTTGCTTATAAATTCATATTTTTCTTGTGGAATTGATTCCTTTAGCCTATATTGATTGTATTGTACAACTTGTGGCTAGATTCGGAACATTTGGAGACCGATTTGAGAGGCAACGACTTGTTGTAGCGAGTTTTGCCTAGATTAAGGTAGGTAACACTTTCAAACTTGATTCATAGGGTTCGAAACCCCGAATTACCTGTTATGTCATTGGTATTGAGGTGACGCACATGCCAAGTGATGGGCATGCGGGCGTGCACCGTGAGAATTAGGACCTGGTCGATTCCATGGCACTGTATAGTGGTCTTATCTTGTTGATATCCATGTTTTCACCATGGGAAAAAATAACTGAGCTATCAATCATGTTAGAGATCATGTTTAAGCTATATGCTAATACTGTTGGGACCCATAATGGTCATTTCTTTTTGTTGACTTACTGATCTCGTTGATATTTCGTACTCAGTCATGCTCATTAATTTTATATCATATATCATTCTCTGTTCTTATTTTTTGATACATCATAAAATCATGTTCGGGCTAGTTTCATGACATTTGTGAGCCCGTGAGTGAGACTGGAGACACTGATGACTGAGTGAGTCCAAGATCCTGATTATGAGTGACATTTATAGGATCAGGTTGCACGCCACAACAGTTATACTTATTCATGATAGCGCTTGGGCTGAAGGAGCCCCTCCGGAGTCTACACTCACCCCTAGTGAGTGAAATTGATATTATTGAGGGTTGGATCTTCCCTGAACATGAATCTTGTCCGAAGCATTATACACCCGGAGATGGATCTTCTCCACGGGCTGGATTGGCCCTACTCGGTACTGGGTTACTAATTGTCAGTGATGTATATATTTTGAGATGGATCTTCATATGGTCCATATACAGTACCAAGTAATTGAGCATTTGAGAGTGTGAGCACATGAGGCTGCCAGTATGGTGCATCACATACAACATGTGCATTGGCATGTAGAAGTAGAGGAGTTATATTCTTGATATCATTGAGATTTGATATATTTTACTCTTTTGAGCTATCTATTCAACTTGAAAGCATGCCTACATTTCTACACTATTATTTTTATTTTGAACTGTGCAGGTTGAGTTCATCACTACCTTTCAGTCCAAAGGTTGGATTTATTACTTATTGAGTTAATGGTACTCATGCTACACCCTGAACCTTGTGTGCATATCCAGGTGCTCTTGGTCACAGCAGTTGTTGATCGAGGAGTCAGGATCTTGGAGACTATCCAGGTAGCTACATGGCGTTCACAGGTCTTGAATCTCCTTCATTATCTTTATCTGTATTCTGGTATAGATGCTCATGTACTCGATGACATCCCGGTTTTAGGATAGATTGTATTGTATTGCGGATTTATTTCTTTTTCAAAAAGGTTTTTCTTAAATATTAATTGCTTCCATCTATATTTTCAAAGCTTTTACTGTGTTGAGATGGTTGAGTAGTGGCTTGCCTAGTTCCACGATAGGCGTTATCATGACGATTGGTTTTGGGTCGTGACCGACAACCTCCATGGAAATGATAATCCATTCAAATAGTCCTCCTTCCCGTCATTTTTCTTTTAATTTCTTCTCCTTTTTTTGGTTAAACTGTCAAAAATTTATTTAACCAAGTATAAGTATTTACATCTAGTAGTTCACTTGGACTCTAGAACTAGACCACATATAAAAACTTTCTAAGTAGCCAGGTAACACATTTCCTATTCAATTTACATTTGACTCATATTAACTAGGAAAATTCTTCAATCTTTCCAGCTTTCTGTGCAACTTTGCTTCACTCTACCCCTTGAGATTTAACTCCAATGTAATATCTTTAACCTTCTGAGTGCAAGTTATTGTCATTCCTTGGAACCTTCTTTGGTTTCTCTCTGCCCAGACATGGTATACCATTGCTGTGAATAGGAATACTAGTATTTCACCTCGAGCTTTGCTGGCAGTTCTTCTTTTTAGCCATTCAATCTCCTCTTCCAGCTACCTGTCTGATGTTTTTCGTCCAGCCATTGTAACAGTCTAGCCCATATTATTCTGGAGTAATTACATACAAACCACATATGTTCCATTGACTCCTCCACCTGCTTTGTACATAGAACATACTTACCTGCTACTATTATTCACCATTTCCTTAATCGATCAACTGTGGCTAATCTTCTATGTACTGCCAACCACAGGATGAATTGATGTTTTTGTATTGCTTCTGATCATGTTAGTACTTTCTTCCACATGCTTTTCTGATACTGAGGTCTCACAGCAATATATAGCTTCTTAATGCTAAATTTTCCTTGCATACAGTATTTGTTAAAATCAGTACTTGTATGCTTTTCCATAAACCAGTTTTTGATATCAAAAATCTTCCAAACAAGCCAACATGCCTGTTTAGGAGTATCCATTTTCATGATATTTTGCTTCTTAATGTAGTAGCTATGTATCCATTGTATCCGCAGAGTATCCTTCTTTGCACTAACTGCCCATAACAGTTTGCACAAGGCAGCCTTTTTCCATATATGAATGTCCAGGATATTTAACCCACCTGCTAAGAATGGCATACATACAATGTCCCATGCAATTAAGGCTCTTCTAGATGGCTCACCACTTCCTGTCCACAAGAATGTTCTGCATGTTGTGGCTATTAGCTTAAGAATCTTCTTTGGCTATAGAAACAATTGCGCCCAGTATGTCTGCATTTCAAAAATCACACTCTTTAGAAACTGGAGCCTTCCACTATAAGAGAGAAACTTGGTAGTCCAGCAGTTAATCCGAGCAGTGATCTTCTCAATCAATGGCATACATTTTTGTTGAACAATTAATTTCTTTAAAGACAATGGTACTCCAAGGTATTTAAATGGTAGCTCACCTGATGTGAATTGCATCTATTCTAAGATAATTTCTTTGAGTTCCCTTGTAACACCAGCAATATATAGAGCACTCATCTCCATATTAGCTTTAAGGCCTGACACTTCAAAAAATGATTGAATCTGTTTAATAAAAAACTGATAGAAACCTTATCAGCTCTACATCACAGAATCAAATCATCTACAAAGCATATATGGGTAATATTATTTCTGGTGCACCTTGGATGGTAGTTAAAATCTGGATTAGCCTTTAATCTCTTCAATGCCCTATTCAGATACTCCATCAAAACAAAGAGATAAGGAGACATTGGATCTCCTTGTCTAACCCCTTCTTTCCTTGGAATTTAGTTGTCAAACCTCCATTTAATAATAAGGAGTAGATGGCAGTGGTCACACACTCCATTATCAACATCACAAACTTAATAGACATTCTAGACTCTATTAATATCATCTTTAACAAAGACCATTCAACTGAGTCATACGCTTTCCTTATATCCACCTTTATGCAGCATCTTGGTGAGACTCCTTTTTGAGTGTATCCCTTAACCAGTTCATGGGTAATAATAACATTATCAAGTATTTTTCTCCCTTCTATAAATGCTAATTGAGAAGGTCCCATAATGGAATCCACCACTAACTTCAATTTTGCTGCGATAAGCTTAGAAAGGATCTTGTATACAGTAGTACAACATGCAATAGATCGAAATTCTTTGACAAAAATAGGGGTAGCAACATTAGGAACCACTGTTATTCTTGTGCAATTAACACTTTTTAGCAACTTCCCATTGTTAAAGAATTCGTGAACTGCTTGTTTATGCTAGTATGTTTTGAAGAACTCTGCTAGAAAACCATCTATCCCGGTGCCTTGTCGTTTGGTAACTCCTTCATTGCCTTATCAATGTCTTCCTCTATTACTGGAGCCATGAGCAGTTGTTATTTCTCCTTTGTTAGGCAGTGTCCATCCCTGGCTGTATCAAGATCAATAGTGGGAAGTTCTTTGACTGAGGTACCCAATAACATTTTAAAGAAACTTTTAAATTCTTGTTCAATCTGTTTTGGCTCTATCACTCTATTCTCTTGTTCATTATAGATAGATGCAATTCTATTTCTTGACTGTCTAGCCTTTAATTGAGCATGAAAAAACTTAGTGTTTCTATCACCTGCTTTTATCCACATTGCTCTGGACCTTTATCTAAGCACTTGTTCAGTTACTCCTTCCATCTTTTAATCTGCACAAGCAATTCCCTTTCCTTAGTTATAGTTTGTTGATTAAGTGGATCATCATCCAGCTTCCTTTGAGTATTTTGTAGTTCCACTCTCAGATTGCCAAGTTTCTTCTCCAGTGCGTCATCTCCTTGTTCATCTATTTTGTTCTATCTTTTAATCTTTGCAATTTCAACCAAAGAGAGTACACAGCATACCTCTAGATTTTTTGGTACCATACCTCATGAATATTCTCTATAACTCCTTTTGATGTAACAGAACATTGTAAAGTCTAAAAGACATTGGTAAGTGATTCTTTGTCTCTTCAGTATTTATAACAATAGGTGAATGATAAAAAATTCCAGGTAGTTCAATTAACCAAGAAGAATTTCCAAACACCCAATCAATATTGCTATAAATTCTATCCCCTGCATCCCTTTTATTACACCATGACCACTAATAGCCTTTTCTATTCAACTTCCCCAATCCAATGCCCTTTATACATTCTTGATAGTCCACCAATTCAGCTTGATGCACCGGTTGCCCATTTAATTTATCATTAACCGATAGAACACTATTAAATCCCATATTACCAACCAAGCCTCATGCATTGTATTGTCAATCTATCTTAATTGTTCCCATAAATCCCTCCTTTCATGTATTTTGTTCTTTACATAGACAAATGTAATATAGCATGAGAATTGTGACCCTTTTTCCTTCACTCGACAATGAATCAATTGTGTTGTGACCATAAGAATTTGGAATTGTACCATGCTTTCATTCCAAGAGAGCCATAGTCTCCCGATTGGATTAGTACATTCATATGAATACACTTGCCATTCTTTACAAAATATTCCTTTAACTTTGCTAACACTCCTAAGCTTTATCTTTATCTCAAGTCAGCCTAGTAAAGTTATCTTGTGCTTCAGCAGAAAGGCCTTGAGTTCTTTCTGCTTATAGGGCTTATTCAACCCTCTTATATTCCAAGCACTTATTATCATGGTGGATTTTCCTCATTGAGACCAATCCCTTCAGTCACCTTAGCAGTGCTGTACTCCTCTTGTTTTCTCAGAGAACTATATCTATTAGTCATCAGTATTTTCTCCATCTCAGTATCAGATAGTGCTCCCTTGCATTGTAGTTGTCCTTGAGTTGTCATCTTCTGTTTCCCTTTTAATCTCTGCTTTAGCTGGAATTCCCCTTCTTGTTTATCATTTTGCTCTACATTAATCTGACCTTCTGGTTGTTTCTGCAGTTGCTCAACTTTCTGCCCTTCCTGCTCTTTTCCTTGCTCTTGTTGCACTGGCTTTGAATTTTGTATTTCCTACTTTTGTTCTTGCTCAACAACAGTTTTAACTTTCCACTGAGTCTTTCTCTACTGCTGCTTGTATGACTTCCTTTGCCTTTATTGTTTCTCCATATTATCTTTTTTCCTTTTCTGGAGGAGCTTTCTCACATTTAGCATCATGTTTTCCTATTTGGAAACATCTTTCACAGAATGAAGGTTTACATTCATAATCTAGGACTTGTTCCCTGTATGTGCCATCTGCCTCCTTTATTAGCATTATGTCTGGTAATTCCTGTGATATGTCTATTTCAATAAGCATTCACGAATAGAAAATCCTATCTCCCTCTGCCCTGAGTTTATCAGAACATTTAGGTTTCCCTATATAGCTTGTTATGTGACCCAAATTCTCCTTCGTCTAGTATTTAATTGGTAACCCTGGAAATAGGACCCAAATTAGCACATTGCATGTCATTTCTTTACTCATCTAAAATTTAGGCACCCATTGCTTCAATATCATGTGTCGATTATGATATGTATATGGTCCTCGCTGAATAATTATGTTTTTATCATCTTCAGATTCAAATCTAAATATAAAGTACCCGTTATTATGGAGAAATACTTGTGGTATTGCTATGAAGTTCCATACACCATACACGAATTTGAGCATATCTTTGAAAGAGGGATTTTCACCCAATACATACCCAATTTGTGCTGCCTCCCATTTGTAGGTTTGCTCCACCACCTCAATTTGATTTAGACGAACAACCTTTACTACTTCTTTGAAAATTGGGGGATAATACTCCAATTGCATCCCCTATTACTGAGATTTGTTCCCTTTCACCACCTTAGTGAGAGTCGGCTCTGCTTCTTTAGGATTTGATTGTTGAACTGAGAAAGTAAGCTTCTTTGCTGCGGTGTTGTTGTCCACCTCTACTGGTTGGGGCTTCTCCATTTCAACACATTTTGAAGCTTGTATGAACATTGGTGCACACCCCATTCCGGTCATCTAGTGAACTAATTGCATTTGATCTATCATTTGTGGAATCCCAGACTCCGGCATTAACATTCTACCTCCATCAACCACCTCTGGTATTGTAGGCGGTGCATTTGCCTGTAAAGAAAATTAAAGCATAAGCTTCAATGGACTCAAATCGCACGACGAGGAATCAAGAAGGGAAGTGCTCCTAACATCCCTGTAGCCTCTCAAAGATAAGTACAGACATCTCTGTACCGATCCACGAGACTCTACTAAACCTACTTATGACTCAAAACACCTATGAACCTAGAGCTCCGATACCAACTTGTCACGACCCAAGTTTCCCTCTATAGGATGTTGTGATGTCACCTAGTCTCTAAGACTAGGTAAACCTAATGATTATGCGAAAGAACTGAAATAACAACTAAAATCTCAACATCAATATATATATATATATATATATATATATATATATATATATATAACTAGAAACTACCGCTCAACATGTACAAGTAAATTTGCAACTCAGAGTAAGAAAAACTCTCAAAACCTAGTAGTTACAAGCCATAAGCTCTAAGGAAGTAATAATTATCTCTATATATTAGAGTCTAAGAGAATAAAGAGAAACAACATAATAAGGATAGAGGAGGACTCCGAGGTCTACGGATGCTGGCAGATATACCTTAAAGTCTCCAAGCAGCCGGGCACGCTCTACTATCGAGGCTGATAAGATATACCTGGGTCTGCACAAAAATATGTGCAGAAACGTAGTATGAGTACACCACAAATGTACCTAGTAATTAAGTGCCAAGCCAAACTTCGGTAGAGTAATGGCGAGGTCAGGATAGGGCATACTGGAATATAAGAAATAAGGCAGAAGTCGAAATGATAAAAATAATGGCAGGTTAATAAAACAATAAGAATATATGAGAAAGCAACAACACAGAAAAATAATAACACTCTACATGGAAGAAACCGCGTGCCAATAACACTCCGCAAGGAAGAAACCTCATGCCAATAACACTCCACACGAAAGAAACCTTGTACCAATAATACTCCGCACGGAAGAAACATCGTGATAATAACACTCTGCACGGAAGAAATCACATGCCACAACCAAACAATCATCTCAACAAGAATCATGAAAGTCAACATGTAGTAAATGAAACCAAGATATTACAAGAAGGGAATCCTACAGTGAAAGAACAAATACGGAATCAAGGAAGTACGTAATTCAACTAAGCATGTTGTACAAATTGCAACTAAAAGATGAGACATGTGGACATGTGAAACTTGGCTAAACATGATGACTATACGTGCTAGAATAACTCAATTAAGTCATAAAAACGAAAATACTTAGCATAGACCAGAATTTCAACATTAAGCCTGTGTGCACACTCATCACCTCGTATACACGCATATCATAAATTGTTAAAATAGTACCAAATCCTAAGGGTCCTCCACACGAGGTTAGACAAGTCACTTACCTCAAACCAAGCTCACTCAGTCAATAAGAATGTCTTTCCCTCGATATTCCAACTCCTAACGGCCCAAATCTAGCCAAAAGCAATCACATACTATAAATATAACTAAAAGAGACTAATCTGAAATTATGACTTTAACAAAGAATTAGAAAATTGCCCTAAAAAGTTGACCCGGGCCCACGTCTCGAAATTGGGTAAAAGTCACAAAATCTGAATATATATTCAACCGCTAGTCCAACCATACCAAAATTACTCAAAATACGATACTAACATCTCGATCAAAATCTCAAATTCAATTTAAGAAATTTACACCTTTTTGCCCTAATTTCTCAACCCAAATCCTTAATTAAATGAAAAAATTAATGATAGATTAGTAGAACTTAATCAAAAATGATTCAAGAATCCTTACCCAAATTGTTCTCTAAAAATACCCCAAAATCTCGCCTCAACCGGAGCTCTATATTTCAAAATATGAAGAAAATGGTAAACCCTCGATTTTAAACTTTCTGCCCAACAATTTCCGCTTTTGCGGTCCTAAATCTGCTTCTGTGGTACCGCTTTTGCGATGAAACCTCCGCATCTACAGAGCTCACTAAATTTCCTAGACTTCGCACCTACGCACCAAAACTTGTATCTGCGAAAGCGCTTCGGCACCCACTCATCTGCTTCTTTGGAAACCCTGACCACCTTAGTTCCCTTACTCTCCACTTCTGCGATCAATCCTACCGCAGAAGCGAGTCCGCTTCTGTGACCTCCACTTCACACCTGCGACCACTGGCCACCTTCTTAACTCCTGCTTCTACGCTCTCCCTCATGCTTCTATGAGCTCGCACCTGCAATCAAACTTGCGCATGTGCAATTGCACTAGAACTGATGCACTTTAGCCATTCTTTAAGTTTCAAACTCTATCAGATAACCATCAGAAACAACCCCGAGGACCTTGGGACCTTAATCAATTATACCAACAAGTCCTAAAACATTATACAAACTTAGTCGAGCCCTAAAATTACCTCAAACAACATCAAAAATATGAATCGTACCAAAATTCAAGCCTATTGAAAGTAAGGAAATTCCAACTTCTACAAACGATGTCGAAACCTATCAACTCATTTCCGATTTACTTTAAATTTTGCACACAAGTCAAATTCTACATTTGGGACCTACTCTAACTTTTGGAATCGGAATCCAACCCAAATATCAAAAAGTCCTTTCCCGGTCAAACTTCCCTAAAATATTCCAATTTTCCAACTTTCGCCAAATAATGTCGAAATGACCTACGGACCTCCAAATCAATATCCGAACAAACACCTAAGACCAAAATCACCATACAGATCTATTAGGACAAATTAAACTTCATTCTGGAGTGGTCTTCATACAAATCAAACTACGGTCAACTGTTACAACTCAAACTTCACACTTAGGGACTATGTGTCCCATTCCACTCAGAAACTTTCCCGAGCTCGACACCGAGCATCCTCGACAAGTCAAGTAAAAATAAAATGAAATAGAGGGGACAATAAATAAGGTCTCGGGGTTCATACTCTCAAAAAAACCGGCTGAATCATTATAATGGGTTGGGGTTGGAAAGAAAATGAAAAAAGAGCCCAGAGGTTAGGGAGAAGATAAAAAGAAAAAAGAAAAAGAGAAAGAGAAGGAAAACAAAGAAAAATAAAATAAATAATGAATAAAAGAGAAATTATATAGTGTAAAATAAGAAATGCATGTGTCAAAATATGATCGGTGCATGTCATATATTATCTTAGTTGAGAATTGTGCTAGTCATAGAAGGTGGTATTTTTACAGTTCA
Organism: Nicotiana tabacum; assembly: GCF_000715075.1. Taxonomy (NCBI): domain Eukaryota; kingdom Viridiplantae; phylum Streptophyta; class Magnoliopsida; order Solanales; family Solanaceae; genus Nicotiana; species Nicotiana tabacum. The sequence continues at coordinate 75,882,805 of NC_134086.1, read as the reverse complement.
AACATATACAAGGGGTTCATATGCCACCCCGCAAAGTATAGGAGTGCAACTGGTAAAATGAGACATCCTTAGGGGCATAATTATGTATTATCCCAGTAAAATAAATAATTACCCCCTCGGAATTGTCTCGCTTTATCAGTTGTACCATTTTACTTTGCAAGGGTCGTATGACCCCCTCCCCCGTCTTTATTTGAGTTGTAATAAATAACATCCTCTGAGCCTATGTGGCATAAAGAGTGTACCTCACTCTACTCCAGAGCGTAAGAGGCGTAAAAACACATTAAAATTTCACTTCTAGAATATTTTTTTCGTTATACTTTCATGTTCTCTCTTTTTCGTTAAATCTTTAGACTTTTCCTTCTCTTTCTTTAATTTTTAACTAATGACTTTTGTCACGACCCAAACCAATGGGCCGCGATGGGTATCTGGTGCCTTACTCAATCGAGTACCAACGTAACGTATCTTTCGTATCATACTATCATAGGTAAATGAAGCAGAAAGATTGTAATGAGATAACTAGAATAAAGCATGAGGAAATACTCGACATAGGATAACCCAGCATGATCTACCGACTTATACATATGATGTATGGGCATATAAGGTCAGCATGATCCTTTATATACTCAAAACATAGGCCGACAAGGCCATATAAGTATCCATATACATGACATCTCTGTACAAGCCTCTAAGAGTAGATAAATACCATAAAGTTCGGGACACCACCCTGCCATACCAATCAATACATGTCCAAATCATACTAACCAAATAAGCAACTCCGAAGCAAATGGAGCACACCAACACCTTCCGTTGAGCTGATAGCCTACTTGCAAGACTCTCAACCTATCTATCGGGACCTACGGGCATGAAACGCAGCATCCCCGGGAAAAATGGACGTCAGCACAAATAAAGTACCGAGTATGTAAGCAAGAAAAGCCGCATACAATAGACATGAAAGAAACATAGAGTAAAGGACTCAACCGGTAAGTCAGAATAGCTCTATGAATCATGAAACATTTATAATGTCATGCATGTGTATAAATGTCATACCATGCATAGGTATATTCATACATAACATCATCAAGCCTCTAAGGGCATCCCATCATATCATCTCGGCCACTGTGGGCAAAGTCATCAACGTATACCAACTGAATAGGTGGTGGTGCGTATATAATGCCATAACCTTTTCTCATACCCCATATACATATAAATACATGTATATAACTCTATTTTGTCATGGGTCAATATGGATGTATAACTGAATGCAATGCATAAAGAGTGTGTTAATAAGATTTCTCGGTATGTCATAAGATTATTACGCCTTTGATTAATATCATGAAATAAACTTTATCAACTTACGTATTTTCTGAGACCCATGAACAAAAGATATAATATTAACACACATGGAGAATCAAGAACATAAGCACCTCTAGTACTTCTATGAATAGAGTTATTAATGAAAGTTGTACATTTGCTCGTTTCGATTGAATCATATGGATCATGCCAAAAGGAAAGAAGGAATAACCTTAACATACCTGAGCTGATTCTCTTGACACTCCCTCTAACACACGCCAATCGTGACAAAACTATATGGGTCAAAAAAGTGACTTAGGAAATCAGTCGTGGGAAGGTCGTTGAGTGAGAAGACTGTTTCGATTTGGGCGGCCAAGCCAAGGTCAACTGAATCCCAACAGTGAGCTAGTGTAGACTCGGACTAGAGATAGGAATATTATCTTGAATATTCCCTTGGTTGTACTTTTTACGGTTTTTAGAGAACATCCCATATAAATAGAAAAGGAGAGAGAGGAAAGAGGCACGCGAGATTCATTCTGAGAAAATCTATTGTAAGAAGTTCACTCTTGAGAGAAAATACAAAGTTCACCTTTCTACAGTGATTGATTTTATCGATTATTCTTATTTTCCTCTCACATGATCCAAGAAAGTATTGTTCAATTTCTTGTTTACTGCCATATTTCGTTGTCAGAAGGAATAATTTTCCACATAAATTGATATTTGGGTGAATTGTTCTTCCTATTTACATTTATTGTCACTTCCCATATTTAATGCTTATCATTCAATCTTCATTTATTTTCCAAAGTGCGCATTTAATGATTTAATATACGATTTTGGCCATTAAGTAAACGGTATCACTTAAACTCTTACCTAGATCTAAGAATTATTATGCTTGACTAGGATTCACCTTTCACTTCAATTATCTTTTAATTAGTTTGATGGAGGATACTATACTTTTTGGTCAAACAATTTGGCGGTGTGGGGATTTTCTAGTCAAAATCGTAGTTTTTCTAGATCTACAAAAACAAACCAATAGCAAAATACAAAATAAAAATTCAGCTACTTGCATAATCTAACATAGTAGGAAATGGAGAAGAAAGACTAAAAGCAGTGGCAAGCCTTACTACTAATTTCCTAAATACCGTCAATGAAGTTCACGGAGAAGACGAGGAGAATGTGACACCAAGCGCCTCACCCAGGCGTAGTGATTCACCCCCTTCATGACAGTGTTACCGCTTCCCATGGAAAGGGATCCTTTACGTCCGCTACGGAAGAAGCACCACCAGTGGTAGAAAACCTACTAGAAGCATGGATAACGAGTACACTAAATAGTATGCAGTCGACATCGTCACAACAACCAATGAGCAACACACCCAGCCTCCCTCGACAAGTATCATTCATTCTTTTAATGATGTAGGTAATGATGCCCTCGCTGCCATCCTTAGAAAAATGGAGGAGATGAGAACGATAACAAAGCACTCTGTGACCAGACAGAGTATCAAGAAAGGGTACATAAGATACCGAGCGCCCCAAAACTCCTACCAAAGCGGGATGCCGGCTAGTTTGTGGAACAACCATATAGCGATGACTTGGTACTCGCAATTACCTGCACGCTCCACTGAAATGTTCGAGGAAATGGATGACAAGTTCGTCATCGCCCATGTCGTGGCCAAGAAAGCGGAGGCAACGCTGAACGACATATTCGCCACTAAATAATCACCCGGCGAAGGACTCAGGGACTTCCTCGCCCGATTCAACCATGTAAGAATGACCCTTCCGAATGTATCTGAAGGAATGGAAGTGGCCTCTTTCCAGAATGGGCTAAGCAGAAGTGGGTCGTGGACAACCAAAAAGTTGTTAAGCAAACTCATTAAATACCCTCCAACAACTTGGGATGAGATACACAATGCCTACGGTGCCGAGGTAAGAGCCGACGAGGATGATCTCAACGGACCTACTCAACGTGTCTGACCTCGGTCCAATTGGAGTCTAGGAAAGACCAAAAAAACAAAAGCAGAAGAAATCTAGCAGGGTCACGACCTAATCGAGAAAGACATCAGCCTTACGTTAGAGGCACACTCATGCCGCCTCCACGTCACAATGAAGGTCCATCCAGTTTGCGAACGGGAGTCCACCGAAATGAAAGAGGTATGCCCCCTTATTATCAACTCACAATTTTTGTGTTCCCCCCTCAGAAATAGTCTACACATTGGAAAAGCTCGCCCCAAAGGTAAAATGGCCACAAACGATGAAATCCAACCCAAGCACCAGAAAGTCAAACGCCCTCTGTTAATTCCACCAGGAACAGAGTCACAAGACCAAGGACTGCATCGCCCTTAGACAGGATGTCATGAACATGGTCAACCATGGAGGACCTTGACCCCGTCCAACTAAATGGCGATGACCACAACAAGAAAGCTTTCACCGGCCATAAACTCAAAGATCTAGGTAAATTTCATAAGTTCTAAAAAACTAATGTAGGCCTATTTGCTTTTTACCATGCAGACATGCCAGGTATCCCAAAGGAGATAGCAACTCACAAGTTGAACGTCGACTGATTTTACCCCCGATAAGGCAAATCAGACGAAAGGCCAGCTCTATAATAAATGACACAGTTTATGAAGAGGTTAAGAAATTATTAGTGAATGGTTCTATCAGAGAATCAAAGTACCCTCAGTGGGTTGCCAGTGAAGTCATGGTGAAAAAGAAGAACGGTAAGTGGAGAATATGCGTGGACTTCACATACCTGAACAAAGCCTGCCTAAAATACTTGTTCCCGCTACCCCACATAGACCAACTCATCGACACCATGGCCGGACACAAACTTCTCAATTTCTAAGATACCTACTTGGGCTACAACCAAATCCTCATGGAGAAGGAGGACCAGGAAAAAACCATATCCATCACCCATAAGGGGACATACTGTTACACAGTGATGTCATTCGGGTTAAATAATACGGGTGCAACGTATCGTAGGCTGGTGATCAAAATGTTTAAAGATCAACTCGGCAAGACCATGGAAGTATATATAGATGACACATTGGTCAAATCAAAGAGAAAGGAAGACCATATCGACAACCTGAGGGAAGCCTTCGATATACTTAGAAGGTACGACATGAAATTAAACCCCATAAAATGTTCTTTCGGCGTGACATCTCAAAAATTCCTCGGCTTCTTGGTATCACAACGAGGCATCAAGTTCAATCCTGAAGAAATCAAGACCATAGAAGGAATCCCGAAAAAACTAACTAGCAAAAAGCAGGTGTAAAAGCTGACGTGCTAGATAGCCGCCCTGTCAAGATTCATCTTGCAGTCCTCCGGTAAGTGCCACAAATTTTTTGGCATACTCAAAAAAGATAAAGACTCCAATGGAATTCTAAGTGCGTCAATGCCTTAAAAGATTTAAAGCCCTACCTATCTTCGCTACCGTTCCTAACTAAGGCAGAATCCGGAGAGCGCCTCCTCGTCTACCTGGTCGTGCCCGACATCGCTATAATTGTTTTCCTGCTACAAATAAATAAAAGTACACAATCTCCGATATATTAAATTAGCAAAATTTTGGTCGACGCTAAAACGAGGTACCCCCACCTCGAGAAGTTAGCTCTGGCCCTGGTTGTAGCTTCACCAAAGCTTACACCTTATTTTCACTGCCACCCTATCTCGGTGGTCACGACTTTTCTTTTAAGGAGTATCTTGCACGAACCTGAATTGTCGGGCAGATTGGCCAAATGGGTCATACAGTTGAGCGAGCACGATATAACCTATCAGCCATGAACGACGATAAAGTCTCAAGTCCTTAGCGAGCCGTCTTTCTTCAACACAAACAGTACTGGTGCACCCCAAGGTAAAGTACTAGGCCTGATGAAGCCTTTCTCCAGCAAATCTTTAACTGCTCCTTCAACTCCTTTAATCCTGCAGGTGCTATTCTATACAGAGGGATGGATATTGGTTGCATTCCGGGAAGCAAATCGATGCCAAAATCAAGCTCTCGCTCTGGAGGAATACCTGGAAGTTCATTTGGATATACATCCATGTACTCCTTTACTACTGGAATAGACTGAAGTGTAGGTATCTCAGCATATGTATCTTTAACTCACATAATATGATAATGCACCATTTTGCGATCATTTTCCTTGCCTTCAGATAGGAAATAAACCTACCTCAGTGTGTCGCTGTATTACCTACCCATTCAAGGATTGGCTCAACCGGAAAATGAAATCTGGTTGTCTTTGCTCGACAATCAACTGTGGCATAACAAGCTGCCAACCAGCCCATGCCTATGATAGCATCAAAATAGAACATCTCTAGCTCAACTAGGTCGCCTGAGGTCCGATGACCACAAACTGATATCGTACAACCTCGGTAAATGCATCTAATGATAATCGATTCTCCGACCAGTGTAGATACCGCAAAGGATAACTTAGTATTTTAGGCACTATACCAAATTTCTGCACGACAAATGGGGTAATACAGGATAAAGTAGATCATGGATCTATCAAGGCATAAACATCATGAGAACAAATGGTCAACATACCTACCACAACGTCTCGTAAGGACTCTTGGTCCTATCGACCTGCTAGCACATATATACGATTCTGGTTACCATCAGAACTGGACCCTCTTCCTTTGCCTCGACTTCTACTAGCCGAAGACTAAGACTCGTGCCCTGAAGGATACACAGACATAGCTGATCTTGTTGCTGAATTCGCTATTTGCGCCATACCCCCAGAATCTCTATTTGGGCAATCTCATATCATATGCCCTGGACATCCACATGTATAAGAAGCATCAGAACCGGCTTGGCATTGACCCAAGTGTCCTCGACCGCAGATGTCATATCGCGGAGGAAACGACCCTGTCTGTCTCGAATCTCGTTGTTGCAGCAAGCTTGACGCCTGGGAGCTCTTAGCGGGTCTTGACTGAGTATAACAGTCATAACTGTAACCCTATAGCTGAGGTGGCAGAGGTCAAGGTGGCCGTTCGAAGTACTAGGGCTTGTAACTACCCGAGATTGCACTTGAGACCTGGCAAATCTCATGCTCTTAAGCTAACCTGACTCAGTCCTCTTCGTACTCTACTGTCGATGCCTACCCTTCTCTATTTTCTAGGCAAATACCTGAATCCACTAGATATCCATACTATCCTGCAATGCATTGGTGGCACATGCCTCGGTCAACTCTAGGGCCAACCCTGCTATAAACTTGTGAATTCTGTCCCGCATAGTAGCAACTATGGATGGTGCATATCTATCCAAGAGTCAAAATAGAGATTATATTCTCAAACACTCATATTTCCCTACTTGAGGGCTAGAAATTGATCGAGTCGGGCCTGTCGGATCTCTCGTGGTAAGTACTGGTCAAGGAAGGCATCTGAAAAATTCTCCCAAATAACAGGAGCTGCACACGTCCCCTGGACCTTTCCCATCCCTCATACCAAACGATGGCTATATCTCGGAGTGGAAAATCTACTAACTCAACTACCTCTTTCTCCATGGCATGCATAACCCGAAAGATCCTATGAAGCCGATCTATGAAATCATGTGGGTCCTCCTTCTGATCTGTCCCCGTGAACACTAGGGGATTCAAAGCAATAAACTCTCGAACCCTTAAACTCCCAGATCCCTTAGAAGGTCCTGCACAAGCAGATGCCCTAGCCTATTGCTGGGTAGCTACCAACTGTACCAACAAATGTACCACACTCCTCAAGTCCTGATCTGAAGGAAGGGGAGGGGGAACTGGATGTGCGGTCTCCCTAGGAATCTCATCAACTGGCGGAGGAGCCGGTAATCGCTAGGTAGGGGTCTATCCCTACGACTCTAATTGGGCCTCATCTGTTGGGGGTACCCTGCTAGTCCCCTCACCTACTGCTATTTGTCTCCTCTGGCTAGCCGTAGCCTCCCTAGTTACTGTCATCTATGCATGAAAATGTCAACACGTAAGTTTAACTCAAATTTCCTATAACTCAGTGCTACAACACGATTTTGATTTGAAAGAAGGGTAACCAACTTCTAAATGCCTGTAGTCCGCTGCTTATATAATGTGGTGCACCACACATCTATAAACAAGACCCTACTATACAAGACTTGTAGACTCCCAAGGACATAACTAATTTGATACCACTTTTGTCATGCCCCGAGGCTAGGGGCGAAACCAGCACCTAGTGCCTCATATATCCTTGGGTACCATTTGCGACTAAGAGATTCTGAACATGTAATGTCATACTTCGGCTCTGGGCCACATTACAAGATAATGTGTGATACAAAATATAAAACTAAATGTAGACTAATGTTGACTAATGTCAACATAAAACTGGGCCGGCAAGGCCGTCATAATTACTACAACTGACAAGCCAACAAAATATACGTACAGTGCCTACAGGCCCAACATACTATACTAACTGATAGAATATGTCTACAAGACTCTACTGATAGATGTACTATGATTGGAACAGGGCCCCTACCTACCCTTAACCTATCTACATATATGCACAAGATGTACTCCAAACTGCTAGACCCGGTAACTCCAAAAGACGGGGAACTTATCGATAAGGCTAAACTCGGGCATACACCTACTTAGAAGGTCTACTTGTCTTTATGTCCGAACCTGCACGCATGAAATTTAGTGCCCCCAGAAAGGGACATCAGTACAAAATAATGTACCGAGTATGTAAGGCCATATACTGAAGCTAAAACTGAACTGATAATATAATAACTGATTACAACTGGTAGTCAAAGAAAATCTGAAGATATGCTCATCTACTGATACTGACTCAATTCTCTCAATATAGTGAGTAAAATAGTTGTCCGACCGTATAAGGCTCGGGATACATATATATGTGCTCTACCATAGTAGGCTCGCTCATAAGCGCTCGGCCACAGTAGGCTCAGTATATATCTTACCATCTGATCAGAGGTTGCCCAATAGAGGCCTACCCATTGATTATAGCTCGATGGTAATGAAAATACTTTTAATACTGTATATATGTAAACTCTCTGCTCTTTTGACCGGAAGAAGGAAATACTCGACAGAATATGCAATCCCGATAAGAAGAATATGGTAACTTACAAAACTAGGAAAATATAAGTAATTTGCGAGACTAGCAAAATATACGTAAATTCCGGGATATACTTTTTTCTTTATGCCCCGTTATTAAACTTGTGTAATTACGATATCATGCTAAAATAAAGGAAAAACATAGCGTTAACATACCTGGAGTGGGGAAAACTCTGTATAATATTTCGTTGGAAAACCTTCGTTAATTGAAAGAAATTTGCCTCTGCTCCTTAAAGATTCACGAACAAAATTTGTATCTTGTTCCTAAAATTTTGGAACGAATCAATGTTTCCTAGAAATTTTTGAGAGGAAACGTTTCTGTTTCTTTGCAATTTTGGAAAGAAACTTGTTCCAACTTAAACTAACGTTTCTTTTGGTTTGAAATTGAAAAAGGAAAATGTTTCTGATTCTTCAAGTCTTGGAAAGAATTTACTTGATTAACTTGAATCCTTAGCAGATAAGGTTTTTGGTTTTTAAAATCAAAGGGGGAGGGGGATGTCTTATAATTTAGCCTTCTACAAAAATTCTTTCTTGATAAGACTTACAATTTAGCCCTGTTGAAACTTTTAAGACACATGTAAAGGTGAATCAATGAGTCACATTAAACGGGAGGGGGATGCCACGTTCTCTTGGGGGGTGATTTGTTAATTTTTATCCACTTGATAGTTAACCAGGTAATATTTCGTTACCCGATAATTAATCTATTACCCGCATAATTTAAAAATTACCACAAATTACTTAAAATTCTATTTATTTTAAAAATAATTCATATATAATTTATATATTATACTACTATGGTTATATGGTACCTTGCATGGTACTAGTTTATAATTATCAAGTATTATTACTTGATCTGTATTTTATCCCAAATTGGCCAAATTGGCCATTTTTAATGAAACTCGTTTTCTCTAATTTGTGCATCGTTTATCCTTCATGACACTTATTTATCACTTGTTATAAATAGCGTAAATACATTAAAGTCAAAATGATCTCACCCCCCGAGTCTACGTCAATTAACTGGTGACGAAATTTTAACGTACGAAAAATGCGAGATATAACAGTGATCTCCCTGGGGGATGCCCCCCAGTGTTCAGGGTTGATTGAAGAGAAACCTTGAATACTTGTTAAGTTCTCCTTAGGTAGCATATAGATGTTGCCTCATTAAAAATCTTGTCAGTAAAACCCTTCTTGGGATAAAATCCGATCGAAGGAAAAGAGTGCAACGCATCTTTAAAACACAAGGTCTTCGAGCCGGGGGATGTTTCGGCGTCTTCCATCGGACACCTTAGTAGTAGTAACGTTTGAGCATTGATATGTTCCAATTGCCTGGAAGTTGTTCTCCTTTCATGGTGCCGAGCTTGTAGGACCCTTTACCGATCACTCTGAGGATGCGGTACGGTCCTTCCTAGTTTTGGCCTAGCTTTCCTTCATTAGGGTTTTGAGTGTTTAGGCGAATTTCTTCAGGACTAAGTCCCCGACTCCAAAATGTCAGAGATATGTTCTCCTATTATAGTACCTTTCGATCCTTTGTTTTTGTACAGCCATTCAGACCAGCGACGCTTTTCATCCAATTGTTTGAGGGTCGTAGTCATGGCCTCGTTGTTTGAGCTCTCAGTGGTGTGTTGGAATCTGGTGCTTGGCTCTCCGACCTTTACCGGTATCAAAGCCTCGACACCATATACTAGAGAGAACAACACTTCTCCTATGCTTGACTTTGAGTTGTTTGATATGCCCATAGCAGTTCGGGTAATATTTCTCTCCATTTTCCCTTAGAATTTTCCAACTTCTTTTTTAAGTTTTGAATGATGGTCTTGTTTATAGATTCAGCCTGGCAGTTTGCACATAGGTGGTAGGGTGTCGACAGGATTCTTTGGATTTTGTGATTCTCAAAGAACTATTTTACTTTGCTTCCGATGAACTGATTCTCGTTATCACATGTTGTCTTAGAAGGAATCCCAAATCGGCACATGATGTGGTACCAGATGAAGTAAATGACTTCTTTTTCTCTTATCTTTTTGAAGGCATGTGCTTCCACCCATTTTGAGAAGTAATCAGTCATAAATAAAATAAATCTAGCTTTACATGGTGTCGTTGGTAGAGATCCAACGATGTCCGTCCCCCACTTCATGAACGGCCATGGCGATAAGACTGAATGCAGTTGTTCACCGAGTTGGTGAATCATCAGGGCAAATCCCTAGCATTTGTCGCACTTACGAACGAATTCTTTGGTGTCCATTTCCATGTTGTCCCAACAGTAGCCTGCTCTGATCACCTTTCGGACTAAGGAATCGGCACCGGAATGATTTCTGCAGGTGCCCTCGTGGATTTCCCGGATTACATAATCTATGTTCCCCGGCCCCACACATACTGCTAGGGGCCCATCAAAGGTTCTTTTGTATAGAGTTATGTTTTCGTCGAGCGATAATCAGGTTGCTTTGGTTTGCAGGGCCCTCGACTCTTTTGAATCCGCGGGTAGTTTCCCACTTTCAAAATAATTTATATATTTATTTCTCCAATCCCATGTAAGGGTTAGTGGAGTTGACCTCGGCATGACCCTCCTCGATCACTGATTTGGATAGCTGAACAACGGCCCAGGGGAGTAGGTCATTTTCTTCGACAGATGATCCCAGGTTTGTGAGGGAATCAGCCTCACTATTCTGATCTCGAGGCATGTGGACCAAAGTCCATTCTTTGAAGCGGTGCAATGCGACATGAATTTTGTCTAAGTATCTTTGCATCATGTCTTCTCGAACCTCGAACCTCTCATTACCCGATTTACTACCAGGAGGGAATCACATCTTGATTTGATAACTTTAGCTCCTAGGCCTTTGGCCAATTCCAAACCTACAATCATAGCCTCATATGAGACTTCGTTGTTAGTCAACCTCGGAGTTTTTATAGATTGCCTGATTATGCCACCCGAAGGCGGCTTCAGAAATATGCCGAGCCCAAATCTTCTTATGTTCGAGGCGCCGTCAGTGAACAGGGTCCATACCCCGGAAGATGTGCCTATATTTAGTAAAATCTCTTTCTCTATCTCGGGCACGAGGGAGGGCAAAAAGTTGGCCACAAAATCCTCCAGAATATGGGACTTGATAGTCGTTCGGGGTTGATACTCAATATCATATCCCCCGAGTTTGATGGCCCATTTGTCCAGTCGGCCCAATAATTCGGGCTTATTCAATATCCTTCGAAGAGGATATGTTGTTAAAACACAAATATGATGGCATTAAAAGTAAGGTTTCAATTTTCGTGATGCGCTTATTAATGCAAGAGCTAATTTTTCTATATGCGGATACCTAGTTTCGGCATCTCCCAGGGTCCGACTTACATAATAAACAGGGAATTGCATACCTTGTTCTTCTCGAACTAGCACACTTCCTACCGCTATCTCGGATACAGCCAGGTATAAATACAGTGTCTCATCCTCCTTTGGGGTGTGGAGTAAGGGTGGTCTAGTCAGATATCGCTTCAACTCCTCTAAGGCACGTTGGCATTCCAGAGTCCATTCGAAGTTTTTTTTCTTTTTGAGTAAGGAGAAAATATGATAACTCTTGTCTAATTACCTCGATATGAATCGACCCAAGGCTGTTATCTTATCGGTCAGCCGTTGCACGACCTTCACTTTGTTTACCATCGTGATTTCTTCGATGGCCTTGATTTTTTTGAGGTTTATCTCGATTCCCCTGTTTGACACCATGAAGCCTAAGAATTTGCCCTAGTCTACTTTGAAGGCACATTTCTCGGGATTGAGTTTCATGTTGTAGCTTCTGAGGATGTCGAATGACTCCTGCAAATGAGTCATATGGTCCTCTGCGCGCAAGGACTTAACTAGCATGTCATCAATATAACTTCCATGTATTTTCCTATTTGATAGTCGAACATTTTATTAACAAGGCGCTGGTACGTGGCTCCTACATTTTTCAGCACGAAGGGCATTACATTATAAGAGTATGTACCGTACTTCGTGATGAATGAAGTCTTTTCCCTATCCCTAGGGTTCATCTGAAATTGATTATACCTTGAGTAGGCGTCGAGAAAGGTGAGGGTCTCATGACCGGTCATGGCATCGATCAAGCGGTCGATGTTAGGCAATGGGAATGAATCCTTGGAGCACGTTTTATTTAAGTCTTTGTAATCTACACACATTCTTAACTTATATCCCTTTTTGGGAACTACCACTACATTGGCTAGCCATTCGGGATATTTTACCTCCCTAATAGACCCTATTTTGAGAAGTTTTTTTACCTCGTCCTTGATGAATATGTATTTTATTTTGGACTGGGGTCTCCTTTTTTGTTTCGCGGGTTTGAATCTGGGGTCGACACTTAGTCGATGGTTGGTTATTTCCGATGAGATTCCTGTCATATCTAAATGGGACCAAGCAAAGAAAACGATGTTATTAATAAGAAATTGAATGAGTTTTTTCCTGAGTTCGGGGGCTAGTCATGTTCCCAAGTATACCTTCCAATTTGGGAGATTTTCGATCAAAACAACTTGCTCTACTTCTTCAATAGTCGACTTCATTGCATCTGAATCTTTGGTGGCAACGAAAGTTCGGGGAGTGAGGAAATCTTCCTCATCATCCTCGGGGGTATGTTTTCCTTCCGGCTCTTCTGAGGTATAGTGTATAGAATTTGATGCCTCCCGGTGGATCGCGAACATTTCCTTTGTCGTGTGTTGTTCTCCATATACTGTCTTTATGTCGTCATTTATTGGAAACTTCATCATCAGATGCAGAGTTGACAGTAGTGCCCTCATGTTGTGTATCCACGACCTACCAAGCAATACGTTGTACCTCATGTCACCTCCGATGATATGGAATTTAGCGTCCTGAACAACACCGGACATGTTGACCGGGAGGGTGATTTCACCCTTCATTGCTTTGTCGTCCATGTTGAAGCCGTTGAGGACTCAGGATATAGGTACGATCTAATCGAGTAGTCCGAGTTGTTCTACCACCTTTGACCTGATTACGTTGGCTTAGCTACCTGGATCCAAGAGTACACATTTAATTTAAATGTTATTCAAGAGAAATTAAATTACCAGTGCATCGTTATGTGGTCGATTCAAGGTCTCAAAATCTTCCTTGCTGAATGCAAGGATGTCTTCGAACATGCGGCCTTGAATTAACCCTTCTGTTGCAGCGGACACTTTTACCCATTTGATCACGGGTCCTTGGGGAATGTCGGTCCCCGCAATGATTATATGAACGATGTGATGAGGTTTTCCCGCTCTGTTTCTCCTATCTGCCTCTCTTTCTTCCCGGGTGGGATATTTTCGAGTTTTTTATTGATTTTCTTGGAGTGTACTCCTGTTAATATGGGAACTAACATCAATGTGTTGGGCGTTGCGTAAGACCGTACCCACTGGAATCGGTTTTAGTGCACTCTCAGGGTTTTGTGGTGGTACACCAATACTTGGAACAACTACACCATTCTCTCCATAGTCCTCAAGACCATTGTTTTCATTTGCATTCACTGAGTTAGACATTTTGACCTGAAATCAAAGGTTCTTGGACAAGAAAAAGTGTGAAAGATAACTTGCACTATGTAGTAAACCAGCAAGAAAACAATCACTATTATTTTTAGCCCTACGGTGGGTACCAAACTGTTTACCTTGAAAATGATAATTACAATTAGATTTGATTTTGTGGCTCTAAGAATATGTGATTTATTTTTATGCTAGTTGTTAGGCAATGGATGCTAAGTATGAGACTAAAAAATATGATATGAGCTTGAAGGCAGTGTGTCGAGCAAACCGGGTGGCTGAGAATGAGGCCTCGAGCTGGCCCATACGGGGCCTCGATGTCGAGCTAAGCGTTAGGCTGTGAACGGCCAATGAAGGATTAACAATTCTAAGATCTTTGATCTGAGCTCTTTATGATCAATAGTGAGTAATAAATGAAGAACAATTAAACGAACACAATAAATGTAAGTAATAGAATCAAGAGAGAATGTGTTTAAGTTAGAGAGAAGAGAATGTTCTTATATTGAATATTGTGTCATGTGTCCATGAAATAACAACGATCCCCTTTATATAGGAGGGGAATAGCAATATAGTACATAAGCACTTATTATAAATAAATGTAACTGGTACTATACAGACTGGTACTCTTCTTGTAAGTGTTGTTAGCTTTGACCACGTGCCTAGGAAACTTCCCGCTTATCCATGATAACCATCGATTTATTCTGCCCTGAGGTAGGACATAAAGAACCCTCAAGGTCGAACCTCGAATTATGCCCCGGGCCTTCGAGGTGAAGTTACGGAAATACATAATGATCATAAAAGCGGGCTCTCCGATTTTATTTGTATACACCTTTATATCAAATGGCTTGGGCTCTACCTTTTCAATTATGAGGTACTTTGTAATTGTGTTGGGGTAGGGGTAAGCAGTGTTGGTTTGCTGCTCCACCAAAGAAATATTGGCCGACATCAGTTCACCCACATTGAACTGTTACCCGGCCATGATTGAAGCCCCCAAAACAACACGCGTAATAGGCATGTTGTTCCCATTCTTGCATGGATCAAGTCTACTACACACAAAGGTTTGTCAACCTTTTTCATCGAAGCTCGATGTACTATGAAAAATAAGTACCCCAGCAGTAATCCATGGTGTAGGTGGTCCTGGTGCCAATATCTCAATGTACTCCGGAGAATAGGTACCCCAACAGGATTGTGTCTATCAAGATCCTTCAATAAAAACTTCCGCTCATGTGTCAATGACCTAAACGGCCACCACGTCTGAACATCAGTAAAGGCGGACAAGCTCACAAATCTATCTTCCCATGCTTCCTTCTAGAATATTAAGTGCACCAGACACTTGTCCATCTTGCTCGGAAGCCTAGCTATCACTTCCCGAACTCTCAAAAGTGTTATGAGATGATGAAGGCACATCTAGAGGCTTAGATTGCCCCAGTGGCCTAGACTACTTAGTTGTCTGCTCCTTTAGAATAGACACGAATTTTCCCTCGGAAGCCTCCCTAGATGGTGCATAAGAACTAGACTCTGAGAGGTTTTCACCCCTCCATCTACCTATTATAGTCTTCTTTTGAATAGTCTTTGGAGCACTGAAGGGCAAGGCACCTCTGCCTCGACACCTAGAAGAATTTCCTCTACCCTTGGCAGTTTCATCGCGGCCTCGTGATCGAACCTTTGTCTGTACTAAAACAAAGAGGATTGGTCGTTGTAAGTCATTATTAATACAATTAAGACTCATGTAAGCAGGGTAGAATATTGTGGACACAATAGGGTTACAATAGATTGAACATGCTCTAGCAAATGGGAACTGCGGTCTGCACTTTTCTAACCCAACTTATTTTAGCATGTATTAACAAATACCCAATGCAGATCTACCCCACATGGATATATCGATGAACTATAATAACAGATGGCCTATAAAGAATCTAAACATTCAAAAATCAAGATAACACAAAAGACAAACATGAAGTGAAGCATACCAGATGAAGTGAGTGTACTAGATCGTGTGAGCACAAATAGGTGTGTGCATTTGAGAGTAAAAAATCCTTAGTTAAGCTTCTAGAGTAACAATTATTATATGGAGGGTGAAAAGTGTAAATGACTACAAAACATCCATTTATACTCATAGTTATTGAGAGAGTAAGAGACCGAGTGCGGCCGCACAAATTTAAGTGAGGTCTGCACTCTTTCACCTAGGCATTAATTTCTATTCCTCATAAATGGTCCGTACATTTTTTAGTGTAGTCGCACAATTCCCCTTGCAGTCACAAATTAGCCTCGTACTGACTGGAAAGAACTTCAGAGAGTTTGCAATTTGACATTTTGTTGAGCTTCAAGAAGTGCGGTCCGCAGGTGAAATTTGCGACCGCATAAGCACTTCTACTGTTGCACAATTATTTCTGTAGCCGCACAATTAAAATGTGAGCTCTGTATTTTCTTTGATACTTAGCCATTTTGTTTACCCTTCTTTCATGTAACATTCAAACCTATAGTATACTTCAAATCAAGCTAAAAACAACAAATAACAACTAACTACAAAAGAAAAAAGAAAAGAACTTTGCTTGCTTCCCAAGAAGCGCCTGATTTAACGTCGCGACAAGATGTAATATCTAAGCATCCTCAAGTGAAGTAAATGACCACCAGCACGTGGCTCTCTCCAACTTTACCCAAGTAGTGGTTTACCCGGTGACCATTGACTTGGAATATTTCATTGCTCTTGTTCTATAAATCCAATGCACCAAAGGGTGTCACGCCGATAATTTCAAACGGATCACTCCACTTGGACTTGAGCGTCCCGAGAAACATCCTCAACCTTGACTTAAACAATAATACAAGATCACCTACCTAGAACTCTTTGTTCCAAATGTACTTGTCATAAAGATATTTTATATTTTCTTTGTACAAGGACGAACTCTCGTATGCATGGTACCAAAACTCATCCAATTCATTCAAGTGTGCAACCCGCAAGTTAGTGGATACATCCCAAACAAGATTCAATTTCTTTAAAGCTCACATTGCCTTGTGCTCTAGTTCAATTGGAAGATAACAAAATTTCCCGAACACTAACCGGTGTGGACACATTGTGATAGGTATTTTGTAAGACATCCTATAAGCTCATAAGGAATCATCAAGCTTCTTGGACCAATCCGTTCATTTAGCATTCACTGTTTTAGAAAAGATACTCTTTATCTCCAAGTTGTAGACTACCCCTTGACCACTAGCTTGTGGATGATAGGGAGTTGTGACCTTGTGAGTAACACCATACTTGCTAAGTAAAATGTCAAAAGCATTGTTCTAGTAGTGTGACTCCCATCGCTTATGATTGCACGTGGAGTACCAAATATTGTAAAAATATTCTTCTTCAAGAAAGCCACGAACTTATCCCCTTATTTTTGGGTAAGCGACGGCCTCAACCTATTTGGACACATGATCTACCACGAACAATATGTATGTTTTTCCACAAGAACTCACAAAAGGGACCATGAAGTTAATACCCCAAACATCGAAAATAGTAATCTCCAAGATGGTTGTGAGAGGCATCTCATTTTGCTTTGAGATTCCACCGGCCCATTGACATTCATCACATATTTTCACTAAGTAACTTGCATCCTTGTAAAGAGTAGGCCAATAGAATTCACAACTAAGAACTTTGGCCACCATTCTTTCTCCCCCATTATGACCACCATATGGTAAAGAATTACAAGCGCCAAGAATATCGCCTTGATCATCTTCCGGTACACACCTTCTAATAACCCCATACGTACAAATTCGTAAAAGGTATAGTTCATCCCAATAATAATCTTAACAATATCTTTTGAGCTTCTTCCTTTTGTTTGAAGAGAACTCATCTGGAATGATTTTACTCACAAGAAAATTTGCCAAGTCCACAAACCACAACACGTCCTTTGTTGAAATTGCCAAAATTTACTCATCAGAGAAGGAGTCATTGATTTCAAGGCCATCATGTGGCCTCCCGTCCTCCTCCAAATGAGACAAGTGGTACGCCGCTTGGTTTTCACTACCTTTCCTATCTTAAATATAAATATCAAATTCTTACAACAAGAGTACACATCTCATCAACCGAGGTTTAGAATCCCTTTTGCTTATATGATAGCGAAGTGCCACATGATCCGTGTGGACAATAACTTTGGCACCCATCAAGTACGGGCGAAACTTCTCAATTGCAAACACAATAACAAGGAGCTCTTTATCTGTAATGGTGTAATTGACATGGTCAACATTCATGGTCTTACTAGCATAGTAAACCAGATGAAAACCTTGTTAATATGTTTCGCCAAAACAGCCCCAACTGCTACATCACTTGCATCATGCATAAGTTCGAAAGGCAAACTCAAATTTAGAGCAGTAATGATAGGAGTGATTGTCAACGTGAGCTTCAATAGATCAAAAGCCATCACACAATCATCATTGAGATGGAACTTGGCATCCTTCTCAAGGAGCTTACAAAATGGGTTCACCACATTAGAAAAATCTTTCATAAAACGTCGGTAGAAACCCGCATGCTTGAGAAACTATGCATACCCTTCACAAAAGTTGGGTGGAGATTTAGAAATCACCTTAATATTTGCCTTGTCAACTTCAATTCTATTCCTCGAGATTTTATGGCCAAGGACAATGCCTTCCTAAACTGTGAAATGACATTTCTCCCAATTGAGCACTAAATTGGTCTCCTCGCATCTAGCCAACACTTTGTCCAAATTTGCAAGACAATCATCAAAAGAATCCTTGATTTCTAAGAAGTCATCCATTAATACTTCAAGGTAGTCCTCCACGATGTCCTTGAAAATAACCATCATGCACCATTGAAAAGTCTCATGTGCATTCTCTTGAAAGCAAAAGTACCATAAGGACATGTAAAGGTCATTTTCTCTTGATCTTCCGGAGCAATAAGAATAAGGTTGTATCAAGAGTATCCATTACGAAAATAATAGTAAGCATGGCCGGCCAATCTATCGAGCATTTGGTCAAAGAAAAGGGAGTCGAAAGTGATCCTTCCTTGTGACATTGTTGAGCTTGCGATAATCCATACAAACCCTCCAACCGGTCACCGTTATTGTAGGAATTAACTCATTCTTATTATTGGTAAAAATTGTCATGCCCCTTTCTCCGGTTCATTAAACCGGAGAGGTCCATGAACTATCAGACATGGGGTAGACAACCCCGATATCCAACCACTTGATAATCTCCTTCTTGACCACTTCTTGCATAGCATAATTGAGTCTTCTTTGATGTTTGATAGACAGTTTAGCACCATCCTCGAACTTGATCTTATGAATGCAAAAGGCAGAGTTTATACCCCAAATTCATCTCATCATCAACAAAATTGAGCAAAACCGATTCCAATATATAACCAATATAGATTATAGCACTTGTATCATCAACAATAACATCAGTCACCAAATCTACTAAAGAACACATCTCATTGCTATTTTGTTTCCAGATAGACTTACACACATGGAATACCACTTGTTCATCACCAACCTGGAGAGTGAGTTCCATGGCTTCCACATCACAAAGAGCCTTACCCATAGCAAGGAAAGGTCTCCCAAGAATTATAGTTACTTCATAATCAACTTCACAATCTAGGATAACAAAGTCCACCGGACAAATGAACTTATCAATTCGAACCAAAACATCCTCAATAACTCTCGATGGCCTCTTCATGGTATGGTCGACCATTTGTAACATCATAGATATGGGTCTTGGTTGCCAAATTCCCAAAGTTTTGAAAATCAAATAAGCATCAAATTTATACTCTCCCCAAGATCACAAAGAGTTTTAGCAAACTCGACACTTCCAATTGTCCAAGGAATCATTAAAGCACCAGGATCCTCCAACTTACTTGTATTATGTGCAACATGTTTAGAGTAGAATTCCTGTTTATTCTCGAATGGAACTGTAGATTCTTTATTGGGACTGTTGTGTATTTACTTTCGGACTACGGGACGATATCCTGGGAGATCCCCCTACATGTTTACTTTGGGACTACGGATTGGTATTTCGGGAGATCCCCCTGCACGATTACATTTGGGACTACGGGATAACACCAGGGAGATTCCCCTATACTGGATATTTACTTTGGGACTAAGGATTGGTATTCTGGGAGATTTTCCCTGCATATTTATGATTCAGACTACGGGACGATATCTCGAGAGATCCTTTGCACATTTACGTTTGGGACTATGGGACGATATCCTGGGAGATCCCCTGTTGCTATCTTTGTGTACTGAGTATATTCTGTTAGTGATTTTTATTCTTTATCAATTGTTAGTATTCCTAATTGTACTATCGTACTTCATGCTATTTTGCGTTGTTTTATACATATATATAACTATTAAGGCCTCGATCTTCCTCATCACTACATGATCGAGGTTAGGCTTGGGACTTACTGGGTATCGCTGTGGTGTACTCATGCCCTTTCCTGCACATGTTTTTCATGTGCAGATCTAGGTTCTTCTGCTCAGCTATTCTATTAGTTAGGCGGGTGACATCAGATACTTCGAGGTACATCTGCTGCATCCACATACCTAGAAGTCCCTCTCTATTCTCCCCTTCAGCTTTAGACTTCTTGTATTTTCTTTTTATTAGACAATCTAGAGTTAGAACACTATGTAGTTTCTATAGTTTGTGATTTCATGAGATTCCGGGTTTTGGGAGTTTAATTCAGTTTTGAGAGTATTCATTGTATATGCCGAGCAACATTTTTAAACTCTTTATTTATGTTTTTACTCGTAACTTGTCAGTTTCGTATTTCATTCCCTTTTTCCGCAATTTGTTAGGCAAACATAGTCGTAGTGACTCGGTGCCATCACGACAATTCATGGAGGGAGAACTTGGGTCGTGACAACAATTTCACTCACTTGATGAATGACCTTGATATTTTCAAAATTCATCGACCGCTTCTTGGTCACAAGGTCTTTCATAAACTTTGCATAACTAGGCATTTGTTCCAAAGCCTCTACCAATGGCACATTAATTGAGAGACTCTTCATCATTTGAATAAACTTCTTGAATTGATTCTCACAATTTTTCTTGGCAAGTCTTTGAGGATATGGGGGTGGAGGCTTAGACAATGGTTCCTTAGCCTTTTGTACTACCGACTCTGGTATGTCAATGATGTGCTTCCTAGATAATTCACCTCATCTTAAGTCTCTTCAACATTATCATCAATGTCAATCCGAACCTTATCATTTACTTGAACAACATTGTTTGAGATTTTCTCCTCTTGTACAACTTGGTCATCATCCACAAGTCTTATTTCACTTGAGGTGGTGCATTTCTACCTCTTCCACTTCCTGTAATAACCTTCATTGCATGCCTCGTATTGTTACCACACTTTGGGTTCACCACCTTGTCACTTGGTAGTGCACCCTTAGGACGAGAATTAAGAGCTTGAGAGATTTGCCCCATTTGAATTTCTAGATTACGGATTGATGTGTTGTGTGAGGCAAGTTGGGCATCCTAATCGACATTCTTCTCCATCATTTACTTAAACTTATTCTCAATACGGCCCATCTCATTATTTGAAGAACCTGAACCATGAGAAGGATAAGGAAGTGGATACTCGATTGTTGATACATTGAGGGCCTTTGAAAACCCGACCTCCAGTTGCCTTGATTGTTTCCCCAACCACCTTGATTGTTGCCTCCCCAATTTTCTTGGTTGTTTTCACTCCAATTTCCTTGATTTTTGTTACGAGGCCAATTCCATTGATTATTAGAACTCCAATTGCCTTTGTTATTTTGTTATCTCCATTGTTGTTGATTGGAGCCTTGGAAGTTGCTTTTTACGCTTGAAAATTATTTATATATTGAACCTCTTCTTCTTGCTCAAGATAAGAATCATCTTAATCAAAACCACCATCATCTTGCACATAATTCTCCACTCGGGTTTGCATTTGTGGACCCTTGGTCCTCTCTTTGTTTACTAACACATGCACTCCATCCATAGAATGAACTTGCTTAAGAGCTTGCACTTGATTAAGTTGGGACTTTACTGGTTGAGTCATGGTTGTTGACAATTTTGCAATGGCTTGCCCATGGTGTTGCAACTCTTTGTGGAGGTGTATCATGTTGGGATAACCTTGTGGAATGCTAGCTCGGGATTGCCAAGTTGATGATATTTCATCCATCTCATCAAGAATCTCACATGCCTCCGCATAAGGTGTTTTCATAAAGTTGCCAGTAGCCAACTAATTCACCACATATTGGTTCGTAGTATAAATACCACGGTAGAAAGTTTGTTGGATCATGTTGTCGGTCATATCATTTTTCGGGCACTCCTCACCGTTTTCCAATACCTCTCCCAAATCTCATGCAACGGTTCATTATTCTCTTGCTTGAAACCTAATATTTCATCCCTAAGAGTAGCCATATGCCAGGGAGAGAGAAACTTAGCAATAAACTTTACTGCCAATTCATCTCAAATATGTATTGAATGATTACGCAAGAGTTCCAACCAGTCTAAAGCTTTACTACATAGGGAGAATAGAAAAAGCCTTAGTATCAAAGCATCCTCAGAAACATTAGTTTGGTTGCTCCCCAACATGTATCCACAAAGCCCGTCAAATGTTTATAGGCATTTTGACTTGCCACACCGGTGAAAAAGCCTCGTTTCTCTAGCAAAGTGAGCATCAGATTGGTAATTTGAAAGTTTCCCTCCCTAATATGAGGGGGACTATTGCACTAGAATAACCTTCATTGGGCAATATCCAATATTTTCCCGCTTGTTGTTGTTGTGGTGGAGGTGTGGGTGGTACGGATACGTTGTCCTATTAAACCCGGCCTCGACGGTTTGGTTGTGTAACTTTAGGTACCTCCGCACACAAATTGATCCACGTCCAATCCGCACACAATAGTGAGTGGAAATGGTTGAAGGTCGGGTTCGATTTCCACATGGAGTTTAATATAGGTGTTTGGTGTACACTTGATGATAGTAAATGAAATAGCTCAATTGCGCTTTCAAATAAGGGATTTTGTTTTCTACTTCGAAAACTAACACTAACAATTGTAAACTAATGAGAAGAAACTTGAAAGCGAGTAATTATTTTTGTTGTTTTTATCAAATGGGTAAAAGTCATAGGGATCTAACCTTCGTCTAGGTCATAGCCGAATGGGTAAATCACGTTAATGCTTCGTTTAGCGACTAGGGTGTATTATAGCTCTCAACTCTAAATTAACCACTCAATACCTCTCGGTTATAGAGTGATTTTGCCCAAATTGGCTGTCTCAAGCCCAACTGGGCATCAATTCAATTAGTTGATATGAGCTCGAGTTGGATTTTTCCTATCTCTAGTTCAAACCCTTTGATTACACTAGCCAAAACCTTAACTAGCTAAATTTCTTATTAGCCATGTTTTCCTAGACTAAGTCTCTCTTTCACAATTAAGAACCAAGCCAAATAGGCATGAATCAATAGTTTGCATCCATTAATTCTAGAAATAATGCATGAACAAGGCCAAGTAATAAATACTCAATCATAAACAAGCATTAAATTAATCACCCATAAGTTTTACAAATGAGGGTTGGGTCTGACCCCTAGAGAAAATCTAGTTACTCATAGTAGAAATTGAAGAAAACAAAGAAGAAGAACTAATTAAAGTCGTAAGTAATATTAAATTGATAAAACTAATAATTCTTAACCCAAAATAGTTGCTAATTACCCAAAAAGTAAAATATAATGGATACAACTCTAAATATTACAAAACTTACCCTAAAAAGGTATTTCCCGTCTATTTAAAGTGGCCTAAAATTCATTGACAAAAGTGCCCTTCGGGAGGTTCTGCGGTTGCACATTTCCATGTGCGGTCCGCACTTTGCTTGGCTTCTACAAGTGGAGATATTCTACAGTCACACAATGTCGTCTGTGACTGCACTTCAGCTTCTGCTTCCGCACTTTTCCTTCTGTGGTTGCACTTTTGGCAAGGCTTCACAGTTGGTCGTTTTGGCACATCCTCTAAACTTTTTGAATTCTTATCAGTGCAACCATGTTCTACGGCTGCACATTTAGTATGCGGAGTGCACTTCTCCATAAATCTTACGAGCTTCAGGTGCCATTTCTACGGCTACAGAGGTATTTCTGCGGACCGCGCTTTGGCATGTTGTACTCCTTCTTGCCTTTTGAGATGGACCACTCATTTTTGAGTTAGAATTATTTGTTAAGGTCCAATTCTCAAACATGCCTGCAATTTTCACAATATTAATAGTTTTAGGAATAAGAATCAACACTTTCGAACTAAAACTAAGTAAGAAGGTACTAATAACGGGTTAAAATCAAAACTTATCATTCATCGAATCCATAAGGGTTGTTGGGGCATTAGTCAAGCTAAAGGACCTCATCAAAAAATCATAGTGGCCATACTGAGTCCGAAAAGTTGTCTAAGGGACATCTGATGCCCTAATCTTTAAATGATGGTAGCCTAATCGAAAATCAATTTTAGAAAACATCTTGGCACCCTGAAACTGAAAAAATAAGTGATCAATCCTAGGTAGTGGATACTTATTTTTTATAGTGACTTTGTTTAGCTGTTTGTAATCTATGCACATACTCATTGTTCCATCCTTTTTCTGCACAAATAATATCGGTGCATCCCAAGGCGAGACAATCGGTCTAATGAATCCCTTATCAAGTAAATCTTGTAACTTCTCCTTCAATTCGATCAACTCAATTGGGGCCATACGGTATGGTGGAATAGAAATGGGTTGAGTGCCTGGAAACAAGTCAATGTAGAAGTCGATATCTCTATCGGGTTGCATCCTCAGCAAATCTGTAGGAAACACCTCTAGAAACTCGCACACAACTGATACTAAATCCATGGAAGGAACCTTCGCACTAGGATCACGGATATAGGCTAAATATGCCAAACACTTCATCTCGACCATATGCCGAGCTTTCACATATGAAATCACCCTACTAGTAGAATGGTCAGGTGTCATTCTCCACTCCAACCGAGGAAACCCCGACATGGCTAATGTCACAGTCTTGGCGTGACAATCCAAAATAGCATAATAAGGTAACAACCAATCCATGCCTAAGATCACATCAAAATCCATCATATCAAGTAATAGATGCTCTACCCTAGCCTCACATCTCTCGATAGTGTCTAAAAAAGCACGATATACCCGTTCTATCACAATAGAACCCCGATAGGCCTAGACACGTAAACATAAGCACTCAAAGAATCATGATACATATCCAAATACGAAGACAATAAGATGGCAAATATGAATATGTGAAACCCGGATCAAACAGAATTGATGCATCTCTACGGCAAACTAGAATAATACTGGTAATGATCGCATCTGATGACTCTACCTCAGGTCTAGCTGAGAATACATAAAAATAGGGCTGAGCCCAACCACTCTGACCTCCGCCTCTCGGACTGCCTCTAACTGACTGGCCTCCATCTCTAACAGCATGACCATCTCCTCGGGATGATTGACCCTCACCTCTAGCTTGATAAGTGGGTGGTGGAGAAACCAATGCTTGAATCATGGCACAAGTACCCTAATATATCTTGCTGCTCCACAATGTAGGACAGTGTTTACCATGAAAATGGTAATAATAATTAAATTTGATTGTGGGACTCTAAAAATATGTGATCTATTTTTATGTTAGTTGTTAAGAAGTTGATGCTATGGGAGACTTAGAAACAAAATGGGAGTTAGGGATAGGGTGATAATCAAACCGCTAGGCTAGCAACCGGGGCCTCAAGCTTGTCAATTAGGGGGCCTCGAGGTCAATTCCGGAACTTGGCTGGGAGCTACCGAAGGTAATCGAAGTATGACTAACAGTTGGAGTAAAATTAATGAAAGATCCTTATAGCCAATGATAAGTAATAATTGCAGAACAATAATGAATACAATAAATGGGAGCAATAATATCAAGAAAGTATGTTAGAGAGCAAATAGAATATTCTTGTATATTTCGTGTGGAGCAACAGAAGCAACAACCCTCTGCTAAATGATAAGGACTCCCTTTATATATGAGGGGAATCCCAACATAGTACAAAATACATTAATGACAAAGAACGGAGATGGGAATGCTGGGTGACATCTTGAATCAGGGCTAGGGTAGCCTCCTAGGCTCTATCAGTCCTAGCCGTGTACCTTGGGAACTCCCCATTTCTATAATAGCCATGGTGAACATTGTCCCCAGGTCAGGCGTCGACGAACCTTAAGGGAAGAAAACTTGACCATAGCCTTGTAGCCTCGAGGCTTCGAGATGATCTTCTGAGGTTACTTAATGAAGAGGAATTGGACCCTCCAATTTCACTGTATACGGACAGTATCTTCTGTTATAACCTACATCACCGCACTCGAAGCAACCCCTTGGCTAGTGTAACTGCTGAGTTTGAGATGATCCCTGATGACCTGAATGACCACCGTAGTAACTCTGTAGTAGTAGTGTACTAATAGGAGCTGAAAGTGTGCTGAATAATGGATGCTCAGGATGAAACCCAAAAGAATTATGAATGCCCGAAGCACCGTGTTCTACCTGAAGCGCTGACTCAATCGGCCTGAGATGGTGGCCTCTACCAAATGAACCCCTGGCTCTAGAAGAGGCACCACTAAAACCACCAAAATAACAAGGCCTCTTCTCAAATGTCGTCATTTTTCCTTGAGCATAATCTTCTCGATCCGTCTCTATGGCCATCTGCAAACTAATACCATAAGTAAGGCCCTCTACAAATCTCCTCATCCTCTCTCTCTTTCTATGTCTCTCTATCGCTTTCTCTCTTTCTCTCTCTCACTCTCACTCACTCTCTCTCTCTCTCTCTCTCTCTCTTAGTAGGGATCAAGATAACTTCATGGCAAGATAGTTCCACAAATCTATTCTCGTAATGGGTAACAATCATGCTACCCTGTTGTAGGTGCTCAAATTGGCTACGGTAGTCCTCTATCAGAGTAAAAGCGATGAACTTCTCCAATAATAACTGTGAGAACTGATCCCAAGTGAGTGGAAGTGAACCTGCTGGTCTGCCTCGAACATAGTCTTGTCACTATCTCTTGACATAACCGATAATTTAAGACATTGGGATATCAACTCCATTAGATTCCATACCCATATTGTGCAAAACCTCATGGCAACGGTTTAATTAATTCAGTGGGTCCTCAGAAGGTTTACCACCATAATGAATAGGAAAGAGCTTGGTGAACTTGTCAAACCTCTTCAGCCCCTCTGAAAAGATAGCAGTTCTCACTTCTAGTTTGTGTAGCAATAACGGGCTGAACCACTCCAACTGCTCAAACCGCTGGAGTCTAATATATAAGAGCCATCTTCTCAAGAGTACGAGTAGAGTGTGTCTAGGCTCCTCCCCTAGCCTGAGAAATGGCTAGTGCTACAGGAAATGCACTGGCCTAGTCAATACTCTCCATAAGGCCCATTAAGTAGACTAGGCATCCTGAAGTACGGGGGTGGAAATGACCCCTGTGGGACCTGACTTGGTCCAGTTGGCATAGTCTGCACAAGGACCTCCTCCTCCTACTCGATCTAAGTCTCTGAGATAGGTGCTGCGGTACGAGCTCTAGGTTGAGCCCTACCTCTGCCTCTGCCTCTGCCTCTACCTCTGGCTCAACCTCAGCCCCAGCCCCTAACCCTGGTAGTGGATGCAACCTAGGGCGTTGTCTCATGCTTGGCTATGGATGTTGTGCGTGTCCTCACCATCTGCAAGAGAACATGAATAGATTGGTTCAAACATCAGTGATAGAATGAAGGTGCACGTTAGAGAAAGAAATAAGTAAAATTTCCTAAAGCTCTATAGCCTCTAGAAGATAAGCACAAACGTCTGTGTACCAATCCTCTAGACTCTACAAAGATTTCTCATGACTCGTGAGACCTACACAACCTAGTGTTATAATACCAACTTGTCACGATCCAAAATTTCAATCATAGGTAGAACCTAATATCCACTTGCTAGGCAAGCCAATGTTATCTAATTAACTAACCATTTTTTGTAATTCAAACTCAAAATATTAATAATACAAAATTCAATAATCTGAAATAGATTTGATAAAATTACAAACGTACCGCAGTCTAAACATATCGCAAAAATCCAGAGTCACGAATACATGAGCGTCTAGAATACTACAAACATGGTCTGAAATGAAATATAACTTTTTGAAACTAGAATAATAGTAGAACATGATTTAAGGGGACTTCAGGGACAGTGGATGCCAAGCAGCTCTACCTCAAGTCTCCTGGCAACTCAATCCGAGCGAACTCCTCTACGCATCGCTGAGACCAATACCAAAATCAGCATAAGAAGTGCATAAGCGTATGATGAGTACAACCGACTCCATGTATATTGTATGTGCCAAGCCTAACCTCGAGGAAGTAGTAACAAGGCTATGAAAAGACACTCACAATAAACCTGTGCGAACCATAATAACAGAATACAGAAATATAGAAAAAGTAGTAAACACATAAAAATGGACCAGAAGGTCAACTACCAGAGGGCCCCAGAATAACATGATCTCAAATCTCATATAATAGTACCGATTTAAAACTCTATAACTACAAAAAGTCATGGCACATCATATTTTGTTGCGGTGCGCAACCCGATCCCAACAATTATCACAACATCTGTTGCGACGTGTAATCCGATCCTAATATTATATTATATAATTATATGTTATGGCGCGCAACTCGTTCCCAATATCAACTCATTAACATAAACCACTGAACACAACAAATTACATAATCTCAACACAAAAGGAAAATGGAATGTACGGAACATCAAGGAACTACCAACACAAATGGGGTATAACTAATGTTACGCCCCATAATATTACGTCGATATTATGTCCCGCAGTATTATATTATGATGGTGTTACGTCCTATAGAATTATATTACGATGATGTTATGCCTTGCAGTATTACATTACGATGATTTTACGCTTCGCAGTATTAAATTACGACGATGTTGCACCTTATAGTATTGTACATGAATTTGTCATAAGGTAATTGACATCTTTCCAAGGAAAAGATTATTTTGAGATTTTAAGGATTATGCCAAGTGATGAGTAAATCCGTGAAGGTGAGAGGAGAAGCATGTCAAAGAAAATGAATTTTTGTTGAAGCTTGACATTTTGGGATAAAATACGGTCTGAGCTAAATACCTGATATTTATGGACTAGTACCATACAAGGTACCACATGGCCATGATAGTAAGGTGTATAAAGTTTATTAAAAGTGAATAATATTTTAAGTAAATTGAGGAAATTTTTAATTATGTGGGTAATTGGTAATTATTACATTTGTGGATAAATATTTAAGTGAAATTTGTTGGATAATTATAAGGGGAAAACTATACATGTCAGGGTATGTAAGTGTGATGACAAATTGCCACATAATCAAGCCTAAAGGAGGTGGTGGCACTATTTACATCTATATCTCATTTTTGGGTGTAAAGGTGCTAATTAAGAAGGCCTTTCTTTGTTCACAAAGTGAAAAGGCATATACGGATGAAAGCTTAATCAAAAGTCACACACAATATTGGCAACGTGATTCAACAACTTCAAAGGAAAGATTCGCAACTTATGATCAAATTCAAAGGAAATTTCAGCAACTTATTCAAAATATTGGTAACGTGATTTTGCTACGAAAATCATACGAGACTACATAATGTTATAGCAACGGGATCTTGCAATTCTAAGGGAGGACGGTGCAATCTTTCTCAAAGAATATTATACGGATTTTCCCTACTCCAGGAATGTTAAGTCTATCCTTTCTTTCTTTTGGCATGATCCATACGATACAAACAAAACGAGAAAATGTACAACTTCCATAAATGAGTCTATTCATAGAAGTATTAGAAGTGCCTATATTCTTGAATTCACATGTGTCTTGTTATTCTATCATCTGTTCATGAGTCTCAGAAAAATACTATATACGGTAAAATCAGAGGGTCCAATCTTCCGTCGTTACGACGCCTCGAAAGCTCGTCTCGAATCGAGACCACGGTGGTACCGACCCAATGCGTAAGAGCCCAAGGGCCAGCTTTAAATTCAAAAACTTGAGGGTCGAATGAGATCGATTAGAAACCTAATTCGGAGACTAAACCCAAAACAGTTAACTAAATATGCCTAAGAGCAAAAGCATTAGAGCTCAGAACATCGGCTTATACTAAAAGGCTGTATCGACCTAGCGCGTAAGAGCCTACTGGTCATCCTAATGAGCCCCAGGGCCATACCATGAATCTAAGGATCCCTTTTAACTCAAACACCAGTTCATCTAGCTAAAATCAAGGCAAAAAGAGATGCAGGAGAAATAAAACTGTGAGGTTTTCCTTTAGACATATATGCGAGAAGATACAAACTCCATTTACATGTGCTCTTTAAAAGCACTATACGCAGAAAAGGAAAGCCTAATGTACATCCCCTTCTGGGACTATGGCCCGTCGGCCTCTTTCTCGCTATCTTTGGCATCAGGCAGAAGGAGCTTAGCATCATATTCTTCCGCCTTCACCTGCTTTATCTCTTCCAAGAGATCGAACCCCCGAGCATGGACCTCCTCGAGGGTTTCCCTTCGAGATTTACACCAAGCGTATTCCTTACTCCTGCCCTCACGGTCGAGAGTCTTTCTCAGCTCGGCTTGAGCATCGACAACATTCTTCAAATAGACCGTTACTTTCTTATCAGCCTTAGTTCGGCTCATTACGGCTTCAGCCCGGGCATCCACAACCTTGTCCTTTATCTTCAAAAGCTTAGACTCGTGCTTGGTAATCATACTTGTTCGAACCAAGCTATTACCACGAGCTAAGCAAAGTTGAACCTCAAAGACGGAGGATTTAGCCAGAGCGTCCTTCCCCGCTGAAGCCTGAACGTCTGCCTAAGCCTTTAACTCATCATACCCGCGCTTGGCTCGGCCAACTTCGTTCCAAAAGCGCTCCAGGTCCTCTGTCTTTTTCTGTAACTGAAATAAACAAAATGTTAGCCTCAGGAGTTAGAAGAAGAAACACACACTCCCTCAGAACAAAACTACAGGCTCCTTCAGGAAACTCTCACAATTCGAGCTTTGACTCGCCTCTTACCATAAACGTGCCAACTCATCTTCCCTTTCATCGCAGAGAAGCCTAAAGGATTTCTCCCTATTAACGGCTTTTCGCAATCTGGCATCATGGTGAAGCAGCTAAAATTTGATCTTATTAAAAGCTTGTGGAAGAGAAATATGGTAAGAAAGCGAAAAGGACAAAACTAAAAAATCGGTACGAATAGCCTGAACCTACCTCTAAGTAAAGCCACTGAGCTTCCTCAAGAGTTGAGTGTACATCTACTGATCTGGCTCCATCTACCCCGGTAGAACAGCCCCGGTTTGGGACATAATCGCCTGATATGCACGCCCCTCTGCGTCAAACATCCCTCGAAGTGCTTTCGATGAGAGAAGAAGCCAGTGATAGAGAACCCTTGGGTGTTGCAAGTTCGGCATATATGACCTCTCTAAGCCTTCATGCCGGACTCGTCTTGCTACAATCATTGTCGTCCTGCAGAGGCCTCTCCTGCTTACTATTATTATTATCATCCCCCAGTCTTGAAATAGGAGGACTTTCTCGCTCTCCTAAAGGGTGCAACCTCACTTTAAGGGATTCCCTAATACCTACGATGGCAGAGTTAGTACGTAGAAAGGAAAAACGCCTTTCCAAGAGAAAAGGGGGGGGAGCGAATCACATAGCACGTACCGTGGTGTTTTGCCTCCCACTTGTCCTTAGAAAAAGCTCCCCACTTATGCTCATTGTAAGCCTAATGGGTCGCCAACTTCCAAAACCAATCCGTCAAATCTAGAACCTCGCCTGGCATCCATGAAATTGCTGCAAAAAAGTAAAAAAGGCGCATATACGGAGCCCGCCTTCGCCATAAACGAAACTTTGAAGGCACGAGTGTACCACTTATGTGTAAAATTCCATTCCTAAAAAAATGGCAGAAACTCCACTGGAATAATATCGACAGTCCGTGCCTGGATGAATTGGCTCATCCATATCTGTTCTCCATCTTCTTCATTGTCAACAACAAAATGCATAGTGGATCGGCATCGCAGGGTTAGCAGGCCTCGATGGTGAAAGGGCTGATACAACCTAATAAGATGACTAGGAGTCAGTTCAAGACTTGCTTTCACCGCAAAGAACCTCATCATCAATACTATCCGCCAAAATGATGGATGAATCTGCGCCAAGGTAACCTGGTACTTTCGATAGTATTCGAGCACAACCCTATCAAGGGGGCCCAATGCAAAGGGGTATGTATACACGTTCAAAAAACCCCTCGGCATGGTCCATGATGCTCTCTTCCGGGGAAGGGACCCGCAATACTACTTCTTCCCCCCATCTACAATCCTTCCTCGCCGACTCAAGAATATGCTCCCTCGAAACAAAGTGCCTAGTGGGAGGAGCTCCCTTCTCTTTGCCGAGCGGACCCTGACGTAGCAGCCATAACTGTTGTAAAACTAAAGAATTGGAGCGAGAATTTGAGCAAGGGCGTCAAAATTGAAATAAGGAAGGGCCTAACACAGGGAAGGAGAAATCTACAAAAGAGGATAACTACTTAGAATATAGGAACCTCCAAAAGGGCAAAGACAACCCTATATATGGAAAAAGCGATGATCGTCCGCCTGCTTTGAAGGCCGATTAAAAATACTGGCTAGGGCTTTTATCACCCTGGGAAAATATGCTGGCGGGATCGCCTTGGTCATTTTATAACCTTGTCACGCTTAACGCCGCCATATGGCGCTTTGGGGTCGGAGACCCCTGCATTAACCAAGCCTCGAGATTGTACCCGACCTCGAGGATCTCCATCAAAAAGAAGATAGCCTCCGGGAAGCCATTGGCATCTTCGCAAGTCTCGAGATGGTACCCGATCTCAAGGATCTCCATCAAAAAGCAGACAGGCTCCAGGAAGTCATTGGCATCTCTACAAGTCCAAAGATGGTACCTGATCTCGAGGATCTCCATCAAAAAGAAGACAGGCTCCAGGAAGCCATTGTCATCTTTGCAAGTCCCGAGATAGTACCTAATCTCGAGGATCTCTATCAAAAAGAAGATAGACTCTAGAAAGCCATTGGCATCTTTGCAAGTCTCGAGATGGTACCCGATCTCGAGGATCTCCAAAGAAGATAGGCTCCAGGAATCCATCGGCATCACTATACGTCCTGAGACGGTACCCGATCTCGAGGACCTCTACTAGAAAGAAGATATGCCCGAAGGGGCCATTAATATAATTACAAGACTCGAGATGGTACCCGATCTCGAGGGCTTCTCTCAAAAGGAAAATAAGCGCTAAAACTCTATTCATATGGGCTTGGCCTTGAGATACCATCTAAACTCAGGTAAGCCCTCATCCGGGGTCTATCTGCAATGCCTTAAGGCTATCTACATTGAGTTCAAAACAAGTCCCTGGGTAGTCCGAGCTTGAGCGAACTCCCACTCGGGGACTGCCCCCGAAAGCTTAAAGCCTATCTTTATTCTTAGGAGCCCGAGCAAACCTCCCCCCCCCCCCCCATCGAAGACTATCACGAGGTCTAAAAGGCTAAGTCTCGTACTGAAATCTCCCATTTATAGCGTGTGGCGGTGTAACCGACAATGCCATCAATATCTTTGAAAGACATATTAGCAGGCGCAATTAATGCATTTTTGGGAACTGAATCGGCGACAATATTATCGCTTAGGAGAATGGGAATTGGCAGTACATTGAACGACGCTGAAAAGACGAGTCAGCGGGATGCCTCAATTATCGCAAAGACTTGTGTCATAAGTATGATGTCATCGCGGAAATTCGAAGAGATGGGTATCAAGGTCGTTTCTTATCGTCCTACTCTAAGAAAAGCAGGGACTATCTGTATACGGTAAAATCGGAGGGTCCAATCTTCCATCGTTACGACACCTGGAAAGCTCATCCCGAAGGCTCGAGACCACGATCGAGTCTTATCCCTCGAGTGCCATCGACGCTCGACCTCGGAACAGTACAGACCGATGGTTACGGAGAGAAAGTGGGGAGTTCCCAAGGCGCGTAAATAAGGCTGACAAAGTCTAGTGGACTAGTCCAAAAATGAATCAAGGCATTAATTAGTTGTACCATCTCCATCTCTTTGTAATTAATATTTTTGTACTATGTTAGGATTCCCCTCATATATAAAGGGGATCCTTGTCAATTTGTAAGGATCTGATGCTCAATACTAAATACACTAGAACATTCTCTCTGCTCTCTAACATATTCTCTTGGTCTCATTGCTTAATTTATTGCTTGAATTTATTGCATTCTATTCATTATTCTTCATTTATTGCTTATTATTGGCCATAAAGAGTCGTCATTGATTTATTTATAACTGTTAGTCCCCATCAACTACCCTCGGTGGAGCATTAGACTCGACCCCGAGGCCTCGATCGACAGCCATTCGATTTGGTTAATCTCTTGTTTTAAGCTCATATCTTGATTCCAAATACTTCACTTATCATCTATTACCTTAACAGCTAGCATAAAAATAGATCATATATTTTTAGAACTACAAAATCAAATTTAATTGTTATTACCATTTTCACAGTAAAACAATACGTAAGCTGAAAAAGTTTACTTCATGATATTATTCAAAGTCATAATGGTTTTATGACACTCCAAGAGATTTTATTGACGTACTTCTCATGCATTGCATTCATGTACATTGACCCATGACCAGATGGTGTTATATACGCATATATATGTATGTATATATATATATATATATATATATATATATATATATATATATATATATATATATATATATATATATATATATATGGGATATGGAAAAAGGTTACCGTGTTATATACGCACCACCACCTGATCAGCTGGTATATGCTGATGATTTGCCCACAGTGGCCGAGATGATATGATGGGATGCCCACAGAGGCTTGATGATGTTATAAACGCATATACCCATGCATGGTATGACTTTTATATGCATATGCATGACATTTTAAATATTAAAAGATTTATTAAGTTATTCAGACTTACATGTTGAGTCTTTTACTACATGTTTTTGTCATGTCTATTATTTACTGATTTCATTCCTTACATACTCGGTACATTATTTGTACTGACGTTCCTTTTGCCTAGGGACACTACGTTTCATGCCCGCAGGTACCTATAGACAGGTCGAGAGCCCTCCAAGTAGGCTATAAGCACAGCGAAAGATATTGGTACGCTCCATTTGCTTCGGAGTTGCTTGTTTGGTTAGTATGATTTAGGTGTGTATTGTTTGGTATGGAGGGACTCTGTCCCAACCTTTTTTGAAAATTATGTATTCTTAGAGGCTTGTAGACAAATGTCATGTACGTAAAAGATTGAATAACATAATAAAGTGCACCAAGTAATATAAGGACAATAAAGGCAAGTAAAAACATGACACAATGAAATTATACAATTAATGCAAGCAGGAACATGTAGCAAGTAAGAAGATATTAAGTGAGAAATGAATAAATCGAAACAGGTAATAGCTTAATGACAGATAACAAGTAAGGCATGGATAACAAGTAAAAACATATAGCAATCAAAGCACATGACAGTATAAGTGATAACATGAGAGTAAATAGCCCAGCCAACATGCTTTAACCCATGCCAGTGCATATACACTCGTCACATCGAATATACGTCGTTCCCACACATAATTCACGTAACCAATAGACCAACAAGTCCTGCTTCCCTCAAATAAAAGTTAGACACAATACTTACCTCTTTGTGCAATAAACTCAACAATCAATCATGACTTTTCTCTTTCAAAGAAGTCTCCAAACCAACCAAATCAAGCCAAATATCACTCAAACAATTAGAAAGAAGCTTTAGAAATTGAAAAGGCCAACAAAAGTCAACCCTAGGTTCACTTGGTTAAAATCTGAGATTTGGACCAAAATTTGATTAACCATTCACCCCCGAGCCATGTTATATGATTTGTTTCGAAACCGATTTTAATTTGAGGTCTAAATCTTAATTTTACAAAATCCCTAAATTCTACCTCAAAACCCCTAATTTCTACCATGAAAATCCTAGATTTGATATTAAAAACTCATGAAAATTAATGGGGAATTGATTGAGAATGAATTGGAGTTGCTTATCAATGAAGTTGGGAAGATAAACTCCCAAGAAAATTGTCTCTAGAGTGTTTAGGGTTGAAAAAATATAGTGAAATGACCTAAGTCTTGTTTTCCTCTCTTTTACCCAATTGCAGGTATCGCATTTTGCAAACTTTTGTTCGTAAATGCGATGTCCGTAAATGCAATACACTGATCGCAAATGCGGGCCCTGTAAAGCCGCAAATGCAATCATTCCCCCAATCGCAAATTCGAGCTAATCTTCGCATTCACGAAGCTGCTAGCCCCCAGCTCCCAATCGCAAAAGAGACTTAAAGGTCACAAATGCGAATACACAGAGTATACAAATGCGAACTATTCTTCGCAAAAGCGAAGTTCCAGTCCAGTATCGCAAATGCAATCAATTGACCGCAAATGCGAGATCTGCAGATTGCACCAACAACTAGAATTATCAATTTGATGCGATTTATTAATTTTCTTTATATACCCCTGCCTAACACTTTTTTTATCATTTGCCCAAAGAAGAAAATTTCAGAATGTTAAATTATTATTATAATACATATATTGATTTTTCAGCAGAAGTCAAAAGAGTGTCGCAGAAGATCAAAACCCGTTCTCAAACTGAATTAATATTTTAAACGACAAAAATTATGAATTTTTTTTTAAAAATATTATTTATAAATTACATTAGAATAAAAAATTATGTAACATTATTTTTAAAAATAGTATACGTGAAATGTCAAGTTGATTTGGTTCGATTTGACTTTTTTAGTTAAAACCAAATCAAATCAATTATAGTCGGGTTGTTTTGTCAATCCCAAACTAAATTAAATCAAACCATTAATTAATTTTTTTTTCGATTTGACTAGAATTATTAATTTGGTGCGGTTTTATTGATTTTCTTTATACACCCCTATCTATCACTTCTTTTATGATCATTTGCTTAAAGAAGAAAATTTCACGGTGTGAGATTATTATTATTATGATACATATATTAATGTTTTTTAGAAGAAGTCAAAAGAGTGTCGCAGAAGATCAAAAACCGTTCCATATACTTAAGGAAGTTAAAAGAGACAAAACGACAACGAAAAAAAAATGAAGAGAACCTGAATTTTCTATTTATACACTTTCAACGGCATCCATAAAGACTTCTTGCGGAGTATAATTTTTTTTTAAATACAATGGAGTCTCAGTCAATCTAGATTCCAGAGAGAGACTTACATCTCATTTTTAATGTACAAATCTAAATTAAAATTGCGAGATATGTAAAATACACTGAGTTAATTATTCCAACAAAAGAACACATTAGATTTTGAAGGAATTATAATTGGTGTGGTATGAACCATATTCATTTTTCTAATTGAGTGGCTTGAAAAATCCCTTGACCATATCTACAATTAATGTGACCACGAGACTACTTCAAAAGCCCGTTAACGACTAGGCATAATCTAGATTTCTCGTGCCAATTTGTTAATTAGCATCATGTGACTTGAGCTTCCTTAGATTTTAAATTTTTTTTTCGTGCGATTTATCGTTGTTATCCAACAAAAGGATGGAAAATTTAAATACTTTATGACCGGAGGTAGATTTATGCTATACAGAGAGGGTTCACCAGCACCCGTAAAGTTCGGTAAAAATTTCATGTGGGTATCTTTAAAAAATAGTGATATATTAGTAGCGGGCACCTTATATACAAATCAAATTTTGGTTAAATCCAAAAGTGCACTCGTGATCTTCAAATTCTGGAACCGCCTTTGATTATGACTATCTTTTGTACTCCTTCGGTTCATTTTTAGTTGTTCACTTTTGACTTTGCACATTCTTTAAAAAAAAAATATGCATTTCAAAAAGTATTATGAAAGGATTTGGGAAATGAGTAATTAATGATAAGAGTAAACAAAAACTAAAGTTTGTCTTTCTTTCAATTTGCAAAAATTGAAAAGTAAAATAAAAATATAGTAATAATATAGTGGGCAAATAAAAATAAAAGGATGGAGTAAATGATAAATGATATCTTAAATGAGTTCCAGCTTCATCATCAAGTTTACCTTGGCATTAAAACGTCTAACACCAAAAAATTTAATCATAACAAATCTTTTTTCATAGGAAAAAGTCCTTAGCTTCCTCTAAATAAACTAATGATAAAAGAAAAGTGTGTCTTACCACGTTGAGTTAGCTCGAGATTTTAAATGATGTTATTATAGACCAATGAAATTGTTTACCCTCAAAATCAGATAACAATTGAATTTATAAGTGTTTTTAAAGATGCGTGGATTAATTTAACACAAAATGATAAATTGAATTATAAATAAAGCAAACAATAGTAAATTAAATTCAAACCATATGATTTGAACAGTTATAGCCTAGAAAAATAAGTCTCGCTTGAACTGGGTATGATTCAAATGATATTTGATACAGAAGAACAATAGCTTGCAGAAAGAAAAGGAGATTATAATTCTTTGGGATGCGTGTTACAATGTAGTTTATAAATAATCAGAACCCATTTATAGTCCTACTTTAGGTACAATCCTATAAAAGGTAAAAGATCTCATGATTTGCTAATTAACCGATTTTCCATTGATACATGCCAAGATTCTCATCGTGATATCTGACCGGCTACGGTTATTTTGCCCTTCCGTTATTTGATCCGACAATGTTTCCTCGAGCTCATTTGGTATCGGGGTCGATTCCAAGGTTGTGGGCTCGATGATCTCCAAGACAGGTGTTTTAACCTCATACCCTGGTTTGATAGAACCCGAGGTATTGATCTTTAATCCATTACGTTTTAATCCCGATCTGTCATGTGATAGATGAGCCCGATGTCGACCGTATACAGATAATTCCCTTATTTTTTGGAGTGTAAACGACGAGAAACGATGTGAGCCCTCGATTCTCATATCGATATTTTGTGTCAGAAACGAAAAAATGGACGAAATGTCTCGTTAGTCACGTCTTAATGGCATTAAATGTTTATCAGTTGCTGGTCGGCCACGAACCGTCGTTGGAAAACAATAAATATCTCCTTTTTAATTCATTCAAACTTTGCATCCAATTTTTTCCCACTCTTGTTCTTGAAAAATCTTTGCATTTCATAGCATTTGTGCCCAGAATTCTTAAGCTCTTTGTAATAACTCTTGCTTGTCTTCACTCCACATCGTCAAGTATACCCTTTTCACTTTCTCTCCATCATCTTTTACCCTTTACTGGAAAAGAAAATAACGAAAACTTCTAAGATAGTACTGCAAAAAGAAACTACTTCTTCATCACGACCGACCAGTGCGGAACCAGCGGCGGATCCTCCTTTTGAATTGTTTATTCCTGGTAGGTGCTCGATGACCACCAACTTTAATGTTGAAAACCCTTCACCTGTTGCGGTCCGGGGAGAAAAGGTATCGAGATATATTTGCTCGATCACCGAAGAGACCCTCCCTACAGTCATAAAGGACTGCAACTAGGCCAGAAAAAAATATGGTGTTCCCCGGCCCCGAAGAAGATATCACTATCCACGTTAATGGATGGTTAAGTATTTATACTTATCCCTTTATGTTGGGTCCGCTAGACCTCGTGATCATCCAATTCCGTAAAAGGTACGAGGTGTGCCTTGATCAGGAGATCCACCCCTCGTTCTGGAGGATAGTCATTCTTCTCCAATTCTTTGTGAGCAAGATTGAAGGATGCCCATTCACTGTTGACCATCTGATGCGCCTGTACAATCCCCGAATCTTCCAGGGTGACTGATTAAACTTGTGTGCTAGGCCTGTAAAGCCCCAATCTCGATCATCGATAAAGATCGAGATCGAGGTTGGCTAGGCCGATTTGTCCGGGTGAGGACCTCGGACCTGATCCTAGTCAAGGACATGTTATTCCCCGAGGAGTGGAACACAATACGTAAGTAAAGTTCCGTTTTTTCCCAGAATTTCATTTTTACTCTTTTTCTCCTTTCTTATCGATGTTTGGTATCGATTCAGTTGTTGCTCGGATTCCGGATGCGGTTCCTCAACTCAAGGAATGGGTTAAGGACATTGTTTCACAGAAAACACATTCTGAACCCGCATGGCACTATTTGTTGAAGGGCCGGTGGGAGGCCTGTTCTCATAGCGAGATTACTTTCTTGAGTGAGCAACACTCGGGTCCTCTTTGTGCGGCTGAGTTCTTACTTACTTCTCTTTTCTTTGCAGGCCATTCCAAGGACGTCGCCATGAGGCCTCTATATGGTGAAGAGGATAACCCCATCGAGTCCTTTGCTCCAAGGTAGAATAAGAAGAAGAGAAAATCTTTGAATTCTCTTAACTCCGTGAAGAAACAAACTGAATAGAAAGCTGGTGTGTAAATCCAAGGAAAGCACCAGTGCCTGAGAGCTCCCATTGGACTCAATCCACGGGTTGAGGGATGAGTCCGAAGAAGAAGAAGAATCTTCCCAACTGGTGGCCCGCGTACGAGGCAACAATGAACCGCCTCAAACTAGGGCGGTTATTAGGAGGCAGTAACTGAGGCCTCCAAACTAGGAAATGGCAAGGCCAATTTTCCCCAAGTTGAGCAGGACGATAAAGAGACTGCGGCTGATGCTCCTTGGGTGATAGATCTCTCTGAGTCGCCTTCGTTCACCGTCTACATGATCAATGATGCTCAAAGGATAAAAGAACTCCCAAATGAGGGGCCCCAAGTGGTGGTAGACCCGTTTCACAACTTATTTGAAGGTTGAGATTATAGCACCTCGGAAGATGTCACTGGGTTAGGTGATTTGCGGATGCCGAAGAAGAGTCCATCTTTGGGAACCAGCGGGCCTTCTTCAAGCCCGAAACTAGTAAACCAATTCCTATCTTCTAGTGTAGATCCTGACCGAAAGCGGTCAATTATTATGTCTATTCCAGAGGATGCCCGAGTCCTCTCTGCCCCCATAAGGGTTGCAAGTTATCTTCGGTGCCTGGTGACCGATGTTGATACCCAATTTTTTCCTATAATTATTTTTTCAAATGCATGTATGCCTTCAAAACTATGCATTAGCATCAATTGATATTTTTCCATAATTTCTACATTTTTAGGAATTTTAATTAATTTATCTCAGTATTTATTTATATAAATAAGTACAAATTGCATCACAAAGAACTTTATAATAATTTCACGGCTAAATATTACTATTTATATTTATATTAGGCTTAAATTACTACACAAATACCCACATTTTACATTTCTGGGTTACAACTGCAATAACTTTGCAATTATAGCACATACATGCATTATTATATTATTTTACCGGAAAATAGCTCATTATATTTTTAAAATATTGACTAATTCTTTTAAAGCATTTCTATGCATGAAATTTATTTTTTGTAAGCTGTTAATTATTTTTATCAACTAAATAGGTATTTAACAAATGACCCTTTTTATTTCGGACCTAGCCTAATTAAATTGCCCAATTTCAATCATAAATACCTAACCCACTAAGAGTAGGACCAAATCTAATTAAAATCGGCCCCAAACCTTTCATTCCTGGCCGTTGACCACAGAGATCAATGACAACCGTTCACTCTTACCATTTTTAACATGAATGACCCAATAACCTAATTCATTCTTACCAAACAGCCGCTCTAGAATCCCTAATGCTCTCCGTCTCTCTGAGACCTCATCCTAACCCTAGTTGCCGCCACCCAAAATCAGCTCTAATCCCTTTGATTCCTATTTGATCCATGGATTTCCATGGCTGTATGAGACTTCTACTTGTCTCTTACGTCTCATGGTTTCTTGTTCTTGTGATCTCATGGAAGGTCTCAAAGAAATTTAGTCTGGATCTTGTCCGAGACTCCCTGAGAGTCCACCTACGGTCTGTGAGTGCTTTACTATCAATGTTCTACGGTGTGAATCTCTGGTTCAAGGCCAGATTCTCTTTACCCT
Organism: Nicotiana tabacum; assembly: GCF_000715075.1. Taxonomy (NCBI): domain Eukaryota; kingdom Viridiplantae; phylum Streptophyta; class Magnoliopsida; order Solanales; family Solanaceae; genus Nicotiana; species Nicotiana tabacum. The sequence goes on along the minus strand of NC_134086.1, from coordinate 75,841,015 downwards.
TTCCTTTTTCTTTGAAACCCTAATGTGTAGACTTGAATTTGTCCAGTTCTTTGTAGATCTAGAACGATTCTAAGTTCATTACTGATTTTTTTATTCAAGATTCTCTTACTTCTCTACTATTAACCGATTTTTAGCATTGTGTTACGAAAGGTTTTTTATGTTTCCTTGTTACTTGTTGTCAGAATCTCTGCATATTTGAAGTGTTTCAAGTTTCTATGGCTATTTTCTTTAAGGGTCCTCTAATTTTCCCACTGTTAATCAACTCCAAGCATTTTTTAAATTAGGGTTATGGCTTCCTAAAAGGTTTTTCTGAGATCCTTATGTTTTGTTTAATCTTTCTCGCATGATTATGTTTCTGGCCTAATTGTTTGACTATGCCTTGTTTGATATCAAACTCTTGTCCGTTATTATTTGAATGATTGAATGATTAGCCTAATTATCTACGGTTTCATTTGTTTACTAAACTAATTTACTGATCTCTGATTGTTTTCCTTAATCCTAAGTTCTTAATTGATATCTCTTGTCTATCTCTGGGTTGATTGACCCTTTGGTTGGTCTCTGATTACCCGTATTGCCTTATTTGTGAAACTGATGAAACTGATTACTTGATTTAAGGGTTCTAACCCTAATTGACTGTTAAACCTACTTCTTGCCTTATTTGAAATTTAATTAGAGTTATTTATGGTATAATTCCCTAATTTTCTGTCCCCTATCAAGCTTGATTGATTACTTGATTACCTCCTTACCTTATTTTACAATATTTACCTGCCTTGCCTTATTTACTTACACTATTCGACTCATATATATACACTCTTGTTCTACCTCTCAAAAACGAACGAACATCAGTTCAAAAGCGCGCGCACACACACACACACACACAAAAGATTTCTCTCATCTCTCTTTCTACTACTTGTGATCCTTGTTTGTGGAATCCTGCTCATTTCACTTTCTGCTTTTGCTTCTTTAACTGATATGTTTCCACTCCTAATGCAATTTATTATGTTATGAAGATTAAACCTGCGTGCTTTCTTGTTTGTTGCTTTACTTCTGTTGAATCCATGACCTTTATGTATTTCAATTAGCATGACTACTTTTGCCTTCCTATTGATGGGCTTCAACTAGTATGGCTACTTGTGTGATTGAATCTTTGTGTTTCTTCCTGTATTCTTCAACATGATTGCCTCTATATCCAGACTTTTGTATCACTGTGTCTAACCCATCATGTTTACTGTAGTGTTTATGTTGTGTGTGTTCTTAATAGCATGCTTAAGTATGATTGTGATTTAAACATTAAATTAGTATTCCATCCTACCTTATGTCTCTATTAACCAACATGACTGCCTTCACTATTCTTCTCACGTACTCCTGTTTCAAGTAACTTGTATTCCCAACCCCTGTTCCCTTTTGTGTAACTGTTTGTACCTCTAGAACTGATTGACAAAGTAAAATGGAAATTGGGCAAACGTGATGCTTTATGACTATGTTTTTGTTTGCTGAACCTTCCTTTCCCTCCAAAGGTTTTCAACATGCTTCTCACTCTTAATATGGTTCTCAAAACTATTACTGCCCCTAAAGTATTTTCACTCCTAAGAATTTAATTCTATACTGTTTTAAAAAAAATCAACTATGTCAAGCACTCTCACTTCTACTCCTAGATTACTTAAGTTCTGCTCCTCCAGTATGTGTAGTGCCTAGGAATCCATGAGTTTCCTCTGAACTCTGGCATACTGGGGTTAGCCCTTCCATACTGCACATAGCTACTCTTCTATTCAAAAGGATCTTTGTGTGAGCATTGTCCGGGGGTCCCTGAGGCCCTTTGGGAATTTTGGCACACCAGGATACCCTTATTAGATATCATGAGATTATGGCATCTGGGACTGTTTGAAGGCCTGGTATATCCAGGATCCACTTTGGGCCTATTTTAGGCTCCCTATAGTATAGCTTTATTCATTATGTAAATTCATTTATGGTCTATAATAATAATCTTTGTAAACAGATATTAGGGAAATTAGTAAAAGGGAAGGGGATTCTTATTTGATTTTTGTGAGGGAAATCGGGTAGAAATCATGCCTTTAGGATCACTATGCTTACTTACATTATAAACCATGCCTTAGGTTTATTATGTTTACTTGCTTTAGAAACCATGCTTTTAGGATTGTTTGGCATACTAGAAAACATATTATAGGCTCATCACCTCATTTGTTATGAAATTATGCTTCTACATGATCATCATCACCTAGAAATTCTATTATTAGATCACTACTATAATCCTACTTAACAAAATATCTATTCATCATGTGCATTAGAGATCCAGCTCTAGGACTGTTATTGCATTCACTTTAAAACCATGTCTACATTGCATAAATCAGTAACTATCTTGTTTAAAAAAGCAATCTCAACACCTAGATATCATGTTCTAGGATTTAATGTATGAAAACTAGCTCTGTAATGTTCAGCACCTAAACCAACATGCCTATAAGACTTAATAAGTTCTAAAATTATTTGTTTTAAATTGATCTGGATTACATTTAGATAGTATGTTTATAGGGTATCTCCACCTAGGCAAGCTTGTAGGTAATTAAATCTTATAAAAATTGGAAACTATGTTGTGTTTATTTATGAACTGCTTAGATTCAACAGATCCTAAAATAAGTAGGCAAACTAATTAGGTCTTTAACATTTTTGCCTTAACTCAATATTGCATACTCTCTGCTTGTCATGCTCATCTAGATATCCTGTTCTAGGGCCTTTCTTAATTGTCTGAAATCTATTGTTTGAGACGTGCACTTACTTGCTCTTAAAATGTGAGCCTTTTAATTGCTCTATCATTGGTCTAGTCCTATATGTTTTTTTTGTCACCTAGAGTTTTCTCCTTTAAATTACTATATGAGAGTCTAGATTCACCTTAACTAGAAGTCCTCAACACCTCCGGGACTACATAAGTAAAGGGATGAGTAGTGCACACATAGGATACATCTTAAGGTTGCTAGAATGCTTTAGGATATGACCAAAGGGAGAAAAATCGGGTAGTGATGACCTGTGTGCCAATGCCACGTGTAACCCCTCTAGTTGAGGAAGGCTTACCGGGTATTGTACAGATATGATCCTATAGGCTGACAAACCTAGGACCTCCCTAATCTTATTTACATATGTGTGGTTAAACTGCTTATTCGTTAAAATTCCTTTATCGTACATATGTGCTTAGATTGCTTATATATGTGTTTAGACTATGTATTTGTTAAACAACTAATTCACATAAATCAAGTTCGGCTGGGACCCACCGTTGTGGACTGCAAATGGTGCTTAATAGCTTCCCGTTGAGGTTATTTCGAGCCCTTACCCTAACCTCTAGCAATGCAAATCGGTTTTCATGAGTTATTTGCTCTAGGGCCCTAATGCACCTTAAATCCGTAAGGTGGCGACTCTTCAAATTCAAATACCCAATTACCAAAAGGAAATGAGTTGTTCCCCTATGAATGTTGAAACCCAGACTCCGCGAGGAAAAAGGGGGCGCGACAGCATGGCAACTCTGCTGAGAATATTTTAGGCTCTTACCATAATGAACTTGTTTTTGTTAATTAGTCGTAAGCATGCTTTATTATGTTAATACATGTGCACCCTTTCCATTTCCCCTTTTACTCTGATGTAATTGCTTATTTCTCCAGCATTTATGATTATTTCCTGAAACTGACTTATCTCCTTGTTTTCTTTTGTAACTGTCTTTTAATTATTTAAATACTGCATTTATCGTTTTTACATGTGCATATACTTGACAACATGGTATTTATTATTGCATAAATCACGCTCAATACCATATTCAACTCGCGCGTAATCAATCCTATAGAAACGCTTGATAAGTGTTTGTGCTCTTCCTATATATCACCCTTTAAATTTGGAAAGACGTATTTGCGGTAAAACTAGTCGATCAGCAGTGCGTTCGACGGTTCTGTGCCTTTCCCCCTCCAGTTGTCCGCTTGAGGGTCCCAGTCTAGACCTCTGTAGCAACCTTACTCTAATAAATTGTGCATGCATCATGGTAAAACCTAGTCGGGTTAACATGTTGTCCACATGATAACCCTTTAAGACAAGCCTCACCCAAAAGTCCATTGGGTTTTCCATAATCCCAGCGAACGCAACCACGACTGTGTGCATTAATTTTGGAGAAATAAGTGCCAATATGTTAATCATTGTTATATAAATAGACGAACCTAGAGGGGGGAAAAGGCATAACCTATATTTTGTTTTGCAAAAAATGAGGCACGAAGTCCCCAGGTTCGGCATGGTTGGTAGCATACCTTCACTTTTGCTAGATTGGTGGAGGGATCTTCCTTCAAGAGACCAAAATCATGTGAAACGAATCTTAGGAAATTTGCCTTCTCTGTTGGATCTTCAGCCAAACAAAATGTTAATCAAGGGTGGCACCATGTTTTGGGATAAAGAAAGGGTTGTGTTCCACTTTGGGGACATAGAAATGACCCCTCTTCTGGAACAAATAGGGGGATTTGCTGGTTTGCCTTAGGATAGCCCTGGTTTATTAGCGTCTGAAAATCGCACCACATAGAGGATTCCTTAAGATGACAGGGTTGAAGAAAAATGATGACTTGGAGTGCCTGAAAAACTCCTACATACCTTTCAACTTCCTCTATGAACTATACAGTCACAGTAGCTCTTACCGTATTTTTGATGATGAGTTATCAATCACCTCCATGGGATGGGTTCATCGTAGGGTCTTCGTGTTTGTTGTGTGTTTCTTGGGCATGCTGGTATTCCCGATCCAAGGGGATAGAATCCATACCGGGCGGGACATGGTGGCCAAAACTTTGATGGACAGGATCGAGGGGCAAACATATACTATTGTCCCTATGATCATTGCAGATATGTACCGGGCCTTTGAACGCTGTCAGAAGAGGTTCATATTCTTTTAGGGTTGCAATTTGCTGTTACAGGTTTTGTTGTTAGAGCATCTCCAAAGGGGTCAATACTGCCAAGAGTTTCCACGAAGGCTGTGGAATGATCACATAGCTTTCCATCACCCTAAGAGAATGACTTATATTCTAGACATGTTTGCTCAACCTAAGGATGTTGTAGGATGGGTGCAGCTTTTCAACAAGTTAACTGAGGACCAGGTTCAGTGGATGTTTGAGTGGTTCCCCACCGACGAGTTCATCATCAGATCCATGGATGTTCCACACTTGGTGTTGATAGGGTTAAGGGGCATATACCCTTATGCTCCCCTCAAGGTTATGATACATGCAAGCAGGAGATAGGTTATACCACGAGTAGCTAAAATGGGTCACTTCATAGCTGATTTTCAAGGTGGCGCCATCTCATATAAGAATGAAGTGCAACATATGTGGACTTTGATGATTATCGTAGAAAAGGATACCATCGAGCTACTCCGATATCATGCGGGTCACTCATACTTTTACCCCTCATGGTTGGATGATAACATAGCAGGGATCTTTGAACCAAGGGTTGGTCAAGGAAACAGGGTCATCGACGAAGTTGCCGAAGCATAGGTGAAGTATAACAAGCTGCGCAAAAGAGTTTGTGAGTCTGAAGCTGAGCATATAGAGCAGCATAAGGCCAACATGGAAATGATCAATGAGTGGAAAGAGAGAGATGCTAAATCCTGCGAAAGGCTGGAATATCGGAAGTACAATTTGATAGAATTGGAAGGGAAAATGAGAAAGAGAGTCACCGATTACCAGAATGCTGAAGGAAACGAAAGAGGACACTTTGCATGGGCATTCTTACTGCTGAACCTGCGCAAACTGGGGGAATTGATCGACAATAGCATCCTATCTGGAGAGGGTCCTTCTAGGACCAAGTAGATTAGGTTTACTTTCTTTTCTTTTAAATGTAATAAGGCCAAGTGTCATTAGTAATATTATTTTATTTAGTGTCGTTTTGGGTCGTTTATTTTTAACATTAATGAAATGAGGCAATTATTGGCACTGAATTTCTCCAAATTTATTTGTCGCTATGCCTACCTCAGGCACAAGGAGGCTCCCAAATTAGGACACGAATTTACATTCCCACAATATGTGTTTAAATACTGCAAACATTTCAGAACCATTACTGACTTGTTTACCTTTTGTTTTTCTTTATTTCTTATTATCCCCATCCCCTAAGGTTGGTTCGCACATACTGGCATCATCAGCATATCACACTAGATCCAAAGGTCCTCTACTACTTCCTCCTCCAAGTAATACAAATAGTAGAGGGAAAGCTAAAATGGATGACATAAGTGGTATTTGAAAGAAAAATGCAGACAATGCGAAAACGTCAGACGGTCGGAGTACTCCGGCACCAAATGATTTGGTTTTATGGTTGGAACAAAAGATACTAGAGTTATAGGGAGAACTTAAGTAGGTTCGCAACATAGCAAACCTATCCCTCACCCTAAACGTCCCCAATATCAACCAACAAAACAACAAAAACTCGGAACCTCCCCAAAATACACCAAACTAGCATCCACAAAACCCTCTCGCACCATATTAATATGTAACTCCACCTCAAAATCCTAATCCCTTACTAATACCAACTCCACCACAACACCATCATCAACCAATACAATACCCACCAACCGCTACCTATCACACTCCATAGAACACAACACAACCTATTCCCGATCCTCAAAACTCAACCAACGACCGTCACTACACCCAAGTCCCTGGCACTCAACAAAACAACCCTATATACATAGAAACTGTACCTCACTCTACTCAACCAATCTCCTATACACCAGAATCTACTGATAAGGACTTGCTCATCAAGAACATGGCTGAGGAACTCAATAAATTGACAAGTCGAGTTCAGGGTGTCGAAGGAGGCAAAGGGATAGAATGGTTGAATTATGAAAACCTCTGCATACAGCCGGATGTAGAACTGCCAGAGGGTTACAAACCTCCCAAGTTCGAGATGTTTGATGGTATAGGTGATGCCAGGGTTCATCTAAGGACCTATTATGACAAACTTATCGGGGTCAGAAAGGATGAAAAGATCCGGATGAAACTTTTTATGAGGAGTCTTATGGGAGATGCTTTTTCTTGGTACATCAACCAGGATCCTAAAAAATGGTCCAATTAGGTGAGTATGGCGTGTGATTTCATGGATCGATTCAGGTTCAACACAGAAAATGCACCAGATGTTTTCCACATTCAGAACCTCAAGAAGAAGCCCACCGAGACTTTTTGCAAGCATGCTACTCGTTGGAGGTTAGAAGCGGCCAAAGTCAGGCCATCATTGCACGAGGAATAGATGAACAAGTTATTCGTCAGAGCACATGATCTGCAATACTATAAAAAGTTGATGGTTATTGAAAACCATAAGTTCTCTAATATCATCAAACTTGGTTAAAGGATCGAAGAAGGCATCAAGAGCGGGGTGGTAACAAACCTTGAGGCACTACAGGCCACGAACAAAGTATTACAATCAAGCAGCATATCAAAGAAGAAAGACGTGGGGGTAGTAATGGTGGCTCAAGGCCCAAAATCTCAACTCACATACCAAACATCTCCACTCACATACCAAACACATCCACCCACAAACCAAACACCTCCACCCACTTACCAAACACCTCCACTCATATACCAACCCTCATCTCCCGGATATTCCCAACCAGCCACTTCATATCACACCTATAATTTCCAACCATCTCATTTTCAGTCACCTTCGACTCGCCAAAACTACCCAAGACCCCGACCTAACTTTGATCGCAAACCACCTAGACAATACACAACTATCGCTGAACCTATCGATCAGTTGTACAAAAGGCTGAAAGCCATTAGTTATGTCACTCGTATTCCTACTGTGGCAATGGAGAACTCATCTCAATGGGTCAACCCAAACAAAACTTGTGCATACCATTCCGGTATGAAGGGGCACACCATTGACGAGTGCCGAACGTTTAAAAATAAAATCCAGACATTGATTGACAACAAGGTCATAGAAGCAAAAGAAGCTGCACCCAATGTCCCCAACAATCCTCTCCCAAATCAGAGGGGCGGTGGGATACATGTGATAGAGATGGATGAAGAATGGGATTCTGAGGGGTCAATCAGGCTTATTCAAGAGGGCGATGACTTTGAACCTGCAGTCACACTTACTCCTATTGTAGTTAGTCGAGGTTGAGGTAGTCACATCGATTCCATTTGAGGTAGAGGTAGCTCCACCTGCAGCCACGCCTATTCCATTTGAGGTAGAAGTGGCCACACCTTTCACAGTGACTGTATCAACCACACCTCCTTTTGATTCCAAAGCAATACCCTAGGATTACGTTGCCGAAGCTAGGCGAAATGGAAAGGCACTGATGGAAGAATCTTATGCTGCACAAGGAATGACCATAACCGGAAGGGTCTATACACCTGAACATTTGGGAGGATCGAGTAAGGATGCCACTACCATGAAACCTGTTATTGAAATAGGGCCAGATCATCTTTGGAGGAAAGTACAGGCGAGGGAATACTCTGTCATTGATCATTTTAACAAAACCCCCGCTCAGATCGAACATATCAATGCCGTTGAGAGAAACAAATGGTGGAGTAACCAAATAGAAAGCATACTAGTATGATCTGGGTATGAACCCGACAAAGGGATTGTGTAGAATCTCCAGGGCTTTACTAAACCTATACAGCTGAAACGTCATGGCACTACCTTCAAGCTCGGATACCAGTATACGTGGCAAGAGTATGATGATTGGTCGCCTCTATGGCGTGGACCTTATTACCCTCTCGAGCAGCTAGTGCCACATCTAGGTCAAACGTTTTACCGAATATGCGGAACGGCAGAGGAAGAAACGTTATTTGGGCTGAGGAATTTGTTCCTATAGGATGAGGATATGGATTGCGGTGCAATAATTAAGGAGGAGGAGGAGGAAGAAGAAGTCCTCACCATTCAGACTGTGGAAAAGGGAGTCGTTCTCAGGAATTGGACCGCCTACCATCCCCGGCCCACCGAGTCCCTGGGTAGCTTGGCATTTAGCATAATTTACTTCTATAGCCATGATAGGCATTTCAGATGTTTCAGTAATTTTGTTTTAAAGACGCATTTTGTTTCAAAATAATTGCTCGATTCATCGAGCTGTATTTGTTTTGGATATTTTCGAATTTAATCAATGCATTGCTATTTATTATTCATTATTATCTTTCACATTTTCTTTCTACAGCATTATTATTACCTTGACTAATGAAACGGTGACTGTGACTAAGTCCAACCTGGACGAAACCGAAGCAGTAAATTTGGGAGATGCCGAAACAGTCAAGGAGACTCGCATAAGCATTCGCTTATTACCAACAGAGAATGAGGAGTACATTTGTTTCTTGAAGGAATATGAGGACATCTTTGCATGGTCATATGATGACATAACCGGTCTAAGCACATGCATAGTGGCTCACAAGTTCCTACCAATCCAATATGTCTACCGGTGAAGCAGAAACTCAGAAACTTCAAACCAGATATGAGCCTGAAAATCAAGGAGGAAGTTACTAAGCAGATCAATGCCAAAGTCCTCAAGGTAGTTGAGTACCCAACCTGGCTAGCCAACATTGTACCAGTTCTGAAAAAAGATAGAAAAGTCAAAGTATGTGTTGACTATCGAGACATAAAGAGAACAAGTCCCAAGGACAACTTCCCACTGCCAAATATACACATCCTGATCGACAATTGCGCCAAGCATGAGCTCCAATACTTTGTAGATTGCTTCGCGGGTTATCACCAGATCTGGATGGATGAAGAAGACGTAGAGAAAACAGCTTTTATTACACCATGGGGGGTGTACTACTACAATATGATGCTATTTGGTCTAAAGAATGCTGGGGCCACTTACATGAGAGCAAGGACAACCATATTCCATGATATGATGCTCAAATAAATATATATGTATGTTGACAATGTCATTATCAAATCCAAGAGGGTCGCATATCACATAGCAGATTTGAGAAAGTTCTTTGACAAGATAAGGAGGTACAACCTAAAAATAAACCCCGCAAAGTGTGCATTTGGGGTTCCCGCAGGAAAGTTATTGGGATTCATTGTCAGTCGTCAGGGAATCAAGTTGGACCCGTCCAAAGTTAAGGCTATTCAAGAGCTTCCATCACCAAAAAGAAAGAAGGACGTGAAGAGCTTCCTGGGACGTCTCAACTATATCAGTTGCTTCATAGCACAGTCCACAGTCATATATGAACCCACCTTCAAGATGTTGAGGAAAGATGCTGAAACAAGTTGGACCAAAGATTGTCAAAAGGCTTTCAATAAAATTACGGAGTACCTATCCAAACCGAAAGTCCTGGTCCTCCCAGAACCTAGGCGACCTTTGCTACTCTATCTATATGTATCAGATGGAGCTTTCAGATGTGTTTTGGGACAACATAACGAGATAGGGAGAAATAAGAAAGCCATATACTACTTGAGTAAGAAGTTCACACCTTACGAAGCACGATATTCTCTGTTAGAATGCACTTGCTGTGTTTTGACTTGGACAACTCAGAAATTAAGGCATTACTTCTGTGCCTATACCACATACCTCATATCCAGGATGGACCCTTTAATGCACATCTTTTAGAAGCCCATGCTGACAGAAAAATTAGCTAAGCGACAGATACTGTTTAGTGAGTTCGACGTCGTCTATGTAACTTAGAAGGCGGTCAAAGGACAAGCATTGACAGACCATCTTGCTGAATATCCTATGGAAGGAGAATACGAACCCTTGAAAACATATTTTCCTGATGAAGAAGTGTCATTTGTATGAGAAGATATTACTGAAGCATATGACGGTTGGAGGATATTTTTTGATGGAGCTGCAAATTTCAAAGGAGTGGGCATTGAGGCGGTTTTGGTATCAGAAATAGGTCAACACTACCCTGTATCTGCGAAGTTTAGGTTTCCATGCACCAACAACATGGCAGAGTATGAAGCTTGTATCATGGGACTCAATGTTGCCATCGATATAAATATACACGAGTTACTAGTGATTAGAGATTCGGATCTTCTGGTACATCAGGTTCGAGGAGAATGGGCTACAAAGAACACAAAAATACTACCATACTTGCATCATGTATAGGAATTTATTAAAAGATTCACAAAAATAGAGTTCAAACATGTGCCCATAATTAAAAATGAGTTCGCAGATGCATTGGCCACTTTGTCATCAATGATACAACATCCAGACAAGAATTTCATTGATCTTATCCTGGTGAGAATTCATAACCAACTGGCTTACTGTGCTCATGTTGAGGAGGAGACGGATAGAAAGCCTTGGTTACATGACATCAAGGAATATTTGGTAAAAGGAGGATACCCGGAACAAGCAAACCACACTCAGAAACACACGATGCGGAGGCTATCCAATCACCTCTTCCAATATTGAGGGACCCTATATAGAAGAACCCCTAATCTAGGGTTGTTAAGGTGCGTTGATGCAAAGTAATTTTCCATATTGCTCTAAGAAATACATGTTGGAACTTCTGGACCACATAAAAATGGTTTTTTTCTAGCCAAAAAGATACGCAAAGCAGGATGTTTTTTTATGACCATGGAAACAGATTGTATCCGGTATGTCCAGAAATGCCACAAATGCCAGATACATGCAGACATGATATAGGTACCACCAAATAAGCTCAATGCAACAAGTGCACCATGCCCTTTTGCTCCCTAGGGAATGGGTGTCATCGGTCCGATTGAGCCCACCGCTTCTAATGGGCACCGGTTCATTTTAGCAGCATCGACTATTTCACAAAATGGATAGAGGCTGCATCTTACAAAGTTGTAACCAAGAAAGTCCTTGCAGATTTTGTCAAGGATCATGTTGTTTGTCGATGCGGGGTTCCCGAGACCATTATCACTGATAATGTCGCCAATCTCAGCAGTGATCTAATAAGAGCCATGTGTGAAACCTTCAAAATCAAGCACAAAAACACTACAACATACATGCCTCAAATGAACGGAGTTGTGGAAGCTACCAATAAGAACATCAAGAAGAAATTGAGAAAGATGGTAGAAAATCACAAACAATGGGATGAGAAGTTACCATTTACCTTATTGGGGTACTGCACTACGGTCTACACATGAACTGGGGCAACTCCCTATTTACTGGTTTATGGTACCAAACCTGTCATTCCAGCCGAGGTAGAACTTCCTTTTTCAAGGATCATACAAGAAGCCAAACTCAGTGATGCAGAATGGATAAGGACTCACTATGAACAACTAGCCCTCATAGATAGAAAAAGTACAGTATGTCACGGTCAGCTTTATCAGAATAAAATGTCTAGGGCTTTCAACAAAAGGGTTAGACCAAGACAATTTGCACCGGGGCAGGTGGTGCTGAAGCGGATCTTCCCGCATTAGGATGGAGCCAAAGGAAAATTCTCACCCAACTGGCAAGGTCCTTACATGGTTCACCGGGTACTAACAGTAGGAGCACTCATACTTGCAGAAATGGATGGGTAAGTTTGGCCAAAACCTATCAATTCAAATGCAGTCAAGTGATACTACGCTTAGATTGTTTGCATTCATTCATCTAATGTAATTGAACTACATTTGACCTGATTCTCATTTAAGAGGGGATACGTAGGCAGCCCTGTGGGTTCGGTCATATCATAATAAAAATTTTATTTTCCCCCAAAACCAGAAACTGTGTCAGAATTTTAAGGAGGACCCTCAAAATTCCAAAGCAAGTCCAGCCAACGCCAGCATATGCTAGATGGTCAGAAATTGGCTAAGAAACTGGGGCAAAATTTTGAGAAGGATTCTTAAAATTACGAAGAAGGTTCAACAAGATTCGTCGCTCACAAACGGTCGAAGGATCATTTACCAAACAGGGGCAGAATTTTGAGAAGGACCCTTAAAATTCTAATACGAGAAAAGCTGCAATGTCTCTGAAATGTGTTACAGTCACCAGTTCATCTAAAATTACTTGATATTTCACTATGTTTTCTAAAATAACTCTACTTTCACCAGTAAGTGCATATTTTTGAAAACTCTATTTCAATGACAGCCAGGTGTTACCTAGGGAAACTCAAACAAAGCCTCCAGAATGGAGCGGAGCAAAGCCAGCAGACGAAGGAACAAACCAACCTCCCCTTACAACACGTACAATTTTTCTTTGAGCACAGGCACATCTGACGTAATAGTAAAATTCGCAAATATATACACGCAGCAAAATCACTATCAATCTGGCCACCAGACACCAAATATATCTCCAGCTAACAAATACTCTACTCCTATTTGCTAATTATTTACTGCATAAGGCTAAGCATTGCCTTCCATCTACATGGTACTAAGCCATGTCCTGCACCTTCCATGAGACTAAGCTCTATCTCCATCTACATGAGGCTAATCCCTGCCTCCATATCTGCGTAAGGCTAAGCTCTGCCTTCCATCTGCATGAGGCTAATCCATGCCTCCACATCTGCATGAGGCTAATCCCTGCCTGCATTTCTGCATAAGGCCGAGCTCTGCCTTCCACCTGTATGGGACTAAGCCATGTTCCCAATCTTGCATGAGGCTAAGACCTGCCTTAATTTTGCATAAGGCTAAGCATTGCATTCTCCTTGTGTGAGGCTAAGCACTGCCTTCTATTTGCATGAGACTATGCCCTGTCCCGAATCCTGCATGAGGCTAACCCCAATCTCCATATTCGCTTAAGGCTAAGCACTGCCTTCCATTTGCATGGGACTAAGCCCTGTCCCGAATCTTGCATGAGGCTAAGCCCTGCCTCCGTTTTGCATAAGGCTAAGCACTTCCTTCCATTTGCATGGGACTAAGCCCTGTCCTGAATCATGCATGAGGCTAAGACCTGCCTCCATTTTGCATAAGGCTAAGCATTGCCTTCCATTTGTATGGGACTAAGCCCTATCCCGAATCCTGCATGAGGCTAAGCCCTGCCTCCATTTTACATAAGGCTAAGCACTTCCTTCTCTTTGCATGAGACTAAGCCGTGTCTCCAACTGCATGAGGCTAAGTCCTGCCTCCATATCGGCAAAGGCTAAGCTCTACCTTCTCATGGGGCTAAGCATTGCCCCTCCTTGCATAAATGTTGCTCTATTCCGGCACTATCTATTTGCTCTTCTTTCGGGCTAAGCTCTGCCCTCAACCTCACAATACTAAGCCTTGTCTTATTTATTTTAGCATCATATTATTGCATCTTATGGGCTGAAATATCACCAACTTGTCCAAAGGCGTCATTGTCTGAAGGCATCATCCTCATAGCTGGAAGACACCATGCCACCTGAGGATCTCTCAAATTTGCATATCATTATTCAAAGGCCTCATGGTTCCGAGGCACCATCCTTATGGCTCGAGAACATCATTTCATGGCCTGCGAATCTCTTATCTCCCAGATCATGGCCCAAGACATCATAGTGTAAGAACTTCATCCGCACCGTCCAAAGACAATCTTTCATGGTCCCAAGGGAATTTACATCACGTTTAAATTCTCACTGTAATCTATGTAACTATATGTATCATATTTTAAGTTTGCTAGTGATCCCAGAGGTAACCATTCTTCAAACAGGAGCAGCCTTCGCTCGGTTTCCGCTCATGCCATTTTTCACTTTGCCATTCATAACTGATTCTCATCAGTTACCCATCCTACTCTGTGATATCTAGCTCTCCGCGCTATAATAAATCTGATACATTCCGGATTCGAAACCATAACTCTATCCGACCTCACCCTTCAGAAAAATGACCTTTTGATGAAACTAGCTACCATTCCTATGATAACTCCGTCGGCTTCATTCACTGATGGGTCCAGAACAGCACACGCCCTGATTCCTGTAAAGCTAGGGATATGTAGGCAGCTCAGAGACTAGGGCTCGACCTCTATTTTTTCAAAACATCCCAATCGGTCAAATTTGGCCATCATTTCTTTATCCGAAAACTCTTTCATCCTTCCCGAGTAAAGATGGCAGCTTTTGATAAACAATTTTTTCCTATAATATTTTTTTGAAATTCATATATGCCTTCAAAACTATGCATTAGCATCAATTGATATTTTCCCATAATTTCTACATTTTTAGGGATTTTTAATTAATTTATCCAAGTATTTATTTATATAAATAAGTACAAATTACATCACAAAGAACTTTATAACAATTTCATGGCTTAATATTGCTATTTATATTAGGCTAAAATTACTACACAAATAGACACATTTTACATTTCTGGGTTACAATTGTAGTAAATGTGCAATTATAGCCCATGCATGCATTATTACATTATTTTACCAGAAAATAGCTCATTATATTTTTAAAATATTGGGTAATTACTTAAAAGCATTTCTATGCATGAAATTTATTTTTTGTAAGTTGTTCATTATTTTTAAAATTATTTTTATCAATTAAATGGGTATTTAACGAATGGTCCTTTTTATTTCGGACCTAGCCTAATTAAATGACCCAATTTCAATCCCAAATAGCTAACCCACTAAGACCAGGCCCAAACCGAATTAAAACCTGGTCCCAAACCTTTCATTCCTGGCCGTTAATCACAGAGATCAACGGCCACCGTTTACTCTTACCATTTTTAACCTGAACGACCCCCTAACCTAATTCATTCTTACCAAACAGCCTCCCTAGAATCCCCAAATCCTCTCCGTCTCTCTGAGACCTAATCCTCACCCTAGCCGCTGCCACCCAAAACTAGCCCTAATCCCTTTGATTCCTATTCTATCCATGGATTTCCATGACTGTATGAGTCTTCTACTTGTCTCCTACGTCTCCTAGTTGCTCGTTCTTGCAGTCTCATGGAAAGGTCTTGAAGAAATCTAGTCTAGATGTTGTCCAAGACTCCCTGAGAGTCCGCCTATGGTCTGTGAGTGCTTTTCTATCAATGTTCTACGGTGCGAATCTCTCGTTCAAGGCCAAATTCTCTTTACCCTTCCTTTTTTTTCGAAACCCTAATGTTTAGACTTGAATCTGTCAAGATCTTTGTTGATCTGGTATAATTCTGAGTTCATCACTGATTTTTCCTTCAAGATTCTCTTATTTCTCTACTGTTAACCACTTTTTAGCACTGTATTACGAAAGGTTTTTTTGGTTACCTTGTTACTTGTTGTCCGAATCTCTGCATATTTGAAGTGTTTTAAGTTTCGATGGCTATTTTCTTTAAGTGTCCTCTGATTTTCCCACTGTTAATCAACTCCAGGCATTTTTCAAAGGTTTTTTGAGATCCTTATGTTTTGTTTAATCATTCTCGCATGTTTATGTTTCTGGTTTATTTATCTGACTATGCCTTGTTTGATTTCAAAGTCATGTCCGTTATTATTTGAATGATTGAATGATTAGCCTAATTATCTACGGTAATTTACTGATCTCTGATTTTTGTTTCCTTAATCCTGAGTTCATAATTGACATCTCATGTCTATCTATGGGTTGATTGACCCTTTGATTGGTCTCTGATTACGCGTGTTGCCTTACTTGTGAAACTAATTACTTGATTTAAGGGTTCTAACCCTAATTGACTGTTAAACCTACTTCTTGCCTTATTTGAAATTCAATTAGAGTTATTTATGGTATAATTCCCTATTTTTCTGTCCCCTATCAAGCTTGATTGATTTCTTGATTACCTTCTTACCTTATTTTACAATATTTACCTCCCTTGCCTTATTTACATACACTATTCGACTCGTATATATACACTCTTGTTCTACCTCTCAAAAACGAATGAACAGTAGTTTAGAAACATATACACACACATAAACTTTATCTCATTTCTCTTTCTACTACTTGTGATCCTTGTTTGTGGAATCCTGCTCATTTCACTTTCTGCTTTTGCTTCTTTAACCGGTATTTTTCCATTTCTAATGCCATTCATTATGTTATGAGTTTTAAACCTATGTGCTTTCTTGTCAGTTGCTTTACTTCTGTTGAATCCATGACCTTTCTATATTTCAATTAGCATGACTATTTTTGCCTTCCTATTGATGGGTTTCAACTAGTATGGCTACATTGTGTGATTGAATCTTTGTGTTTCTTCCTATATTCTTCAGCTTGATTGCCTTTGTATCAATACTTCTGTATCACTGTGTCTAGCCCAATATGTTTACTACAGTGTTTATGTTTTGTGTGTTCTTAATAGCATGCTTAAGTATGATTGTGATTTAAACCTTAAATCAGTATTCCTGCCTGCCCTATGTCTTTATTTACCAACATGAATGCCATCACCCTTCTTTTCATGTACTCCTATTTCAAGTACCTTGTATTCCCAACCCCTGCTCCCTTTTGTGTAATTGTTTGTTCCTCTAGAACTGATTGATAAAGTGAAATGTAAATTGGGCAAATGTGATGCTTTATGACTATGTTGTTGTTTATTGACCCTTCCTTTCCCTCCAAAGGTTTTCATCATGTTTCTCACTCTTAATATGTTTCTCCCAACTATTACTACTCCTAAAGTATTTTCAGTCCTAAGAATTTACTTCTATACTATTTTCAAAAAAAAAATCAACTATGCCAAGCACTCTTACTTCTAGTCCTAGATTACTTAAGTTCTGTCCCTCCAATGTGTATACTACCTAAGAATCCATGAGATTCCTCCGAACTCTGGCATACTGGGGCTGGCCCCTCCACACTGCACATAACTACTTTTCTATTCAAAAGGATCTTAGTCTGAGCATTTTCCGGGGTCCCTGAGGCCCTTTGGGAACTTTGACACACCAGGATACCCTTATTGAGCATCATGAGATTATGGCATCTGGGACTGTTTGAAGGCCTGTTAAGTCCAGGATCCACTTTGGGCCTATTTCAGGATCCCTATAGTATAGCTTTATTCATTATGTAAATTCATTTATGGTCTGTAATAATAATCCTTGTAAACTGATATTAAGGAAATTAGTAAAAGGGAAGGGGATTCTTATATGATTTTTGTAAGGGAAATTGGGTAGAAATCATGCCCTTAGGATCACTATGCTTACTTGCATTATAAATCATGCCTTAGGTTTATTATGTTTACTTTCTTTATAAACCATGCTTTTAGGATTGTTTGGCATACTAGAAAACATGTTATAGTCTCATCACCTCATTTGTTAAGAAATTCTGTTATTAGATCACTACTATAATCCTGCTTAACAAAACGTCTATTCATCATGTGCATTAGAGATCCTGCTCTAGGACTGTTATTGAATTCGCTTTAAAACCATGTCTACATCGCATATATCAATAGCTATCCTGTTTAAAAAAGCAATCTCAACACCTAGATATCACGTTATAGGATTTAATGTATAGAAACCAGCTTTGTAATGTTCAGCACCTAGACCAACATGCCTATAGGACTTAATAAGTTCCAAATCTGCTTATTTTAAATTGATCCAGATTACATTTAGATAGTATGTTTATAGGGTACCTCCGCCTAGGCAAGCTTGTAGGTAATTAAATCTTATAAAAATTGGAAACTATGTTGTGCTTATTTATGAACTGCCCAGATTTAACAGATCATAAAATAAGTAGGCAAACTAATTAGGTCTTTAAGACTTTTGCCTTAACTCAATATTGCATACTCTCTGCTTGTCATGCTCGCCTAGATATCCTGTTCTAGGGCCTTTCTTAACTATCTGAAATTTATTTTTTGAGATGTGCACTTAATTGCTCTATTTGTGGATGTAAAATGTGAGCCTTTTAATTGCTCTATCTTTGGTCCAGTCCTATATATTTTGTTTGTCGCCTAGAGTTTTCTCCTTTAAATTACTGTAGGAAACTCTATATCCATCTTAAGTAGAAGTCCTGAATACCTCCATGACTACATAAGTAAAGGGATGGGTAGTGCACGCATAGGATGCATCTTAAGGTTGCTAAAATGCTTTAGGCTATGACCAAGGAAAGGGAAATCGGGTAGTAAAAGGATATGATGACCTATGCGCCAATGCCATGCGTATCCCCTCTAGTTGAGGAAGGCTTACCAGGTATTGTAAAGATGTGATCCTATGGGCTGACAAACCTAGGACCTCCCTCGTCTTATTTACATATGTGTGCCTAGACTGCTTATTTGTTAAAATTACTTTGTCGTACATGTAAGGCCCCGTGAAATTTCTACTCAAAAACCCCGAGTCTTGCACTGCCAAGTTAGGACCATGGTTCGGACCCTTTAGATTGATATGTGCATTAAAAAGTTAAAGAATAGTGTTTTTCAGAAAAGTGTAATTCTGCGATCAACTTCACGGTTGCATAATAGCTATGTGGACCGCATAGTCACCGCAGAGTCAGGCAGGGTGAAGTTTAATTTTGAGGTTAACTATGCGGCCAAATATGCGATCGCATAATCGCTATACGGGCCACATAGTCGTCGCATAATCCCCTTGAAAATTTTGCGAAGAGCAGTTCTACAGTGCATTTTGCAACCGCAGAACGGGTATGCGGACCGCATTTTGGTCGCATACCCAGGCAGATTGTTCAGGTTTTTGAGAGCGTTTTTGCGGTCCAGTATGCGGGCTGCATATATGCGATTGTAGATCTGAGTTGGGGCTCCTATTTTCTAATTTTTAAAACCCGACCCCATCCCATTAAAAACATTTATTAGACCATTGTTTCTACTATTTCATTGCATTTAGAGTGAGAAAGGAGGTTCTAGATAGAGAGAGGCAGTGATCTCATCAAGTCTCTACCTAATTCTTGCCCCAAATCTTTGAAGATTGTCAAGTGAAATTGCTAGGTCTTCACTCTAAGAGGTAAGAACTTGTACCCTCTTCTATAATTTCGAAATTTCCTTTAAATTAAGTGATTAGCAATTAGGGTTCATGGGTATAGGGGATGATAATCTTGCATGCATAAGAGATAATGGGGTATGGGGAGGTTGTGAACCAAAAGAGATAACAATTGTGGTATAGGATGATGAAAATCTCTCACAAAAGGGTCCTAAAATAACTGTGCACTCTTAGTGTTCGATAATTTACTTAAATGAGCTAGAATCTTATTCATGCCTCTAATTCTTGGTTCAACTTGTAATTTTCATAAAATAGATTGAAGTTCCTAGGAAATTCCGGAATTTATTACAACGATTTAAGGGAAGCTCTATTGAGGTATGTATGCCTAAAACCCCGTCTTTTGGAAATTGAGCTCGATCGATGTTTGTGTAAATACAAAAAGATTAAAGTTGAATTGTTGTATTGATTATAGTTTCACATAAATTTGGGGTTTTGAACTTATATGCATGAAAGATGTGCCTCGATATGATCCATGTGATATTCTTGATAACTTAAAAAGGGGCAAGGAATATGGATCATGTAATGAAATGTTTAGAGCTTAAATTGAGATTGAAGCTGCATATGTTGTGCCATCTATGTGAAGTATTCTCTATGCTTACAGTGTTATTTGCTCTTGTGAGCACCTTTCTCCTTCAAGGGGTTATATTATACATCTTTCGTTGCGGACTCCCACTTTTGAGGTATAGGCAGAGCCTTGTTGCCGGCATTGTCATACTTGTATTTTGTTTCCTTAGAGGCTCCGTAGACGTATGTGTGGGTTATGTACAAGGGTTGGATGGGTCTACGAACTATGTTGTAATTCTAACTCTTTCTTCTCTAAAGTGTAATTGTATGGAATCTTGGAACTTAACTATGGCTTAACATTATGATAAAAAATGAACTAACAACGTTAAATGTACTATCTCTCCTCGTCTAAATAAATGAAAGCATGGTTTTCTTATTCATATTGAGTTGGGTAGAAAGTGTTTGATAAGGCTTGCTCAGTTGGGTTCACTCAATTGAGCGTCAGTCGCACCTCCCGGGGTTGGGGGCGTGACAGTACATACGTTCTTAGATTGCTTATCTGTGTGTTTAGACTATCTATTTGTTAAACGACTAATTCACATAAATCAAGTTCGGCCGAGACCCACCGTTATGGACTGCGAGGGGTTCCTAACACCTTCCGCTCGAGGTTATTTCGAGCCCTTACCCTAACCTCTGGTAATGCAAACCGGTTTTCATGAGTTATTTTCTCTAGGTGACCTAACACACCTTAAATTCATTAGGTGGCGACTCTTCAAATTTAAATACCCAATTCCCAAAAGAAAATGAGTTGTTCCCCCATGAATGTCGAAACCCGAACTCCGTGAGGAAAAAGGGGGCGTGACAACCGAAGAGGTTCAAGAAAAGATGAATTAGGTTAAAGCGCCTGCATGTTCAATGAATCCCAACAGGCGTTAAACTGAGTAAGCTTCGAATGCCTTTTGAAAACTTTTGTTATGAGGCCGAGACCCTATAGCTCATTGAGAAGAGGGATGCTTACATACTTCTCTATGAGCAACGTGAGGTGAAGGTCAAGAAAGTTCAAGCTGAGTTGGAGGTGGCTCAGAAGGAGCATGCCGACTTGGTCGAGCAGGTAAGAAGGGTTTTCAAGGTTAGTAAAGATTAGTCGAATATGGTGGCTAACAATCCGAACTCGTAGGTCTAATATAAGCTTGATGGTAAACGCCGAGAGCGAAGAATGGAAAAAGAACATGGACTGCATGGCCTCAGAAAAAAAGACCACCCGGGCACAACTAACTTCGGCTGAGGTCCAACTTCGAGGTTTAAAGAAGTAGTCCTTGGCGTAGGACAAGAAGATCGAAGAGCTGTAGTCCTAGTTGAACTAGACAGACTCTGATCGGGGAAATCTGTCAAGGATCTCGAAAAGGTCAAGTCAAAGGCCAAAAGTAATTAAAGCTGATGCCGAGGAAATGGTGGTTGTTTATAAGGTCGACGCCGAGGTGTCTCAGGTCCTGGCAAAGGATATCATTGAGCACGCTAAGTGGTAGTCTCAAAGGGAGGACCTTGAGGAGATTCATGCTCGGGGCTTCAACTTATCGGCTGAAATTGAGAGTTCCAAAGAGCTTGAAGCCGAAGACCAAAAAACTATCTTATCCCGGAGATGACGAGGAGTCCGACGATTTGGGCGAGTCCGAGGGCGGCATAGATCTCGAAGTTGACGATGTTGCCTCTGACGAGGACCAGACCACTTAGGCCTTTAGATGTTTTTTTTGAATTTTTGTTGAGGCCGTTTGGCCTTTGTAAAAAAATTTGTCGAGTTATTTTGCCCATATAAAATGAAATTTTTCATTATGAATATAAGGCATTTTCCCTTCAATAGCTTTAGAATTTTTTTGTTTGCCTAATTTTTATTTGAAAAGATTTAAATGACTTAGCATGAAACAGATGGGTTTTGTTCAGAGACTCGAAGAAACCTTGCCTTCAACTTTATTTCGTTTTAAGGCATCGTGGGGGTTCGGTGTGACCGATAGTCTATCGAGGGTAGCCTTTAGAACCAGTTTAGACATTTTAAGGCCTTGTTGTTTTTGGTACGGGTCTCAAAAGTCTCCGAGCCATTTTAATTTGGTCATAGCCTTTTTAATTCGTGTGTTTCCTAGTGGGTTTTGTCACCCCGAGTTTTCTGGGCTTGCCTAAGATAACAATACCCGAGTGGGGATGGTCGTGGCCTCTAATGTTTGGGCGCTTCCCTAATTAGTCTTGTGCCCACAAATTTCGACAGCCTGGATCGCTCGAGTTGGTTTTCGAACAGTAGTCCCCGAGTGAGTGATTGTTCGAATTCAGATTAAGGTGGCCCTTAGGCTCGATACCTTTAGGGCGGCAGATGTAGAAAATTCCTTGAGAAAATGCTGGAAATTTTTTAAAGAGACAAAATATTTATTCGCAAGGAAGAGAGTTCTTTTTATTCTCGTGCAAAATATTTATACATTCCTACATATTTTGTGCTAGGGCTCGAGCAATCTATGCGGGCATGGTTTGTTTGACCGTTTGACCCTTACAATAAATCCTACCTATCGAGACACTTCCATCACGAAGTTTCTTTCCTTGCTAAAGGCAATATACGAGGGTAATGCGCCTCAGTATTGGAGGATGATCATAGAGAGAAGTCTCAGATACTGTTGGTGCGATCATTAACAACGATTCATGACCGGCCTTCTATTCTAAGTTAGCACGATCCATTGTTGCCTCATTAAAACCTTGCCGAAAAACCCAATTGGGACAAAACCAGTTCAAGGGAAAAAAGAGTGCAACACATGCTTTGAGACCTAAAATTCTGTACCGCTTCTTGTTGGTTACCTGTATATGTTAGTTCAAAAATAAGTAAAAAGGAAATGAATGGGGTCCTACCTTAGCAGTAGTATAGTTTCACATGAGTTATGTTCTAGTTAGTTGGTAGTCATTCACCGTTCATTGCCCCAAGTTTGTACGATCCTTTTCTGGTGACCTCGAGAATTTGGTATTGTCCTTACCAGTTCGGCCCTAACATTCCTTTATTTGGGTTTTGGGTGTTTAGTGTGACCTTCCTTAGTACTAAGTCCGCAATATTGAAGTGTTGAAGGTTGGCCATTTGATTATAATACCTCTCGATCCGCTGTTTTTGGGTGGCCAACTGGATGAGGGTAGCTTCGTGCCTTTCATCTAATAGCTCCAGTCTCGTACTTATGGCCTTGTCATTCGATTCCTTTGTTGCATATCATAATCTAATGCTTAGTTCACAGACTTGTACCGGTATTAGAGCCTTGTCATTCGATTCCATTATTGCATATCATAATCTAGTGTTTAGTTCACAGACTTCTATAGGTATTAGAGCCTCGGCGTCGTAGACCAGCGAGAACGGGTTGACCCCAGTACTGGACTTTGAGGTCGTAATGTATGCTCATTGGACTTCGGGTAGGATTTCCTTCCATTTTCTTTTGGCACCAATTAACCACTTTTTGAGGTTTTGGAGTATGGTTTCGGTGGTCGATTCTGCTTGTCTGTTCCCTCTAGGGTGATAAGGCATTGACAGGATCCTTTTGATCTTATAGTCCTCGAGAAATTTGGTCACTTTGTTGCTGATAAATTGTTTCCCATTGTCACATATGATTTCGAACGGAATTCCGAACCGACGTATGATGTGGTCCCAAATGAATTCGATGACTTCCTTCTCTCTAATCTTCTCATATGCTTGGGCTTCAACTCACTTAGAAAAAATAATTAGTCATAAACAATATAAATTAAGCCTTACCGGGTGCCCATGGAAGAGGGCCAACAGTGTTCATTCCCCACTTCATTAATGGCCATGGTGACAAGACCGAATATAGCAACTCCCCGAGTTGGTGAACCATCCGAGCATGTCTTTTGCATTCGTCACATTTGCATATGAATTCTTTCGCGTCTTTTTCCATGTCGATCCAGTAATAGCCGGCTCTGATTACCTTTTGAACCAATGATTCAGCGCTTGAATGATTTCCACATGTGCCTTAGTGGACTTCCCTCAGAACGTATTCAGTATCTCTTGGACCCAGACATATTGCTAGTAGGCCATCGAACATTCTTCTGAACAAGGTTCCATCTTTGGAGAAGCTGAATCCAGCTGCCTTTGTATGGAGGGTCCTTAATTCTGTTACCAACAACTCTCTTTCGACCTCGGGTGGTAGGGCCTGTATAAAGTCGGCAACGAAATCTTCCAAAATTTGAGATTTTATGGTCGTACGAGGTCGATACTTAATATCGTACTCGCTAATTTCCACGGTCGATTTGACCAATCGTCCCGAGAGTTCAGGTTTAAGCATTATATTTCTCAATGGGTAAGTAGTTGCACCACATAGAGGATGGCACAAAAAATATGGTTTTAGTTTCCTGGAGGCACTTAGTAAAGCGAGCCCCAATTTTTCTAGGCAAGGGTACCTAGTTTCGGCCTCACCCAGGGTCCTGCTAACATAGTAAATTGAAAATTATGTACCTTGCTCTTCCTGAACTAGGCCTCTACTTACTGTTATCTCTGATACTACAATGCAAAGGTATAGTTGTTCATATGCCTTCGGTGTGTGAAGCAGTGGCAGGCTCGATAGATATTGCTTGAGTCTTCCAAAGCCCATTGGCATTCTGGGGTCCAAGAAAAGTTGTTTTTCTTCTTCAATAACAAGAAAAATCAGTGGCTCTTATCGGAGGACCTTGAAATGAATCGCCCCAGGGTGGAAATGTGCCTGGTTAGTCTTTGCACGGCCTTCACATTGTCCACTACTGTGATATCCTTGATAGCTTTCATCTTGTCGGGGCTGATCTCGATTCCTCGGTTGGATACCTCGAACTCGAGAAATTTACCTGATCCGACTCCGAACGCACATTTCTTCGCATTAAACTTCATGTTGTATTTCTGCAATATATTGAAGGTTTCCTGCAAATGCTTTAAATGGTCCTATGCTCGTAGGAACTTAACCAACATATCGTCAATGCAAACTTCCATGGATTTCCTTATTTGTTCTATGAACATCCGGTTTACCAGGCTTTGTTAAGTGGAACCGGTGTTTTTTAACCCATATGGCATCACGTTATAACAGTGTGTGCCATACTTAGTGATGAAAGTGGTTTTTTCCTGATCATCCAGGTTCAACCGTATTTGGTTGTACCCGTAGTAGGCATCGAGAAAACTGAGGATCTCGTGGCCGGCCGTGACATAGATCTTACGATCGATGTTGGGAAAAAGGAAAGAGTCCTTGGGACATTCCATAATTAAATCCTTATAATCTACACACATTCTGAATTTGTTCACTTTTTTAGGGACTGACACTATGTTTGCTAACCATTTCGGGTATTTAACTTCCCTAATGGACCCTATTTTAAGGAGTTTAGTTACCTCGTCCTCGATGAAAGCATGTTTGATCTAGGTCTGGGGTCTCCTCTTCTGCTTGACCGAATGGAATTTTGGGTCCAAGCTTAACTTGTGAGTGGTAATCTCATGTGGGATTCCTGCCATATCGATATGGGACCAAGCAAAACAGTTTATGTTAGCTATAAGAAATTGAATGAGTTTTTTCATGAGCTCGGAGGTTAATCCCGTGACTAGGTATACCTTCCGATCGGGTAGATGTTCTATCAACGTGACTTTTTCTAGCTCTTCGACCATTGATTTTGTAGCATCGGAATCATTGGGGACTATAAAAGATCTGGGAACTCCATAATCATCATCTTTATCTGTCCCCTATTTATCCGATTGGATCATGGCTGGTGTTGATAATTGCTATTTATATTCCCGCTTAGTATCCAAACTCGGTTCCTTGGATATCGTCAGTGTTGATACTGGGATCACTTCTTTAACTGAAAATATTTCCTTAGCAGTCGGTTGCTCCCGGTAGATCATTTTAAACCCTCCTGGTGTTAGGAATTTTAGCACTTGGTGAAGAGTCGAGGGCACTGCCCTTATGTTGTGGATCCATGGCCTCCCGGATAGTGCATTAGACCTCATGTCCCCTTAAATCACATAAAACTTGGTTTCCTAGATGGTCTCGGTGGCGTTTACCGGCAAAGTTATTTCTCTCTTAGTAGTTTCACATGCCATGTTGAATCTGTTTGGAACTCGGGCTCCAGGCACGATTTGGTCTTGTAGGCCGAGCTACCTGGATCAATTAACACACATTTAACTCAAGATTTATTCATGAGTGCAGATATTACCAGTGCATCGTTATGGGATGCATGATTCCTTCTACGTCCTCACCACTGAAAGACAAAGTTCTTTCTGGTATGTAATCTGGTGTTCGTTTTTCTCTTGTGATAGATACTTTAGTGCACTTTAACATCAGAGCTATAGGAGCATTGACCCCTCCAATTATCATGTGAAAAATGTGTTGAGGTTCTCCTTGCTCGACATGTTTATTAGAATCCCTATTTTTGAAATAATTCTTGGCTCAGTCGCCCAGGAACTCTCGAAAATGTCCGTTATTGTATATTTGGGCTACCTCCTCCCTCAACTATCGGCAATCCTCTGTTCTATGACCATGAGTACCATGATATTTGCACATCTGGTTAGGATCCCTTTGGGCAGGATCGCATTGTAGGGGTCGAGTCCATTTGGTATTTTTGATCGTCCGATTGCTGATACAATGGCGGCAACGTCGACGTTAAAGTTGTATTCTCATAACCTTGGTGCTTGCTTAGGTCTGGTAGGCCTGTCGAAACCATTCTTACTCATGAGTCCTCGTTTGCTATGGACTCGGTCATTTCTCCTTTTACTTTGCATAGAATTCTATCTGGATTTGTCGCTTTCTCAATCTATATTGTAAGGTTGATATCGATCCCTGTTCGACCTTGGTTCACGGTCGATATTTCTCTTGACTCTTTAGATGGGCCTAATAGGATAAATGGACTCGGAAGAAGCCCTAGTTGGTCATTTTCAACTCTGATCTTCGAATGATATCGGTTATGCAGATCAGCTCAAGTAACAACCGGATATTCAATCAGATTTTGCTTCAAATGCTGTGAAGACACCCAACTTTGAACACTGAGTCCTTGGGTAAAAGCTTGAACAGCCTAATCATCAGTGATCAGTGGCAGGTCCATCCGTTACGTTTGAAACTAAGACACAAACGCTCAGAGCATTTCATTATCGTTTTGCCTTACTTTGAAGACGTCGGACTTCCTGGTCATCAATAGATTTAGGGTGTAAGTTGTGATACCATATCATAGATCCCCTTGACAAGGTTTCTCAAAATTCATTTAGCAAGACAGACTCGATCTCATCATCCTCCAAGTCATTTCCTTTGATGGAGCATTTATATGAAGTGACATGCTCGTTTGGATCAGTCGTTTCATTATACTTAGGAATATCAAGAATGCAGAATTTTTTAGGGATCCGCTTTTGGGACACACTCGGAGGGAAAGGTTTTTGTACAAACATCTTGGCATCCAAGCCTTTTAGTATCAGCGGCACCCCTATCATCTTGTCGATCCTGGAGTTGTAGGTTTCCACCTTTTTGTGGTTTCCATCAATTTTCTTGTCCATTGATTCTATCCATTTCGTCAACTCCTCAAGCATTTTTATGATCTCGGGCTCATTCCCTCTCGACCTCTCCGCAAACAGTTCCTCCCTTCGGGTGATTTCTCAGGACGGATCGGGTTCAATTCTGCTCGGTACGCGGCTTTGTTTTTGTAACTGAGCTATCATCGCCTATTAAGCATGTAACCTTTTGAAGATCATCCATAGATTTATACCATCTCCTCTATTGTTATGAGTATTCTGCGTTGTCAACCGAGCTCCACCACAGATGTTATTCTTAGGGTCACCCGGGAGGCTTGTGTCGATAGCCACAAGCAAATTAGTGTCCAACTTGTCCACAATTAGAATTTCGATGGGATCAATGGTCGGTTCTTCGTTATCGGGCGCTAAGTTATTGTTTTCGCCGTGATGACCAGACTCATTGTCAGTGGCTAGAGGTGCTAATTGTGAGTTTGACATTTTGAGCTTAACCCTGAAATCCGAGACACATCAAAGAACAAGTGTAAAATAGTGCGCGTTATGGAAATTTGCATCAACTAACCACTATTATCCTTAGCCTCACGGTGGGCGCCTAACTATTTACCCTCAAAATCGGATAACAATTGAATGTATAAGTGATTTTAAGGATACATGGATTTATTTGACACAAAATGATAAATGGAATTATAAATAATACGAACAATATTAAATTAAATTCAAACCATATGACTTGAGCAGTTACAGCCTTGAAAAGTAAGCCTTGCTTGAACTGGATATCATTCAAATGATATATGATATGGAAGAACAATAGCATACAGAAAGAAAATGATATTATAATGCTTTGGGATGCGTGTAACAATAAAGTTTACAAATAATCATATCCCCTTTATATAGTAGGGGAGTCCTTCTTTAGGTACGATCCTATAAAAGGTAAAAGATCCCATGATTTGCTAATTATCGATTTCCCATTGATACATGTCGAGATTCCCACCACGATATCTGATCGGTTACGGATATTTTGGCCTTTCGTTATTTGGTCCGACAATGTTTCCTCGTGCTCATTCGGAGTCAGGGTCGATTCTAGGGTCGTGGGCTCGATGATCTCGAAGGTGGGTGTTTTAACCTTGTACCCTGGTTCGATAGAACCCGAGGTTGATCTTTAATCCATCATGTTCTAATCCCGATTTGTCATATAATAGATGATCCCGATTTCGACCGTATACAGCATCACAAATACGTAACCAAAATGCTTTAACAAACCAGTAAAAATCTAAAAATTGGATTTATCTACCAATATATCTGATTATCAGCAATTAGCACTAACCATGAAATCTACAACTCAACTCATTTATGAACTAGTATAAATTTAAATTTCCAACTACCCTAACCAACTAAAATTTGTATTTTTTATACACAAACCATTCTAACACCTATCAATCATACTAATAAGACACTGTAACAGCTCATCTTGTCAAAAGCGATACATGTCTCAAAAGCGGGATTATTCATACACAAAACTACCACAAGTGACATGGAATCCTTAAATGCATAATATTTTAACAAGAGTTCTACCAGAAGCAATTCTGCACAAAAGAATCAAAGATCCAACATACAAAATATTCAGTCCCATATTACACAACACTATATGAGCCTTAAAAATTTAAATAAATCGAAACTTTCATTACAACACATAGATACATGCTCTGCACTTCTCTGATCATCTAAAGGTTGAGAGGAGTACTTGGATATCGAAATAAAGTAAAATGAAGTAAGGGCTCAGCACTGCAAAACTAACGAGAATAGTAGCAAATCAGCAACAATAAACCTTGCTTCAAACCATATTTTAACCCAGAAAACTAGCAGAGAATTTCTAAAGTTTTGCTAAAAAAAGAACTAGAGATAATCCAACAATGTAGAAAACTTTGTATTTTTTCTAGGCTCAAATCTCTGTGTTTTTTTTGAACTTTTTTGTGCAGAGAAAATGCTGATGATGTGTGTGTGTGTGAGAGTGAAGGACATCTGTGCAACATCTTTTATAGTTGTATGTCCTTTTTCTTATCCAATATGCTAAGGATGGGGACATTTGTGCAAAATCTAGAACATTCTGATTTTTAACCTATGTGAAAACCCAAATTTACCCTCCCACTTACTGATTATTGTAATTTTGACCTATATTCTGACCTCAATTCAATCCCAATCCTCTTTAGGACCTTCAGCTAAGTGATTAGGTTGCCTAGTGGTATGGCAATTCAATTTCTAAAATTAAACTACAGTTTAAATTGCTGCTAAGAAATTCAAACCTAAATTTAAAATCAGTTAATCCTAAGCAATCAATACATGTAAACTCAAATTCAGACAACTAATGAGATTCAACATGATTTGTGCAAAGAAACATCAGAAATCAAAATTAACCTATTTTAACTAAGACTGGGCTGATTCAGGCTAAAATCTAAATCAATCCGAAATTAGCTGAAATAGGCAATTAACCATTAACCCTATCCTAATTAAACTAATGGATACTGAGAGCACACTTGCAAGAAGAATAAACACGAAAGAAAAAAGAAACAAAACAAAAGGGTTATCAGAAACTAAACATGCTAAAACTTGGCAAATTAAATTCCTAATGATAAAGTCTAATCATGCAATTAATGAAGCTAAACTACTTCAAACAAATAATCCAGCCTAACTCCAAACAAGTAAAATGCTCAAATTAACATAAACAAATAGCCAATAAAACTAATTTGAACAATTACATACTCAAAGCACATTCAAACAAGCAAATAACTAATTTGATAGTATCGGGCCCGTATTATGGTTCTGGCACCCGGTAAAAGTCTTATATATAATTTAAGACGTTTCTGTAAAATTTGGTGAAAACAGAGTTTATTTGACATGAATTGGACTTCCGGTTGAGGAGTTATGAACTTTGAGAGTTCTTGATGAAAATGTTGAGTTTTTAGGTTTAATTCATGATTCTACATGTTATTTTGATGATGTGATTACACGAGTAGGTCCATATGATGTTTTTGAGTTAGTATGCAGACTTGGTTTGTAGTTCTGAGGGCTCGGGTGAGTTTTGGGTAGGTTTCGGGATGTTTTAAACTTAAAACCAGAAGTTGCAGGTGTCTGAACCCACCAGTGCGGTCCGCGATCGACCTTGTGCGGTGTGCGCTGGAGGCTGTACGGCCGCGGTAGACTTTGTGCGGTCCGCACAGGGCACTGGACCATAGTACCCTAAGGAAGGCCAGTGCGGCCGCAGTCCATTTTGTGCGGTTCGCACAAGGGATCTGAGAGAGGTATAAATAGTCGAGATTTTCAGTCATTGTGCATTTTTCAAAACCCAAAAACATAAGAGGCGATTTTTCAAACAACTTTTCTTCTCCAAATAAATTGTAAGTCATTTTTAACTAGTTTTCTTCAATCATTAACATCTTTTAACAAGATTTCAATTTCAAATCAATGATTTTCATGGGGGGAAATTGGGTATTTTGGGTAGAACCTAGTTTTTTTTCAAAAACTAGGGATTTGGACCTCGATTTGAGGTCTGATTTCAAAATAAATTACATATTTGAGCTTGTGGGGGAATGGGTAATCGGGTTTTTGTTCGAACCTCGGGTTTTGACCACGTGGGCCCGGGGGCAATTTTGACTTTTTGGGTAAAAACTTTAGAAAACTCATTTACCACGTGGCCCGGCGTCTCTTCTATCAATTATTTTGTTCTGTTATCACTGTATCCGAGACATACATTGTTCCTTCTTTCAAATGTTTGTATGTAGTAATCATAGATAGTCCGTGAAAGTTGTGACACCAGTTTCTGGGTAGAGGCATATGTTGATTTCCAAATTATTTTGGTTTATTTTGTTTAAGTCTTCCGCTAAATCTCATATTCCGCTATTATTTAAATGTTTGTCACCTGTTAAAGCAAGTTGTTAAAGGGATTAAAACAAAGAAGTAAAGAATTTTCTAAATTTCATGGCTTCCTAGCTTCTACGAGTAGGCACCATCACGACTCCCGAGGATGGGAAATCCGGGTCGTGACATCTTGTTGGAAATTGGACAAGTTTGGGTGAACTAGGGTTTGGTCTCTGATCTAAAATTGGAGAGATTTGAGAGAGATTCGAGGGAATTGGTTTGGGGATTTGGAAAGGCGAGATAACGGGGATTGTCTGGTGAAATTTGGGGAGGTTTGGAATGGCGCCGCCGCCGTGGGGAAATTTTGGCGACGACGATGGGTGGAGGTTCAGAGAGATAAGAGAGTGGGTGAGAGAGACAAAGTGAGGGGGCTTTTGGGGGTATGGGCCAGTCTTGTTAGGACAGTTATATGTTTGGGGGGTTATTAGTTTTGGGCCGTTGGATTATCAGGATCCAATGGTTGTGATGAAACAAAGACAAAACGGGGTCGTTTGGTGGTGGGGAATCCTGGACCAGGTAGGCAATTTTGGGCCTGGGTTTGGGAATGACTTTGGGTTAAAATTGGGTATTGGAACAACCCAAATTCAATTAAAAACCCCTTCTTTCAATTACCCCTTTTTATTTCGTTTTCCTTTTGTTTTTCTTTTTTCCTTTTACTTTAATTAAAAATACTATATTAAAATCCTAAATTAAATTAATTATCTAATTACAATAACTAAAAAATTACTTGATCCTAAATTAAAAGAGAAAAATCAATAATCTAAAGATTTAAAAGATAAGAATGTAAAATGGGTAAGTTTTTGTGATTTTCATTCTTTAATAAAATAAATAATTAAATAATTAATCCTACAATGTAAAAACAAAACCTAAATACAATGCATGGTATTTGTTGGCATTTTTCATGATTTTAATAAAAATTAGTTGTGCACAAAAATGTAAATAATTAATAAAATCCTACAAAAATTCCTACAAAATGGCAAATAATTGGAAAAGAATTTCATTTTTTGGATTAATTCATATAGGGAAAAAATCACGTGCTCACGGCTGCCCCTTTTTGCTCGGGATTACGAAAGATTTTTGGGCAAAGATAAAATGAGCAATTACGAGCGATTTTTGCCCGTTTGAAACTCCATGAGAAGCATCTTTTGAAAAAGTCTGACCGAACCTTGCTTTGGAGGTTGCCTACATATCTTTGGCTATAAAGGATTCAGGTCAGTGTAGTTATGGAAGTTTTGGTAGCCGGGACTACCGCAAAACAGTGATTTCACTGCTGTTGCTGTTGTTGCTGCTGTTTCTGCTTGCCGAACTCCTTATTACACCAAAATAAAAAAGCTAAACTAGCTAAGCCTATCAACTACGAGTTACAAGATTCCTATCTATAAACCTTCTAAGCTTGATCTTGAGTCTTGGATGGTTTTTCGTGTAGACTCTGATTTGAATCTTAATGCTCGTTAGCTGCAACCGCTGATACATTCTTCTTCAACTTTTCGAATCAAGGCGGGACATGCAAAGCTTGTGACTTCAATCATATCTTGAGCAATCTGCATCTTTTCTCCGATTCTCCACTTAGAGTTCAACTTTTTTTCCTTGTTTCTTCTTTTGGGTTGAGACTTCTTCTTTTTGTCATCTCAAACCTTATGCCTCACGGTGAAAATCTGTTTACGTACCAAAGCAAACAAACGAATGAAATTTTCTACCTCAGTTTTCACTAGGAAAATTTCGTGAGTTATTGTCACAAAAATCTAAATTATTTCTTTATTGAAAGCAATTAAATCAGAATTGTGTATCCCTGAGAAAAAGAGATTAGAGAGTGGAGACCCTACATATAAAATGCAATCAAATGCGGATCGGAGGCCCCAACTTGGGAAGATTACCAGGTTATGCTGGAAAGATGACCGGGTTATGCTGGAAAAGAAAAAAAAAAGTTCCTCGGGTTATGCCGGGAAAAGAAAAAAGGATCCTCAGGTTATGCCGTAAAAAGAAAAAAGGTCATCGGGTTATTCTGGAAAAAGAAAAAAAATCCTCGGGTTATGCCGGGAAAAGAAAAAAGGTCCTTAGGTTATGCTAGGAAAAGAAAAAAAGGGTCCTCGGTTTATGCCGGGAAAAGAAAAAAAAGGTCCTCGGGTTATGACGGAAAAAGAAAAAAGGATTCTCGAGTTATGCCATAAAAAGAAAAAGGTCCTCGGGTTATGTTGGAAAAAGAAAAAAAATCCTCGGGTTATGCCGGGAAAAGAAAAAAGGTCCTTAGGTTATGCTAGGAAAAGAAAAAAAGGGTCCTCGAGTTATGTTGGGAAAAGAAAAAGATCCTCGGGTTATGCCGGGGAGGTCCACGGGATATGCCGAGAAAGTAATCGGGTTATGCTGGAAAAGAAAAAGATCATCGGGTTATGCTGGAAAACTCATCGGGTTATGCCAGAAAAGAAAAAAAGTCCTCGAGGTTATGTCGAAAAAAGAAAAAAGGGTCCTCGGGTTATGCCGAAAAAAAAAGTCCTCGGATTATGCTGGAAAAAGAAAAAAGGTCCTCGGGTTATGCTGGGAAAAAAAAGGTCCTCGGGTTATGCCGGGAAAAGAAAAAAAAGTCCTCGGGTTATGTCGGGAAAAGAAAAAAGGTCCTCGGGTTATGCTGGGGAAAGAAAAAAGGGTCATCTAGTTATGTCAGGAAAAGGAAAAAGGTTCTCGGGTTATGTTGGGAAAAGAAAAAAGGTCTTTGGGTTATGCAGGGAAAAGAACAAAGGTCCTCGGGTTATGTTGGGAAAAGAAAAAAGGTCCTCGGGTTATGTCGGGAAAAGAAAAAAGGTCCTCAGGTTATGCCAGGAAAAGAAAATAGGTTCTCGGGCTATGTCGAGCAAAGAAAAAAGGTCTTTGGTTATGCCAAGAAAAGAAATAAGGTCCTCGGGTTATGCTGGAAAAAGAAAAAGGGTCCTCGGGTTATGCCGGGAAAAGAAAAAAGGTCCTTGGTTTATGCCGGGAATCAACTAGGAAGTGGAACCCTATAATGAAAAAGGCTACCAGGTTATGCTGGAAGCGACTAGGGGATGGGGCCCTATATTGGGATAAAAGTAACTAGAGATTAGGGACCCTAGGCCTCCATGTTTTTTTTTTTGAATTTTCTTCTCATTTTTTTTAACAAAAAATGAGTAAGAATGCATGAAATAATTTGGAGGAGACTTCCTTTTTGGATTGATTATTGCTGCAAAACTGTTTCTAGCCCCTGCGCAGTTTCTTTTAGTTGCAGCTACTTCTTGAAAGGTTGCTTTGGATTGCACATGTTTCATATTTTTAAACAAAGAACAATTGTTGGTTTGAAACGGTGGTTGGTTTTGTGGCCTAGATTATCTTGATCTCGGCCCAACTTTTTCGATGAAAACCTCTATTGCTCGCTGGCTTTCTGTAGATCGATCTCTCTTCTAAACCCAGGGATCTTGACTTTCCAAAATTTCACATGATGGTTCACCTATGTGGGGCTTTGGCCTTTTCATCTTATTGTGCCTTTATGGCCACTTGACTTTTGATTTCTTTCCTTTTCAATAATTTTGACTCTGAAGCATCGGCCATCATGGCCAGTCGAGATCGACTTGATGCACATGCTGAGGCTGGGTGCTTTTCCTTGAATCTGGCTTTTGTTAAGCAGAACCCTGTAAAACCAATCTTGCCATCTTTTCTTTGTCTTAGTTTCGGAGAAGGATTAAACCGAAAGGGATTCAAATAAAAGTAAACAAAGGACAGGACAATGAATTTAACAAGAAGTGTCCCTTTCGGGAGAAAGAAAGAAGGACTTATCTGGGGTG
The DNA here is from genome assembly GCF_000715075.1 of Nicotiana tabacum. NCBI lineage: Eukaryota > Viridiplantae > Streptophyta > Magnoliopsida > Solanales > Solanaceae > Nicotiana > Nicotiana tabacum. Next base: position 75,805,632 of record NC_134086.1, on the reverse strand, counting down.
CATGCAGACTTCAATATACATGACATGCTTCTTGGACTGGATACACGATATGCACAACCATCCAATCTCTCATAAACACATCATAACTCGTATCTTAAAACCGAGAAACCTTGCCAGGACTATATCAATGCTGATGGTTGTAGGGAATTCCCTCTTTTTGATTTAATGGTGTCCTTTGTGGGTTTTCGCAAATTTACCTCTCTCATTTCTCTTCTTACCATCGCCTTATAGTGCTCTTTGCGAGTTTTCACTAACAAGATTCTCTCATTTTCAGTTTTTCTACTTACCATCACCTTACAATGCCCGTGTAGGTTTTCACCAATAAGACTCTCTTATTTTATTTCTCTCATTTGATTGTATCGGATCCAACAACCTCCCACTGTGAACTTCTTTACTGATCGATCTGAAGGGCTTTGAATAGGATTTTGGGTAACAAAAGTTTGGATTGAACTACAACTTTGGAACCTTTTAGGCGACTGTCGCCGAATCATTATAAATTCTGCCACAGTTTCAACTTTTGGGGAAATGTGGATTTTTGTTTTGGTGTGACTGAACCCCATAGAGAGGCTGCCTACGTATCATTTTGGAATCAAGTCTAACGTAATTTTGGAAAACTTTATTTTTTTTACAAGCGCTTTCGGAATCCAAAGAGGGTAGTCAAAGAAAGATAACCAGCTCAAAGGGTTAGCAAAGGGTTGAAGTGTTTGTGGTAGCAAGAATGAAAGCCTTCGCCATCCCAATCGTATAACATCGGTACCGCAGAAGGGTTAAAGGTAATACCTTTTGACCGCGTCTGCATTTACAGTTTTTTTCAGGGTCATTTCCTTCAATGTCTCCCAAGTACAATGCCCCTTTCAGCAACAATTGTTTTATAATGTATGGACCTTCCCAGTTTAGAGCGAACTTTCCTTTTGCTTCCTTGTGATGCGGGAGAATACTTCTCAAAACGAGTTGTCCCACTTTAAAGTTTCTAGGCCGTACTTTCCCGTTGTAAGCACGGTCCATTCTTTGTTGATACAACTGCCCGTGGCAAACTGCGGCCATCCGCTTTTCATCAATCAGGGTTAGCTGTTCTAGACGGGTCTTGACCCACTCACTATCCTCAATCTCAGCTTCAATGATGATTTGGAGAGAAGGAATTTCAACTTCTGCGGGTATTACGGCTTCAGTGCCATAAACTAATAGATAGGGTGTTGCTCTAACTGATGTGCGCACAATTGTGTGATATCCCAACAATGAAAATGGCAACTTTTCATGCCATTGTCTAGAACTTTGGATCATATTCCTAAGAATCTTCTTGACGTTCTTGTTTGCTGCTTCGACAACACCATTAGCTTTGGGCCGATAAGGGGTAGAATTCCAATGCGTGATCTTAAAATGTTCGCATACTTCCCTCATTAAATGACTATTCAGATTTGCAGCATTGTCCGTAATGATAGTTTTAGGAATACCAAAACGGTAGATGATGTTGGAGTGCAGGAAGTCTACTATTGCTTTCTTAGTGACGGCTTTGAGAATGACTGCTTCAACCCATTTTGTGAAGTAATCATTGGCAACCAATATGAATATGTGCCCATTTGAAGCTTTTGGCTCGATTGGCCCAATGACATCCATACCCCAAAAAACGAACGGCCACGGTGCTAAAATAGGATATAGTTCTGAATGTGGTGCATGAATCATATCACCGTGTACCTGACACTGATGACACTTTGGTACAAAACTGAAGCAATTTTTTTCCATAGTCATCCAGTAATATCCTGCTCGAAGGATTTTCTTTACAAGGACGTATCCATTCATATGGGGACCACACACTCCTGCATACACTTCATTCATGATTCTTACGGCCTCTTGGGAATCCACACATCTTAAAAGGTTCAGATCTGGAGTCCTTTTGTACAACACCTCTCCGCTCAAGAAGAAGCCACTGGCGAGCCTTCTAATGGTTCTCTTTTGGTCTCCAGTAACTTGCTCGGGATATTCCTTTATTTTCAAGAATCTTTTGACATCATGATACCATGGCTGAACATTTGGTTCCACCTCAACTGTATTGCAATACCCATGTCATTCTTGGATTTGGATTTCCAATGGGTCAATGTGGACATTGCCTTGATATGTCAGCATTGAGGCCAAAGTAGCTAGTGCATCGGCTAACTCATTGTGAAATCGAGGAATGTAACTGAACTCGACAGATTTGAACCGCTTGCTAAGATCCTCCACATATTGCCTGTATGGAATAAGCTTGACAACCCGAGTTTCTCATTCACCCTGAGCTTGTCGGATAATCAAGTCAGAATCTCCCATGATTAACAATTCTTCCACATCCTGATCGATTGCCATGTTCATGCCCATAATGCAGGCTTCATACTTGGCAGTGTTGTTTGTGCCGAAAAACCGAAGCTAGGCTATGGACAGATAGTGTTGACCAGTAGGTGAGATCAAGAATGCCCCAATCCCGACACCTTTTGCGTTCACAGCTCCATCAAAGAACATTTTCCAAGCATTGGTATCTTCTAAGATTACCTCAACTAAATTTACTTCCTCGTCCGGAAAGTAAGTACTCAAAGGCTGATATTCATCATCAACCGGATTTTCAGCTAGGTGATCCACTAAAGCTTGTGCTTTCATCACCGTTCGGGTGATGTAGACTATGTCAAACATGGTGAGCAGGATTTGCCATTTTTCTTACCTCCCTGTGAGCAATGGCTTTTGGAATATGTATTTCAAAGGATCCAATCTGGTGATGAGATAGGTGGTATAGGCCAACAAGTAACGCCTAAGCTTCTGAGCGACCCAAACAAGTCCTTTCCAACAAAGTGTATTTGGCTTCATAACTAGTGAACTTCTTGCTCAAATAGTATATTGCCTATTATTTCTTCTCAGTCACATTATGTTGCCCAAGAAGACATCCAAAGGAATTCTCCAAGACTGTCAAGTACAAAAACAAAGGCCTCCCAGGTTCGGGTGGGACAAAGACCGACAGATTCGACAGATATTCTTTGATTTTGTCGAAGGCTTCCTGACACTCATCTATTCATCTAATCGCCGCTTCATTCTTCAATAGCTTAAATATGGGATCACATGTGGAAGTCAATTGAGCAATGAACTGGCTGATGTAATTCGACCATCCCAACAGACTCAAAACCTCTTTCTTGGTTCTCGGAGGAGGTAAATCCCGAATAGACTTTATCTTTGTTGGATCTAGCTTGATTCCCCTCTGACTGACTATAAACCCCTAAAGTTTCCCAAATGGAACTCCAAATGCACACTTAGATGGATTTAACTTCAAATCATACTTACGTAGACGCTCAAAAAACTTTCTCAGATCCCGAACATGGTCGTCCTATGTTCTTGATTTAATGATCACATCATCCACATGCACCTCACTTTCTTGGTGCATCATGCCATGAAAGATGGTAGTTATAGCTCTCATGTAAGTCTCTATGGCGTTCTTCAAACCAAAAGGCATGACCCTGTAACAATAGGTGCCCCAGGGTGTGGTGAAGGCTATCTTTTCTGCATCCTCTTCATCCATCAAGACATGATGATATCCAACATAACAATCCTAGAAAGACTATATCTCATGTTTGGCACAGTTGTCAACAATGATGTGGATGTTTGGAATAGGGAAGTTGTCTTTGGGACATGATTTGTTTAGATCCCGATAATCAATACACACTCGGGTTTTCCCATCTTTCTTTGGCACTGTAACCACATTATCCAACCACGTGGTGTATCGAACCACTCGGATCACACCCGCTTTTAACTGTTTGGTGACCTCTTCTTTGGTCTTGTCACTGATATCAGTTTTGAACTTTCTCTATTTTTGTTGGACAGAGGGGTGATCTTGGTAAGTTGGAAATTTGTGCACCACTAAATCAACACTTAGTCTTGGCATATCATCATAGGACAAAGCAAACACATCTCTGAATTCGAACAAAAGTTGGATCAATGCATCCCTAGTTCTTTCATCGGTGTGAATGTTTATCATGGTTTCTTGGACCTCTTCTGAACTACCCAAATTAACTGGCTCAGTTTCATTTAGGTTTGGCTTAGGCTTATTCTCAAATTGTTCCGGTTCTCGGTTTATTTCCCTAAAAGCCTCATCTTCATCGTATTCTGGGTCATGATTCATTATTTCACAATTAGATAGTGTTAGGATCTGGGCATGAAGTACGCAAGCATGTCATGTTATTTAAGTCCGCATTATTAGAACTGAAAAAAGAAATAAGAAAAGTAACAAAAATTAGAAAGAATAAAGAAAGATATTCATAGACGATGAAATATTAATTTCATTTCATTGAATTTGAAGATATGAGGGTATACATTGGAATTTAAAACACAATAAACTAAAATAAAACATTCGAGTTACACCATGGAATAACTCAGAATGTAGAAAGGATGGCAAGACTGAACTACCAAAATTCCCACCTAACTGGGAACGGAGTAGCATTCCAATTTTGCAGCTTTGCATCGGGCTCCATAAATTGCACCTCAGCAGTGCTCGAGCCTTCACCCGGCTAGACCATGTGAGCTTCATATAATATTTGCCTCATGTCCTCACATATGTCCTCAATTTCCTTGGCCGTGAAGGCCTCATCTTCTTTTTCTTCTGTGTACTTTGGCTTAACAAATGTTCTGGTAAGATGCGGGACTGTCGTGCCCCTTTCTTTCCCTCTACGGAAAGAGGTCCAGGTTTCGACATTTCATGGGATGTGATAACTCATTTTCTTTTTAGGAATTGGGTATTTGAAGAGTTGCCATCTAATGGATTACGGTGCGTTAGAGCACCTAGAGTGATTAACTCTTGGATTGGTTTGCATTACCAGAGATTTATAGTAAGGGCTCAAAATAACCTCGAAGGGAAGGTGTTAGGCACCCCTCTTGGTCCACAACTGTGGGTCTTGGCTGAACTTATATTCACAAATTAGTCCATTACAAATAAACAGTTGAATCAAATAGGTTGTAAGTAAAACACGTTGGATAACTCAAATAATAAGATAAATATTTTTTGAACAAAATGTATAAAACAAAATTTTAAACAGAAAAAGGAATTTTGGAAAGGAGGAGTCCTAGGTTGGTTAGACTATAGGATCACCCCACACAATGTTCGATAAACATTCATCGATGTGGAGCTACACGTGACATTAGCGCGTAGTCATCATATCCCATATCTACCCTTCCCATCCCCTTAGTGGTCATTTAAAGGAAGTGTTTTGTCAGTGATCTCTATTGTATGATGTTACTCGTCCTTCTTAATGGTCCTAGAGGGATTTAGGACCTCTACCTATAAGTGGTTCTAGACAGACACTTAAGGTCTTAAAGGTGAAAATAATAGGGCGACAGGCAAGAACAATTAGGACTCTTAACAAATAAGAACATAAGGGAGAAATTAGAGGCTCAAAGTTTCCTCCTCAAACAAGGCACATGAACAGCACGACTCAAACACAAATAAGGGCCTTTTGTTTAAAAAGTATCCTAAGGCATGATGTCTATGTGAACACACATAAACCAGGCAGTTTATTTTATAAACTCGAAAGTAATGACCCTATCGGTGTCCTTTTGATTTTAAAGCTTGTTAGAACAACATTAAGTCACAGAAACAGTTTCAGAATTGCAAGTTTTGAAAACGCCCTACAGGCTTTCCTATACGTGGAACACTGATGCCTACATTTTATATAGTGAAACAAGGCAGGTTTTGAAATGGACACTTTTATAGGCATGCTCTCTAATAATAGTTTAAGGTAGTTTAAAAGAACACGTTTTAAGGAAATACAAACTAGTTAATCAAACCAGTTCAGAAGTGAACTAAAACATGGACTAGGTTGATTTATTTAAACTAGTTTAGATCTATAGACAAAATTCTGGTGTTGTCCCCTATAGAAATGATATCTAATTGTTTAACACTAATTTTAGAAGCTTGCGGGCATGAACACATGTAAACACTTATTATAACAGAATTTGGATTGCATTATATCTTATAGGCATGTCATCTACTTGTGAAGCTGATTTTAAGACTTGTAAACGTGATTTCTGTTATGACATCAATTGAGACCTATAGGCATGACAAGATACAAAAGTTCTGTAGGCATGATTTTTACTTATAAAGGCAAACACAGTAAATTGTAAAGTCCTATAGGTATGGTTTCTACTTATAAAGGCAAACAAATCAAATTATAAAGTCCTATAGGCATGATTTCTACCCTTATTACCCCACAAACATGTAGCTACCCACCCTTTTCACTAATTATTTCAATATTCGTTTACAAATTATTATAGACCATATGAATGAATTACATAAGTAAATAAGAACATAAGAAGTTATTCTATAGGGAGCCTACGGATAGGCCCAAATTTCCAAAGCCTCCAATAGCCTTAAGTGCCTCAATTCCATAGATAATGTCATAGTCTAGGTGCATTAAAGTTCCCTAAGGATCTCAAGGATAACAGGCAGTGCTTACACCTAGACTTGGTAACCAAAATTGAATAAGTGCAGTGTGGAAGGGCCATCCTCAGTATGCAAGAGTTTAGAGGGTTCTCAAGAGGATCCCAAGGCAGTACACATACTGGAGGGGCAGAACTTATTGACTTAGGAGTAAAGTGAAAGTGCTTGACACAAATTGAAAGGTTTTAGTGGGAAAACAGTATTAAAAGGAAGTTTGTTTGAAATAATTTAGTAAAACAACAGAGATAGTTTGAAAAGATAGTGAAGTAGTGAACAACAGTCCAAACACAACACCCTTAAGACAGGTTCATACACTGCTAGGGGTCACAGAACCAAAGCAAGTTCAGTAGTCACAAACAGGGGTCAAGGGATTTGGGGATACATAGAACACATAATTGTAAACACATAACAAGCAAAGGTCTTAGGAATTGGTTCAAGCATGCTCAGACACAACTGATCAGACATAGTCACAGAACCACCAATTCTTAAGGGGGTTCAATATAGGATCCATATGATTTAGTCCCAAAACTATACAAGTTAGGAGTGCAGACTACTTATAGGGGGTAACATGCTCATACTGATTCTAAGAAAGGGTAGTTCATAACGTGCTAATCATGTAAGCATATTAACTGTAGGTTTCACAGCAAAACCATAAATAAAAGCAAACTAGAAGCAGGATGAATTGAAGCAATAAAGGAACCATATTGTTGTTGGAACATGAATTAAAAATAGAACATACAAGTAGAGAAGACAGTAAATAAAAGTGAAGGAGCAGGAGAACACAATAGTTAGCCTTGGCTTGCAGCTGGCTAACTCAGAATAGTAGCAAGTAACATAAAAGAGATAGAGAGCAGAAAGTTTAAGTGTGAGAGATAGAGCTTTTGAACCAAAATGTTTGTGTGTTTGTGCTCATAAGAGAGTGTGTATATATAGTTTGAAAGCAGGTAGCAAAAAGGTAAAAATCAAAGTTCATCAGTAATTATAGGGACTCAGAATCAATCAGTCACAAAATCAAGGTAAGTACTCCCTTTAATTGAGGAGTCTACTTCAAACGGTAATAAAAATGTGGCAAATAAGGAAGGAAATCGTATAAGGTTGAGCATAACAAATAAGGAAATAGTTTCTGCATAGTACAAGTACACAACATGTAATAGAGGCTAGGTTCAACATATTTCAATCAAGGAAAAGACTTAAGAAATAAATTAATAGCATAATTGACCGTAAAATAAGATGGGAAAATATTTTACAATGTTAAAAATCAGTAGAGTTATCATGCGAAATCAGTGAAAGATCAATCACAAAGACTCAAGGATTCAAAAGTAGAAAATAGCACTTATTTAGCACAACTTTATAAGGACAAACACATAGTAAGCAAAAACTAGAAATCTAAGAGGCCGAGTAGGACAAAAATCATATATAAATTGGGGGTTTATGTAGAGCATAATCTAAATTAGTAGAATGAGTATGATACAGGTAGGAGAAGTGAAGAATCAGAAACATTGGTAAACAAAATAGGGTAAAATCACACAATAAGCAGGGATAACCATAATTAGTAACCTTAAAAAGCAATCATAGGGTAAAATCACAGAATCACAAAAACATATAGATTAACTGAACACGTTATCAAAACAAAACTCAGAAACCCAAGATTAGAACTAAGAAATTAGGGTTTTCAACATAGGCAAGTTGAAGAGGTAGTAAAATCATAGAATCAGTCGAAATATGCAAACGATAGAAATTTAAACATAAAGAATCGGTTTAAACAAGGTTTTAGAAGAAGTTCTGAAACCCTAATTTTAGAAGAAGGTGAAAACACTTTGAAATCGATGATTTTTGTAAAGAGTTACAAGGATAGTGTAAAACATCAAAGAAACAGACTCAAATCATTTAAAAATCGTACAGATCTAGGAGTTGTAAGCAAAAAATTAGGGTTTCAGAAGAAACCCAAGTATAGATGAAAGAACCTGTCTAAAATCCCAAGGATCGTAACTAGTACAACATGATTTCACTTGAAATTATACTGAAGTAGCCAAGAACAGACCAGATGGAAAACCCTAGATGCAAGTCAGCATGGCCCAAGGTTTTTGAAGGCCTCAGAGAAGGCGAACATGGCAATAAAGGAGCCATTGGAGGCTTAGGAGTTAAAGGGAGATTACTGGAGAAGACCGGAGAAGGGAGTCGACAGTTGAAGGAGCTAGGGTTAGGTTGAGGGGTTGAGAGAGGAGAGTAGATGAGAGAATATAGAGGCGGCAGATTTGGGAAATGAGATAGGGTTAAGGGGGTCATTGGAATTAATAATGATAAGAACGAATGAGGGTCGTTGATCTTTTAGATCAACAGGCAGGATTTGACAGGTCTTGTGTCGGGTAGGCGGGTTCAGGGTTTGGGTCGAGTGTTGTTAATCTGAAATTGTGCTGGGGTTGGGTTTAAATTGGGCTAAAATTGAAATGTAAATCTTGCTATATTTTAAATAGCTAATTTTCCCTATATAATTTATAATAAATGATAAAAACTTTCTAAAAAAATAATTTAATGTACTAAAATGGTATAAAATAGATATTTAATATTTTAAAAATATAGGAGATCAATATAGGGAATAATTGGATATCAACAGCTGCCCCTCTTTACCCGGAAAGGATGAAAGAGTTTTCGGGTAAAGAAATGATGGCCAATTTTGACCGGACGGGATGTTTTGAAAGATAGAAACCAAACTCCAGTCTTTGAATTGCCTACATATCTCTGGTTTTATAGGAATCAGGCCATGTGTAGTTCTGAATTCATCCGCGGAGTATGTCGATTGAAATTACTGCAAGAACGGACATGCGATGCGGAAGCAGCTACAGTGAGCGGTTAAAGCTCGGGACGGTTGGACGGAACTGGAGTGAGATTGTTCCTGTTATGATAGTGGTTGCTTACTGGTTACCTGCAGATAAAAGATGCTACAAACGTATTTGCGAAAATTTAAACATGATGCAGATTCCCTTTAGACCATGAAGGTTGTCTTTGGAGGGTTAAAGATGACGTCCTTAGACCATGACGTCCTAGGCCATGAATTGTTTAGTGAGGGATTCGCAGGCCATGAAATGATGTTCTCAGGCCATGACAATGGTGCCTCCGAACAATGACACCTTTGAATAATGATATGCAAGTTTGAGGGATGCTCAGGTCATGGCATGATGTCCTCCGGCTATGAGGAAGATGTCTTTAGACTATGATGCCTTTGGATAGATTGGCAATATTTCAGCCCATGATGTGCAATAGTCAAGACGTTATCAAGACAATGATTAGTTTTGTGAAATGGAGGGCAGAGCATAGCCCGATTGAAAAGCAGATAGATAGTACTAGAAATAGAGCAATATTTGTGCAAAGAGGGATAAGACTTAGTCCCATGCAAATGTGGAGGAAGGTATTAGCCTCATGCAAATATGGAGGAAAGTATTAGCCTCATGCAAGATGGAGTCAAGGATTAGACTCATACACGTATTGAGGCAAGGATTAGCCTCGTGCAAATATGGAGGCAGGGATTAGCCTCATGTAAATGTGGAGTCATGGATTAGACTCATAAAAATAGGGAGGCAGGGATTAGCCTCATGCAAGTATGGAGGCATGGATTAGCCTCATGGAGTCAAGGATTAGACTTATGCAAGTATGGAGGCAAGGATTAGCCTCATGCAAATATGGAGGCAAGGATTAGCCTTATGTAGAGAGCAAGTAGTAAGTAAAAGTAGCATATGTCTTAGCTGGAGATGTATTCGATGTTTGATGGCCTGATTGATAGTGAATTATCTTTGTGCATACATGTTTTGCGAGTGCTATCGTTACATCAAATGTGCTTGCATTCAAATAAAAATTGTAAGTTTTGTGAGGGGGAGGTTGGTTCGTGCTTCGTCCGCTAGCCTTGCTATGCTCAGTTCTGAAAGCCCTTCAAGTTTCCCTGGGTGGCACCTGACTATTATGAAAGTAGAGTTTTCGAAAAAATGCAATATTTGAAAAATAGAGTTATTTTAGAAACGTATTGATACATCAAGTAATTTTGATGAACTAGTGACTGTGACACATCTCAAAGACATTGCAGCACTCTTATGGAATTTTGAGGGTCCTCCTAAAAATTTTGCTCCAGTTTGGTAGATGATCTTTGACTATTTGCGGATGATAGACCCTGCTGAGCCCTCTCCAGAATTTTGAGAATCCTTCTCAAAATTCTGCCCCAGTTCTTAACTGATTACCAACTTCCCGGCATGCGATGCCGTTGGCTGAACTTGCTCCAGTTTCTGCTCTTAGGGAAATGAAAATTTTATTATGATATGACCGAACACATAAGGCTGCCTACGTATCCCCTCTTAAACGGGAATCAGTTCACGCGTAGTTCAATTACGTCAAATAAGGAAATGTAAAGTATCTAAGCATAGTATCTCTTGATTGCGTCTGAATTGATTAGTTTTGGCAAGACTTCTCCGTCCATTTCTGCAAATATAAGTGCTCATCATGTCAGTACTCTGTGAACCATGCATGGACCTTGCCAGTTGTAAGAGAATTTTCCTTTGGCCTCATCTTGATGTGGGAAGATTTTCTTCAATATCAGCTGCCCTGATGCAAACTGTTTTGGTTTGACCTTTTTGTTGAAAGATCTAGACATTTTGTTCTAATAAAGTTGGCCATAACACACTGCGTTCATCCTCTTTCCATCGATAAGGGCCAATTGTTCATAGCGACTTTGTATCCACTATGCATCGCGAGTTTAGCTTCCTGTATGACTCTTAAAGAAGGAATCTCCACCTCAGCTGGAATGACAGCCTCGGTACCATAAACCAGCATGTAGGGAGTTGCCCTGGTTGACGTGCAAACCGTGATGCGGTACCCTAATAGAGCAAAGGGTAACTTTTTGTGCATTGTTTGTTGTTCTCTACCATATTCCTTAGTATCTTCTTGATGTTTTTGTTGGCGGCTTCTATGGCTCCATTCATCTGAGGTTTGTAGGCTGTGGAATTCTTGTTCTTGATTTTGAAAGCTTCACATATAGCTTTCATTAGTTTACTGTTGAGATTCGCGGTGTTGTCAGTAATAATGGACTCGGGAACTCCGAATCGCCAGACAATACGATCCTTGACAAAATCTGTGATGACTTTCTTGGTTACAGCTCTGTAAGATGCAGCTTCTACCCATTTCATGAAGTAATCAATGGATACCAGAATAAACATGTGTCTGTTTGAAGCAGTAGGCTCAATCGGACCAATAACATCCATTCCCAAAGCGGCGAATGGCCAATGTGAGCTTGTTGCATTGAGCTCATTTGACGGCACTTTTATTATATTGGTATGCACTTGACATTGAAAGCATTTGTGGATATACTGAATGCAATCTGTCTCCATGGTCATCCAAAAATAACCGCTACTGAGTATTTTCTTAGCCAAGACGAAACCATTCATGTGTGGACCACAGGTCCCAGCATGCACATCCTTAAGTAGCTTAGAAGCTCCCTTTGCATCAACACATCTTAGGAAACCCAAATCAGGAGTTCTTCTGTACAAGCTCCCTCCGCTGTGGAAGAAGTGATTTGACAATCTCCGGAGTGTGCGTTTCTAAATGTGATTTGCATGCTCCAGGTATTCTCCTTTTGATAAGTATTCTTTGAAGTCATGGAACTAAGGCTTTCCATCTGCTTCTTCCTTGAAATGATCACAATATGCCAGCTGATTATGGATCCCCACCAGAATGGGATCAATATAGTTCTTAGCTGGATGTTGTATCATGGATGACAAAGTAGCCAATGCGTTAGCAATCTCGTTCTAAATTCTGGGCACATGTCAGAATTCTATCTTTGTGAACCTCTTTCTCAATTCATGCACATGGTGCAGATATGGCAATATCTTGGAATTCTTGGTGGCTTAATCTCCTTGCACCTGGTGCACAAGAAAATCTGAATCAGCGATCACCCGCAACTTTTGAACGTTCATGTCGACTGCCATGTTGAGCCCTAATATGCAGGCTTCATATTCTGCCATGTTGTTGGTGTAAGGAAATCTAAGTTTAGCATATACCAGATAGTGTTATCCCATTTCTGATACCAAAACTGCTCCAATGCCCACTCCTTTGAAATTGGCGGCTCCGTTAGAGAACATCCTCCAATCGTCATATGCTTCGGTAATGTCTTCTCATACGAATGATACTTCTTCATCAGGAAAATATGTTTTCAAGGGTTCGTATTCTCCTCCCACCAGATTTTCAACAAGGTGATCTACCAATGCTTGTCCCTTGACTTCCTTTTGAGTTACATAGACGATATCAAACTCACTCAATAGTATTTGCCATTTAGCCAACTTCCCAGTAGGCATGGGTTTCTGAAATATATACTTCAGATGATCTATCCTGTATATGAGGTATGTAGTGTAGGCACAGAAGTAATGCCTCAATTTTTGGGCTTTCCAGGTCAAAGCACAACAAGTGCGTTCAAGAAGCGAATACCGTGCTTCATAAGATGTGAACTTCTTGCTCAAGTAATATATGGCATGCTCCTTTCTTCCTGTCTCGTCATGTTGTCCCAAAACACATTCGAAGGCTCCATCCAATACAGATAGATAAAGTAGCAAAGGTCGTTCTGGTTCTGGCGGGACCAAAACTGGTGGTGTGGATAGGTACTCCTTGATCTTGTCAAAACCTTTCTGGCAATCCTCGGTTCAGCTCTTTTCGGTATCCTTTCTTAGCATCTTGAAGATGGGTTCAAATATGACTGTGGATTGTTCTATGAAGGGACTGATATAGTTGAGACTTTCTAGGAAGCTCATCACATCCTTTTTGCTATTAGGTGGTGGTAACTCCTGAATAACTTTGACTTTAGTCGGATCTAGTTCGATCACTCGACGACTGACGATGAATCCCAATAACTTTCCTGCGAGAACCCCGAATGCACACTTTGCGAGGTTCAATTTCAATTTGTACCTCCTGAGACTGTCAAAGAACTTTCTCAAGTCCGCTATGTGATCTGTGACCCTCTTGGATTTGATAATGACATCGTCCACATACAACTCTATTTCTTTGTGTATCATATCATGGAAGACAGTTGTCATGGCTCTCATGTAAGTGGCCCCAGCATTCTTCAGACCGAATGGCATCATCTTGTAACAATATACACCCTACGGTGTCATAAAAGTTATTTTTGTTGCATCTTCTTCGTCCATCCAAATCTGATGATAACCCGCGAAGCAATCTACAAAGGATTGGAGTTCATTATTGGTGCAATAATCGATCAGGTTGTGTATATTTGGTAGTGGAAAATCATCTTTGGCACTTTCTCTATTTAAATCCCGATAGTCAACACATACTCTGACCTTCCCGTCTTTCTTAGGAATTGTCACAATGTTAGCTAACCAGGTTGGATATTCAACCACCCTGAGAACCTTGGCTTGATCTTCTTGGTAACTTCCTCCTTGATTTTCAGGCTCATGTCTGGTTTGAATTTTTTTAGTTTCTGTTTTACTGGTGGACACATGGTATTAGTAGGCAACTTGTGAGCCACTATGAAAGTGCTCAAACCGGTCATGTCATCATATGACCATGCGAAAATGTCCTCATATTCTTTTTGGATCCAAATGTACTCCTCCTTCTCTGTTGGCGACAAGTGAATGCTGGTGCGTGTTACTTTGATAGTATCGGCATCTCCCAAATTTCTCGCTTCTATCTCGTCCAGATTGGACATAGGCTTGTTCTTAAAATTCTCAACCTACCTGACAATTTCCTTAGTTATCTCATCTTCTTCCCTTGACTCACTATTCTCGTGTTGCGCTACCTCATTACATGTCGCAGTTACTGGTTAACCAGGAAAAGTAATAATAACACTGTGGAAAAAAGTGTAAATATAGTAGTAAATATTAAAGAGCAAATGCATTTGATTAAAATTTAAAAAATTGTTGAGACAAAGAATGGGTCGATGAATCGAGCATTTATTTGAAACAAGTAAAGATTAAAATGTAACTACAAGAAATTTTAAATGCCTAGAATGGCTATAGAAATAAATTCTTCCAAGCTACCCAAGGACTCAGCGGGCTCGGGATGGTGTGGCGGTCCAGTTTCTGAGAATGGCTCCCTTCGCCACAGTCTGAATAGTGAGGCCTTATTCCTCTTCCTCCTCAATTATGGCACCACATTTCATGTCCTCGTCGTCCAATAACAAATTCTTTAACCCGGCTAGTGCTTCTTCTTCTGTAGTTCCCTATATTGTGTCGGCCTGGTGGAAAGCTTGTTCCAAACATGGCAATGGTTGCTCAAGAGGGTAATATGGTCCACGCCATGGAGGCAACCAATTCGTTCACTTTTGCCATGTGTACTAGCATCCGAGCCCAAAAGTGGTACGATGACTTCTCAGCTGTATTGGCTTCGTGATACCTTGGAGGTTCTTTCCCAACCCTTTTCCGAGTTCGTATCGGGACCATGCTAGTATGCTTTCTATTTTGTTACTCCACCACTTATTCTTCTCGACGGCATTGACTCGCTCGATGTGATGATAGGTTTCCCCTCCTAGCCTTCTTCTTTGTCCAATGGCCGGGATGGTTTGACTAGTGTATATGTGGTTACTTCTATCTCCGTGAATGATTACTTCCTGGAGGTTCCATTTAAACTTCACACCTTTATGAAGTGTGGAAGGCATGACTCCAGCATCATGGATCCATGGCCGGCCCAACAGAAGATTATATGAGGCTGGTATGTCAAGCACCTAAAATTCAACGTCGAACCAAGTTGGCCCTATCTGCAAGAAAAGGTTGATTTCCCCGATCGTGGCCATTTAGGACCCATCTAAAGCTTTTACATTCATGCTTCCTGCCAGTATTTCATGGAAACCTTTGTCCAACCCTTTTAGGGTGTCCAATGGACAAATATTTAGGCTCGAACCTCCATCAACCAAAACCCTGTCAATGAACTTGTCTTCAAATTGTACCATGATATGTAGTGCTCAATTCTGATTCAAATCTTTGGGCGATAGCTCATCTTCGTGGAAGATAATCTTATGGCTCTCCAGCACTTGACCGACCATGTTGGCCATTTCTCCACTAGTGATGTTATTGGGAACATGAGCCTCGCTCAATACTTTCATCAAAGCGTTCTTGTGTACCTATGAATTTTTCAATAGTGACAAAATAGATATATGAGTAGGGACTTTGTTCAGGTGGTCAACAACAGAATACTCCTTTGCTTGTACTTTCCTCCACAGGTCATTCGACCGATCTCAATAATAGGCTACCTAGTAGTGTCCTCCTTACTTGAACCCCCCAGGTGTTCATATGTATAGACTCTTCCAGTTCTAGTCATCCCTTGTGCAACGTCAGATTCATCAACCTTTGCGATCTGGTGGTGATTGGAAGTGGGATGGTTGGGAATTATAGGCGTGATGGATAGTGGCTGGTTGGGAATATCTGGGAGATGAAAGTTGATATGTGAGCGGTAATGCTTGGTATATGGGTGGAGTGTTTGATATGTGCGTGGAGGTATTTGATATGTGGGTGGAGGTGTTTGATAGGTAAGTGGAGATTTTGGGCCCTGGGCTACCATTACCGCCCTAACATCTCTCTTGTTCGATATGCCACCTAATTGTAGTGCCTTATTCGTGGCTTGCAAGGCCTCAAAGTTTGTTACCATCCCGTTTTTGATTCCTTCCTCGACCCTTTCTCCGAGTTTGATGGTGTTAGAGAACTTGTGGCTTTCAATAACCATCAACCTCTCATAATATTGTGGATCATGTGCCCTAACAAAGAATTTATTCATCTGTTCTTCGTCTAAAGTAGGCCTGACCTTGGATGCTTCTGACCTCCAACGAGTTGTGTACTCATGGAAAGTCTCAGTAGGTTTCTTCTTAAGATTTTGAATGTAGAAGTCATCTGGTGCTTTGTGTTGAACCTGAACCGGTCCATGAAATCTGATGCCATGCTTGCCCAATTGGACCATTTCTTTGGATTTTGGCTAATACACCAAGACAAAGCGTCCCCAATAAGGCTCCTCATAAAAAGCTTCATCCGGATCTTTTCATCTTTCCCGACCCTAACAAGCTTGTCACAATAGGTCCTTAGATGAACCCTGGGATCACATGTACTATCGATCATTGGAAATTGGGAGGTTTGTACCCTTATGGCAATTCGACATCCGGCTGTATGCACAGAACTTCATAGTTCAAACCCTTTATTCCTCTATCGCCTTCAACACCTTGAACTCGGCTTGTCAACTTCTTGAGTTCTTCAGCCATGTTCTTAATGAGCAGGTCCTTCTCGGAGGATTCCGGTGCATAGGAGATTGGTTATGTAGAATGAAAGTATAGTTTCCACATATATGGGATTGCTTTGATGGGTGCCAGGAACTTGTGTGTAGTGATGGTCATTGATGGAGTTTTGTGGATCGGGAATGGATTGTGTGTTTTGGGGAGTATGGTAAGTGGTGGTTGGTGTGTACTGAATTGATTGATGATGATGTTGTGGTGGATATGGTATTGGCAGCGGATTGATATTTTGGGGTGGTGTTGCATATTGATTTGGTGCGGTAGAATTTTGTGGTTGTTGGTTTTGTGCGTTCTAAGGAGGTGTTGGGTTCTTTGTGTTTTGTTGGTGGATATCAGGGACATTGAGGGTAAGTGACAGGTTTACCAAGTTGCGGACTTGCTCAAGTTCTCCTTGCAATTCTAGTATCTTTTGCTCTAGTCTAAACACCAGGTCATTCGGGATCGGAGTTCTACGGCCATCTGAAGTCTCTGTGTTCTCAATATTTTCCTTTCGGATTCCGATCAAGTCCTCCATCTTTGCCTTTCCTTTGCCCTCTGTGTTGCTTGGAGGAGGAGGAGGTGGAGGGCCTCTGGACCTGGTATGATATGCTGATGAGGCCCGTATGAGTGAACCAACCTAAGGTGATGGGAATAACAATAAAAAAATAAGCAAAAAAAACAAAAAGATAACAAGTCAGTGAGGATCCTAAAATGTTTGCAGTATTTAAACACATATTGCGGGAATGTAAATTCATATCCTACTTTGGGAACCTCGTTATGCCAGAGGTAGGCCTACCGACAAATAAATTTGGAGAAGTTTGAATGCCAATAAATGCTTCATTTCATCATATAAAAATAGACGAATACCAAAACGACACTAAGATAATAATAAAATAAGTCACTACTAGAACTTGACCTTATTACATTTTAGGAAAAACAAGTAAATATAACCTATTTGGTCCCAGAAGGACCTTCCTCGGATTCGATCTTCCGGACTCCATCATGTGGATCCCCCAGCTCGCGCAGTCCCAGCAGCAAGTAGGCTCTGGCCAGATGTCCTCCTTCAGCTGCTTTAACGTTCTGAAAATTTTCAATCCTCTTTATGACTTTGCCTTCCAGCTCCACTATTCCTCGCTCCAGGTATTCTAGTTTTCTTTTGGAAGTGACTGCCATTTGTTTCAACTCCTCGATCAACCTTACATTATTCTCATGTATTTCCTAGTGCTCATTCTCAGAGTCGTGGACCCTCTTGCGCAGCTTGTTGTATGTGACTTGAGCTTCAGCTTCCTCATCTATGATTCTATTCCCTCGACTGGTCCTTGGTTTCACCATTCCTTTCAGATTGTCCTCCAACCATGCCAGGTAAAGAGGCTCGCACCCTACATGATACCTGTCTGGCTCAACGGTGCTTTTCTCCACAATGATTTTGTAGTGCCACATGTGCTGAGCTTGGCATTTGTAAGGGACGTCCTCATCTTGGAAGTCTGCCCTGAAATGACTCATTTTGACAACCCTTGGTACAACTTGTTTTCTGCCTGCTTGCCTCAAAACTCGCATAGGGACATATGGGTATATCCCTCTCAACCTGATCAGCACCAAATGTGGAGCATCCCAGGACCTGATAATAAACTTATTTGTTGGGAACTATTCAAACATCCACTGAAACTATTCCTCGGTCAGATTGTCGAAGAACTCCACCCATTCCTTGGTGCTTTCTAGCTGAGAAACTCTGTCTGGAATGTAGGTCATCTACTTAGGGTGATGGAAGGCAATATGGTTGTTCCAAGCCCTTCGCGAAAATTCTTGACGATAGCGACCCTTTTGGAAATGCTCCAGCAACCATAACTACAGCAACAAATTACAACCCTCGAAATGCTTGACCCCTCTTTGACAGAACTCTAGAGCCCTGTAGATGTCGGCTATGATCATGGGGACTATGGTATATGTCTATCCATTAATCCCTTCCATCAGAGTCTTAGTGACCATAGCCAACCTAGTGTGGATTTTTCCCTTTTCATTGGTAACACTATCAGGCCTAGAAAGCATACAATGAATACAAACACTCTGCAGTGGATATGATCCAGAGAAGTGAGATAGATCTCATCATGGTAAGTGTGGGAAGACTTGTTATGGCCATACCTCTCGTACAAGTATTCAAAAGGTATGTGGGAGTCCTTTAAACACACTAGGTCGGCATTCTTCTTCAGCCCCATAATCTTCAAAAATACCCTGTCCGTACGGTTTTCTGGTGCCAATAGCCCGAGACTGTTCCAAGTCAATCCTGCAAGCCATCCTATTTACTCTAGAAGCGGTGTCATCTCTATGTCACTGAAATGAAACACATCTCTTTCACTATCCCAAAAAAAAATGGCAGCCTCGATCAATTTGTTGTTTGGCTCAATATCTTGCAAGGAAGGCATGTTACCCAGGTACTTTTTCTCATGTTTCTTGTCACTTGAGGAAAGGTCCTCCGACCAATCTAACAGCAATGGTGGGATGTTGCTAACCATATCGAATATGGGGACCTCGTGCCTCATTTACTGCAAAACAAAAGGGTTAGACCTTACCCCCACCGGACTCGACTATTTATACGTTTATGATCAACATATCGGCATTTAGTTCTCCAAATTAATGCACAAAACATGGTTGTGTCCATTGGGATTATGGAAAACCCGATGGACTTGAGATAAGGCTTATCTTAAAGGATCATTTTGTGGACAACATAATTGATCCGACTAGGATTGACCATGATTCATGCACAATTTTAACAAGGAAGAGCGGACAACTCGAGAGGGAAGGCACGGAACCGTCGACTGCATCGCTGATTGACTGGTTTTACCGCAAATAGGTCTTTTTGAATTTAATGGTAGTAAATAGGAAGAGTGCAACCACTCATTAAATCGTTGCTATAGGATTTGATACACACGAGTTTAATATGATGCGGAGCATTATTTATGAAACAATTAATAATATGTAGTCAAGTATTTTCACGTATGAAAAAGTAAATAAAGTATTTAAATAATTGAAAGACGGTTACAAGAAAAGAAAACAAAGAGACAAGTCTGTTTCAGGGATAAATAACCATAAATGCTTTAATAGATAGATATTTAAATTCAAATAAGGGAGAAGGGTATGGGATAGAGTATGCTTGGACTAATTAGTAAATAGATAAGTTCGTTATGGTAAGAGCCTAAATGTATCCCCAGTAGAGTCGTCATGCTATCGCGACCCCTTTTTTCCCTCCTCGCGGAGAGAGGTCCGGGTTTCGACATTCCATGGGGTGTGATAACTTATTTTCTTTTTTTGGGAATTGGGTATTTGAAGAGTCCCCACCTAACGGATTACAGTGCGTTGGGCACCTAGAGTGATTAACTCTTAGATTGGTTTGCATTACCAGAGATTTAGGATAAGGGCTCGAAATAACCTCGAGGGGAAGGTGTTAGGAACCCCTCTTGGTCCATAACTGTGGGTCCCGGCCGAACTTAAATTCACAAATTAGTCCATTACAAATTAACAGTTGAATCAAATAGGATGCAAGTAAAGCACGTTGGATAACTTAAATAATAAGATAAAGATTTTTTGACCAAGTTGTATAAAACAATATTTTAAATAGAAAAAGGAATTTTGGAAAGGAGGTGTCCTAGGTTGGTTAGCCTATAGGATCACCCCACACAATGTCCGGTAAACACTCTTCGATGAGGGGCTACACGTGACATTAGCGCGTACTCATCATATCCCATATCTACCCTTCCCATCCCCTTAGTGGTCATTTAAAGCGATTGTTTGGTCAACAATCTTTATTGCGTGCTGTTACCCGTCCCTTCTTAATCTTCCTGGAGGGATTTAGGACCTCTAGCTATAGGTGGTTCTAGACAGACCCCTAAGGTTTTAAAGGTGAAAATACTAAGGCAAAAGGTAAGAACAATTAGGACTCTTAGCAAATAAGAACAAAGGGGAGCAATTAGAGGCTCAAAGTTTCCTCCTCAAACAAAGCACATGAACAACACGACTCAAACACAAATAAGGGCCTTTTGTTTAAACAGTATCTTAAGGCATGATGTCTAAGTAAACATACAGAAACTAGGAAGTTTATTTTATAAACTCGGAGGTAATGACCCTATCAGTGGCCTACTGATTTTAAAGCTTGTTTGAACTACATTAAGTCACAAAAACAGTTTTAGAATCGCAAGTTTTGAAAACCCCCTACAGGCTTGCCTATATGTGGAACACAGATAACTACATTTTATATAGTGAAACAAGGCAGGTTTTGAAATGGACTCTTTAATCCCTATAGGCATGCTATCTAATAATAGACTAAGGCAGTTTTAAAGAACTCATTTCAAGGAAATACAAACCACTTAACTAAACCAGTTCAAAAGTGAACTAAAATATGGATTGGGTTGATTTATTTAAACCAGTTTAGATTTATAGACAGAATTCTGGTGTTGTCCCGTATTGGCATGATATCTAATTATTTAACACTAATTTTAGAAGCTTGCAGGCATGAACACATGTAAACACTTGTTATTACAGAATTTGGATTGCATTATATCCTATAGGCATGGCATCTACTTGTGAAGCTGATTTTAAGACTTGTAAACATGATTTCTGTTATGGCGTCAATTGAGACCTGTAGGCATGACAAGATACAAAAGTCCTATAGGCATGATTTCTACTAATAAAGTCAAATATATCAAATTGTAAAGTCATATAGGCATGGTTTCTACTTATAAAGGCAAACACATCAAATTGTAAAGTCCTATAGGCATGGTTTCTACCCTTATTACCCCACAAACATGTAGCTACCCACCCTTTTCACTAATTACCCCAATATTCGTTTACAAGTTATTACAGACCATATGAATGAATTACATAAGTAAATAAGAAAATAAGAAGTTGTTCTATAGGGAGCCTATGGATAGGCCCAGATTTCCAAAGCCTCCAATAGCCTCAAGTGCCTCAATTCCATAGACAATGTCATAGTCTAGGTGCATCAAAGTTCCCTAAGGATCTCAAGGATCCCGGGCAGTGCTTACACCTAGACTTGGTAACCAAAATTGAATAAGTGCAGTATGGAAGGGCCAGCCTCAGTATGCCAGAGTTTAGAGGGTTCTCAAGAGGATCCCAAGGCAGTACACATACTGGACGGGGTCAGAACTTATTGACTTAGGAGTAAAGTGAAAGTGCTTGACACAAGTTGAAAGGTTTTAGTTGGAAAACAATATTAAAGGGAAGTTTGTTTGAAATAATTTAGTAAAACAATAGAGATAGTTTGAAAAGATAGTGGAGTAGTAAACAACAGTCCAAACACAACACCCTTAAGATAGGTTCATACACAGCCAGGGGTCACAGAACCAAAACAAGTTCAGTAGTCACAAACAGGGGTCAAGGGATTTGGGGATACATAGAACACAAGATTGTAAACACATAAGAAGCAAAGGTATAAGGAATCAGTACAAGCATGGTCAGACACAACTGATCAGACATAGTTACAAAACTAGCAATTCTTAAGGGGGTTTAGTATAGGATCCACATGATTCAATTCCAGAACCATAAAAGTTAGAAGTGCAGACTACTTAGAGGGGGGTAACATGCTCATACTTATTCTAAGGAAGGGGAGTTCATAACATGCTAATCATGTAAGCATATTAACTGCAGGTTTCATAGCAAAACCATAGATAAAAGCAAACTAGAAGCAGGATGAATTGAAGCAATAAAAAACCATATTGTTGTTGGAACTTTAATTGAAACTAGAACATGCCAGTAGAGAAGAGAGTAAACAAAAGTGAAGGAGTAGGAGAACACAATAGTTAGCCTTGGCTTGCAGCCGGCTAACTCAGAATAGTAGCAAGTAGCACAAAAGAGAGAGAGCGGAAAGTTTAAGTGTGACAGAGAGAGCTTCTAAACCAAAGTGTTCGTGTGTTTGTGCTAATATGAGAGTGTCTATATACAGTTTGAAAGCAGGTAGCAAATAAGGTAAAAATCAAAGTTCATCAGTAATTATGGGAACTCAGAATCAATTAGTCACGAAATCAAGGTAAGTACTCCCTTTAATTGAGGAGTTGACTTCAAACGATAATAAACATGTGGCAAATAAGGAAGGAAATCGTATAAGGCTGAGCATAACAAATAAGGAAATATTTTCTCCATAGTACAAGTACACAACATGTAATAGAGGCTAGGTTCAGCATATTTCAATCAAGGAAAAGATTTAAGAAATTAATTAATAGCATAATTGACCGTAGAATAAGGTCAGAAAATATTTTAAAAGGTTAAAAATCAGTAGAGATATCATGAGAAATAAGTGAAAGATCAATCACAAAGACTCAAGGATTCAAAAGTAGAAAATAGCACTGATTTAGCACAACTTAATAAGGACAAGCACATAGTAAGCAAAAACCAGAACACTAAGAGGCCGAGTAGGACAAAAATCATATATAAATTAGGGGTTCATGTAGAGCACAGTCTGAATTAGTAAAATAAGCATGATACAGGTAAGAGAAGTGAAGAATCAGAAAATTTAGTGAACGAAATAGGGTAAAATGACACAATAGGCAGGGATAACTATAATTAGGAACCTTAACAACCAATCATAGGGTAAAATCACAGAATCACTGAAATATATAGATTAACTGAACACGTTATCAAAACAAAACTCAGAAACCTAAGATTAGAACTAAGAAATTAGGGTTTTTAACATAGGCAGGTTTAAGAGGTAGTAAAATCATAGAATCAGTCGAAATATGCAAGCGATATAAGCATAACATAAAGAATCGGTTTAAACAAGGTTTTAGAAGAAGTTCCGAAAACCTTAATTTTAGAAGAAGGCGAAAACACTTTGAATTCGATGACTCTTGTAAAGAGTTACAAGGATAGTGTAAACATCAAAGTAAAACAATCAAATCATTTCAAAATCGTACAGATCTAGGAGATGTAAGCAAAAATTAGGGTTTCAAAAGAAACCAAAGAAGAGATGAAAGAACCTGTCTAAAATCTCAAGGATCGTAACAAGTACAACATGATTTTGCTTGAAATCATACTGAAATAGTTAAGAACAGACCAGATGGCAAACCCTAGATGCAAGTGAGTGTGGCCCACGGCCCTTGAAGGCCTCAAAGAAGGCAACTATGGCAATAGAGTAGCCAATGGAGGCTTAGGAGTTGAAGGGAGATTACCAGAGAAGACCGGAGAAGGTAGTCGGTTATTGAAGGAGTTAGGGTTAGGTTGAGGGGTTGAGAGAGGAGAGGAGATGAGAGAATATAGATGCGGCGGATTTGGGAAATGAGATAGGGTTACGGGGTCGTTGGAATTAAAAATGGTAAGAACGGATGAGGGTCGTTAATCTTTTAGATCAACGGCCAGGATTTGACTGGTCTTGGATTGGGTAGGTGGGTTCAGGGTTTGGTTCGGGTGTTGTTAATCTGAAATTGGGCTGGGGTTGGGTTTAAATTGGGCTACAATTGAAATGTAAATCTGGCTTTATTTTAAATAGACAATTTACACTATTTAATTTATAATAAATGATAAACAATTTCTAAAAAAAATAATTTCAGGTACTAAAATGCTTTAAAATAGATATTTAACATTTTAAAAATATAGAAGATCAATTTCACGCATATAAATGTAATTATACATTAATGGGGCTAATATTGCAATTATATATAATTTTGCTTTAAAAATATGAAATGCAATTATAAAAAATGCATAAAAATATGTTAACCATATTTTTGGTATAAATATAAAAATTAAATGACTAAATTACCACAACAATAATTTGAGGGATAATTATTGGGGAATTATGAATAAAAGGGATGGAAATAAATCAATTTGAATCCTTAAAATTATGGAAAAAATTATAAAAACCTTGTGCATGCTTATATATGCAAGTATATTCTATTTGGAAGGTATTTATGCATATAAAAAATATAGGAAAAATTGGGTATCAACAGGGATCGGCTGAGGTAGAACCTGCCCATCGTTTTTACATTCTTTAGCCCATTTCACATAGACTTTTGTAGCTTGGAAACCGACACCAAAGAATTTCTTACTGGCAGTCAAGGTGATGGGCTCTGTAATGCCTTGCAAAGATGCCCCGAGCCCTTTCTCGGGCTGGTAGCCATGCCTGATCATCTCACTAGCAACCATGATTGATGCGTTGGACAAAAAGGATTTAGGACACGGGGTTCCTTCCTCACATTGGTCCGCAACCACAATCTCAAAAGCTTGATAGATTATGTGCTCACTAGGGAAGGAGACTTCTGGAGTTGGTCAATTACTTCGTAGTCTACAGTTTTCATTTTTCGCAGGAATTCTTCTGCCTCTTCGGCACTTACTGGATTTTTAAGCGGAAAACGCTTCTGCTTGGTGTTGCTCACTTCTTCCAGATTGAGGTACTTCCTAGATGGGTTAGTTTCATTTACTTCCCCCATGATTTATTTCCCCTTGTACGTTACAATTGCTTTGTTGTAGTTCCAGGGGGCTGCAGTGGGGTCTTTTATGGGCTTTTGTGGTGCGCGGCTAATCATCATGGGCTCGTTCAGCCTGGGTGGAATTACTGGTCCCCACGCCATATAAGTCCTTTTAGGTACATACATCTTAGGTCCTTTGTTCAGCTCAAACCTTTTAGGAGGACTCAACGCCAATTGTTCTTTCCTGTGAGCACGGGGAACATAAAGAATGGCGTCTTTAGGGGGTACTGCCCCTGTATTGGTTTCCACTATCTTTTCTACACTTTGAGGAGCAGAGTTACTCTTCTTCTCCCCCTTGTCTTGCTTTGCAGCCACCCTTGGCTTCTTTTCAACACCGGCGATGGCAATGATGCTTTTAGAGCTGGGTCAAACTCTTTATCTTCACAAATCATCCCAATAACTGGCCCGTTGTTGTGAGTCGGCAATGGGTTATTGGTCACATTGGTGATCTCTTCATCTTTCAGCACTACCCTTTTTTTCTCTATTAGGTTTTCGACTACCCTTTTAAGAGTCCAATAGTCTTCAGTGTCATGCCCTTCCACTCCTAAATGATAAGCACATCGAGCACCGTGTCAGTAGGAGGGCAAATCTAGGTTCTACCTATTTTGGGGTATGGGTTGCAACAAACCCATTTGGACAAGCTTAGGGAAAAGGCTAGAGTATGATTCACCAATAGGCATGAAGTTGGTTCTTCTGGGTGGCTCCCGGGAGCAGGCATTGTATGGAAAATTATTTTCTAGGGGACGGGGATTATATGGAGCTTGGTGAGGAAGGTTATTTCTAGGAAGTGGAGCTTGGGTTTAGTTAAACTATTATTGTGGCTGAGCGTATGTCTAGGCATTCATCACCGCATAAGGATGAGGAGCCATGGCATAAGCCACATCCTAGTGAGGACAATAATGTTATGGGGTGTTTGGCGGGAAGTAACCTCTGAGTTGACGGGGGTTTCTTAGACTTGAAGCCACCATCAACACTTCTCTTTTTTCTATTTGCTACACCTCCTGACCCGCTCTGGATTGCTTGGAACGTAGCTCTTATACCAGACTGGCTCAATATGCAGCCAGTCTTTAAACCATTTTCGACCATCTCCCCAATTTTGATAGCCTCGGCAAATGGCTTTCCCATTGTAGACATCATATTTTGGAAATAGTCAGAATCTTGGGCTTTTAGAAAAACACTGACCATCTCGGTCTCATCCATCGGGGGCTTCACCCAGGCCGCTTGGTTGCACCACTTAACAGCATATTCTCGGAAACTCTCTGAAGACTTCTTTTTGAGATTAAACAGGGAATTTCTGTCTGGAGCTATGTCTATGTTGTACTGTAATTGCCTGATGAAATCTCGAGCCAAATCATCCCATATGTGCCAGCGATATATGTCTTGATCCATGTACCACTCGGATGCAATGCCAACTAGACTCTTTCCGACATAAGCCATTAGGAGCTCTTCTTTCCGCCTGCCCCTCTCAGTTGATTGCAATACCTCTTGAGGTGGGCTATGGGGTCCTCGTGCCCGTCATACTTTTCGAACTTGGGGGTCTTGAAACCGATGGGCAAATGAACATGTGGGAACATACAAAAATCAGTGTAGGATACGCTCTTTTGGCCACTTAAACCTTGTATATTCTTAAGGCGTTGTTCCATGCTTCTCATTTTTCGAGTGATTTCCTCTTGCTCGGGATTCTTTGTAGCTCTCTCTTGCCCCACGGTAAACTCATATCGGGGTTGTTTAGGGTAAGAATTGGTGGTAAAATTGTCAGTGTCTGGTGGAAAAGATGGCACTTGGAAAGTAAAGGAAGAGGGATCGAGACTTGTCCTGGGCAAGGTCGATTGTGCCGTAGCCGAAGTTGGTGGTGTAGTGAATATGTTAGAAGCCACTCCCAAAATCAATGCCTGGGGGCGAACCTCATAAGGTGTTCTGGCGAAGTAGGCTGACATGGTGGGGTATCCAAGTGGGGTGTTCGGGTAACTTATTAGGATGTTGGAAGTTCCACTTGCTCTGGGAAGTAGCTCGGGGAAACCAGGTATTGCACTAGGCAGCTCTCTACCGTTGGACCAAGTGTCCCACATTTCCAACATGTGGAGGCATAGTTTCCTATTCTCTCCAGCAGCCGCTGACTCTGATGTTGGGATAACCGATATCGGGCTATCCTCTGGGATGGGAATTATTGGTAGATGACTTTCTGATGACATTTAGACACTTCCCTTGGATCTTGTAAAGTAAGGGTACAAAGCTAGTTTACCACAAAACCAACCACCTTAAAACAAAACCTGGACACAATAGTAGACACAACAAACTAGTTAGTTCGATGCAATTAACACATAGGGAATCACAGTTGGGGGTGTGATGCACATATACAATTAAATGTGATCCTACATGTTTTGCAACAATTGCGTGTCTCATCCCGGCTTTTGTTTATTTCCCCGATCTTTCTCTTGCTCTCTTTTGCACTCTCTCACTATTTTCTCTCTTGTTTTTGTTCTCTTTTTCTTGTTTTCTCTCTTTTCTCTTTTTCCTTTGGTTTTCTCGTTTCGTCATTTTCTCATTTATTTTAATTATTTAAAACCATGACCGGATCCAATGGGGATTGGCTACGTATCACGACGCCGCGTGAATCAGATCGTCATGTAGTTCAAAGGATAAATGCGAAATAAATAATTTTTGGTTTTTTTTTAAAAATTTTCATTAAAACAGAAACTTCTATTACAAAGACTCGATCATACATACTTAAAACTTGAAAAACTAAAACAGACTCAAAACAAACTCTAGGAATGAAAAAACAAACTCGAAAAAAGAAAGGAAAACAATCAGGAGTACATAAGTGCCTCCAATCCTGCCCTAGGGACACCAGCTAGTCTTGCCGCGGGCCTACGCGCCATGTCATCCTGGAGGCGATAGAGATCATCCATTATCTGACGAACAAAGATCATTATTGTGGCGAAGAACATGGACCTGGTCATGTCCTCGCACTCGTTGCACTTCATCACAATGTAGTCGACGATTCTTCTAACCTTTTCCCTGATGATGCCCTTTTCTTGCAACAACTGCCCAATCTGCTGAGATCTGGCCTCCAAAACCTGGGTGGTCGTATGATTCTTCTCTTGCAAATGTTGTAGGTCTTCCTCTAGCTGTGCATTCAAAGCGTAACAATGTTCACTCTCGGCTTTGAAGCTCTTGGCTTGTTTAGTCATTTCACCCTCAAGGCTATTATGCTCCTTTTTCCAGCCAATGACCCCTCTGTCATATTTTTCCTTCAACTGTCGAACAAAAGTTGCCCGTTCTCTTGCATTTCTGGCCAACTTTGTTCGGGTTTTTACTAGCTCAGCCTCAGTCTTTTGCAAATCATCCTCATAGTCACGTACTTTTTGCTTAAGGCTGTAGATGAGCTTTTCATCTTTTCTGCTTCTGCCTGGGTTCTCAACTGCTATTTTCATCTTTCAAACTTGGCCTCGGAGAGCTTCATTTTCTTGGGCCAACCTTCTTCTTTCACCTTCAGCTTCTTGTGCCTGTAGATCATTATTGAATACGACATTTCTGAATTCTTCTTGCAAAGCGTGAATGGTTGTTTGAAATTTTTTCTCCTTCTCTTTCCAAGCCAAACTTTCCCGGACTTTGTCATCAAAATCTTGAACAAGAGTTCTTTTGGCCGGCCTTTCAGCCTCGATCTTGGGATCTGGCTCATCATTTGCACAAAACCTCTCTCAAACCACGCAACATAATTTGGATCCACTTCTCCTCTACCAAGATCTGGTACCTGGGTGTCACTTTTCAGATATCAGTAACCATTCCTATCCTGTTGGACTAAAGCCTCAGGTAGTGTTGCTTCTGGGTGTAGCTCAATGACTTGGGTACTAAAATCTACATCTTCGGGTACCACTTGATATCTTCCCAGTTTCCTTAGAACTCTTTACGGTGCATATGGTTGGATACTCCTTTGACCAATCATCATCAAGTAGCCTTTTGAAGCCATTATGTATATGACTTCCGATACCAAAAGTCATCCTATGGTCCATTCAATTTGACTTGCTTTCAGAATTCTTAAGTGGGAGACCCAGGCCTCAAACCCTTCTGGAGATTTGTAGTCTTCCATCCTTTCCTTATAATTCTTGATGAAGTTGTTCCCGTCCGAACCATAACTCATGAACTTGGGGTGACGGCGGAGATGTTCGATTAACCACATTTGAAGAAGAATATATTGCAACCCTCAAAGAATTGAGCCCCGAATTTACACAAGGTTAATGCTCGATAAATGTCTGCCAGCACTAATAGAACAAGTGTGTGATCTTTCTTAGTAGTGAGGATTTGTGCGATTCTGGCCATACGAGTATCTATTGTCCCTTCTGCATTTGGAAACACCATGATTCCCAAAAATGCCACGAAGAAAGCGAACTGACGATGAATCTGCCAGGTGATCTTATGTTATTTGTTGTTTAATCCCTTTTCATGCGTTTCAAACCCAACTAAGTACCCAAACCTGAAGTACAAAGAACAACATCCTTTGTTTACATGGGCATTCTTCATTTGCTTACTTATATTCAGAAGATCAAAGAACTTGTGTACAGAGGGAGCCCTCAGGAATATAAGTTGTTGTTTCCTCAAGTCTTGGCCAAAGTCAATGTATCCGGCCATTTCTTCCAGAGTAGGGTTGAGCTCAAAATCCAAAAAATAGAACACGTTATGGACAGGATCCCAAAAGGTTACCAAAGCTTTGATTATATCCTCTCGAGGTTCGATGTTCATGATGTCTATAAGGGCACCCAACTGCTTTTTTACCCAATCCTAACCATCTTTATCTAAATCATTCCACCACATGTGAAGATGCAGCTGAGCCTGTTCTATGACCAACTATGACGGGTTCTGGACAGTATTCACTTGTACATGTGGATGGTTAAGATTAGGGTTGACTCTTGTGGACTCTTTTGCAAAACAAGTTTTCGATTCCTAAAAGCAAAAGTGGTTGTTTTTGCAAACATGGCCCCTTCACAATTCCAAAAAAAAAATTGAGGCCGGGGGAAAATATTTTATGGAAAAAGATACCTTACTGACAGACTTTCCTGTTCTTCACGAAAATAGCCTTTTGACAATTAAAAGATAATCTAAGGTTATCCCTGCAAGAACGACTTAAAACATAATCGAAGCTGGGTCGGCTTAATCTTTTTACCAAATCCCTAAACTACACTTTATTTGAATTTTTTTTTGCAAAAAGTGAGGTCGAACCTTATGTGGGTTGCCTACGTATCCCACATCTAGTGAGAATCAGACCTTTATAGTTCGGTCAATTTTGGCATAATTGGAAAAAACATGATCTTTGACTCACTCTTTTTGAAATACATTTTCCTTTCCTCTTTTTATTTTCAAAAAATTTTGGTAGAGTTTCGAGGCATTTTCAAATACCGAGATTTTCAAAACGGTCTCTCTATCCTACTTCACTCTTGGTTTTTCTCTTCATTTCCTTTTCCTAACCGGCCAACATGCAAGCCGAAACAAATAAATATTCACATAGCACGTAGGATGCATCAAGATGTCTTTATTTTAGGTACACCTGTCTTAGACGGACCCAACCCCTGTGTTGAGTCCCCAAGGTCAAATGCACGTGATGCAAATAAACGTTCCTACTAGGGATCCGGCATGGGGTTATATTATTCTAGGTTTAAAACCTAGGGTTGTGTTTTAGACCTGGCTTACCCGAGCGAAAAAACTCGAGTCGAGGAGGGGGCAAGGTACTGGGAGCACGAAAGTCTGTCTGGCCTTGTTGCTTGCCCAGCCCCGTTCTATTTGTTATAACTTCTCACAGAAAATGTGGGCCATGCGAACGTGTGCACCATTTTTTAGAAGACTCGGGTAGAAGAGGGTTTCATAACAATTTATATACAATTCAAACAATATCAAAGCGGTAAAAATCGGCATTTAGCATATTAGGTACACAAAATACAGTAATATCAACAATAAATAAACCAAGTAAAAATCACATTAACAAGCTCGAATTCTTGAACCCTGAATTAGAGATTTCGGGTTCTTCTCCCCAGCAGAGTTGCTAGAGCTGTCACACCTCCTTTTTACTCGCCCGAGGGTATATTGGAGTTTTCCCAATTAAAGTGACATTATTCGAAATGGGATTAAATAATTTATCAGAGTCGCCACTTGGAATAGTTTATTTGGTGTCCCAAACCACAGGTTTATTTTAAATCCCAAATCGAGGAAGTTTTTGACTTTATTTAAAAGTCTGCAAACCAGAAATTCTAAGTAAGGAATTTTGTTAACCTGGGAGAAGGTGTTAGGCATTCCCGGGTTTCGTGGTTCTAGCACGGTTGCTTAGTGATTTATGCTTGGCTTAAATTGTTTAACTACTCATTTTAGAACCTATATGCATTTATCTTTTACCGCTTTTAATCACTTGATTTATTCGTAATTAAAGAATTGAGTTACACGTACGTATACTCTTTTCTTTTGGTGTGTCAAAAATTATGTCACGTGAACGTGTCAACAATTAATAACGCTTTGTTTATTTTATTAAGAAAAGTTTGGTTGAAGTTGCGCGAACGCATCCCTCGAGTTACTTTTTTAGAATTAAACTCGCAATTATGTTACACGAACGTATACATAATCATAATAATAGTCTAAGTCGAGCCTAAAGCAAACTACGAATGTCATTTTTAGTACCTAAGTTATAATACTTAATGTGAGCACGTGATTTTTGTTTTACGCGACAATCACTCCAAAAGAAACAAAAATAATAACAAATGGTCTTGCTGTACAATTTTTGGATTTTTACGTGGCATTTTGTTAGTTATTTGTGATTTCATCTATTTTTATTTTTTATCAAACAAAATACAAAAAAAATGTGTGTCGTGTGTATTTGAACCGTGATTGATTTTAAAAGGAAAATTGTAAAATATATGTGTCTTTTATTCTATTTTGTGTTGTCATTTAATGATTTTATTTTTAATTAAATGTCAATGTGAGTGATAACTGTTGTTTTGAGTATTTATTAATATTGGTACGATTTTATTTTTTTAATTATTAGGAATTTTTATTTAATTATAAGAAGGAAAACATTAGATTTGGGCCAAGATTTTAAATAAAATCAGGCCCAAACCAATGCAAATGACCCAGTCCAACCAGGCCTTCTGCAAGACGCCCCAAACGACGCCGTATAGGCATCATCTCTTTGAGCCGTTGATTGGTTCAAAGGAACGGCCAAGATCAGGCCAATCCTTTACCCAAACGACGTCGTATAAGGCCGTCTAATCTCAGCCGTTCAAACTAGGCTAGTCTAACAGCCCTCGTCCCATCTCCTTTACCCGTTATCAGACCCGACCCAATGAAACCCGGTCTGATCCACCCCAGTATGAAAGCAAACGACACTGTTTCTTTTAATGGAAAGATCACAGCCATTGATCAATGGAAATCCAACGGCCAAGACACAACCATCCACCCCGTATAAAAGGCCTCATATCACACCCTGCCCCCTATCCAAACCCCCCTGCCTTAGTCGTCCCTTCCACAGACCCAAAACCCACAGAACCCTAGCCGCCCCCTTTTCCTTCAGCATTAATCTCGGCGGCATGGACGCCAGTGACCCCCATCTTAACACCATAGATGCACCTCACCATCCTAAACCCAAATCCACCAACCACTTAGCTCGAATCCCCTCCCACCTTCTCGAATCTTCATTTGAAGATTCGAGTCGGACCTCGACTTACACCGATTTACCCCAGCTTCACACCAGACAGTCCCCGGACCTCCGTCGTGACCAAACCATGCTTGGTTTAGTCCGAATCTAACCGTGGAAACCCAAATCCCAAATCTTCCATCTAGGAACCCTAGAAGCCCCGGGCCTGGCCTGTGTCCGTTTGAGCCAAGTGATTAGGGTCTAATGGACCTTAATCAAAGTGTTCTTAGTTGAGAACACTTCGATTAAAGTCCGTTCAACCCCAAGAAGGGTCTATTCAAACACGAGCTAAGGTTTTCTGATTTTTAAGGCTTTAGGTAATTTTTATTTTTCTTTATCGGTTTATTTTGTCTGCTACAATTGATTGTCTGATCGTATGTTTTGTTTAATTTATGTTATTGAATTTTTGTCAAATGTTGTTATCCACCTTACCCGGACCTCTGTATTTGGCCAAGTTCTTTCCATTTACTGATCATGTGTATGTGTGTAAGCTTTACAATCAATTGAATTTAAATTCGATTGATTAATCAATTCTCAAGTACAATTTTTTGCTTAGTCAGTGCAATTTGAATCGCATGTTTGATACTGTTAGATTTCTGATCATGGTCTTTGATTGTATATGTTATAATTAGTATAGTCGATTCGATACGTGTCTTCGAATAGTTTCAGCTGTTTGAATGATAACAATTTGATCTGTTCTTGCTGAACATTGTTTGAATCAAAATTGAGGATCGAGTATAGCTACTTATAGTTGTTAATTTGAATTAGAAACCGAATGATTTGGTTTGTAGTTGCAGTCTGAATTGGTGGCATGTGCACTTGTGCACAACATGTGCATAAAGGCCCTTTTTAGAGTTAAAATAACTTGACAGCATATGCTGTCAAGTTATATTCTTGCTGCCCATGTCTGCTTTTAGTTTAATAAGCTAATTAAACGGGCTGTCAGGAATCTCATGGGAGGTTTTTCATATTTTAAAATGTTGAGTGGAAAAACAGCAAGAAAGGAGGGGGTTCTGATGTGTTTAACAGACTAAAAGGGGTTGATGTTAGGCTATAAAGGGAGGATAACTTCCATTAGTTCAAGGGGGGAAAAACTCAGACAGATTTTGAGACTGAAAATTAGATTGGATTTTGAGGGGTTTAAGAAAGCATAGATACAGAGAGAAATACCACAGAATAGGCATATACAGACACATACACAAGAGAAAAAAAAACATACAGAAAAACCAGAAACTGTTTCTTCCTACTTTTGTTTGGGTTTCATTTGTTCAACCTGTTCAATCAATTCTGATTTCTTCCAAGTCTCAACTAAGTTTATTGGTTGGTTTGCATTAGTTGTTCTCTTGGACTTGGTCTGTCTTGGAGTATTGTTTCTACTGCACTATTTGCTGCTGTTATTTTGTTACTGTTTGTTCCATCGGCTATAGTTGCATCTTGCACTGGGATTTGTCCTGTTGTTATCTGCTGTTACTGCTGCTGCTTCTGTTGCCATTATCACTCTACTGACTTCTCTTCTTCTTCAATTGTAAGCATTTCCAGGTACACACTTCTGAAACCATGTTTGCTGAAAGCTTGAAGTTTGAAGTAGAAATACAGAAATGAATGTTGTTTGCTTTACAATACTTGTATTAAAAAACATAGCAATAAGTTGAATGTTAGTTAGCTTGTATTTGTTTAAGTTCATTTTATCTACAATTACTTTGTATGAATTAATATACATCCTAACCGAGGTGGATTACTAGACAGTATTATTGTTAGATCAGATGTGTCGGGAGATGATATATTTGTTAGATCAGTTTATAGCTCATTAAAATATACCTTTGTGCAATATGTACTTGATAGAAGTTTAGTCTATTTAACACTACATGGTTATAGTTGTTAAGATGTCTGTATGATGATGAGTGCGTGTGTGTTTAGTATATCGGCAGTCAAATCTCAGTTTCTATTTTTGTTTCCCTAACATGTAAGGCAGGATGCTTTTAATTCAACAGAAAGACTCATCATAATTCTGAATCGTTTAAACTAACTCTATCAAATTGGGTCGCGTTAGGCAGTTTATAGGATCACGTCTGAATCTCATTGGTATTAGTTATATAGTAGTCAATGCTATTAATCTGTTCAAAAGGTCATTTTGCATAAAATAAGACAGACGCCTAAGGTGAGTTCAGCATGATATTTGTCTTGTACGCAATTTCTTTTGTCAAATTGAAATCATGTTCAATAAAGCACAAAATTTTTCCACCTCGCAATAATCAATCAGATAATTAGCTAAGCCTGAAATTCAATTAGCATACATTTTCTTTCTTCTATTTTTTTAGAGACAAACATAATAGAAATGTAGTCACTTAAGGATATCCTTTCTAAAATAATGAGACGAGCCTCGTAAAAATAAAAATGCAAATTGCGGGGCCCTCAATAATTAACCATAATAAATACTTAGAATTTGGGATGGACTGTTTAGTGAATTTTGCTGCCTTCCCCAAAGATAATAACGCGTTAAACCCTTTAGGCGCGACTCAATTAAATTACATTCTTAAATTCAGGTGCGCATTTATGTGACCCAAAATTCAAATCTCAACGGAGTCGAAATGTGTTAACAACTACGGGTGCATTGATGGTGACGTGGTTCGAGATGCATTTTCACGACGTTGCAATTCTATAAAAATAAATGATAATAATAAAAGCGGTTTAAATTTAATAAAAGAACATAAGTCACAACATGTATTTAAATAAGATATTTAGCCATTTTAACAATTTAAGCGACTGTGCTAGAACCATGGGATTCGAGGGTGCCTAATACCTTCCCTCGGGTCAACAGAATTCCTTACTTAGAATTTCTGGTTCGCAGACTTCATTTGGAAAAGTCAAAAATTTCCTCGATTTAGGATTCAAGATAAACCGGTGACTTGGGACACCAAAAGCCAAACCTTTCCCAAGTGGCGACTCCCCTCGCGCATTTCGAATATTATCACTTAAATTGGAAAAACTCCCCTCGCGCATTTTTACACTTCGGGGCGGGGCGCACAAAAAGGAGGTGTGACAGCTCTGGCGACTCCGATGGGGAAAAGCTCACCCAGAACCACTGGTTCAGGGTTCAAGAATTAGAGCTTAGAATAATTGTTATATTTGGCTGTATTATCTGATATTTATTACATGTTTTGATATAACGTGTTGAATGTTGTCTTTTACCGCTTTGATATTATCTGAACTGTATATAAACTATGCCGAAACCCTTCTCTTCTTACCTCTGGGAGAAGCTCGCTGGTCGAGACTCCCTATTTTGTCAGTGTCAATACCTGAAATAAGAAAGAGGCCGGACAAGTTACAAAGCCGGACGATCTCGCGGGTCCCCGGTACGTAGCCCCCTCCTCGACTCGAGTTGTCCGCTCGGGTACACAGTCTAGAACATATACCCAGGTTATAAACCTAGTATAACGAAACTTCATGTCGGATCCCTAGTAGGAACGTTTATTTGCATCATGTTGCATTTGACATAGGGGACTCAACACAGGGGTTAGGTCCGTCTAAGACAGGCAACCTGAAATGAAAAGACCATCCTGCTGCATCCCGTTTTGTTTTGCGCATTTATTTGCTTCGGATCTGCGTGTTGACCGGTTCCTAAAAAAAAGGAAAACTTTAAAAAAAAAAAGGAAAAATAGCAGTGCAGGGAGATAAGTATTATTTTGAAAAAATAAAACCAATGTCCAATTAATGTCAAAACCTCACCGGTATTTTCTAAGAAAAAATAAAATTTGTCTTTTAGTTTGATTTATTAAAAATCCAAAAAATGCTATTTAGTAGTCCTTAAGAATATTTTCTTTATCTCTTTTTGAAAGAAAAACAAAAAATAATAATAATATATAAAAATAAAAAAAACATATTCTTGCTTTCTTTTTTTTTTTAAAAAAAAAATTGTATTCCAAAAAAAAAGAGGGTTTAATTGATTTGATCTATTCACGATGTACCGAACTACGCCGATTTGATT
This sequence comes from Nicotiana tabacum, assembly GCF_000715075.1. NCBI lineage: Eukaryota > Viridiplantae > Streptophyta > Magnoliopsida > Solanales > Solanaceae > Nicotiana > Nicotiana tabacum. The sequence goes on along the minus strand of NC_134086.1, from coordinate 75,768,828 downwards.
CTCACCGGATGTGAGATACGTAGGCAACCCCCATCGTGTTCAACCCATTTTTTTTCCTAATATAGCCAAAACCAACAAAACAAAAAATGAGTCAAAATAAGTCAGGTGGTGTTGTTTTATCATAAATAGCCGAATGTTCCCAAAAGGGACGCCGGAAGGCTGACTTTGCATAAACAGCCACCTTTTGGGTCGTGTTTTGTCCAATTGACCCACACAGCCTTAAAATCTTCATCCCCGAAGTGTTGAAAGGCCGTGTTCGAAAACTTGATCCTTCTTGTAAAATATTTTTGAGTCAAGTTATTTTTGTTAAAATCACCCTAATAAATGTGCAGGATGAGCACGATGCAAAATGAACACTTTTCGATAATGACTAAAATCCCTGTCAAGTTGCGGCCATGGTGGAATGATCTAGGTGCTGAAGGACAAGATGAAGTCAAGAAATGTCTGAAAGGTCTCGTGGGTTTGTTGGAAATCCAGCCTCGGGGAGATATCATAAGAGCTTTGGTTACCTACTGGGACCCGGCACACAATGTTTTCCATTTCTCCGATTTTGAACTCACCCCGACTCTGGAAGAAATGGCTGGGTACATCGGGAACGCTGAACTACCATTAAGGCAAAAATACCTGGTCGCTCCAAGAGTTGTCACGGTACATCGATTCTTGGACTCGTTAAAAATACCCAGGACAGTCCGCAATCCAGATTTGGCCGCCGGTTTTTGTAATCCATGCTTTATATACGACAGGTATGGTCATGTAGGAGGATTCAACAATCCGATTAACAAACTATGCAGCAAAGATAGTCGTTAGAAGTGGGATAAACACAGACGGGTGGCTTTCATGATAACATTTTTGGGCCTTTTAGTATTTCCAAGGAAAGATGGGAATATTGATCTGAAAATATCCGGGGTAGTCAGTACTTTGCTCACTCAAAACAATAGCACTCTCGCGCCTATGGTGGTATCTGATATTTTTCGAGCTCTCACAGCTTGCAAAGCCGGGGGGAATTTCTTCGAAGGTTGTAACTTGCTGCTACAAATGTGGATGACTGAACATCTCTTCCATCGTTCCGAGCTCTTGAGCCATGGTTCTTCAGAGAAAACTTGCATAGAAGAATTTTACACGAGAACCAAAGAGATCAGTCTGCCCAAAGGAGTTATGGCATGGACCTCACTCTTTCAAGCTCTTACTGCCAGCCAAATACAGTGGACACTGGGATGGCTGCCTGTTGATGAAGTCATATATATGCCAGCAACTAAAACTCATTTCCTACTGATGGGACTTAAGAGCATTCAACCTTACGCACCCTGCCGAGTCTTGAGACAGTTCGGAAGATACCAGATGATACCGTATGAGGAGGATCTTAGCGCTCAAACGATTGAGATAAGTCCTGACGGACAATTTCCGGAAGCAAAAATCCGCCAGATCTGGAATGAATGTCAATATTAGAAAGCAGATACTTGTGTGCGAGATCAGACCAAAAGTGAGACAGCACCAGGCTACCTGGCATGGTACATAAGAGAACTCAAACATGAAAGGCCGGCTAAAAGACCCCACATCCTGAGTTTCGCCGAGTCGTCGCAAAAGCAGTGGTATTGGTTGGCAAAAGAAAGAGGCTATTGTACCGAAATCAGCAGGTTGAAGCAACAAGTGGAAAGCCTGAAATATGAGCACAACGTGCAAGTTGCTACCGATATGGGAGAACAGAATAGGTTGACTCAGGAAAACGAGATGCTCAGGGTCCAGATCAAACAGATGAGGACGGATGCTGATAAACAGCCAAGGAGTCGATCGGACGAGCAGTTGATAAAAAGGCTAAAAAGTGAAGTCAGGGAATGGCGAGATGGCTTAGAGAAGTCCGAAAACATCATGGCGGAGCTCAGAGCACAGTGGGATACAAGAGCAGATAAGCATCGCCGATACTTCAATCAATTGAAAGGAGACCACGAGAAAATTGTTGCCAAAATAAAGAGAGATGGCTTTACTTGAGATCAAAGCAGTTAATCAGGCCGAGGATTTCCAAATTGAGAGCAGATACTGGTACGACTTGTTAGCCTAGATGAAGTCAGAAGTACGACGACTGAAGAATCAGCATATACAGGATTCTCAGGTATTCAAGATATGTAGCAATCAGATAAAATGCCTACTCATAGAGAAGAAGCAAACCAAAGATAGGATCAAGGTCATTGCCCATGTCATCACCAGACGATGTCTACGATCTGAGAACATGACCAGCTTTACCGTCCTCTCGGCAGTAAAGGGTTATGTCAAGCAGACCATGCATGTGCTGGAGCAACTTGAGAGGGATCTCACACCTAGGACCGCGGCGAGGCTGAATGATGCCCCGCGGGCACCAATTTTCAAAACCATAATGTACTCATAAGTCGAGTCTGTATCTTAGCATCTTCTGCCTGTTTTTCCCATCAGGGTGGTTTTAGTCCATTTGAGTCTAGGTTTATTTTCAAAGTTTGCTCTTTCTTTTGCAAAATGTAGTTTGTAATAGACCGTTTCAACAATAAAAGGTGTGCTTCTTTTACGCTCATTTGTGTTTTTGAACTACGTAATGATCTGATTCACGTGGCATCGTGATACGTAGGCAATCCTCATCGGATCCGGTCGCGGTTTAACCAAAGAGAAAAATTGAAAAAAGGGAAAATAATAAAAGGAAAGCCTAAAAGAATGCCGGAATGACACATGCTTTCGTCGCAAACATGTAGGAATCCATTTAACTGTATAGGTGCATCATGCCCCAACGTGAGATTGCCTATCCGTTATTTGATTCGAATTAACCGTTCGTTTGTCGTTGAGTTCCTTCCAGGTTTTTGGAAAGGTGGTTGGTTTGGTGAAAGTCTGGCCTCGCACTCATATTTCATGAGATCGAAAGGGAGTGTTCAATTACCTATTGTTAAGACCGGAGGCAGTGCTCACACTTACTTCACAAGGTCAAAAGAAAGTGTAGAAATGTCTTCAGAGATTCCGTTGCCAACAATCCCTGTTTCCAAGGAAAGTTCTATCTCGGCCGTCCTTACGCCCGAATCTGCAACTGCGGAGGAAAATAGAATCTTGCGGCTTCGCATGCTGGAAATGCTTGATGACTGGAATAATGGAAAAGAGCCACCAAGCATCGTCCCTGGATTCCCTGAGTTATTCTCCAGGACAAGCGGGATTTCTAATGTCCCCATAAGTTATCCTGCTACCCCATTCGGATACCCAGCCATTTCAGCCTTCTCTGCTGGATCGCCCTCTGAGTCTCATCCTCGAGTGTCAACGACGGATGTAAACACAAATATCTTTACTGCACCACCTTGCCCGATCACGGCACAACCTGCTGCATACAAGCCGACTTTTGACTCGTCCTCGTTTACATTCCAAGCCCCATCTTTCTCAATGGAACCAACTAGGTTCGCCACCAGCACTAATCCTCCACAGCCTCAGTGCGAGCTTGCACCTGGGCAGGATCAGAACCCCAGAATTGCTGAACAAAATGAGATGGCCAAAATAATGAGAAGCCTTGAACAGAGTTTGAAGAACATGCAAGGTTTGAGCGGACAAAAAAGCATCTCTTACGCCGACCTATGCATGTTCCCTCACGTGCACCTACCAGTGGGTTTCAAGACCCCAAAGTTTGAGAAGTATGACGGGCATGGTGACCCCATTGCTCACCTCAAGAAATAATGCAACCAATTAAGGGGAGGCGGCGGAAAAGAGGAATTGCTAATGGCATATTTCGGGGAAAGTCTGGTAGGAATAGCCTAGGAATGGTACATGGACCAGGACATGTCCCGATGGTATGTCTGGGATGATCTCGCTAGAGATTTTGTGAGACAATTCCAGTATAACATCGACATCGCACCTGACCGAAATTCTCTGTCAAACTTGAAGAAGAAACCTTCAGAAAGCTTCATAGAGTATGCTATTAAGTGGCGCGAGCAGGCGTCGAGGGTGAAGCCTCCCATGGATGAGGTGGAAATGGTCACTACTTTTCTCCAAGCTCAAGAGTCTGACTATTTCCAAAACATGATGTCAGCCATGGGAAAGTCGTTCGCAAAAGCAATTAAGATTGGAGAGATGGTGGAGAATGGGCTAAAAACGGGTAGGATTTTGAGTCAAGCAGCCATAAGGGCAACCTCCCAAGCCATCCAAAGCGGGTCTGGAGGAATGGCAAGAGGGAAGAAAAAGGAGGAAACGGCTATGGCAGCATCAGAATCAAGGGAATATCGTAATCCCAGGCCCCGTTTTCCGGAAAGGACCTCGCAACACTACTACCCCCACTCAAACGCGGCATATCCTCCTCAACCCTACATGGTCATGAACACCCAGCCTTATGTCCATCCGCCGCACCAAGCCAACCGAGGCCAAGCTCCACCTCCCAGAAATCAGCCTCCATACCACAACCATTATAACCCACAACCTCCGCAAAATAACTTCCGTCCTCAGGAACCACCTAGAAAGCGGACTTTCACGCCTATCGGTGAGCCATACTCTACTTTGTTCCCGAAGCTAGTCCAGTTGGGTTTCCTGTAGCCAGTCCCTCAGACAAGGCACAACCCGGCATCACCTTCTTACAAAGCCGGTGTCAGATGCGCCTATCATTCAGGGGCCGAGGGGCACGATACAAATGATTGCTGGTGATTGAGAATAGTGGTCGAGAATTTAATAGAGCAAGGGAAAATAGTGCTAAGGGACGAGGAGGTCCCAAATGTGACTAACAATCCATTACCTGCTCACAATAATGGGCCGTTGATCGGAATGATTTGCGAAGACAAAGAATTTGACCCTGCTTTGAAAGCTATAATTGCCATTGTTGACGCAGGGAAAAGGCCTGAAACAGCCCAGAAACCAGAAAAAGGGGAAAAGGCCAATACTGTAAAGTGCGAGCCCGAAGAGAAGGTGGAGAAGAAGGCGGTGCCTATGAAGAATGAAGTTCTTTACATCCCACGAGGTCAAGCAGAGAAGCCGCAGAGCTTCGAGGTCAAACGGGCAAAACCTATGTACGTGCCAAAGGGGACCTATGTGGTCCGGGGGACGATTCAACCACCTCGGCTAAATGAGCTAGTGGTTATCGGACGCGTGCCACAAAAGCCGATGACAAACCTGTCCACAGTACCGTGGAACTATCAGAGGATGTTGGTAACATACAAAGGTAAAGAAGTCACGGGAGAACTTCCGGAAAATACTTTCATTGGAAGGTATTCAAACACCCAAGAGCTGAACAACGCCACACGGAGACGCTTCCCACCAAAGAAGCCTGTAAGCGTTGAAGAAGCGGATTTTTTCATCCAACGAATGAAAATGCCAGACTACGAAGTAGTAGATCAACTGCGCAAGTGCCCTGAGCAAGTGTCCATGCTATCTCTGCTAATGAGGTCAACCGAGCATCAAAAGATCTTACTCAAGACCCTGAACGAAGCATACGTACCAGTTGAAACCTCAGTTGAACAACTGGAACGGATGACGAAGAGGTTCTTTGCCATCAACCAAGTCTCTTTCAGCAAGAACGATTTACCCCCAGAGGGAGCGGCACACAACAAAGCCTTGCATCTAACAGTTAAATGCGAAGGCTACTACGTCAAGCGGGTGATGTTGGATGGGGGTTCAGGTATTGACATTTTTCCGCTCTCCACGCTACAGAGAATGGAAATTGGGACCGGAAGAATCCGCCCCAATAATGTCTGCGTGAGGGCTTTTGACGGCATCAAGAGAGACACCCTTGGGGAAATAGATTTGATTTTGACCATAGGGCCAGTAGAGTTTGAGGTAACTTTCCAAGTGCTTGACATGGATACGTCCTACAATTTCCTCCTTGGCAGACCTTGGATTCATGTGGCAGGAGCTGTGCCTTCCACTCTTCATCAGATGGTGAAGTTTGAGTATGAAGACCGAGAGATCGTAGTCCATGGAGAAGACAAGCATGCTATTTATCGGGACCCATCCATCCCATATCTCGAACCAAGAGAAGGGAGCGAACACACGGTCTATCAAGCTTTCGAGATTGTGTTTGCAGAGCAGCATGAAGAGGGAAAACCTTGTCCCCAACCTTTCTTGTCTAACGCCTCGGTTATGGTGGCTAAAGAGATGATCCGACACGGATTCAAGCGAGGGAAAGGGCTCGGACAGACATTACAGGGAATAACGGAACCCATCACCCTGCCTTCCGCCAAAAAACTTTTTGGGATAGGTTTCCAACCCACCCCGGAAGATGAAGAATGGGCAAAGAAGATGAAGAATGCGGGGTTGAAACTGCCTTGGCCCCTACCGGATTTATATGAAACCTTCGTCAGACCGAGATATATCGAAGAAGAAGACAATGAGGTCTTCACGGCTGAGGAAATTGAGGAGATATGTGGGGCAATGAGAGAAATGCTCTACGAGGCTCACATGGTTCAACCAGGAGAAGGCACCAGCACCGCCGAAATACTATATATGGGGCAAAACGCCAAACTCCTAAACTGGAAGGCCACGCCATTCCCGACTAGGCGGAAGTCCGGGTAGACCTATCCTGCCACCTTTCCTGCATCCCAAGTTATCTCCAGGATATAACTTGGATGTTTTCTTCTTTTAATTGTTGTTTCGAATTCCTGAGTTTGTAAACATTGTTGTCTTCCAAATTTCAAGAAGAAAAATGAAAAAAAAAATCATCGTTGTTTTTCCATTTTTCCTTTGTTCTGATTTTGTTATTTTTTCCTTTATCTTTTTCTTTCAGTTATAATAATGCGGCTTTAAATATGACATGCTTGCGGACTTCACGCCCAGATCACAATGAGCTATTTAACTGTGAAATAATGAACCCAGAACCAGAATATGATGAAGAAGAGGCTTTTAGGTAAATAAACCGAGAGTTGGAACATTTTGAGAACAAACCTAAGCCAAATCTGAATGACACTGAACCGGTTAATTTAGGAACTCCTGAAGAAATCCGGGAGACCAAAATAAGCATTCACACGGACAAGAAAATGCGAGACGCGATAATTCAACTTCTTTTTGAATTTAAAGATGTGTTTGCTTGGTCATACGATGACATGCCGGGACTAGGTGTCGATCTAGTGGTTCATAAATTGCCAATTCACCCTGATTGTCCTCCAATTCCACAAAAGCAACGAAAGTTCAAAACTGAGGTCAGTGACAAGATTAAAGAGGAGATCACCAAACAACTAAAAACGGGAGTGATTCGGGTAGTCCAGTATACAACATGGTTGGAAAATGTGGTTCCAGTACCGAAAAAAGACGGGAAAACTCGGGTATGCGTAGATTACCGAGATTTGAATAGAGCAAGTCCCAAAGATAATTTCCCACTGCCCAACATCCACATCCTCGTTGATAATTGCGCAAAACACGAGATACAGTCTTTCGTAGATTGTTACGCTGGATATCATCAGGTATTGATGGATGAAGAAGACGCCGAGAAAACTGCCTTCACCACGCCTTGGGGCACCTACTGTTATCGGGTCATGCCATTTGGTCTGAAGAATGCTGGGGCTACTTACATGAGGGCCATGACTGCCATTTTTCATGACATAATGCATCAAGAAATAGGTGTACGTGGACGACGTGATAGTCAAGTCCAGGACGCAGGATAATCACATCCAAGACTTGAGAAAGTTCTTTGAGAGACTGAGGAAGTATGACTTGAAGCTGAACCCAGCCAAATGTGCTTTCGGAGTCTCATCGGGCAAGCTTTTGGGCTTCATAGTAAGCAGGAGAGGTATCGAGTTAGGTCCAACAAAGATTAAATCTATCAGAGATTTACCTCCCCCAAGAACATAGAAAGACGTGATGAGTTTGTTGGGCAGGTTAAACTATATTAGTCGATTCATTGTCCAGCTGACAAGCATGTGTGAGCCCATATTCAAGCTTTCGAGGAAAGACGCGGCGATCAAATGGACGGCCGAATGTCAAGAAGCTTTTGACAAAATTAAAGAATATCTTTCAAATCCCCCGGTTTTGGTCCCACCAGAGCCAGAGAGACCACTGTTCTTGTACCTAACGGTCTTGGAAAATTCTTTTGGTTGCGTCCTCGGACAACATGACATAACCGGAAAGAAAGAACAAGCAATCTACTACTTGAGCAAGAAGTTCACCGGCTACGAGGCCAAGTATACTCTGTTGGAAAGAACGTGTTGCGCTTTAACGTGGGTGGCTCAGAAACTGAGACATTATCTCCAAGCTCACACTACTTTCCTCATAAGCAGGCTGGATCCTTTGAAATATGTATTTCAGAAACCGATGCCTACTGGAAGACTGGCCAAGTGGCAAATCTTGCTTACTGAATTCGACAAAATCTATGTCACTCACACGGCAATGAAAGCCCAGGCACTAGCAGATCATTTGGCCGAAAATCCAGTCGATGAAGAATACCATCCATTGAGTACCTACTTTCCGGATGAAGAAATAGACACTATAGAAGTGGTCTTGGAGAACGCTCATGTTTGGAAGATGTTGTTTGATGGAGCCGTAAACGCCAAAGGTGTAGGGATTGGGGCAATTTTGATCTTGCCCTCCGGTCAGCATTATCCAGCCACAGCTAGACTGCGTTTCTTTTGCACAAACAATACAGCTGAGTATGAAGCCTGCATCATGGGCATACATATGGCGATCGATCAGGATGTCGAAAACCTACTGATTATGGGAGATTCTGACCTGATTATCCGGCAAGCCCAAGGTGAATGGGAAACTCGGGATGTCAAGCTTATCCCTTACCGACAGCATGTGGAGGACCTCGGCAAGCGTTTTAAATCAATAGAGTTCAGGTATATCCCGAGGTGTCACAATGAACTAGCGGATGCACTTGCTACTCTGGCTTCAATGCTACCCTACCCGGGCAACGCCCACATCGATCCTTTGGAAATCCAAATCAGGGAAAGACACGGTTACTGCAACGTAATCGAGGCAGGATCAGATACGCAGCCTTGGTACCATGATATCAGGAGGTTCTTGAAGACACAAGAATACCCCGAGCATGATACTGGAGATCAAAAGAGAACCATTAGGCGGCATGCAAGTGGTTTCTTTCTGAGTGGTGAATTGTTGTACAAGAGGACCCCGGACCTCAACCTACTAAGATGTGTCGACGCCGAGGAGCCAAGAATGATCATGCACGAAGTACACGCAGGTGTGTGCGGACCTCACATGAACGGGTATGTCTTAGCGAAGAAAATCCTTCTAGCAGGTTATTACTGGATGACCATGGAAAAGGACTGCTTCGACTTTGTTCGGAAGTGTCATCAGTGTCAGGTGCATGGTGATTTGATTCATGCACCTCCCACGGAATTGCATCCCATGTCTGCACCTTGGCCGTTTGTTGCTTGGGGCATGGACGTCATTGGTCCGATCGAGCCGAAGGCCTCAAATGGACATAGATTTATACTGGTTGCCATTGACTACTTCACAAAATGGGTAGAAGCTGTCACTCTCAAGTCGGTCACCGAAAAAGCTGTAGTGGATTTTGTACATTCGAATCTTATCTATCGCTTCGGTATCCCTGCAACTATCATCACAAATAATGCAGCGAACTTGAATAGTCACTTGATGGGAGATGTGTGCGGGCAGTTCAAAATAACGCATAGGAATTCTACTCCTTATCGGCCCAAGGCCAATGGCGCTGTAGAAGCAGCAAACAAGAACATCAAGAAAATTCTGAGGAAAACGATCCAGAGTTCCCGACAGTGGCATGAGCAGTTACTATTTGCATTGTTGGGGTATCGCACTACGGTACGCACGTCAGTAGGAGCAACTCCTTATCTTTTGGTTTATGGGACCGAGGCTGTGATACCAGCGGAAGTAGAAATCCCTTCGCTTCGAACCATTGTTGAAGCAGAAATCGAGGACAGCGAATGGGTTAAGACTCGATTGGAGCAGTTGACTTTGATTGATGAGAAACGAATGGCCGCGGTTTGTCACGGACAGTTGTACCAACGAAGAATGGCCCGCGCTTACAACAAGAAAGTCCGACCCAGGAATTTCGAAGTAGGTCAACTGGTACTGAGGCGCATTCTGCCACATCACCAGGAAGCAAAAGGGAAATTTGCTCCAAACTGGAAAGGCCCATACATCATCAGGAAGATATTGCCGAGAGGAGCATTGTACCTAGGTGACATTGAAGGAAATGATCCCAAAACAGCAGTGAATACGGACGCAGTCAAAAGATACTATGTCTGAGTGACGCCCCAGCGGTCCTGACACATTTGAAATGCTGAAGGTTTTATTCCCACTATCAACTCTCTCTACAAGCCTTTGAGCCGGTTACAAAAAAAAGGAAAAAACAAACAAAAACAAACAAAAAAAAACAAAACAAAACATTGATCGAGGCCTGAACTACGTTTGACTTGATTCCGAAAGGATACGTAGGTAGCCTCTCTATGAGGTTCAGTCACACCACCAATAAGATCCCATTTACCCTGAAATTGAAACCGGGGCACGTCAAACGATTTAAAAGTCGTAGTATCGTCTACCTCTCTTTACCAAGCACAACCCTTCAGATCAATTACCAAAGGTAGCGGGAAGCCAAGAAGCGTCACGAATGGAGACCGGCACACTCTAAATTGAGAGAAATAAAATGAGAGAGTCTCGACGGTGAAAACCTACGGGCACTGCGAGGCGACGGGAGTAGAGAAACCAAAATGAGAGAGCTTGTTTAGTAAAAAACTCGCAAAGAGTGCTATCAAGCGACGACAGGAAGAGAAATGAGAGAGGTCGACTAGCGAAAACCCGCAAAGGGCGCTGTTGGCCGAAAGGATGACTCCACCTCAAGAGATTTTGGCATGTCCCACCATTTTGAAAACGCAGATCCATTTTGTTTCAGGGGGAAATGCAAGTTCATTGAAGGTCAGGCGTCCAGCCCAAAAAGCATGTCATATCCATTTAAAGTCAGCATTGTTTCCCTCAGATAAGTCTTTCGTGTCCCGAAAAGGACACTTCTTTTCTGAAATTTGCTTTCTCCGTGTCTTTACTTTATTTTTCCTTTAAATCCATTTCATTTTTAACCCCAAGTCCCAGATATACTGGAAAGGATAGGTGGCAGGTTTGGTTTCACGAAATTCCGTCTCATGAAGGAAAATACCTCGTTTCATTGGTACGTTTGTCCAAACCTAATGGATCATAATGTTGACTGCATTTGGAGTAAAGTCACAAAAAGAAAAAAGAGAAGAGAAATTTTTCCCCAGCATAGCCTACCCCAACAAATCAACGGCAAGTCCGCCTTGTACAAATCCCCATAGGGCTTTCCTTTTGTACAAATCCACACAAAGAATCCACTTTGTAAATATTCCCCAAAGAGTCTGCCCCAGCGAAATTCCCACAGATTTTTCCCTCTTGTGCAGATCCCCACAGGGTCTCCCTTTGTTTAAATAAAAAAAAAGGTTTCCCCAACAAGTCCCCAGCAAGTCCCTTTGTAAAGATTTCCCAACGAGCTTACCCCAACAAATCCTGGAAAGCCCGTTTTGCAACAAATCCCCATCAAGTCCCCTTTGTACAAATCCCCACAGAGCTTCCCCTTGTACAAATCCCCACATAGTCTCCTAATTAACATCCCCGTTGAAATCCCCGTTTGAATCCAATCAATGGCAGGACTTCGCAACAGAAATAAGGACGCAACAAAGCAACTGGAACAATCAAGGTCACCGAACCAACCGCCATTTCCGAGCTAACAATTGTTCTTTGTTTGAGAAGTTTGAAATAGGTATAATCCAAGACAACCGTGCAAGAAGCTGGTGTCACCCAAAGAAGAAGGTACATGAGTACAAGAAACAGTTCGATAATAAGGAATCTACTCGAAAGGTAAGTTTCCAAGAAATTCTCTTTTAACTTTTACTGAAACAAGAAAATTCAAAAAAAGGGTGTCAGTTAGTATCCTTGAATTTTTTTCCTTTAGTCAGCATTAGGGTTTTAAACCCTAAACTGAACTCTTTTCCTTTAGTTAGCATTAGGGTTTTTAAACCCTAAACTGAACTCTTTCCTTTAGTCAGCATTAGGGTTTTAAACCCTAAACTGAGCTCTTTTCCTTCAGTCAGCATTAGGGTTTTAAACCCTAAACTGAACTCTTCCATTTAGTCAGCATTAGGGTTTTAAACCTTAAACTGAACTTTTTCCTTCAGTCAGCATTAGGGTTTTAAACCCTAAACTGAACTTTTTCCTTCAGTCAGCATTAGGGTTTTAAACCCTAAACTGAACTTTTTCCTTCAGTCAGCATTAGGGTTTTAAACCCTAAACTGAACTTTTTCATTCAGTCAGCATTAGGGTTTTAAACCCTAAACTGAACTTTTTCCTTTAGTCAGCATTAGGGTTTTAAACCCTAAACTGAACTTTTTCCTTTAGTCAGCATTAGGGTTTTAAACCCTAAACTGAACTTTTTCCTTTAGTCAGCATTAGGGTTTTAAACCCTAAACTGAACTCTTTTCCTTTAGTCAGCATTAGGGTTTTAAACCCTAAACTGAACTTTTTCCTTCAGTCAGCATTAGGGTTTTAAACCCTAAACTGAACTTTTCCCTTTAGTCAGCATTAGGGTTTTAAACCCTAAACTGAACCTTTCCCTTTAATCAGGATTAGGGCTTAAACCCTAAACTGAACTCTTCCCTTTAGTCAGCATTAGGGTTTTAAACCCTAAACTGAACTCTTCCCCAGTTGGTCAGCATTAGGGTTTCAACTCTAAACTGAGCTTCTCCCCAGCTAGTCAGCATCAGGGCTCCAACCATGAACTGAACTATTTCCATTCCGCCAGCCTTAGGGATCCAACCCTAAACTGAGTATTCTTACCTTGTGGCAATATCGTTGATCCAATCCCGGAGTTGGCATTTCGGAAACTGAAATTTTCAAATTCCTTCATCAATTCTATGAACATCCTAGCAAATAACTCACGAAATTTTCCTTGTTAAACTGGGGCAGAAAATTTCGTTCGTTTGTTTTTCCCCTCAGGTCTGACCTCGAGGCACATGGATCAAGAAGACCCACGAGATGAGCCTCAACCTAGAATAAAAAAAAAGAGAAGATGTTCCGAGATGCTTGAAAAAAACGAAGGGCGGATCGCTCCAAGTTTCGATCAAGACCCCGAGTTCTACCACTCCTGTCTCACTCAGTGTCGCAGAAATAAACAGGCACCTACAACTTGCAAGCATCAAGATTCGGATCGAAGTCTACAAGCAAAATTAGCTAAGACCCGAGATCAAGTTGCAAAAGAATCATAGATAGGAATCTTGTAATTAGCAAGTGACAAGCATAAGTATTTAGTTCAGTTTCAATTTTTCTTTTATTGTAATAACAGCAACAGCAGTAACAGCAAGCATTGCAATCCCATGGTAGTCCCAGCTACCAAAATTTCCCGAACTACATTGACCTGATTCCTGTTTAGCCCAGGATATGTAGGAAATCTTTGAAGCAAAGATTCGGTCAAATCTTTCAAAACGTGCTTCACACGGAGTAGTCCAATAGTCAAAAGTCGCTCATATCCGCTCACTTTATCTTAGCACGAAAACTCTTCGTGTTTCCGAACAAAGAGGGGCAGCTGTGAGCATGTGATTTTTTTTTTTACACGACAATCACTCCAAAAGAAATAAAAATAATAACAAATGGTCTTGCTGTACAATTTTTGGATTTTTACGTGGCATTTTGTTAGTTATTTGTGATTTCGTCTATTTTTATTTTTTATCAAACAAAATACAAAAAAAAAATGTGTGTCGTGTGTATTTGAACCGTAATTGATTTTAAAAGGAAAATCGTAAAATATATGTGTGTTTTATTCTATTTTTTGTTGTCATTTAATGATTTTATTTTTAATTAAATGTCAATGTGAGTGATAATTGTTGTTTTGAGTATTTATTAATATTGGTACGATTTTATTTTTTTAATTATTAGGAATTTTTATTTAATTATAAGAAGGAAAACATTAGATTTGGGCCAAGATTTTAAATAAAATCAGGCCCAAACCAATGCAAATGACCCAGTCCAACCAGGCCTTCTGCAAGATGCCCCAAACGACGCCGTATAGGCATCATCTCTTCGAGCCATTGATTGGTTCAAAGGAACGGCCCAGATCAGGCCAATCCTTTACCCAAACGATGCCGTATAAGGCCGTCTAATCTCATCCGTTCAAACCAGGCTGACCTAACAGCCTTCGTCCCATCTCCTTTACCCGTTATCAGACCCGACCCAATGAAACCCGGTCTGATCCACCCCAGTATGAAAGCAAACGACACCATTTCTTTTAATGGAAAGATCGGAGTCGTTGATCAATGGCAATCCAACGGCCAAGACACAACCATCCACCCCGTATAAAAGGCCTCATATCACACCCTGCCCCCCTATCCAAACCCCTCTGCCTTAGTCGTCCCTTCCACAGACCCAAACCCACAGAACCCTAGCCGCCCCCTTTTCCTTCACCATTAATCCCGGCGGCATAGACGCCGGTGACCTCCATCTTAACACCATAGATGCACCTCACCATCCTGAAACCAAATCCACCAACCACTTAGCTCGAATCCCCTCCCACCTTCTCGAATCTTCATTTGAAGATTCAAGTCGGACCTCGACTTACACTGATTTACCCCAGCTTCACACCAGACAATCCCCGGACCTCCCTCGTGACCAAACCATGCTTGGTTTGGTCCGAATCTAACCGTGGAAACCCAAATCCCAAATCTTCCATCTAGGAACCCTAGAAGCCCCGGGCCTGGTCTGTGTCCATTTGAGCCAAGTGATTAGGGTCTAATGGACCTTAATCGAAGTGTTCTCAGTTGAGAACACTTCGATTAAAGTCCGTTCAACCCCAAGAAGGGTTTATTCAAACATGAGCTAAGGTTTTCTGATTTTTAAGGCTTTAGGTAATTTTTATTTTTCTTTATCAGTTTATTTTGTCTGCTACAATTGATTGTCTGTTCGTATGTTTTGTTTAATTTATGTTATTGAATTTTTGTCAACTGTTGTTATCCTCCTTACCCAGACCTCTATATTTGGCCAAGTTCTTTCCATTTACTGATCATGTGTATATGTGTAAGCTTTACAATCAATTGAATTTAAATTCGATTGATTAATCAATTCTCCAGTACAATTTTTTGCTTAGTCAGTGCAATTTGAATTGCATATTTGATACTGTTAGATTTCTGATCATGGTCTTTGATTGTATATGTTATAATTAGTATAGTCGATTCGATACGTGTCTTCGAATAGTTTCAGTTGTTTGAATGATAACAATTTGATTTGTTCTTGCTGAACATTGTTTGAATCAAAATTGAGGATCAAGTATAGCTACTTATAGTTGTTAATTTGAATCAGAAACCTAAGGATTTGGTTTGTAGTTGCAGTCTGAATTGGTGGCATGTGCACTTGTGCACAACATGTGCATAAAGGCCCTTTTTAGAGTTAAAATAACTTGACAGCATATGCTGTCAGGTTATATTCTTGCTGCCCATGTCTGCTTTTAGTTTAATAAGCTGATTAAAAGGGTTGTCAGGAATCTCATGGGAGGGTTTTCATATTTTAAAATGTTGAGTGGAAAAACAGCAAGAAAGGAGGGGGTTCTGATGTGTTTAACAGACTAAAAGGGGCTGATGTTAGGCTATAAAGGGAGGAGAACTTCCATTAGTTCAAGGGGGAAAAACTCAGACAGATTTTGAGACTGAAAATTAGACTGGATTTTGAGGTGTTTAAGAAAGCATAGATACAGAGAGAAATACCACAGAATAGGCATATACAGACACATACACAAGAGAAAAAAAAACATACAGAAAAACCAGAAACTGTTTCTTCCTACTTTTGTTTGGGTTTCATTTGTTCAACCTGTTCAATCAATTCTGATTTCTTCCAAGTCTCAACTAAGTTTATTGGTTCGTTTGCATTAGTTGTTCTCCTGGACTTGGTCTGTCTTGGAGTATTGTTTCTACCGCACTGTTTGCTGCTGTTATTTTGTTACTGTTTGTTCCATCGGCTATAGTTGCATCTTGCACTGGGATTTGTCCTGTTGTTATCTGTTGTTACTGATGCTGCTTCTGTTGCCATTATCACTCTACTGACTTCTCTTCTTCTTCAATTGTAAGCATTTCCAGGTACACACTTCTGAAACCATGTTTGCTGAAAGCTTGAAGTTTGAAGTAGAAATACAGAAATGAATGTTGTTTGCTTTACAATACTTGTATTAAAAAACATAGCAATAAGTTGAATGTTTGTTAGCTTGTATTTGTTTAAGTTCATTTTATCTACAATTACTTTGTATGAATTAATATGCATCCTAACCGAGGTGGATTACTAGACAGTATTATTGTTAGATCAGATGTGTCAGGAGATGATATATTTGTTAGATCAGTTTATAGCTCATTAAAATATACCTTTGTGCAATATGTACTTAATAGAAGTTTAGTATATTTAACACTACATGGCTATAGTTGTTAAGATGTCTGTATGATGATGAGTGCGTGTGTGTTTAGTATATCGGCAGTCAAATCTCAGTTTCTATTTTTGTTTCCCTAACATGTAAGGCAGGATGCTTTTAATTCAACAGAAAGACTCATCATAATTCTGAATCGTTTAAACTAACTCTATCAAATTGGGTCGCGTTAGGCAGTTTATAGGATCACGTCTGAATCTCATTGGTATTAGTTTTATAGTAGTCAATACTGTTAATCTGTTCAAAAGATCATTTTGCATAAAATAAGACAGACGCCTAGGGTGAGTTCAGCATGATAGTTGTCTTGTACGCAATTTCTTTTGTCAAATTGAAAGCATGTTCAATAAAGCACAAAATTTTTCCACCTCGCAATAATCAATCAGATAATTAGCTAAGCCTGAAATTCAATTAGCATACATTTTCTTTCTTCTATTTTTTTAGAGACAAACATAATAGAAATGTAGTCACTTTAGGATATCCTTTCTAAAATAATGAGACGAGCCTCGTAAAAATAAAAATGCAAATTGCGGGGCCCTCAATAATTAACCATAATAAATACTTAGAATTTGGGATGGACTGTTTAGTGAATTTCGCTGCCTTCCATAAAGATAATAACGCGTTAAACTCTTTAGGCGCGACTCAATTAAATTACATTCTTAAATTCAGGTGCGCATTTATGTGACCCAAAATTCAAATCTCAACGGAGTCGAAATGTGTTAACAACTATGGGTGCATTGATGGTGACGTGGTTCGAGATGCATTTTCACAACGTTGCAATTCTATAAAAATAAATGATAATAATAAAAGCGGTTTAAATTTAATAAAAGCACATAAGTCACAACATGTATTTAAATAAGATATTTAGCCATTTTAACAATTTAAGCGACCGTGCTTGAACCACGGGATTCGAGGGTGCCTAATACCTTCCCTCGGGTCAACAGAATTCCTTACTTAGAATTTCTGGTTCGCAGACTTCATTTGGAAAAGTCGAAAATTTCCTCGATTTGGGATTCAAGATAAACCGGTGACTTGGGACCCCAAAAGCCAAACCTTTCCCAAGTGGCGACTCCGAATCAAATAAATAATCCCATTTCGAATATTGTCACTTAAATTGGAAAAACTCTCCTCGCGCATTTTTACCCTTCGGGGCGGGGCGCGCAAAAAGGAGGTGTGACACTTAATAAGAGGGCCATAGGATTCAATGATATATGACACACTTCAATTTTTAGAAAAACTTATAATTAAAGTAATAGAAGGATGTTCTTACTTATAACTATTTTTGGACTTGATAAAAAGCTATTAGTTGTAAACAATTTTGGAATGTACGTATTGGACCCTTAATTATTTGGGGGAGGAAACAGGCCAATCGACTGGCCCAAATTACTGCTTTAAAAAAACTCGAGAATAAATGGGGCTTATGGGAACTGGGATGAAACTAAGCCCAAAATCCAAACCACAAACGGACCCTAGACACCATCAGGTCTGGCCCCACCCACATTGTATCATTTGGGTTGATATGAGGCCTAAAATGACAGCCCTAGATATATTAAGTCCCTTTTAACATATTTACTACTCACATTGCTACAACAACAACATATGATACTAAATTCTGAAAAAAAAAGTTAACATGTTGAATCAGTGTATACATTTATATTAGCTAAATCAATTATATCAAAGAAAATAACATCATAATATATAAGTATAAAATGTGAAGTGCATATAGGCCAGAATGAGGCCCAAAGCATCCTCACTCTCCACAATCGGTTGGGCTGCCCATGTGATATAGGAAAATTTCTAAATGGGCTCAACATCGAGCCCAAATATATGCAACATCACAAATACGTAACCAAAATGCTTTAACAAACCAGTAAAGATCTAAAAACTGGATTTATCTACCAATGTATCTGATTATCAGCAATTAGCACTAACCATGAAAACTACAACTCAATTCATTTATGAACTAGTCTAAATTTAAATTCCCAACTTCCTTAACCAACTAAAATTTGTATTTTTTATACACAAACCATTCTAACACCTGTCAATCATACTAATAAGACACTGTAACAGCTCATCTTGTCAAAATATATACATGACTCAAAAGTGGTATTATTCATACACACAATTACCGCTAGTGACATTGAATCCTTAAATGCATAATATTTGAACAAGAGTTCTACCAGAAATAGTTCTGCACACAAGAATCAAAGATCCAACATACAAAATATTCAGTCACATATTACACAACATCTATATGAGCCTTAAACATTTAAATAAATCCAAACTTTCATTACAACACATAGATACATACTCCCCACTTCTCTGATGATCTAAAGGTTGAGAGGAGTACCTGGATATCGAAATAAAGTAAAATGGAGTAAGGGCTCAGTACAGCAAAACTAACGAGAATAGCAGCAAATTAGCAACAATCAACCTTGCTTCAAACCATATTTTAACCCAGAAAACCAGTAGAGAATTTCAAAAGTTTTGCTAATAAAAAGAACCAGAGATAATCCAGCAATGCAGAAAACTTTGTATTTTTTATAGGGCTAAGATCTCAGTGTGTTTTTTGAACTTTTTTGTGTAGAGAAAATGATGATGATGTGTATGTGTGTGAGTGAGGGAATGTTTTCCTTTTATAGAGTGCACAAATAGGCATCAAAAAGGAATATTCTGACCTAAAAAATCTAAAAATCAGAATAGTACATCTTCTTTTATAGCTGTCTGTCCTTTTCCTTATCCAATACAAGCATTTTATGCTAAGGATGGGGATAGCTGTGCTAAATCTAGAACATTATGATTTTTAACCTATGTAAAAACACAATTTTATCCTCCCATTTACTGATTATTATAATTTTGACCTATATTTTGACCTCAATTCCATCCGAACACTCTTTAGGACCTTCAGCTAAGTGATTAGGTTGCCTAGTAGTATTGCAATTCAATTTCTGAAATTAAATTAAACTTTAAATTGCTGCTCAGAGGTTCAAACCTAATTTTAAAATCAGTTAATCTTAAGCAATCAAAACATATAAACAATCAATACATGTAAACTCAGATTCAGACAACTAATGAGATTCAGCATGCTTTGTGCAAAGAAACATCAGAAATCAAAATTAACCTATATTAACTAAGACTAGGCTGATAAAGGCTAAAAGCTAAATCAATCCAGAATTAGCTGAAATAGGCAATTAACCATTAACCCTATCCTAATTAAACTAATGGATACTAAGATCACACTTGCAAGAAGAATAAACATGAAAGAAAAAAAAATAAATGGGTTATTAGAAACTAAACGTGCTAAAACTTGACAAATTAAATTCCTAATGATGAAGTCTAATCATGTAATTAATGAAGCTAAATTATTTCAAACAAATAATCTAGCCTAACTCGAAACAAGTAAAAGGCTCAAATTAACTTAAACAAATAGCCAATAAAACTAATTTGAACAATTACATACTCAAAGAACATACAAACAAGCATATAATAAGAAATTAACTCAAACAACTAAAAGAAAAAATCAGAAATAGAAACAAAAACAAAACAAGAAAAGAAAAGAAAGAGGAAGGGTACTGTGAACAAAGAAGGTTACGACCTGGCCATGCTTCAGTTGTGACTTCGAAATGGGTCGAAACTAATACCAGACGATTGCTCTTATCAAAAGCAATCAATTCACATGAGTCTCGACCCAAGACGGACAAAATACTCCAAAAATTGTGCAAGGTTGAACTAGGGTCTCTTCTGGACTCTTGGATCTACAATTCACTGATTTTGGCGGGGTTTCTAGGGTAACTTGTAAGAGATACGAGGTGAGGGGAGTGTGGTGGTTTCCTGGTTGGAAATTAGACGGGTTTGGAAAGGTTTGGATGAACTAGGGATTGGTCTCAGATCTAAAATTGGAGAGATTTGAGAGAGATTCGAGGGAATTGGTTTGGGATTTGGAAAGGGGAGATGATGGGGATTTTCTGGTGAAAATTTAGGGAGGTTTGGAGTGGCCCCGCCACCGTGGGGCGATTTTCGGTGACGGCGATGGGCGGAGGTTCAGAGAGATAAGAGAGAGGGTGAGAGAGACGAAGTGAGAGGGCTTTTGGGAGGTAGGGGTTAGTCTTACTCGGACAGTTATATGTTTGGGGGGTTATTAGTTCCGGGCCATTGGATTACCAAGATCCAACAGCTGTGATGAAACAAAGACCAAACGGGGTCGTTTGGTGGTGGGTAATCCTGGACTGGGTAGGCAATTTTGGGACTTGGTTTGGGAATGGGTTTGGGTTAAAATTGGGTATTGGAATAGCCCAAATTCAATTAAAACCCCCTTCTTTCAATTACCCCTTTTTATTTTCTTTTCCTTTTGTTTTTCCTGTTCCTTTTCTTTTAATTAAAAATCCTATATTAAAATTCTAAATTAATCTAAATTGTAAAATTAAATTAATTAGCTAATTACAATAATTAAAAAATTACTTGATCCTAAATTAAAAGAGAAAAATCAATAATCTAAAGATTTAAAAGGTAAGAATATAAAATGGGCCATTTTTTGTGATTTTCATTTTTTAATAAAACAAACAATTAACTAATTGATCCTAAAATGTAAAAACAAAACCTAAATGTAATGCATGGTATTTTTTGGAATTTTTTCATCATTTTAATAAAAATTAGTTCTTCACAAAAATATAAATAATTAATAAAATCCTACAAAAATTCCTACAAAATGGCAAATAATTGGAAAAAATCTCTTTTCTTGGATTTTGTAGGAGTAATTCATATAGGGCAAAAATCGCGTGCTCACACTACCTGCATCCTTTTACCATTTTAAGAGAGTGAGATTGGTAAGCATGAAGTCATGACGATAACATTATTTTGCATTTTAAAAGTATAAAATTCAATTGTCACCAGACTCTTTCTGTCTATTTTTTCCCATGCAAGTCTTTGTTTACCCGTAAAACGGTAAAGTTAAATTTATAATGTGTTTTGTAAACATGTGTATGATGAAGGATAGGTATGATGAAGCTAGGACTCGGGTTGGGGTAGCGGGAGGAGACTTAGAACACTTTCTGATTATGATGGAGTTGCACCAGGGATCAGCTCTTAGTCCATTCCTATTTTCCTTGGCAATGCACGCTTTGTCGAGACATATTCAAGGTGAGGTGCTATAGTTTATGTTATTTGTTGATGACATTGTTTTAATGGACGAGACGTGGGGTAGCATTAATAAGAGGCTGGAGGCTTAGGGTAGACCCTAGAGTCTATGGGTTTCAAGTTGAGCAGGACTAAGATGGAATACTTGGAGTGCAAGTTCAGCAATGGTACCCAGGAAGGGGATGTAGAGGTGAGGCTTGATACACAAGTCATCCCTAAGAGAGTTAGTTTCAAGTATCTTGGATCTAAAATACAAGGTAACATGGAGATTGATGAAGATGTCATGCATCGTATTGGAGTAGGATGGATGAAGTGGAGGCTCGCTTTTGGTGCCTTGTGTAATAAGAATGTGCTATTTGTCGCGCTCCCTTTTTCTAGAGTACAATCGGGTTTATGACATTTGGAGGGACAACTCATTCCTTTTAAAAATTGGGTTTGCATTTGAAGAGTCGTCACCTAATGATTAGGGTGCATTAGGACACAAAAAGAGTTTGATTTGAATAACCAGAGATAAGGTAAGGGCTAGAATTTATTCTAAGGGGAAAGTGTTAAGCACCCCTCAGAATCCACTGTGTTTTCCGGCCAGACAATTATTGTGAATTTGGGTGCAATTAACATATAAGCAAATAAGGCTCAGATAAGCAGGGATTTCACATAATGGTTTGAAAGTGAACAAAGTTTGAAAGAACAAGCTGATTTTAAAAGAAAAAGTTGAAATGCTAAAAGAAAAGAAATAAAGAATAAAGAGAGGGGATCCTAGGTTTATAAAAAATATGGATCACTAGACACAATGTCCGGTAATCACTCCTCAATGAGGGGCTACACATGACATTATCGCGTGGTCATCATATCCATATCTACCATTCCCTCCCTGTTAAGGTATTTAAAGCGCGGATTGGTCTCATTTACTTACTGCATGCTATTACCCGTCCCAATCCTATCAGTCCCGGAGGCATTTAGGACTACTAATCCTAAAAGGGAGGGATATTAGGCTTATTTGTAGTTTCAAAGGAAAAAACTCTAAGGCGACATACGAAACACGTATTGCAAATTCGGGAAAGCATATAACAAGCAGAGGCTAGGATATACCTCCTTAAACAAAGAAGAACGTATTAGCATGACTTGCACATACTGTTTAGGTTTGATTTAAAAGGTATTAAAGATGAGTGAGAGGAAATTGTTGAGACAGTTTCAGCTTATCACATAACTCAGATAAGAAGTTCAAATCAGGCCTGCCTGCTAGTTGTAATTATTAATAGAAGTAGATTCGGTTTATATTTATTACCCTAGGGCTTGCCAAAGTGTTTCGACGGGGTCATATAGGCATGATATCTATTGAACTCTGAAGGTGATGAGCTAGTAAAACTTGGAATGAATTATTTAAAGTCCTATATGCAAACTTTTTAAACTAGTTAAGTGAGGGACTCAGATTATTAAAGAGAGACAGAATTTAAACGAATTGATTACAAGTTCTGCAAATGATGATATCTATTATTACTGATTTTAGATCTAACACTGAGTGAGGCGAATCATATTTTTTAATAGAAACTCCTATAGGCATGCTTTATAGGCGTTACTGATTTTAAACCTTTATAGACGGGGTACCTAAGTGCAGAACTATTTAAAACCAATATACATGGTATCTAAATGCAGAAGCTGTTTAAAACCTATAGACATGGTATCTAATGCAGTTAAATATGCAGAATTCAGAACGATCCTATAGGCATGGTTTCTATGTGCGATCGAATATGCAGAATTAGAACAACCTATAGGCATGGTTTCTATATGTAATTGAATATGCAAAATTAGAACAACCTATAGGAATGGTTTCTATATGTAATTGAATATGCAGAATTAGAACAATCTGCAGGCATGGTTTGTATATGTAATTGAATATGAAGAATTCAGAATAACCCTATAGGCATGATTTCTACCATTTGCATGCATAGTTACCCACCCCTTTTCACTAGCCGGCCCCAAGTGTTTATTACAACTTATTACAAACCCGATAGTAAATTACATACAAATAACAATACGACTAGAGGTAGCCTCATTCGGACTTACTCAGTGAGTTATGAGATAAACCAACTCAAAGACCATTGATCCAAAGCCTTTCTCAACTTAAGTGTGTCATAGTTCACTAAGAGCCTCAATGGGACTCCGGGCAGTGCTCACACCCAAATTGTATTATCAGAATGGAGATAAGTTCAGTGTGGAAGGGCCAGCCCTCAAGTATCCAAGTTCAGATGGAGCTCAAGGGGTCCCAAGGCAAGGCTAACAATAGGGGGTAGAACTTAAAGTATAAGAGAGAGTGCAAGTGCATAAACAGAACTTTAAGAATTAGGGAAGTAAAGAAAAGGGAAAAGGGTACTGGGAAATAGCTACACAATTGATAACTTTGCACAAAAGAGGGTCGGGGATTGGGAACTGATTGTAGAGAGCCCATGCTTGGCAAGGGTAAGCTTTGGGCATGCACAACAATGGAGATGTTGGCATGCCTATACGCCTACCAGAACATATAACAGCAAAGAATCATAGGGGTTAGGATCCCAGGGGGATCAAGCTTGAGTCATGGTTAGTAATATTCAGTACTATCATGCCTCAAGCAAACCATAGTATCAAACACATTGGGGCAGGGGTTTGGGGTTCATAACAGGACAGGCAGAATGAAATTACAGCATGCTAAAGTAAGTATTGAACCATACATAAGCAGTAGACAGAGAAGAAGGTAAAAGTATTAAGTAAACACATTGTTGTGATTGCTGAAAATCTTAATCAGAACATACCAGTTCCAAAAAGGCAAAGTACAATAAAAGCAAGTAGCAGGACTTGAAAGCAGGCCACAATACAAGTAACAAGACAGAATGTTTTTTGAAGGTGAGTGTGAGTTTAGAAAACTAAGAGTGTCTGTGTGTGTCTGTGTTAATGAGAAAGGCAGGTATTTATTGTTTGAAAATAGGCAGAAAATAAGGCAAGAAAATAATTATGGAACCGTGTACCAATTAAAATCAATCAGGATAATACTTCCTTTAATTAAGGAGTTAAAATCAAACAGTAATATGCAAGTGCTAAATAAGGAAAGAAATCACATAGGGCTGAATATGACCAATAAGGAAGTATTTCCAGCATAGTACAAGTACACAGTAGGTAATAGAGGCTAGGTTCATCAGAAACTAATCAAGGAAAGGTCTGTAAGAATCCAATACCAATGTAATCAAGGTAAGGGGATTAATCAAATTGAGTAGAAAAGGTAGGGGTCGAAAGTTCAAAGGAAAGTATTCAAATAGGTCCAAGAAACAGAGAAATCAGTACAACAATGAAATAATAAATTACAAGAGTGCAATCAGAATTACACAAAGTGGTTTGAAATCAGTCCACAATTATGGGTTATTTTGAGAGGGAAATTTAGCATATAAAAGAGTGCATAACATTAGGCATGCGAGGCTGAACTCATGCCAAAGAAAATAATCACATGGCAGTCACATAGGTTAAAAGAGAAAAGGGAGAGTATTAGAAACATGCAAAAGGGTCCAGTAGAAAGACCTTTCTGAAAATACAGTCGAGATTCAATGATAGCAGGAGATCAAAATCACATGAAGCAACAGAAGTTGAAACAAAGATTTCGAAACTCAGTTGAGCAGTAGTTGAAATAACTTCAGAAACTCGAATAGGTCCAAAGAGATTAGGGTTTTGAAACCAAACAAGTTCAGAGATGAGGAACAAGCAAATCTCATAGCAAATAGTATCAAAACTCGAACGAAACCCCAAATTTTAGGGTTTTCACCACCAATTGAGTATAGAGATGAAAGACAAGAGAATCAGGCATAAAAAATGAACAAAGAAAATAAAATCAGAAACCTTAAGAAAGAACCAAGACCTTTAACATAAAGAAACACAGTAGAAGAACAACATAAGAAACACAGTAGAAGAACAACATAAGACACACGGTAGAAGAATCAACATAAGAAACACAGTAGAAGGTCAACATAAAAAACATAGTAGAACACGTCAAAAATCAGAAAAGCTTTGAAATGACTTAACAGAACCCTAAATCGGAAAAGGTAAAGGTTTTGAAGGCAATGTTTTGAAAGAAACTTTGAAAAAAAAATTTAAAAGCTCAGAGAAAACATAGATCTACAACGGATCTAAAAGAATCATAAGAACCTCGAAGGTTAGGGTTTCGGAAGAACCCAGATTGTGAGAAAGGCTTGGAATGTCATTGATCTAAGCAGGAAAAGTCAAGATCAGGCTTGAATAGTCATGGCTGGCCGGAGCAAGGTCGGAGACAGCTATAGAACTCGAATGAAACAAAGTCTGGGCCAAGCTTCTTCAAAGGTCTGACCTTGAAACCATAGTAATCAGGCATGTAGGACTCATATGAGGCCGGTACAGGCCTTTAATGGCTTTGGAATCCATGGATTCAGGCGATTTTAGGGTGAAAACGGAGGGAGGCGGCTAGGGTTTGAGAGGAGCTTGAGAGAGAACTGGAAAAGGGGGGGATTCAAGGGAGGTTGCAGGTGACAAATGACTAGGGTTTGGGGTTAGTTCAAGTTAAAAAAGGAAGGGGAAAAAGAGGATCTGGGCGGGTTATTTTAAAAAGATCATGGGTCGGGTAGATTAGGATCTGGGTCAGGGTAGTTGTGCCTCAGGTTGGGTCTAATTAGAGGTTCAAATCTGGCTACAATTGAAATGCAAATGGGCTATCATTTAAATAGCCATTTTCTCTCATTTATTTTATAAAAATAGTAAATAATTTCTGGAAATAAATTAAAGGTACTAAAATAATTAATAATACATAATTATAAAACTAAAAAGACTGGAGTCGATTTTATAAACATTGTTACAATTAAATCTTGAAAGAGGCCAATATTGCAATTATATGCAATTTAGCTTTAAAATACTAAATAAATTTGTAAAAAAATGCAAAAATTATGCTAGCTATAATTTAATATAAATATGAGAATACGATAAATGAAAGACCCAAAATGATAATTTTATGGATAATTACTGGATTTTTCTTGATAAAATAGGGCAATAAATTGATTTAAAAATCTTTAAAAATTAAGAGAAAAATCATAAAACCTTGGGACATACTTATATATGCACATACATGTTATTTTGAGAGTATTTTGCATATTAAAAATATACAGAGAAAAATAAGGTATCAACAGCTACCCCTCTTTAACCGGGAAGGATGAAAGAGTTGTCGGGTAAAGATATGATGACCAATTTTGACCGAACGAAATGGTTCGAGGAGACTTAGGCCATAATCTGGTTTCTGATCTGCCTAAATATCCCTGGTTTTACAGGAATCAGGTCGTATGTAGTTCGAGATCCGTCGGCGGAATATGCCGATAGAGACTTTTCAAGAACGGATGCAATATTCAGGTTGGGGTGAATGGTTTGAAACCAAACAGGGCTGTGGGAACTGGAGTGGGATCACTCCTGACGAGGTGGCCATTGCTCACTTGTTTACCTGCAAGCAAGCGATACAAGCATATATTGTGCGTAAATTTAAACATGATGCAAATTCCCATTGGACCATGAAAGTTGTCTTTGGACGGTTAGGATGATGTCTTTAGACCATGACATCCTGGGCCATGAAGCGTATAATAAAGGACTCGCAGGTCATGAAATGATGCTCTCGGGCTTTGACAATGATTCCTCCAAACTATGATGCCTTTGAATAATGATATGCAAAAGATAAAAGGGGTCCTCAGGCCATGAAATGGTGTTCCCGGGCTATGAGAATGGTGCCTCCGAACAATGATGCCTTCGGATAATTTGGCAATCTTTCAGCCCATGAGATGCATTGTCTGGCGATCTTTCGGCCTATGTAATGCAGTAGGTGGCGATCTTTCAGCCAATGTAAATGTAAATAAGGTGGCAATTTTTCAGTCGTGCTCATATAAATAAGGTAGCGATCTTTCAGCCATGCAAATGTAAATAAGGTGGCGATCTTTCATCCATGCAGATGTAAATAAGGTGGCGATCTTTCAGCCGATGCAAATGTAAATATGGTGGCGATCTTTCAGCCGACGCAAATGTAAATAAGGTGGCGATCTTTCAGCCAACACGAATGTAAATAAGCTAGCGATCTTTCAGCCAATGCAAATAGAGGTAGAGCTTAACCTTGGAAGGCAGAATGGTAGCCTTATGCAATGCAAGAAATGCAGATGGAGGTAGAGCTTAACCTCGAAAGGCAGAATGGTAGCCTTATGCAATGCAAAAAATGTGGATGGAGGTAGAGCTTAACCTTAGAAGGTAGAATGGTAGCCTTATGCAATGCAAGAATACAGATGGAGGTAGAGCTTAACCTCCGAAGGCAGAATGGTAGCCTTATGCAATGCAAGAATGCAGATGGAGACAGACCTTAGTCTCAGAAAGCAGAATGGTAGCCTCATGCAATGCAGAAATGCAGATGGAGACAGAGCATAGTCTCGGAAGGCAGACTGGTAGCCTTATGTAATGCAAGAATGTAGATGGAGACAGTGCATAGCCTCGGAAGGCAGAATGGTAGCCTTATGCAATGTAGAAATGTAGATGGAGACAGAGCTTAGTCTTGGAAGGCATAATGGTAGCCTTGAGCAATTCTGAAATGCAGATGGAGGTAGAGCTTAACTTCAGAAGGTAGTATGGTAGCCTTATGCAAGAAGTAAAAGGGCAAATGATAATAGAATTTTCTTAGTTGATAGCGGATTGCAATTTTGCGACTGCTAGGGATACTGTGTCTGCTGGGGACACTACGTGCGGATAGCAGCTGTGAGTAAGTGCAACGGTGTTCTGAGAGTTCTATTTCTGAGCAATGTGAGTCTCGTGAGTGTATAGTATATTTGATGATTTTGCAACTCAAGTCCCTGCATCTAAAGAAAAATTGTGAGTTTTGTAAAGGGGGGAAGGTTAGTTCGTATCCCCGCTGGCTCTGCTTGACCTGCTCGGCTTTTATCTGGTGATATTGTACGTGTCATTGGGGTAGCGTTGATAAACAAGGCAATTTTGGCAATAAACATGCATGATTTAGTAAAGGCATACATAAATACATAATTAAGAATAGTTTTCTTTAGATGAACCAACGACAGCGACGTGGTTCAAGACATTGCAACCCTTCTTGTTACGGAATTTTGAGGGTCCTCCTCAAAATTCTGCCACAGTTTAATGGATTGATGCTTTCGACTACTGCTAGCGATGATTGGCTGAAATTAACTTCGAAATTTTGAGGGTCCTCAAAATTCTGCCCTAGTTTCCAATTGCGGGGGGAAATAAAAGTTTTACTGAATTGTGACCGAACCCATAGGGCTACCTACGTATCCTCTCTTAAGCGGGAATCAGGTTAGGTGTAGTTCAAATTACATCATATGAGGAAAGCATAAAGAATATACATAGTAACGCTTGACTGCATCTGAACTGATCGGCTTCAGCCAGACTTCTCCATCTATTTCTACGAGTATGAGGGCTCCTCCTGTCATAACCTGGTGAACCATGTATGGACCCTGCCAGTTGGGAGAGAATTTCCCTTGGCTTCATCTTGATGCAGAATAAGTTTCTTTAACACTAGCTACCCCGGTGTGAACTATCTCGGCTTGACCCTTTTGTTGAATGCTCTAGACATTATGTTCTGATAAAGTTGACCGTGGCAAACTGCATTCATTCTCTTTCCATCGATAAGAGCCAGCTGATCGTAACGACTCTTCACTTACTCTGTATTGTCGAGCTCAGCTTCCTGTATGATCTTTAGGGAGGGAATTTCCACTTCGGCGGGAATGACTACCTCTGTACCGTAAACCAACATATAGGGGGTTGCCCCGGTTGATGTGTGTACTGTGGTGCGGTATCCCAGTAAAGCAAATGATAACTTCTCATGCCACGGTTTATGCTTCTCTATCATTTTCCTCAATATGTTCTTGATATTCTTATTGGCGGCTTCTACTGCTCCGTTCATCTAAGGTTTGTAGGCTGTAGAATTTTTGTGTCTGATCTTGAAGGTTTCACACATGGCTTTCATCAAGTCACTGTTGAGGTTAGAACCATTATCAGTGATGATTGACTCCGGAATCCCGAATCGACAAACGATGCGGTCGCGAACAAAGTCTGCCACGACTTTCTTAGTTATTGCTATGTAAGATGTTGCTTCGACCCATTTTGTGAAATAGTCGATTGCTACTAGGATAAACATGTGTCCGTTGGAAGCGGCAGGCTTGATTGGTCCAATAACATCCATTCCCCAGGCGGCGAACGGTCGTGGCTAGCTTGTTGCATTAAGCTCATTCAGAGGTACATTTATCATGTCTGCATATATTTGGAAGTTGTGGCATCTCCAAACATACTGGATGCAGTCTATCTCCATAGTCATCCAAAAGTAACCAGCTCGGAGTATCTTCTTTGCTAAGACAAATCCATTCATATATGGACCGCAGGTCCCAGCGTGAATTTCCTATAGTAGCCTGGATGCTTCCTTTGTGTCGACACACCTTAGTAACCCCAAATCAGGAGTCCTCTTATACAGGATCCCTCTGCTGTGAAAGAAAAAATTTGGAAAACCTTCGAAGGGTGCATTTTTGAGTAGGATTTGCAAGTTCTGGGTATTCTCCTTTCGTCAAATATTCCTTGATATCATGAAACCAAGGTTTTCAGTCTGCTTCTTCCTCAACATGAGCATAATAAGCTGGCTGATCATGGATCTTTACTGGAATGGGATCAATGAAGTTCTTGTCTGGATGTTGTATCATGGGGTAGCCAATGCATCGGCGAATTCATTCTGGACCCTGGGAACATGTTGGAATTCTGTCTTTATGAACCTCTTTCTCAATTCCTGTACAAAATGCAGATACGGGAGTATCTTGGAGTTCTTGGTTTCTAATTCTTCTCGGACCTGATGTATAAGTAGGTACGAATCTCCGATCACTAGAAACTTTTGAATGTTCATGTCAATAGTCATTTTGAGCCCTAAGATGCAGGCTTCGTACTCGGCCATATTGTTGGTGCACTAGAACCTGAGTTTGGCGGACACCGGATAATGCTGACCGGTTTTTTATACCAGGACTACTCCTATGCCAACTCCTTTTAAATTTGCTGCTCCATCAAAAAAGAATCTCCAACCATCATAGGATTCCGCAATGTCATCTCCTATGAATGACACCTTTTCGTCAGAAAAATACGTTTTCAAGGGTTTGTATTCTCCATCTACGGGATTTTCAGCAAGGTGATCTGCCAATGCCTGACCCTTGATTGCTTTCTGAGTCACGTAGACAATGTTGAATTCACTCAACAGGATTTGCCACTTGGCTAGCTTGCCAGTGGGCATGGGCTTCTGGAATATGTACTTTAAAAGATCCATCTTTGATATGAGATATGTAGTATCGGCACAGAAGTAGTGCCTCAACTTCTGAGCTAACCAAGTCAAAGCACAACAGGTGCGCTCTAACAGAGAATATCGGGCCTCATACGGGGTGAACTGCTTACTGAGGTAATAAATGGCCTGCTCCTTCCTCCCCGTTTCATCATACTACCCTAGAACACAACTGAATGCTTCATCCAATACAGCAAGGTAGAGTAATAAGGGTCTACCTGGCTCAAGCGGAACTAAGACTAGTGGTGTTGACAGGTATTCCTTGATTCTGTCGAAAGCTTTTTGGCAATCATTAGTCCATTTGGTAGCGGCGTCTTTTTTCAACATCTTAAAGATCAGCTCACAAATAACTGTAGATTGTGCTATGAACCGGCTAATGTAGTTAAGTCTCCCCAGGAAACTCATCACGACCTTCTTGTTCTTTGGCGGTGGCAATTCTTGAATAGCTTTGACCTTTGATGGATCCAGTTCTATTCCTCAGCGACTCACAATAAACTCAATTAGTTTTCCGACAGGAACTCCAAATGCACATTTCGCGGGATTCAGTTTCAGGTTGTACCTCTGTAATCTGTTGAAAAACTTCCTCAAATCTTTCATGTGGTCAGTGGCTTTTTTGGACTTGATAATAACATCATCTACGTACACCCTCTATCTCCTTGTATATCATATCGTGGAAGATGGTAGTCATGGCCCTCATGTAAGTGGCCCCTGCATTCTTCAGGCCGAACGACATCATCTTGTAACAGTACATTCCACACGGTGTAATGAAAGCCATTTTCTCAGCATCTTCTTTATCCATCCAGATCTGATGATACCCAGCAAAACAATCCACAAATGACTGCAGTTCATACTTGGCACAATTGTTGATCAGGATGTGTATGTTTGGCAAGGGAAAGTCATCTTTCGGACTGGACCAGTTGAGATCTCAGTGGTTGACACAGACTCTGACCATTCCGTCCTTCTTTGGTACTGACACAGTGTTGGCTAACCATGTTGGGTATTCTACTACCCTGAGAACCTTGGCTTTGACTTGCTTAGTGAGTTCTTTCTTGATTTTCAGACTCATGTCAGGCTTAAACTTTCTGAGTTTTTGCTTTAACGGCGGACATGTTGGATCGGTTGGTAGTTTGTGAGCCATAATAGATGTACTCAGACAAGTCATGTCATCATACGACCAAGTGAATATGTCTTCATATTCCCTTAGAAATTTTGTGTATTCCTTCTTTTCTGGTCATATCACTGTCTCCTTTCTCTGCATCTCCCAGGTTAACAATCTCGGTCTCGTCTAGGTTGGACTTAGGTCTGTTCTCAAAATTCTCAACTTCCTTAACAACCTCTTCTGGTATTTCATCTTCATATGAATCTGTGTCTATTTGTTGTGTTGTCTTGTTGCATGTCACAGTCATTAGTTCATCAAGATAAGTAATAGTAATGCCCGAGGCTCATAGGCTCTGGTTGTCCTGATTGTCTAGTTATTGAGGTGGGCCCCTCTGCTTACGGCTTGTATGGAAGGGCCTTCCTCCACCTCCTCCTAGAGAATGACAAAGCAGTCCATATCACTGTCTTTTAAGAACAAATTCTTCACTGATGCCAATGCTTCCTCTTCTTCTGGCCCATAAATAATATCGGCCGGTTGGAAAGTCCGCTCCAAATGTGGTATAGGCTGCTCCAACGGATAGTAAGGACCACACCATGGTGGCGACCAGCTGTTGAATTCCTTCCTAGTGTACTTATATCCCAGACTGAAAGTGGTGCCATATTTATTGAGTTTTATAGGCTTAGTGATTCCTTGGAGATCTTGTCGAGCCTTTTGCCAATTTCGTACCCACACCAATTCAGTATACTCTCGATCTTGTTGTCCCACCATTTGTCTTTTTCATTTGGGAAATTGACATCGGGAGTGGTGAGGGAAAATGACAGATTCGCTAGATTCCGCACCTGATCAAGTTCTTTTTGGAATTTCAGCTGCTTTTGTTCAAGCTGGGATGCACTTTCCTTAGGAACCAGAGTACCATGACCATGAGCGACCTCTACCCGTTCAGTTGAGTTTTCCTTTCTAGAGTTGTTCACATCTTCCATCTTTCCTTTGTTCTTTTTTTTGACAAGACTAAGAGCAGGAGTGGGTGGAGGGCCCCTGGATCTCGTGGAATAAGATGATGTTGCCAGAGTGCACGAACTAACCTTTGGGAGGGGAATAAATAAACAAAAAGTAAAAACAAAAAGGTAACAAGTTGGTGAGGATTATAAGAAAATGTTTCGATATTTAAACACATAGCGCAAGAATGTAAATCATGTCCTAATTTGGGGGATCTCTTTGTGCCCGAGGTAGGCCTACCGACAAATTGATTTGGAGAACTTAAAATGCTAAATGCCTCATTTTATTGATAAAAGTAGACGGATCCAAATCGACACTAAATAACAAGAAATAAAATGTCATTAATGGCTATTGGCCTTATTACATTTCATAAAGCAAAAGAAAACTCCTATCTATTTGGTCCCAGAAGGACCTTCCTCAGGTTGAATGCTCTCGTTGATCAAATCCTCCAGCTCGCGTAGGTTTACCAGTAAAAATGCCTTTGCCAGGTGTTCTCCTTCATTTTCCTCAGCGTTCTGGTAGTTGGTGACTCTCTTCCTCACTTTTCCTTCCAATTCCAACAGACTGTATTCTAGATATTCCAACTTTTTGCTAGCTTTGGCAGCCCTCTCTTTCCACTCATTGATTTGGTCATTTGGTGGAAGACTCCTCCACCAGTCTAGCAAAAGTGAGGGTGTGCTAACCATACCGAAGCTGGGGACCTCGTTCTTCATTTTCTGCAAAACAAAAGGGTTAAGCCTATACCCCCATCGGAATCGACTATTTAATATCAACAATTAGCATGGAACATTTAGTTCTCCAAATAAATGCACAGAACGTGGTGACGTCCGTTTGGGTTCAGGGAAACCAAGTGGACTTTGGTCAAGGCTATCTTAAAGGGTCATTATGTGGACAACATAACTGACCTGGCTAGATTTTAACCATGATGCATGCACAGTTTAAACAGAGTAAGGTTTCTATGGGGTTTCAGACTTGTACCCTTGAGCAGACAACTCAAGGGGGAAAGGCACGGAACCGTCGACTACACCGTTGATCGACTGGTTTTACCGCAAATATGTCTTTTCCGAATTTAGGGGGTGATAATATTGGAAGAGCGCAACCACTCATTATAAGCGTTGCTATGGTATTTATTTGGCACAAATGGAATATGATGTTGAGCATGGTTATGTAATAATTAAAAGCATGTTGGCACATATTTTCACGTTAAGAAAGTAATAAATACAACAGTATCATAATTTAAAGCAGTAGTAAGGAAAGAAACACAGAAGACAAGTCAGTTTTGCAGTTGAAAAGGGAATTGGATGCTTAAAAGAAATAAACAAGTAATTGCACACAAAGAGGTATAAATCAACAATAATAGTCTGAAATGGTAAAAGCTTAAAGATCCGCAGCGGAGTCGCCATGCGATTGCGCCCCCTTTTTCTATAGCGAAATCGGGTTTATGACATT
Source organism: Nicotiana tabacum (assembly GCF_000715075.1). Classification (NCBI taxonomy): domain Eukaryota; kingdom Viridiplantae; phylum Streptophyta; class Magnoliopsida; order Solanales; family Solanaceae; genus Nicotiana; species Nicotiana tabacum. The sequence continues at coordinate 75,734,445 of NC_134086.1, read as the reverse complement.
TGGAGGGACAACTCATTCCTTTTGGGAATTGGGTTTGCGTTTGAAGAGTCGCCACCTAATGATTAGGGTGCATTAGGACCCCAAAAGAGTTTGATTTGAATAATCAGAGATAGGATAAGGGCTAGAAATTATTCTAAGGGGAATGTGTTAAGCACCCCTCAGAATCCACTAGTGTGGTTCCCGGCCAGACAATAATTGTGAATTTGGGTGCAATTAACATATAAGCAAATAAGGCTCAGATAAGCTGGGATTTCACATAATGGTTTGAAAGTGAACAAAGTTTGAAAGAACAAGCTGATTTTAAAAGAAAGAGTTGAAATGCTAAAAGAAAAGAAATAAAGAATAAAGAGAGGGGGTCCTAGGTTTATAAAAAATATGAATCACTCCACACAATTTCCGGTAATCACTCCTCAATGAGGGGCTACACGTGACATTATCGCGTGGTCATCATATCCATATCTACCCTTCCCACCCTGTTAAGATATTTAAAGCGCGGATTCGTTTCGTTTACTTATTGCATGTTATTACCCGTCACAATCCTATCAGTCCCGGAGGCATTTAGGACTACTAATCCTAAAAGGGAGGGATATTAGGCTTATTTGTAGTTTCAAAGGAAAAAACTCTAAGGCGACATACAAAACACGTATTGCAAATTGGGGAAAGCATATAACAAGCAGAGGCTCAGATATACCTCCTTAAACAAAGAAGCACGTAATTAGCATGACTTACACATACTATTTAGGTCTGTTTTAAAAGGTATTAAAGACGAGTGAGCGGAATTTGTTGAGATAGTTTCAGCTTACCACATAACTCAGATAAGAAGTCTGAATCAGGTCTGCCTGCTAGTTGTAATTATTAACAGAAGTGGATTCATTTTATATTTATTACCCTAGGGCTTGCCTAAGTGTTTCAATAGGGTCTTATAGGCATGATATCTATTGAACCCTGAAGGTGATGAGCTAGTAAAACTTGGAATGAATTATTTAAAGTCATATATGCATACTTGTTAAACTAGTTAAGTGAGGGACTCAGATTATTAAAGTTGAGACAAAATTTAAACAAATTGATTACAAGTTCTGCAAATGGTGATATCCATTATTACTGATTTTAGATCTAACACTGAGTGAGGTGAATCAGATTTTTTATTAGAAACTCCTATAGGCATGTTTTCTAGGCATTCTTGATTTTAAACCATTATAAATGGGGTACCTAAGTGCAGAACTGTTTAAAACCGATAGACATGGTATCTAAATGCAGAAGCTGTTTAAAACCTATACACATGGTATCTAATGCAGTTGAATATGCAGAATTCAAAACGATCCTATAGGCATGGTTTCTATATGTGATCGAATATGTTGAATTAGAACAACCTATAGGCATGGTTTCTATATGTAATTGAATATACAGAATTAGAACAACCTGCAGGCATGGTTTCTATATGTAATTGAATATGAATAATTCAGAATAACCCTATACGCATGATTTCTACCCTTTTCATGCATAGTTACCCACCCCTTTTCACTAGCCAGCCCCAAGTGTTTATTACAACTTATTACAAACCGGAATAGTAAATTACATACAAATAAGAGTACAACTAGAGGTAGCCAGATTCTGACTTCCTCACTGAGTTATGAGATAAGTCAACTCAAAGACCATTGATCCAAAACTTTTCTCAACTTGAGTGTGTCAGAGTTCCCTAAGAGCCCCAATGGGACTCCGGGCAGTGCTCACACCCAAATTGTATTATCAAAATGGGGATAAGTGCAGTATGGAAGGTCCAGCCCTCAAGTGTCCAAGTTCAGAGGGAGCTCAAGGGGTCCCAAGGCAAGGCTCACAAGAGGAGGGTAGAACTTAAAGTCTAAGAGAGAGTGAAAGTGCAGAAATAGAACTTTAAGAACTAGGGAAGAAAAGAAAAGGGAAAAGGGTACTAGGATATAGCTACAGAATTGATAACTTTGCACAAAAGGGGGTCGGGGATTGAGAATGAATTGCAGAGAGGCCATGCTTGGCAAGGGTAAGCTTTGGGCGTGCAAAGTAATGTAGATGCTGGCATGCCTATAGGCCTACCAGAACATACAACAGCAAAGAATCATAGGGGTTAGGATCCCAGGGGGATCAAGCTTGAGTCATGGTTAGTAATATTCAGTATTGTCATGCCTCAAGAAAACCATAGTATCAAACACATTGGGGCAGGGGTTTGGGGTTCATAACAGGACAGGCAGAATGAAATTACAGCATGCTAAAGTAAGTATTGAACCATACATAAGCAGTAGACAGCCAAGAAGGTAAAAGTATTGAGTAAACACATTGTTGTGATTGGTGAAAATCTTAATCAGAACATACCAGTTCCAAAGAGGCAAAGTACAGTAAAAGCAAGTAGCAGGACTTGAAAGCAGGCCACAATACAAGTAACATGAGAGAATGCTTTTTGAAGGTGAGTGTGAGTTCAGAAAACTAAGAGTGTCTATGTGTGTCTATGTTAATGAGAAAGCCAGGTATTTATAGTTTGAAAATATGCAGAAAACAAGGCAAGAAAATAATTATGGAACCGTGTACCAATTAAAATCAATCAGTATAAGACTTCCTCTAATTAAGGAGTTAAAATCAAACGTTAACATGTGAGTGCTAAATAAGGAAAGAAATCATATAGGGCTGAATATGACCAATAAGGAAGTATTTCCAGCATAGTACAAGTACACAATAAGCAAAAGAGGCTAGGTTCATCAGACTCTAATCTAGGAAAGGTATGTAAGAATCCAATACCTAAGGGAGTAATCAAATTGAGTAGAAAAGGTAGGGGTCGAAAGTTCAAAGGAAAGTATTCAAATAGGTCCAAGAAACAGGGAAATCAGTGCAACAAGGAAAGAATCAATTACAAGAGTGCAATCAGAATTACACAAAGAGGTTTGAAATCTGTCCACAATTAAGGGTTATTTTGAGAGGGAAATTTAGCATATAAAAAAGTGCATAACATTAGGCATGCGAGGCTGAACTCATGACAAAGAGAATAATCATATGATAGTTACATAGGTTAATAGAGAAAAGGGAGAGTAACAGAAACATGCAAAAAGGTCCAGTAGAAAGACCTTTCTAAAAATACAGTCGAGTTTCAATGATAGTAGGAGATCAAAATCACATGAAGATAAATAAGTTGAAACTAAGATTTCGAAACTCAGTCGAGCAGTAGATGAAACAACTTCAGAAACTCGAATAGGTCCAAAGAGATTAGGGTTTTGAAACCAAACAAGTTCAGAGATGAGGACCAAGCAAATCACATAGCAAATAGTCTCAAAACTCGAACGACCCCCAAATTTTAGGGTTTTCACCATCAATCGAGTATAGAGATGAAAGACAAGAGAATCAGGCAAAAAAAATATCAACAAAGAAAATAAAATCAGAAACCTTAAGAAAGAACCAAGACTTTTAACATAAAGAAACACAGTAGAAGAATAACATAAGAAACACAGTAAAAGAATCAACATAAGAAACACAGTAGAAGAACAACATAAGAAACACGGTAGAAGAATCAACATAAGAAACACAGTAGAAGGTCAACATAAAAAACACAGTAGAACACATCAAAAATCAAAAAATCTTTGAAATGACTTAACAGAACCCTAAATCGGAAAAGGTAAAGGTTTTGAAGGTAAAGTTTTGAAAGAAACTTTGAGAAAATGTTTAAAAGCTCAGAGAAAACACAGATGTACAACGGATCTAAAAGAATCAGAGGAACCTCGAAGGTTAGGGTTTCAGAAGAACCCAGATGGTGAGAAAGGCTTGGAAAGTCAATGATCTAAGCAGGAGAAGTCAAGATCAGGTTTGAATAGCCATGGCTGGCCGGAGCAAGGTCGGAGACGGCCATAGAACTCGAATGAAACAAAGTCTGGGCCAAGCTTCTTCAAAGGTCTGCCCTTGAAACCATAGTAATCAGGCGTGTAGGAGTCATAAGAGGCCGGTACAGGCCTTTAATGGCTTTGGAAGCCATGGATTTAGGCGATTTTAGGGTGGAAACGAAGGGAGGCAGCTAGGGTTTGAGAGGAGCTTGAGAGAGAATTGGAAAAAGGGGGGATTCAAGGGAGGCTGCATGTGACAAATGACTAGGGTTTGGGGTTAGTTCAGGTTAAAATAGGAAGGGGCAAACGTGAGCCGTTGATCGCACAAAAGAGGATCCGGGAGGGTTATTTTAAAAGGGTCGTGGGTCTGGTAGATTAGGATCTGGGTCATGGTAGTTGGGCCTTAGGTTGGGTCTAATTAGAAGTTCAAATCTGGCTACAATTGAAATTAAAATGGGCTATCATTTAAATTGCCATTTTCCCTCATTTATTTTATAAAAATAGTAAAATAATTTCTATAAATAAATTAAAGGTACTAAAATGATTAATAATACAAAATTATCAAATTAAAAATACTAAAGTCGATTTTATAAACATAATTACAATTAAATCTTGAAAGAGGCCAATATTGCAATTATATGCAATTTAGCTTTAAAAATACTAAATAAATTTGTAAAAATATGAAAAAAATTATGCTAGCTATGTTTTAATATAAATATGAGAATACAATAAATGAATCACCCCAAATAATAATTTTGGGGATAATTACTGGGTTTTTCTTGATAAAATAGGGCAATAAATTGATTTAAAAATCTTTAAAAATTAAGAGAAAAATCATAAAACCTTGGGACATACTTATATACGCACATACATGCTATTTTGAGAGTATTTTTCATATTAAAAAGATACAGGAAAAAATTGGGTATCAACACTGCTAAGACTTAAAGGTAAGTTCTAGAAGGTTGTTGCTACACCGACTATGTTGTATGGAGCAAAGTGTTGGCCGGTCAAGAACTCTCATACCCAAAAGCTAAAAGTAGCTGAGATGAGGATGTTGAGATGGATGTGTGGGAATATCCTATTGGACAAGATTAGGAATGAAGTCATTCGGGAAAAGGTGGGAGTGGCCCATGTGGAGGATAAGATGTTGGAGGCGAGGTTGAGATGGTTCAGCCATGTTAAGAGGAGAAGTATAGAAGCCTCAGTTATAAGGTGCGAGCGATTAGCCTCGGTGGGAAGCAGGAGGGGTAGACGTAGGCCTTAGAAGTCTTGGGGAGAGGTTATTAGGAGGGACATGACGCAGTTGGAGCTGACTGAGGAGATGGACCTAGACAGGAGGGTGTGGAGGTCAAAGATTAGGGTAGAAGGTTCGTAGGTAGTCGAGCGGTTCACTTCTTCTTAGTTCGCTAGCATTAGTGTTAGTATGATATCTTTTATTCATATATGGCTATTACTACCTAGAGTTTGACTGCATTCTTGGATTCGATCTTATTTCATCTTGATCTTATTCCTACTTGTTGCAATTATCTTTTCTTTTTCAGTCGTTCTCTAGCCTATGGTCTATCAGAAACAGTCGCTCTACCCTTCCAGGGGTAAGGATAAGGTTGCGTACACCTACCCTCTAGGCCCCATTGTGGGAAACTACTGGTTTGTTGTTGTTTATAGACACGTGTATTAAATTAATCTGATAAAATAAAATAATAATGTGCAAATAGAGCAAATAAGGATAATTGAAGAAGAGACAAGTCTGAGCTTCAGAATGTTCTCACCGGGTTCAATAATAATTGAAAAATCTCAAACACACTTGTATAAAGCTTAAAAGCATGAGAGAGAATATTAGTAGGCATTTGAACATAAGAATTGTGTAATTATGGAAAAAGTAATTTTTTTGAAGTTGAAAATGATATTTGAAAATTAGAGTTATGTTTGGACATGAATAAAATTTGGAGCTATTTTTGAATTTTTGTGAGTGATTTGAAGTGAACATTTTGAAAAATAACTTTTTGGAAAATTTTAAATTCCGAAAAAATCGAAATTTAACTTCAAGTGAAATTTGATATTTTTATAGCCAAACGCCGATTCCGGAGAAAAGTGAAAAAAATTCAAAAAAAAAGAATCTTCTTTTAAGGTCAAACGGGCCCTTAGTCTTGCTATTAGTATTTCTTGATGTCTTACAATAGAATGAAAGCCTCTATTTATACTAGATCTATGGGGTGCATGATTACAAGTTATGCCCCTCAATTACCACTATTATTGATATAATAAAAGGTAATTAAAATGTAATAAAGATAAAAATGTAATAAATCCTAATAAAGGCTGGAGGAATCTTGGGGTATTTTGTAACATTTCTGTAATTGTCATATCTTGAATTACTTCTTTTCTGGCCATAGGTTTGTATCTGGTGTTACCATAGTTGAGTCATTGTAGACTGATCATCCTTAACGCGTGTCACTTCCTAATTCACCCAATTCTTGAGACTGATTTTTACTGTGTATATAGTTCCCCTACTTTTCGGTGTAATGACCCGGCCAGTCGTTTTGAGTGTTGCAGCCCCATTCCTACATTTACTGCTTGTTTTATGCTCAATTGTTGTGATGTGACTTTTCAGGGTAGTTGGTTTAGTTGACACTTAGTCTCAAGGATGGAAGCTTAAGTTGAAAAGGTTGATCAGATATTGACTTATGTGTAAACGATTTCGGAATGAAGTTTTAATAGTTCTGATAGCTCTGCATGGTAATTTCAAACTTAGGAGTGTATCTGAATAGAGAATTGGAGGTCTGTAGTTGATTTTGGCTTAAAATGGCAAAAGTTGGAAAAATTATATGGTAAAGAGCCAAATATATCCCTATACTTTCGAAAATGGTCTAAGAATACCCCTCGTTATACTATTGAGTTATCTATAGCCCTACAGTCATACTTTGGAATAAAAATACCCTTATTTTGGATGGAGTGTCATGTGACAGCACCAAATGAAAATGACCCATTTCTTTTTTTTACCCGATTCGTTTTAGAAAACCTACAACCCGACCCAATTTTCACCCAAGGCTAAACTTAGCATCTTTTTTTCCAAAGCAATTTTTTTGTAAAAACTGGAAAAAAAAAATACAACAAAATATTTTCGTTTATTTAAAACTAATGCACCTGTAGTCCACTGCTTTAGGAAAGTCTTTTTTTCTGTTTTTACAAAAAAATATTATTATTTTTTTAGTTTTTTCAATTTTTTTTAAAGTATTTTTTTTGTAAAAACTTTAAAAAAAAGATTTTGCAAAATATTTTAGTTTTTTTTAAAACTAATGCACCTGTAGTGCACTACTTTAGGAAAGTCTTTTTTTCCAGCTTTTACAAAACAAAAATATTTTGTTGAATCTTTTTTTCCAGTTTTTACAAAAAATTGATTTAGAAAATTACTTTTCGGGTACGGGTATGGGTATGTATATTTTTTATTAATATTTTTCAGTTTTTTTAAAGCATTTCTTTTGTAAAAACTGAAACAAAAGATTTTGCAAAATATTTTCCTTTTTTAAAAAGTAATGCACCTGTAGTCCACTACTTTAGGAAAGTTTTTTTCAGTTTTTACAAAAAAATATTTTTTTTCCAATTTTTTTAAAGCATTGTTTTTTGTAAAAACTGATTTTTTTGTTGTTGTTGCAAAAACTGAAGAAAAAAAAGACATTTCTAAAGTAGTGGACTATAGGTGCATTAGTTTTTTTAAAAAAAATATTTTGTTGAGTCTTTTCCCCCACCCCATTTTTACAAAAACATCGCTTCAGAACAAAAGATGCTAAGTTTAGCCTTGGGTGAAAATTGGGTCGGGTGGTAGGTTTTTTAAAATGGATCGGGTAAAAAAATGAAATGGGTCATTTTCATCTAGTGCTGCCACGTGGCACACCATCCAAAGTAAGGGTATTTTTTTCAAAAATACGACGACAAAGGTATAGATAACCTAATAGTATAACGAGGGATACTCTTAGATCATTTTCGAACGTACAGGGGTATATTTGGCCCTTTGCCGAAAATTATAAGTTTTGGAAATTGAGAAGTTTGACCGAGAGTTGACTTTGTGGTTACCGAGCTCGGATTTTAGTTTTGAAAGTTGGTATAAGTCCGTTGTGTCATTTATGACTTGTGTGCAAAATTTGAGGTCAATGGGACTTAATTTAATAGGATTCGGCATCGAATGTTGAAGTTACAAATGCAAAAGTTGATTAGGATTAAATTGATGCATGATTCGTGGTTTTAGCATCGTTTGATATGATTTGAAGTTTCGAGCAAGTTTGTATTGTGTTTTAGGGCTTGTTTTTATATTTGTTTGGGGTCCCAGCGGCCTCGGGTGGAATTCGGAAGGTTAATGGATCGGAGATTGGACTTGAGGAAATGTTGCAGTTTCAAATCTAGTGTGATCGCACATGTGATGGAATTGGTCGCAGGTGCGTGACCGCACAAGCGACAGAATGGAAGTAGAAGCGACCTAGAAGGAATCTAGGCAGTGATCACAGGTACGATGATTTGGTCCGCACCTGCGAGATAGCAGATGCAGAATAACGTCACAGGTGCAAAGGGGGTGTATGGCAGCAGTCTCCGCAGAAGTGCACCCGCAGATGCGGGGAATTGGTCGCGGGTGCGTATGCTCAGGGGTTGAGTGGACATCGCTGAAGAGAATTTATTTTGCGCCTACGGGACCGCATGTGCGAGTACATGGTTTGCAAAAGCGAAGACCTTTGCACATACTATTAATTCGAGGGTTCCGACATTTTTAATCACTTTGGACATTTGAAGCTCGGACTAAGGCGATTTTTGAAAAGGATTTTGAGGGGTTTCTTGACGTAAGTCACTTATGATCATTTTTATTAAATAATACTATTTCCACATTGAATTTTCCACCTAGTTTGTGTGTTTTTGGGGTTGAATTTTGGGAGTTTTAGGCTAGGGATTGGAGAGTTAAATTTGGGGATTTGAGTGACGATTTGGTGTTTGAATTTGCTAAATTTGGTATGGTTGAACTCGTGGTTGAATTGGCTTCCGAATTTTTTAACTTTTATTAGACTTTGGCGCATGAATTTGGTATGAACTTGGTAAATTTGTTATGGTTGGACTCAGGGGTTGACTTTTGAGTTGACTTTTTGACTTTTATTTAGAACATAACAATTTCATGTGGAATTGATTCCTATAGCTTCAGTTGATTGTATCGAATTGTTTGTGGCTAGATTCGAGGAATTCTGAGGCAATTTTGCAAGGCAAGGGCTTGTTGGAGTAGAAATTTGCATGGTTGGAGGTTAGTAACACTTCTAAACCTTGTTCAGAGGGTATGAATCCCTAAAATTACATGCTATGTGATTGGTGTTTAGGTGACATGCATGCTAGGTGACGGGCGTGTTGGCGTACACCATAGTAATTGTGATTTAGCCGATTCTGTGGACTGTGTAGCTATCTTATTTAAATATTACTGTTGTACCCTATGTGTTAGAGCATTTATACTATGATTTATGTTAGAAATCATGTTTAGGCTATGTGTCGGTGCTATTGGGACCCACAGTGGTGATATTTGATGTTGAGTTATGTTCTTGATTGCTGTTATGTACTTAGTCGCATTCATCATTGCATATCATATCTGAGTCTCGATTATCATACATTTTCATATCACATATCATTGATTTGGACTACTTAGCATGAGTGTTGTGAGCTTGAAATACTAGAGAGATTGATGACTGAGTGAGGCCGAGAGCCTATTTGTGAGTGATATTATGGGATCGGGTTGCACGCTACAACATGCTTTATTGATTCATGTCATAATTGGCCTACTATAGAGCATGGGCTGGATATGCCCCTCTAGAGTCTACACACCCCACAATAAGCACAGTTGCTACTAATTCACGATGGGACTAGGATACGCGTTGTAACATGATTTATTAGCGTTTGGGATGGATCTGCCTTGGGATAGATCTGCCTTGTACAGTGCTGGGTGATTGAGTGTGATGAGTGAGAATCGAGACAGTCAGTTTGAGTACTCTGAGAGTGTGAGTATGTTATGCTTCCATTGTATTGCATCACATACGATGTGCATATTAGCAAGTAGATATAGAGATGTCATATTCATCATTTCGTTCAGACTTGACATATTTTATCTGTTTGAGTTTAATTGTTAAACCTGGAAGCATGTCTACATTGTCGTACTGGTACCTGCAAATTATGAATTTATCTGAGATATTATTGTCATATGTCCTATAATATTCCGCACTTTTTAATTATGTATTTGGACTGTACTATTTGGACTCGTCACTGCTTTTAGTCCAAAGTTTAGACTTGTTACTTGTTGAGATGGTTATTCTCATGCTACACCCTGCACTTTGTATGTAGATCCAGGTGTTTCCGAGCATGGTGGTTGTTGATCTTTGAGTTTCAGCCGTTCGGAGATTATCGAAGTAGCTTCCTTGGCGTCCGAAAACCTTAACTCTCCTCCTATATATCTCTGTTTTACTTATTCTGTTTTATTTTCTTAGACAGTTTATCAGACTATGTTATTACGAAGATGCTCATGTACTTAGTGACACCCGGGTTTTGGGAAATCCTGTATTGAACTGTAATATTTTCATCCAGTTTTATGAGACTTTTAACTACTTATGCTTATTTTCATATATTTTTAAATTTCAAGATGTTGGTATGTGTGAGTTGTCGGCTTGCCTCATATCATGATAGGTGCCATTACGACACTTGAGATTTTAAGTCATGACAGCTTGATATCAGATCCTAGGTTAGTAGAAGCTTGTGGATCGGTACGGAGACGTCTGTACCTATATTCGAGAGGTTGCCGAACCCTTAGAAAAACATCACATTCTTGTATTCTTGAATTTGTTGATTCTGGGAACTAAATTTTTGTTATTATATTCTCTTGCAGATGGTGAGACACATGCTACCGGATAAGACGGATGGCTACAGTACCACCAGCTAGGGCCACGAGAGGTGGGGGTTGTGGTAGGGGCCAAGATGTAGTTCTTACTATAGCTAAAGCAGCACCTGCAGGTCCACTAATTGCTCCAGCTTAGGAGTAGGTTCGAGTTGTGGTTGAACCAGTAGGACTAGCTCGACCACTAGTTGTGCTTATTGTGATTCTAGGCCTTCAGGAGGACTTGGCCCAGATATTGACTGTTTGCACTAGCCTTGCTCAGGCGGTTTCTGTACAGGCCGCGCCAGCCACCTCTCTGGCCGGGGAGGTACTCTAATTTCCACTGCCCATACTCTAGAGCAGGCAATGAAGAGACTTCACATACTGGGGTACTACTAATCCAGTCGGTTGGAGTTGCTCAGGCCTAGGTGGGTCCTATTATGAGTGACGAGAAACAAAAGAGACTATAGTGATTGGGAGGCTCCAGGCCCCATCATTCAATAGGGCTGAGTTAGAGGATGCTCATGATTTCTTGGATAGGTGCCAGCGGATTCTTCGCCATGGTAGGTATTCTGGAGACTAGGGAGTCTCCTTTACTACTTTTCAACTATCAGGGGATACCTTCAAATGGAAGGAGGCCTATGAGAGGAGCAGGCCAGTCGGTGTTGCACCACTTGCATGGCATGAGTTCCATGTTCTCTTCTTGGAGAAGTTCCTTCCATAGACCCGCACGAAGGAGTTGTATAGGCTATTATGCAGCTACGCTATGAGGGTGTGTCTCTGACCCAATACGAGATGAGGTTTTCTGAGTTGTCTCATCATGCAGTTTGGTTGGTCCCCACTAAGAGGGAGAGGATTAAGAGATTCATTAATGGCCTCAACTAGTAGTCGTGCTAGGTTTGACAAGGTGGTTGATATTGCTCGGGGGTTAGAGTTTGTCCATAGTCAGGAGCGTGATAAGAGGGAGTCTAAGAGGCCTTGTGGTTCGGGTAGTTTCAGCAGTGTTTCTTCTGGGGGTCAGTTCCACCATAGTAGGGGTCATCCTTATAGGCCCATTCAGATGGATCATCCAGTTCATCGTAGCGCATCAGCTAGCCATGGTTCATACAGTGCTCAACCGAGTCAGTAATCTCTCAGTGCACTCCCAGATTATAGTTCATCTCGTGCTCCTTTAGTTCAAGGTTCATCTGCACCAGGTTCCTCTGGTAGTTATTCTAGTTCTCGAGGTCTGCTTTAGTACTTTCCACCATTTTCTGAGAACGGATGTTTTAAGTGTGGAGAGTTGGGTCATTTGAAGAGGCATTGTCCCCACCTTTTAGGAGGTCCAATTCAGAAGAGGAGTTAGGCTACGACTTCCACACCAATTACTTCACCACCCGCTAAGAAAGCTCGGGGTGGGCTCAGGCAGCTGGAGGTCGCCCTAGACGGGGAGGCCGATCAGGCGACGGTCAGGCTTGATTTTATGTTATTCTTGCAACCCAGAGGCCATTGCTTCAAACACAGTGATCACAGGTATTGTCTCAGTATGCCACAAGGATGCTTCTATAGTGTTTATCCCTGGTTCCACTAATTCGTATGTATCATCATATTTTACTAGTTATCTGGATATGCTCTATAAGTCCTTAGTTTCATCTATTCATGTATTTACTCCAGTGGGCGATACTATTGTTGTGAATTGTGTATATCTGTCGTATGTAGTGACTACTGAGAGATTAGAGACTAGAGTTGATCTCTTATTGCTTAGTATCGTTGATTTTGGCGTGATTTTGGGTATGGACTGGTTGTCTCCATGTTATGCTATTCTGGATTGTCACACTAAGACTGTGATGTTGGCGATGCCACAGTTTCCAAGGATCGAGTGGAGAGGTTCAATAGATTATATTCCCTATAGGGTCATTTTTTATCTAAAGGTCCAATAGATGGTTGGGAAGGGGTGTCTATCATATCTGCCCTTTGTGAGGGATGTTGGTGCTGATACCCCTACTATTGATTCTATTCCGGTAGTGCGAGACTTTTCGGATGTGTTTCTTGCAAACCTATCGGGCATTCCACCTGATAGGGATATTGACTTTGGTATTTACTTGGTGTTGAGCACTTAGCCCGTTTCTATACCTCCGTATCGTATAACACCAGCTGAGTTGAAAGAATTGAAGAGAACCTTCATGAACTTCTTGATAAGGAGTTTATTAGGCCTAGTATGTCACCTTGGGGTGCACTGGTTCTGTTTGTGAGGAAGAAGGATGGTCTATGCGGATAAGCATCAACTGTAGGCAGTTGAACAAAGTTACAATCAAGAACAAGTATCCTTTGTCGCGCATTGATGATCTTTTTGACCAGCGTCATGGAGCGAGGTTGTTCTCTAAGATTTATTTGAGATGAGAGTATTACCATTTGAAGATTAGGGACTCGGATATTATGAAGATGACATTCAGGACCTATTATGGTCACAATGAGTTCCTTATGTTGTCTTTTGGGTTGACCAAACACCCCAGCAACATTCATGCATCTGATAAACAATGTATTTCAGCCATATCTTGATTTGTTTGTCATAATAATCATTGACGATATCCTAGTGTACATACGTAGCCAGGAAGAGCATACCTATTATTTGAGGATGGTACTACAGTGGCTGAGGAGGAGAAGCTTTGTGCCAAGTTCTCCAAGTGTGAGTTTTGGCTTAGTTTGGTGGTGTTCTTGGGGAACGCGATTTCAAGTTAGGGGATTAAGGTTGATCCAAAGAAGATAGAGGCGGTTTAGAGTTGGCTCAGACCGTATTCAGCTATTGAGATTTGGAGCTTTCTCAGCTTGACCAGATATTATCGTCGCTTTGTAGAGGGTTTATCGTCCATTGCAGCGCCTTTAACCAAATTGACCCTGAAGGGTGCTCTGTTCAGGTGGTCGGAGGAGTTTTAGGAGAGCTTTCAGAATCTTAAGGCTGCTTTGACCATAGCTCCAGTTCTAGTTTTGCCTTCAGTGTCAGGATCTTATATAGTGTATTGCTATGTTTCTCGGATTGGTATTTAGTGTGTCTTGATGTACGAGGGTAGATTGATTGTGTATGCTTAGTATTTGTTGAAGCCTCGTGAGAAGAACTATCATGTTCATGATTTGGAGTTGGTAGTCATCGTTCATGCATTGAAGATTTGGAGGCATAATCTCTATGGTGTGTCTTGTGAGGTATTTACCTATCATCGGAGTCTCCAGCACTTGTTCAAACAAATGAATCTAAATTTGAGGCAGCGGAGATGGTGTGTCTTGTGAAGTATTTACCTATCATCGAAGTCTCAAGCACTTGTTCAAATAAATGAATCTAAATTTGAGGCAGCAGAGATGGTTGGAGCTGCTAAAATACTATGATATTACCATTCTGGATCATCTCGGGAAGGCCAATGTGGTGGTCGATGCCTTGATAGAAAGGTAGTGAGTATGGGTGGCCTTGCATTTATTCCTGTTGGTAAGAAACCTCTTGCATCTGATATTCAGTCCTTGGCCAATCAGTTCGTGAGATTAGATGTTTTGGAGCCTAGTCGGGTTCTAACTTGTGTGGTTTCTCGGTCTTTCTTATATGATCGCATCAGAGAGCGCCAGTATGATGATTCTCATTTGCATTTCCTTAAGGACATGTTTCAGCACGATGATGCCAAAAATGTTACTCTTGTAAATGATGGGGTGTTTAGGATGCATGGTCGGACCTATGTGCCTAATGTATATAGACTACATGAAATGATTCTTTAGGAGGCTCATAGTTTACGGTATGCCATTGATCTAGGTGTTGCGAATATGTACCAGGACTTGAGTGTTGTAGCCTCATTTCCCCATCTACATCTCATTTTATGCTTAATTGTTGTTATGTGACTTTCCCAGGTAGTTAATTAGGTTTCGGGGATGTTTCGGAATTTGATGAGACACTTAATCTGAAGGTAGGAAGCTTAAGTTGAAAAGTTAACTGGTATTAACTTATATGCAAATGACTCTGGAATGGAGTTTTGATAGTTCTGATAGCTCTGTATGGTGATTTTAGACTCAGGAGTATGTCTGTACAGTGAATTGGAGGTCCGTAGTTGATTTTGGCTTGAAATGGCAAAAGTTAAAAAATTAGAAGTTTTAGATATGAAGAAGATTGGCTGAGAGTTGGCTTTGTGGTTACCGTGCTCAGATTTTTTTCCGGAAGTTGGTATATGTTCGTTGTGTCATTTATGACTTGTGAACAAAATTTAAGGTCAATCGGACTTGATTTGATAGGTTTTGGAATCGAATGTAGAAGTTAAAAATGCATAAGTTTGTTAGGCTTTAATCGATGCGCGATTCTTGGTTTTAGCATTTTTTGATGTGATTTGACGCTTCAAGCGAGTTCGTATCATATTTTAGGACTTGTTGGTGTGTTTGTTTTGGGTCCCAAGGACCTCTAGTTGAATTCGAATGGTTAACTGATCAAAGTTTGGACTTGAGGGAATGCTGGAGTTTCAGTTCTGGTGCGATCGCACCTTCGATGGAATCGCAGAAGTGACAAAATGAGCGCATAAGCAGGCCGAAAGGAAACTAGGCAGTGTTGCAGGTTTGATGATTTGGTCTACACCTGTGAGATCGCATATGTGGAATACGATCGAAGGTGTGAAGGGGGCGTGTGGCAGCAGTCTCCGCAAAAGCGGACGATGCCTCGCAGATGCTGGGAATTGGCCGCAGGTGCGCATAGTTGGGAGTTGAGTGGGCATCGCTGAAGCAAAGCTTTGTAGCACCTGCAGGACCACAGATGCGGGTAAATGGTCCCGCAAAAGCGAAACCCTCTGGACAGAATACTATTTCGAGGATTTCAAGATTTTTAATCATTTTGGCCATTTCAAGCTCGGCATTAGGCAATTTTTGAGAGGGATTTCGAGGGACTTCTTGAGTTAAGTCACTTGTGAACATTTTATTCAATAATATTGTTTCCCTATTGAATTTCCCACCTAGTTTGTGTGTTTTTGACGTGGAATTTTTGAAGTTTTAGGCCAGGGATTGGAAAGTTAAATTTGGGGAATTGAGTGACGATTGGGTGTTGGAATTTGGTAAATTTGGTATTGTTGAACTCGTGGTTGAATGACTTTCGAATTTTGTAATTTTTATTGGATTACAAGACATGGGTCCGGGGGTTGACTTTTGAGTTGAATTTTTGACTTTTGATTTAGAACTTAGCATTTTCATATGGAATTGATTCCTGTAGCTTGAGTTAATTGTATCGAATTTTTTGTGGTTTGATTTGAGGCATTGAGAGGCCGTTTCGCGAGGCAATGGCTTGTAGGAGTAGAGTGTATGAATCCCTGAAATTACCTGTTATATGATTGGTGTTGAGGTGATGTGCATGCTAGGTGACAGGCGTTTGGGTGTGCACCATAGTAATTGTGATTCAGTCAATCCTATGGAATTGTGTAGCTATCTTATCTGAATATTACTATTGTACCCTATGTGTTAGAGCATTTGAGCTGTGATTTATATTGAAAATCATGTTTAGGCTATGTGCTGGTGCTATTGGGACCCACAATGGTCCTTCTTTGTTGTTGAGTTATTTGCTTAATTACAGTTATGTACTCAGTCTCATTCATCATTGCATATCATATCTCAGTCTCTATTATCATACATTGTCAAATCACGTATCACTGATTTGGGCTGCTTAGCATGAGTGTTGTGATCCTGAGAGATTGGAGAGATTGATGACTAAGTGAGACCGAGGGCTTATTTGTGAGTGATATTATGGGATCGAGTTGCACGCCGCAACATGCTTCATTTATTCATGCCATGATTTGCTTATTATAGCGCTTGGGCTGGATCTACCCCTCCAGAGTGTACACACCAACAGTGAGCGCAATTGCTATTGATTTACTGGGTTGCGTGCCGCAGCAGGATTTATTCGCGTTTGGGCTGGATCTTCCCTGGGTTGGATCTACCCTGTACAGTGTTGAGTGAATGAGTGTGATAAGTGAGAATTGGGACAGTTAGGTTGAGTACTCTGATAGTGTGAGTATGCGAGGCTTTCATTGTAGTTGAGTACTACCAGCCCAGCTAGTTGTAGTTGCTTAGGCCTAGGTGGGTCCCGTTATGAGTGATGATGTGCAGAAGAGACTATAGTGATTTGAGAGACTCCAGCCTCCCTAAGTTAGAGGATGCCTAGAACTTCTTGGATAGGTGACAGCAGATTCTTCGTACGGTAGGTATTCTGGAGACTAGTGGGGGTCTCATTTACTACTTTTCTATTTACAAGGGTTGCTTTTAGATAGTGGGAGGCTTATGAGAGAAGCAGGTCAGTCGATGTTGCACCACTTTCATGGCATGAGTTCTCCGTTCTCTTCTTGGAGAAGTTTGTGCCAAGACCCGTGGGGAGGAGCTGTGTAGGCAATTCGAGCAACTACGTCAGGATGTCTTGTCTGTGACCCAGTATGGGATGAGATTTTCAGAGTTGGATCGTCACGCAGTTTGGTTGGTTCCCGCTAAGAGGGAGAGGATTAGGAGGTTCATTGATGGCCTCCACTATCAGTTGTGTTTTGTTATGACTTGGGAGTGTGTATCTGGTACTTAGTTCGACGAGGTGGTTGATATTGCTCGGCGGCAAGAGATGGTCTGTAGTCAGGAGCGTGAGGAGAGGGAGGCCAAGAGACCTCATGGTTTTGGGTGGTTTCAGCAATGTTTCATCTGGGGGTCAGTTCCACCACAGCAAGGGTCATCCTTATAGGCCCGCTCAGATGGCTCATACAGTTCATCTTGGTACATCACCTAGCCATGGATCATACAGTGCTCGACCGGGTCAGTCATCTCTTAGTGTACTCCCAGCTCAGAGTTCATCTTGTGCACCTTCAGTTCAGAGTTCTTCCACACCAGGTTCTTCAAGCAATTATTCTGGTACTCGAGCCCCAATGCAATCGCCACCACCATCAACGAGGAGTTGCTTAGAGTGAGGAGAGTTGGAAAAATGTGGAGGAAGTGTCCTCGACACTTAGGATGTCCAGTTCAGCAGAGAGGTCAGACTATGACTTCCGCCCAGGTAGCTAGAGGTTACCCTAGAGGAGGAGGCTGATCAAGTGGTGGTCAGGCCCGATTCTATGCTATTCCTACTAGGGTAGAGGATGTTGCTTTAGACACAGTGATCACAGATATTGTCTCAATATGCCAAAGGTATGCTTCTATATTATTTGACCCTGGTTCCACTTATTCGTATGTATCATCATATTTTGCACATTATCTAAATATGCCCCATGAGTCCTTAGTTTCATCTATTCATGTATCTATGCCGGTGGGCGATAATATTGTTGTGGACTATGTATATTGATCGAGTGTAGTGACTATTGGTGGATTGGAGACTACAGTTGTTCACTTATTTCTTAGTATGGTTGATTTTAACGGGATCTTGGGTATGGATTGGTTGTATCCATGTTATGCTATTCTGGAATGTCACGCTAAGACCGTAATGTTGGAGATGCTGAGTTTGCCAAGGATCAAGTGGAGAGGTTTTCTAGATTATGTTCCTAGTAGGGTGATTTCTTATTTAGAGGCCCAATAGATGGTTGGGAAGGAGTGTTTATCATATTTGGCCTTTGTGAGGGATGTTGGTGTTGCTACCCCTACTATTGATTCTATTCTGGTGGAACGAGACTTTCCGGATGTGTTTCCTAAAAACCTGCCGAGCATGCCACCCGACAGGGATATTGACTTTGGTATTGAATTAGTGTGAATCACCGAGCCCATTTTTATTCCTCCGTAACTTATGGAACCAGCGGATTTGAAGGAATTGAAAGAGCATCTTGAAGAACTTATTGATAAGGAGTTTATTAGGCTTAGTGTGTTGCCTTGGGTTCACCAGTTCTATTTCTGAAGAAGAAGGATGGTACTATGCGAATGTGCATCGACTATAGGTAGATGAACAAAGTTACAATCAAGAACAAGTATCCTTTATCGCGAATTGGTGATTTATTTGAGCAGCTTCAGGGAGCGAGGGTGTTCTCTAAGATTGATTTGAGGTTTGGGTATCACCAGTTGAAGATCGGGGACTCGAATATTCTAAAGACGGCATTCAAAACCCGTTATGGTCACTATGAGTTCCTTATGATGTCTTTTGGGCTAACCAACGCCCCAGCAGCATTCATGCATCTGATGAACAGTGTATTTCAGCCATATCTCGACTCCTTTGTCATAGTATTCATTGATGATATCCTAGTGTACCCACATAGCCAACAGGACATGCCCAGCATTTGAGGATAGTATTACAGCAGCTGAAGGAGGAGAAGTTTTATGCCAAGTTCTCCAAGTGTGAGTTTTGGCTTAGTTCGGTGGCGTTCTTGGGGCACGTATTGTCCAATGAGGGGACTAAGGTGGATCCAAAGATAGAAGTGGTCTAGAGTTGGCCCAAACTATCCTCAGTTACGGAGATTCACAGCTTTCTCAGCTTGGCCTGTTATTATCATCGCCTCATGGATGGTCTCTCATCTATTGCAGCGCCTTTGACCAAATTGACCCATAAAGGTGATCCTTTCAGGTGTTTGAATGAATGTGGGGAGAGCTTTCAGAAGCTTAAGATTTCCTTGACCACAACTCCAGTTCTAGTTTTGCCTTCACCTTCTAGCTCTTATACAGAATATTGTGATGCTTCTCGGATTGACATTAGGTGTGTTTTGATGAAGAAGGGTAGAGTGACTTCTTATGCTTCACTCCAATTGAAGCCTCATGAGAATAACTTCAATGTTCATGATTTGAAGTTGGCTTCCATCGTTTATGCATTAAAGATTTGGAGGCATTATTTCCACGGTGTGTCTTGTGAGTTATTTATGGATCATCAAAGTCTCTAGCACTTCTTCAAACAAAAGGATCTAAATTTGAGGTAGCGGAGATGGTTGGAGATGCTAAAGGACTACGATATCACCATTCTAAATCATCTGGGAAGGCCAATGTGGGGGCCGATGCCTTGAGTAGAAAAGCGGTGACTAAGGGTAGCTTCAGTGGAAGTGCAGTGGATAGCTTAGCTAGTTGAGGAGGCTACTTGGGAGACCGGGAAGGAGATGCGGAGTAGATATCCACGTCTATTTGAGACTTCAGGTCTGTTTCCATACCCATTCGAGGATAGGTGCTTGTTTAAGTGGAGGAGGATGTCACGACTCGGCCAGTACATTTTGAGTATTATAGCCCTGTTCCCCCATCTACTGCTTATTTTATGCTTAATTGTTTTTATGTGACTTGTCGGGGTAGTTAATTAGGTTCTGCAGATGTTTCAGAATGTGATGAGACACTTAGTCTCAAGGTAGGAAGCTTAAGGTGCAAAGTTAATTGGATATTGGCTTATGTGTAAACGACTCCAAAATGGAGTTTTGATAGTTCTAATAGCTCCGTTGGGTTATTTTTGACTTAAGAGTGTCTGTATAGTGATTTGGAGGTTCGAAGTTAAATTAGGGTTGAAATGGTGAAAGTTGGAAAAATAGAAGCTTTGGAAATTTAGAAGTTTGATCGAGAGTTGATTTTGTGGTTACTGGGCTTGTATTGGAGTTCTAGGAGTTGGAGTAGGTCCGCTATGTCATTTATGACTTCAGTGCAAAATTTGAGGTCAATCGAACTTGATTTGATAGGTTTCGGCATCGATCGTAGAAGTTGGAATTTCTTAGTTTTTGTTAGGATTGAATTGAGGTATGATTCGTGTTTTTAATGTTGTTTGACGTGATTTGAGGCCTTAACTAAGTTTGTATCATGATTTAGGACTGTTTGGTATATTTAGTTGAGGTCCTGGGGGCCTTGGGTGGGTTTCAAATGGTTAACGGATCAAATTTTTGACTTGGAAGACTGCTAAAGATTTGTTAGTGTTCAGTTCTAATTTCCTTAAACGCGATCGCATGGGAAGGACCATGATTGCATAGGCTAATTTGGGAAGCTGAGGTTATTGTTCTATGCAATCGTGAGTTTTGGTATGCAATCGCGTAAGTTGGGGAATTAGTACATCGCGAACGCGTGGGCTAAGCCATGTTCACAGAGATGAAAGGAGTTAAGAGCTGGTCACGCACATTGTTCAATGCGAACGCGTGGGTCTGTCCGCGATTGCGTAGGCCTGGGAAGCCTATGCATCACATTCGCCTGAGTTTGTATGCGATCGCGTAGAGTAAGTTCTAGGGGCAGTGGAGTTTGTGCTTCACGATCGCGATGATTTTCCCGCAATTGCGAATAAGGGACATCTAGGCAGAATTAAATATTTCAAATATATTGATATAATATGATTAGAGATAGATTAGAATCACTTACCCAAAGTTTGTAGATGAAAATCCCTCTACAAAATCGCCTCCTACCTAGTCTAGGATTCCAAAATATGAAAATGAGACTAAAATCCTGTTTCTCATCTTTTTGCCCAGTCGCAGGTGTCGCAAATGCAACCTGGGTTCACAAATGTGAACCCTGCATGTGCGAGCAATCAATCGCAAAAGCAAATAACCCACATGACTGCTACAGTTGCAAATGCGACATAATTGCAAACGTGGGACAATCCTCAATGTGACCATGATGACCGCAAATGCGAACTAGCTCACCTAGGCACCCCATCGCAAATACGATCATTGGGATCGTGTCAGCCGTAATCTCGGGGAGCACAACCGGCGCTCAACCGAGTGAACGTGACCGAGCAAGCCTGTCAGATTTCTTTCTACCCAAACTTATTCATGAAAAAATAGGAGATGTACTCCATTAATCAAACACTTAAAAGATTTCATTAACAACTCCTATTTCATTTCTATTAGTAGTTTCATTCATAACTTCCAAAATATTACAGGTTTATTGATTTAATGAAAAATATGTTTGCCAAATACCAACATTTCTATTTCAGTTCCCAGCATCAAACACCATACACAATCTGTCTATGGAGCCTCTAAGTACGACAGAAGAGAAGTATGCAAAATCCGATAAAAAGGCCCCGGCTATAACTCAAAATACAAAGTACATAGGAACCAAACGATACATGACCCCGAAATGATATGGGGCTCACCAAGTCAGCTGGGAAGAGAGAGCACCGCTATCACTAATCAATGTCGCCTGTTGTAGAACCACCTGCATCCATTAAAGATGTAGTGCCCATAGCAAAAGGGACGTAGTACCGTCGAATAACACTAGTATATATAGCTAAATTTCCTCTTTCAAATATAATTCCATATAAGAGAAGGAAAATCATATACACAGCAAGTCAAAATCAACAATATCCAAATGCCCAGTTGAAACATTATAATTTTTAAAATACGAAAATAATATATATTTTTTGCTGGGAGATCATTAGCACTGATATACGATTGTGTTTTAGCACAGAGTCCGATCACGCTCGATTGGATAGGACATCTCCCCACGAACAATGTGGTTTGACATGTAATGCGAATGAAAGTGTTACCAAGAGTAGTACCACCATGTGCGCAACATGCCGTCCGATCTCCACCCGATCAGCTAGGCCGCCTTCCCATATATGTCGTGTGGGTTGACTTTTTTCAATTCACAGTTATTACCAGGTTCATCCCAATTAAGGGGAATAATCACAATTTAACCAATATTTCAATCTCATCCCAAATAAGGGGAAACAATTATAATTCACCCCTACACCTGCACATGTAGTTTCAGGTGTGGGCATTATGTCCCACCGTTCCTCGGTTTGCTAATGATACTCCCAAAAATATTTTTAATTTGATTTTCACACAAAAGAAACATAATTTCAAATGTATTCACCTCATCGTATTTCACATTGTATAAATTTCCATTAGTATTTCCAACCACTCACAATAACAATATTGCACTGGCTCTTTTGGTCATTCACAAGATTTTTTATTCAAGGCACGATAGCCGTATTTTATATATCACACTTCAACTTCTTTTATTTTCAAGGATCACCATCAAACATCAACATGTAAAATATTTCGAAAATCATAAACCTCAAATTCATTAGTAATGGAAACTTTAAACACAAAAGATTTCTTTCCAAAGAATAGGGCACACCGACCAGCAATAGAAACACACAAAAATCATAAACAAGCAATACACCAATTATTCTTGAAATAGTCTTTCCCAACAAAGACAATGTACAATTTCAATACTAGAGTATGTACGAACTCCATTCACACTGGATGTATTTATAAGTCAAGCTGTGACGACCCGGCCAGTCGCCTCATGAGTTACTGCTCTATTTCCTCCCATTTCTACTTCTTTATGCTTTGTTTATCTGTGTTATGTGATATTGGGTTGGTCGGATCGAGTCCGAAATGAATTTGGTAAGGTTTGAGACACTTAGTCTCTTTTGAAGAAGCTTGAGTTGGAAAAGTCAACTGGATGTTGACTTATGTGATAGAGGGCTCGGATGTGAGTTCTGATGGTTCGGTTAGCTTTGAGAGGTGATTTTTGACTTAGGAGCACGATCGGAATGAGTTTTGGAGGTTCAGAGTAGATTTAGGCTTGAATTGGAGAAGTTGATATTTTGGCGATTTCCGGTTGGTAGGCGAGATTTTAATCTAGGGGTTGGAATGGAATTCCGAGAGTTGTAGTAGTTTCGTTGTGTCATTTAGGATGTGTGTGCAAAATTTCAAGTCATTCGGACGTGGTTTGGTTGAGTTTTTGATCAAAAGCGGAATTCGGAAGATTTTAGAAAATTTGGCTTGAATCCGATGTGTTTTTGTTGATTTGATGTTGTTTGAGGTGTTTTGAAGATTGGTACAAGATTGAATAAGGTATTAGGATATGTTTGTGCTTTTGGTTGAGGTCCCGGGGGCCTCGGAATGATTTCGGATGGTTAACGGAGAAGTTTGGACTTCGTTGCAGCTGTTGAATTTGCTGCTTCTGGTATTTCCTCACCTGCGGATTGGGGACCGTAGGTGCGATGCCGCATATGCGGGAGATGAGTCGCAGAAGCGGATTTTGAGGAGTTGTTAGGAACCGCAAATGAGGCTGGGGACCGCACCTGCAAATTCGTAGATGCAGGAAAAGTATTGCAGAAGAGAAAATGGCCTGATGACCAGCGACCGCAGAAGCGGCTAGGGTGACCGCATCTGCGATGTCGCAGATGCGGAAGTGTGATCGCAGATGTGATATTTGGCTAGATAAGTGACTTCCGCAGAAGCGGATGATGAACCGCAATTGCGGTACCGCAGAAGCGGTCGAAGGGCCGCAGATGCGAAAATGCTTGGGCAGAAGGTATAAATTGTGGCCTTCGCTAAATTTGAGCTATTTCACCATTTTTATCTCGGCTTTGGAGCATTTTGGATGAATTGAAAGAGGGATTTCAAGTAAA
This sequence comes from Nicotiana tabacum, assembly GCF_000715075.1. Taxonomy (NCBI): domain Eukaryota; kingdom Viridiplantae; phylum Streptophyta; class Magnoliopsida; order Solanales; family Solanaceae; genus Nicotiana; species Nicotiana tabacum. Next base: position 75,710,480 of record NC_134086.1, on the reverse strand, counting down.
CTTCATTGAGGTAAGGAATTTGGACCAAAAACTCGTTCCTATGCTAGTATTTATTGGAACTAGAACTTATGGAAATTAAGGGTGAAAATTGGGAAAACTAGGGCTTGGAAACTTAGACCTTTAATTGGGGATTTGAAGAACAATTTGGGGTCGGAATTGAGAACTTTTGATATGTATGAACTCGTGGGGATATAAGGAATCTATTGATGTAAAATTTATTGAATTCCGAGATGTGGGCTTGGGGGTCGAATTTTGGTAATTTTGGGATTTGTGTCGTATTTTGATTATTTTTGCTTGGGCTTCGTTCCCATAGCATATTTTGACGTTCTCGTTCTGATTTTGGATAGTTTCGACGCGAATGGAGGCCGATTCAAGGGGAAAAAGCATTGCGAGCTAGAGATTTGACCAGTTCGAGGTGAGTAATGATTGTAAATGATGTTCTGAGGGTTTGAAACCCCATATTGCAGATCATGGTGCTATATTGAGGTGAGGCACATGCTTAATGATGAGCGTGGGGTCGTGCACTATTGGGGATTATGACTTGGTCCATCCAAATTGATGATTTTACCGCGTATTTGACTGAAATCTATTTGTTATCATCATCATTTGGGTTGAATGCCATATTTCGGCCTTGTGCCAACTATTTGAATCCTTCGGGGATTTTTACCGGGTTTTCCTCACTGTTTTGACTTTTTACTGAACTCAGTCAGGTTATGTTTTACTGTTTTTCGTACTCAGCCATATTTACTCTGTTTTAACACTTAAATGATCTTTTAAATGATATTTTGGGCTGAGAATCATGTTTTACTACTGCCTGAGTGGCTTGTGAGAATTGTACTGAGTAAGGCCGAGGGCCTATGTTGTGAGGAAACATCTGTAACTGATTATGAGGCCGAGGGCCTGAGATATGTATGCCACGAGGTGGCTTGATTGATATGAGGCTGAGGGCCTAGTGATGATGCTACGAGGTGGCTTGATATTGCGCTTGGGCCGTAAGGGGCCCCTCCAGAAGTCTGTACACCCCCAGTGAGCGCGGGTACCCATTGTGATGTGAGATTGAGCCCGAGGGGTTGGTATTGTTCTATGTGATTGCCCAAGGGGCTGGTACTGTTCTGAGATATTGCCCGAGGGGCGGATTTGTTGATACTGTGCCCGAGGGGCGCGCCTTTATGTGTTTACTTTTCATAATTTACTGTCAATTACCTTCTTAATTATTGAAAAAGACTTTTCATGAAACTACATTTGAGTTGAAGAATTTTACCTATCTTTTACTAATTTACTGATTTTAAACGGTTTTACTGCTTTATTGTAGAATGTTTTGTGCCTTACGTGATTTCTTGCTCTCAATCTTTATTTACCTTTGTTACTCACTGAGTTGGAGTATTCACTTTATTCCCTGTACCCTGTGTGCAGATTCAGGTATTGCTGATCCTGCCAGTACGAGTTGAGAGCTACCGGCGGACATTCGGAGTTCACGAGGTAGCTGCTTGACGTCCACAGACCCCTGTCTCTCCCTCTTTATCATTTATATTTTTGATCAGACAATTGTAATAGTTTATAAACTTATCAGATTTTTAGTAGGATTTATAGATGCTCATGACTAGTGACACCCCGTAATTGGGATGTGTTGGGTTGTTCTTCCATGTATTTATGATATTATCTTCTACTTTGAACTATTTTATCATGTTTCGACTGTTTCTTAAATGCTTAATCGTTAATAAATTAGAAGATGGGAAGTGTCGGCTGGCCTTGTCTTCACGAGAGGCGCCATCATGACCGGGTTCGGGTTTGGGGTCGTGACAAGTTGGTATTAGAGCCTAGGCTACATAGGTCTCACGAATTATGAGTCGGTTTAGTAGAGTCTCGCGGATCGGTACAGAGACATCTGTATTTATCCTCGAGAAGCTGCAGAACCTTTAGGAAAAACTTCATATTCTTGAAATTCTTGTCATGCGAATTCGTTGATCCGAGTACTAAACTTTTGTTGTTCTATTCTCTCACAGATGGTGAGGACACGTGCTATTGGTCAGGGTAGACGACCACCAGTACTCCCAACTGTGGCCACCAGAGGCTGAGGAAGCGGTCGTGGTCGTGGTAGGGGCAGAGCAGCTAGGGCAGCACCTGCAGATCCACCAGCTACCCCAGTTAAGGATCAGGTCCCAGTTATGGACACTCCTGCAGCACTAGCTCAGGCACCAGCTGTGCCCATTGTGATTTCGTGTGTTTAGAAGGCCTTGGCTTAGATCTTATCAGTTTGCACTAGCCTAGCTCAGTCGGTTTCAGCCACTACAGACGCAGCTACTTCTCAGGCCGGGAGAGGCTATCAGACTCCCCGCGCTCGCACACCTGAGCAGGTCGTGTAGGGACTTTAGACGCTGAGGGCACATCCAACCCAGTCGGTTGAAGCTGGTCAGGACAATGTAGTTCCTGTTATGCCGAAGGATGAGCAGCGTAGGTTAGAGGTTTTTGTAGACTGCAACCTCCAACCTTCACTAGTGCAGAGGGCAAGGATGCTCAGGGTTTCTTAGATAAGTGTTAGAGGATGCTTCGTACAACAGGTATTCTGGAGACCAGCGGGGTCGCTTTCACTACTTATCAGTTTTCGGGAGCTGCCTTTACATGGTGGGAGGCTTTTGAGAGGCGTAGGCCTGTTGCTGCAACACCCCTTACTTGGAAGCAGTTCTTTGTTCTCTTTCTGGAGAAGTATGTGCCGCAGTCCCGCAGAGAGGAGCTGCGTAGGGAGTTTGAGTGGTTGCGTAAGGGAGAGATGACTGTGACGCAGTACGAGATGAGGTTCTCTGAGTTAGCTCGTCATGTTATTTTGATGGTTTTTATAGATAGAGAAAGGATTAGGAGGTTTGTTGATGGCCTCACTTATCAGCTTCGTATTCTCATGACTAGGGAGAGGGTGATTGGTGCTACTTTTGAGGAGGTTGTGGATATTTCCAGTGAGATTGAGTTTGTTCGTCGCTAGGAGCGAGAGGAGAGGAAGGCCAAGAGACCTTGAGGATCTGGTAGTTACAGTGGTACTCCTTCGAGAGGTCAGTTTCAGCACAACAGAGGTCATCCATTCAGGCATGCTTAGCCAGCTCACCTAGGTTATCGTGGGGCGTCATCGAGTCATGGTTCTCACAGTTCACATCAGGGCTAGTTATCACTTAGTGCCCTTCTAGCTCAGAGTTCGTCCCGTGCTCCATCAGCTCAGGGCTCTTCTATGCCGAGTGCATCTGCTAGTCACTCCGGTGCTAGGGGTTCCCTTCAACCCCCTTCTCTAGCACCTGTGAGTTGTTATGAGTGTAGTGAGAAGGGTCATATTTGGAGGCATTGCCCTAGTCGTCTTGCGAGTTCATCTCAACAGAAGGGTCAGTCATCGGCTTCAGCACCAGTTACTTCACTATTGATACCCAAATTTTCCCTATATATTTTCAATATGCAAAATACCTTCAAAATAGCATATGTATGCATATATAAGTATGTCCAAATATTTTATTATTCTTCCTTAATTTTTTAAAGGGTTTTAAATCAATTTATTCCCCTATTTTGTCTATAAAAACCCAATAATTATTTCCAAAATTATTATCTTTTGTAATTTATTTATTGGAATTTCATATTTAGGCTAAAATATAGCTAAGTTAATTTTTTCATATTTTTACAAACTTATTTAGTATTTTCAAAGCTAAATTGCATATAATCGCAATATTAGCCTCTTTTAAGATTTAATTGCGTTTATATTCATAAAAATTAAGTCCAGTATTTTAAATGGTTAATTATATATTATAAGTCATTTTAGTGCTTTTAATTTGTTTCCAAAAATTAATTTACTATTTTTTATAACTTTAAAAGGGGTAAATTGGCTATATAAATAATAGCCCAATTGCATTTCAATTGTAGCCTAAATTGAACCCCAAATCAGATCCAATTTACCTGGCACAATTTCTTTTAAACCCGACCCCTAACCCATTTAAATGACCCAATCCGGATTCCTACCTAACCCCTTTAATCCCAGCCGTTGTTCATTTAGATCAACGGCCCCCCTTACCCCTTACCTTTTTAACCCCAAATGACCCCTTACCCTACTTCATTTCTCACCAACCGCCGCCTCTGAATCCCTTTTCTCTCTCTCCCACCCTAATCCACCCTAAACCCCGCCTAATCCATATCCTTCCATGGCCATTGGACATGTGTAATGGCCTCATATGGCTCCTGGGTGTTTGTTTTTGTGGTTTCATGGCCAATCCTCGAAGGAATCTGGTCTAGTCCTTGCTCGACTGTTGTTCATGGATTTTCTCCAGCCATCCATAGCCTTTCAAGGCAGAACCTTGACTTTCCTGGTTAGATCGGAAACTTTCAAAGCCTTTCTCACCTCTTCTAGGTTTTTCAAAACCCTAATCTTTAAGATCTTTTGATTTTCTTTCAGACCTACTTTAGATCTATATTTTCTATGAATGTTTTAAGTGTTTTTCTCGAAAGTTCTTCAACTTTCCTTTCAAAATAACTTTTCGTTAAGGTTTTCCTTTAAGTTTTTCAAAAGATCTTTTCTCCGATTTTTAATGTTGTTTGTGATTCTGCCATGTTTTGCTCATGTCGTTCCTCTATCCGAGTCAGCATGTTGAAAACCCTAATTCTTTTTGGTCTACTTCGAGCTTTGAAACTATTTATTTTGTGCACTGATTCAATTAAATTCCTCGTTCTTGTTTGACTTATTTGTTTTACCATCTTTTAAACTCGATTATTGTTGAAAACCCTAGGTCTTTGGGTCTGAGATTGTTTGTTTGAATACTTGACGCGATTTAAGGTTCCTTATTTCAGACTCTCTTTTTCTTTATATGATTCATCTAATTCTGAGTTTTACCATCTTTTAAACTTGACCGTTGTTGAAACCCTGATTTTTTAAAAGGTTTCCTCACTTGTTACTGTGAGACCTGTACTTTTTGACTCTCTTCTTTACTTTGGCTATATGTGTGAGCCCTTACTATCTAACTTTGTTCACTACCGAATCCTATGCTTATTTCTGTTACTATTGTATACTGTTTCTTTTGCCAATACGCTTGGCCTCGCATGTCTGATGTTTCTGTTCACTCTATTTATATACTGATGTACAGAAGCGTGTTTCTTCCTTGATTGACCTTGATTTTGTGACTGATTTCAAAAGTTGTTCTTATATGAGCCCTTATTTCACTCGCCTGTTTAAAATTAATTGATTCTTTTCCCTTTACTGTGATGTTTTACCTTGCTGAATCCTTTCCAAAAATAAGCATATTTTTGTACTCAGACTTGATTGTTCACTACATTCTTTTACTATCCCTTATATAGAAATAATCAAACTGATTTCTTTCCTTATTTGAACTTGTTACTACCCGTTAATCAGTGATTCCTTAATTAAAGGGAATCACTTGTGTAATTGATTCTGACTTGTGATTATTTCTATATTTGTGTTAAAGCTTTACTTATTACCTTATTCTTCACCTGTTTTCAGAACTATAAATACCCACTTTCTTTTGTTTCAAACGACGAACGAACCATCTGAGTTCAGAACACACACTTCACTTAAAACTCTCTCTCTTCTCTACTACTCCTTGTGCTACTGCTTTGCCTAGCCGGTTGTACGCCAAGGCTAGGCTGTGGAAATTTGCTCACTTTTTTGTTTCTGCACTTTGCTTCTTATTGGTATGTCCTAGTTAATCTTCAAGCATCAACAACAACATGTTTCTTTAATTGTCCCAACTTCTCTTATTCCTGTCTACTTTGCTTATGTTTCTGCAATCAAGTTACATTACTAGCATGTGAAATATATTCCTTGCCCCTTTTAATTAATGCTTCCCTATGTGTATGAATCCAAAACCCCACATCCCCTCTTTGTGTTTGTGTTCTCTGGCTAGTTTGTAGGCATGCCAACATAATTTATTGTTGTGCATGTCCAAACCTGACCCTTCCTGGGGTCATATGCTTCATGCAATGTATTCCCGAAACCCTTGTCCCCCTTTGTGCAATTACTGATTCTGTGTAATTTACTGTTTTCAAATCACTTTTACCCCTTACTACTCTCAATCCAGTCTTAAAATAAATCTCTATTTCTGTACTTCCATTACATTCTTAGAACTTAGGTTCTGCCCCTCTTGTGTGAGCCTTTCCTTGGGACCCATGAGCTCCCTCTGAACTTAGACACATAAGGGCTGGCCCTTCAACACTGCACTCACCTCTATCTGGTTATGCAAACCTGGGTGTAAGCACTGCGCGGGGTCTTTTGAGGCACTTAGGGAACTTTGATACACCCAGGTCTGAGAAAGGCTTTGAAACAAGTGGTGCTTGAGGTGGTTTATTCCATAACTCAGAGAGGAAGTCAAGAATCAAGATTCCTATGGTTGTAACTTCTTGTTTTATACTGTTCTGATGTAATTCAGTATTTGGTCTGTAAATATTATGAACAAATATTGGGGGTTGGTTAGTGAAAAGGGGATGAGTAATTATGCATGTTTAGCTATTAGAAGGGTAGAGAACATGCCTATAAGATCTCTTTCTTTAAATTCTGAATTCTACATCTAGATAACATACCTATAGGACTTATTTTAAATGCTGCATGTTTTATTACCACACTTAGATATCATGCCTATAGGATCTAAACAACTATAATCAGACATCATGTTCATAAGGTTAAAAATCAGTATTTCTCACATAAATCATGCCTGTAGAATTTTAAATAAATCCTGCCTGCTTTCGTTTCACGTTCAACTAGATATCACGTCTATAGGGATTAAAAATCAGCAATAATAGACATCATGCCTATAGGATCTGAAACCAGTCTAGTTTAAAATCAATTTGACTCGTACTGTTCTGAATCAGTCTTAAACAACCTACTCCTTTTATTAATACGGTTTAGAAAGCATGCCTATAGGATCTCTAGATCGCTCGTTTAAAACTGTTACTACTTTGCTACATTCTGAATTAGTAATAGATATCATGCTTATAGGATATCACCAACACACTTAGGCAAGCCTTAGGTGATAACAACAAAACTGAATCCACCTTTGTTAATTAGTAACTGCTACAACCAGCATGCAGGCCTGATTCGGACTTCTTATCTGAGTTATGTAATAAACTTGTTTGCTTCAACAACTAAACTTCTCATGTATTAGTATTTTAAATTCTGACCCAAAATGTGTTTAAGCCATGCTATGTATGTGCTTTATTTGAGGAGGTGTATGTGAGCCTCTTAGTTGCTTACCTGTTTCCCCTAATATGCAGTCGTGTTTTGAATGTCGCCTTAGTCTTTTTACCTTTAAAAACCTAAGAGTCACCCAAAAATCCTTCCTCTTATAGGAATAGTAGTCCTAAATTCCTCTGTGACTGATAGGAATGGGACGGGTAATAGCATGTAATAGAGGTCAAGACCAATCTTCACTTTAATACCTTAACGGGGTGGGAAGGGTAGATATGGATATGATGACCAGTGCGCTAATACCACGTGTATCCCCTCTTCTGAGGAGTGTCATACTGGGTATCGCATTGATGTGATCCATATTATAAATAAACCTAGGACTCCTCTCTCCTTTTATATTTTCAAGTATTCGTAAAAAAATGTAACTCCATTTCAAAATTCGCCTTTAATGATTGTTCTTTCAAACCCTTATGTGTTTAAACCTAAATCCCCTTCTAGTTGAGCCTATACTTGTCTATTTTCTAATTATATAAATTCACAAAGTTCTCTGGCCGGGAACCACACTAGTGGATCCTGAGGGGTGCCTAATACCTTCCCCTTAGGATAATTTCAATCCCTTACCCCATCTCTAGTTATCAAACAAACTTAGAAATGAACTTTATAGGTGTCCTAATGCACTTAACTCATTAGGTGGAGACTCTTTAAATGCAAAATCCAGTTCCCAAAAGGAATGAGTTGTCCTACACCCAAAAATATCATAAACCCGATATTCCGATGCAAAGAGGGAAAAAAGGGGTGCGACATTTGCCACCACCCGCCCAACCAGCTAGGGGTGGAGGTCAGTCATCTAGGGGTCTCCCTAGAGGGGGAAGTCGATCAGGTGGTGGCCAGACCCGTTTCTATGCACTCCCAGGCAGACCCGATGTTATTGCTTCAGATGTTGTTATTACAAGTATTGTTTCAGTCTGCCACAGAGATGCCTCTGTATTATTTGATCCCGGTTCCACCTTTTCTTATGTGTCATCATACATTGCTCATTATTTAGGTATGCCCCATGAGTTTCTTGCTTCACTTGTTCATGTATGTACCTCGGTAGGCGATATTGTTGTTGTAGACCATGTGTACCGGTCGTGTGTGGTGACTATTGGGGGTTTGGAGACTCGTGTGGATCTTTTATTATAGTGTATTGTCGATTTCGATGTCATTTGGGGCATGGATTGGCTATCTCTGTGTCGTACTATTCTGAACTGTCATGCTAAGATAGTCACATTGGTTATACCGGGTGTGCCGCAGATTGAGTGGCGAGGTGTGACTGATTATGTTCCCAGTACAGTGATCTCATTCTTGAAATCCCAACGTATGGTTGGGAAGGGTTGTCTTTCGTATCTAGCCTTTGTGAGGGATGTCGGTGCTGAGACTCCCAATATTGATTTTGTTCTAGTTGTGAGGGATTTTCCAATGTGTTTCCTATAGACCTGCCGGGCATGCCACAAGACAGGGATATTGATTTTGGTATTGACCTGGTGTTGGGAACTCAGCCAATTTCTATGCTCTGTATCGTATGGCACCAGCGGAGTTGAAGGAATTCTGTTCCAATTGTGAGGGATTTTTCCAATGTGTTTCCTGTAGACCTATCAGGCATGCCACCAGACAAGGATATTGATTTTGGTATTGACCTGGTGTTGGGCACTCAGCCAATTTCTATTCCTCCGTATCGTATGGCACCAGCAGAGTTGAAGGAATTAAAGAAGCAGCTTCAGGAACTCCTTGATAAAGGGTTCATTCGGCCTAGCGTGTCACCTTGGGATGTACTGGTCCTATTCGTGAAGAAGAAGGATGGCACTATGAGAATGTGCATTGATTATAGGCAATTGAACAAGGTAACAATTAAGGACAAGTATCCTTTGCCTTTCATTGATGATTTATTCGACCAACTTCAGGGAGCAAGAGTGTTCTCCAATATTGATCTCTGTTCAGGTTATCACTAGTTGAAGATCAGAGACTCGGATATTCTTAAGACAGCTTTCAGGACCATATATGGCCATTATGAGTTCTTGGTGATGTCTTTTGGGCTGACTAATACCGCAGCAACGTTCATGCATTTGATGAACAGTGTGTTCCGGCCTTATCTTGACTCATTTGTCATCGTCTTCATTGATGATATTCTGGTGTATTCCCGTAGTCAGGATGAGCAAGCGGAGCATTTGTGAGTTGTGTTGCAGAGATTGAGAGAGGAGAAGCTTTATGCAAAATTCTCCAAGTGTGAGTTTTGGCTCGGTTTAGTGGCATTCTTGGGACACGTGGTGTCTAGTGAGAGTATTCAAGTTGATCGAAAGAAGATAGAGGCGGTTCAGAGTTGGCCCAGACCGTCCTCAGCCACAGAGATTCGTAGCTTTCTTGGTTTGGTGGGTTATTATCGCCGTTTTGTTCAGGGATTCTCATCTATCGCATCGCCCTTGACCAAGTTGACTCGGAAGGGTGCTTCATTTGTATGGTCAGACGAGTGTGAGGAGAGCTTTCGGAAGCTCAAGATATCTTTGACCACAGCTCCAGTGTTAGTTTTGCCGTCGGCTTCAGGTTCATATACCGTGTATTGTGATGCTTTGAGGGTCGGTATTGGTTGTGTATTGATGCAAGAGGGTAGAGTTATTGCTTATGCTTTTCGTCAGTTGAAGCCCCATGAGAAGAACTACCCCGTTCATGATTTGGAGTTGGTTGCCATAGTTCACGCGTTGAAGATTTGGAGACATTAATTGTATGGTGTGTCATGTGAGGTGTTTATTGATCATCGTAGCCTCCAGCACTTGTTCAAACAGAAGGATCTCAATTTGAGGCATTGGAGATGGTTGGAGTTGCTTAAGGATTATGATATCACTATATTGTACCATCCAGGAAATGCCAATATGGTGGCCGATGCTTTGAGCCAAAAGGCGGTGAGTATGGGGAGTTTGGCATATATTCCAGTTTGGAGAGACCTCTTGGAGTTTATGTTCAGGCCTTGGCCAATCAGTTCGTGAGGTTAGATATTTCGGAGCCTAGTGGGGTATTGGCTTGTGTAGTTTCTCGGTCTTCCTTATATGATCGCATCAAAGAGCACCAGTATGATGATCCGCATTTGCTTGTCCTTAAGGACAGAGTTCAGCACGATGATGCTAGAGATATGACTATTAGTGATGATGGGGTGTTGAGGATGCAGGGCCGGATTTGTGTGCCCAATGTGGATGGGCTTCGGGAGTTGATTCTGGAGGAGGCCCATAGCTCACGGTATTCCATTCATCCGGGTGCCGCGAAGATGTATCAGGATTAGAGGCAGCACTATTAGTGGAGGAGAATGAAGAAAGACATTGTCGAATTTGTAGCTCGGTGTCTCAATTATCAGTAGGTGAAATATAAGCATTAGAGATCGGGTGGCTTGCTTCAGTAGATGGATACTCCCGAGGGGAAGTGGGAGAGGATCACATTGGACTTTGTTGTTGGACTTCCACGGACTTTGTGAAAGTTCGATGCTATTTGGGTGATTGTGGATCGGCTGACCAAGTCTGCGCACTTCATTCCTATGTGTATTATCTATTCTTCAAAACGGTTAGCAGAGATCTATATCCGGAAGATTGTTTGGTTGCATGATGTCCCAGTTTCCATCATTTCAGATAGGGGCACTCAGCTTACATCGCAGTTTTGGAGATCTGTGCAGCGAGAGTTGGGTACTCAGGTTGAGTTGAGCAAAACTTTTCACCCTCAAACGGATGGGCAGTCCGAGCGCACTATTCAGATATTGGAGGACATGTTGTGTGCTTGTGTCATTGATTTCAGATCTCCAGTTGGTTGGTTTGAGACTGGTGAGGCTAGGCTATTAGGAACAAACTTGGTGCAGGATGCCTTAGAAAAGGTTAAGGTGATTCAGGAGAGGCTTCGTACAGCGCAGTCGAGGCAAAAGAGTTATGCTGATAGGAAGGTTCGAGATGTGTCCTACATGGTTGAGAAGGTTCTGTTGAAGGTTTTGCCCATGAAGGGTGTTATGGTATTTGGAAAGAAAGGTAAATTGAGTCCTTGGTTCATTGGGCCTTTTGAGGTACTTCAGAGGATTGGGGAGGTGGCTTATGAGCTTGCTTTGCCACCTAGCTTGTCGAGCGTGCATCCGGTATTTCATGTTTCTATGCTCTGGAAGTATATTGGGGATCCGTCTCATGTTTTGGATTTCAGCACGGTTCAGTTGGATGATGATTTGACTTATGATGTGGAGCTAATAGCTATTTTGGGTCTTCAGGTTCGAAAGTTGAGGTCAAAGGATATAGCTTCAGTGAAAGTGCAGTGGAGAGGTCGGCCCGTGGAAGAGGCTACCTGGGAGACCGAGTGGGAGATGCGGAGCAGATATCCTCACCTGTTTGAGGCTTTAGGTATGTTTCTTGACTCGTTCGAGGACGAATGTTTGTTTAAGTTGGGGAGGATGTGATGACCCGGCCAGTCGTCTCATGAGTTACCTCTCCGTTTCCCCCCATTTCTACTTCTTTATTCTTTTTTTATCCATGTTATGTGATATCGGGTTGGTCGGATCAAGTCCGGAATGAATTTGGTAAGGTTTGAGACATTTAGTCTCTTTTGAGGAAGCTTAAGTTAGAAAAGTCAACCGGATATTGACTTATATGTTAGAGGGCTCGGATGTGAGTTCCAATGGCTCGGTTATCTTCGGGAGGTGATTTGTGACTTAGAAGTGTGATCGGAATGAGTTTTGGAGGTTCAGAGTAGATTTAGGGTTGAATTGGCAAAGTTGATATTCTGGCAATTTTCGGTTGATAGGTGAGATTTTGATCTAGAGGTCGGAATGGAATTTCGAGAGTTGTAGTAGTTTCATTGTGTCATTTGGGATGTTTTTGCAAAATTTTAGGTCATTCGAACGTGGTTTGGTTGGGTTTTTGATCAAAAGCGGAAATCGGAATATTTTAGAAAATTTGGCTTAAATTCGATGCGTTTTGGTTGATTTGATGTTGTTTGAGGTGTTTTGAAGATTGGTACAAGTTTGAATAAGGAATTAGGATATGTTTGTGCTTTTGGTTGAGATCCCGGGGGCCTCGAGATGATTTCGGATGGTTAACGGAGAAGTTTGGACTTTGTTGCAGCTGCTGGATTTGCTGCTTCTGGGATTTCTGCACCTGCGGATTGGGGACCGCATATGCGGGAGATGAGTCGCAGAAGCAGATTTTGAGTAGTTGTCAGGAACCGCAGATGCGGCTGGGGGCCGCACCTGCGAAGTCGCAGATGCGGGAAAAGTATCGCAGAAGCGAAAATGGCCTGATGACCAGCGACCGCAGAAGCGGCTAGGGTGACCACATTTGCGATGTCGCAGATGCAGAAGTGTGATCGCAGATGTGATATTTGGCCGGGTAAGTGACTTCCACAAAAGCGGATGATGAACTGCAAATGCGGTGCCGTAGAAGCGGCCAAAGGGCCGGATGCGAAAATGCCTGGGTAGAAGGTATAAATTGTGGCCTTCGCAAAATTTGAGCTATTTCACCATTTTTTATCTCGGCTTTGGAGCTTTTTGGATGAATTGAAAGAGGGATTTCAAGGGAACTTCATTGAGGTAAGGAATTTGGACAAAAAACTCGTTCCTATGCTATTATTTCACGGATTAGAGCTAGAAATTATAGAAATTAAGGGTGAAGGGCTTGGAAACTTTGACCTTCAATTGGTGATTTGAAGGACCAATTGGGGTCAGATTTGTAAACTTTTGATATGTATGAACTCGTGGGAAGATAAGAAATTGATGTAAAAATATTGAATTTCGAGACATGGGCCCGAGGGTCGGGTTTTGGTAATTTAGGGATTTGTGTCGTATTTTGATTATTTTCGCTTGGGCTTCGTTCCCTTAGTATATTTTGGCATCATCGTTTTGATTTTGGATAGATTCGACGCGAGTGGAGGCCGATTCGAGGGGCAAAGGTGTCGCGAGCTAGAGATTTGACTGGTCCAAGGTGAGTAATGATTGTAAATGATGTTCTGAGGGTTTGAAACCCCGAATTGCACATCGTAGTGTTATATTGAGGTGAGGCACACGTTTGATGACGAGCGTGGGGTCGTGCACTATTGGGGATTGTGACTTGGTCCATCCCGATTGATGATTTTACTGTGTATTTGACTGAAATCTATTTGTTATCATCATTATTTGGGTTGAATGCCATATTTGGGCCTTGTGCCAACTATTTGAACCCTTCGGGGATTTTTACTGGTTTTTCCTCACTGTTTTGACTTTTTACTGAACTCAGTTAGGTTATATTTCACTGTTTTTTGTACTCAGCCATGTTTACTCTGTTTTAACACTTAAATGATCTTTTAAATGATATTTTGGGTTGAGAATCATGTTTTACTACTGCCCGAGTGGCTTGTGAGGATTTTTACTGAGTAAGGCCGAGGGCCTATGTTGTGAGGAAACATTTGATACTGATTATGAGACTGAGGGCCTAAGATATGTACGCCACGAGGTGGCTTGATTGATATGAGGCTGAGGGCCTAGTGATGATGCCGCGACGTGGCTTGATATTGCACTTGGGCCGTAAGGGGCCCCTTCAGGAGTCTGTACACCCCCAGTGACCCATTGTGATATGAGATTGAGCTTGAGGGGCTGGTACTGTTCTGAGATGTTGCCCGAGGGGCTGATTTGTTGATATTGTGCCCGAGGGGAGAGCCTTTATGTGTTTACTTTTCATAATTGACTGTCAATTACCTGCTTAATTATTGAAAAAGGCTTTTCATGAAACTACATTTGAGTTGAAGAATTTTACCTATCTTTCACTGATTTACTGATTTTAAACGGTTTTACTGCTTCATTATTGAATGCTTTGTGCCTTACGTGATTTCTTGAGTTGGAGTACTCACTTTACTCCCTGCACCCCTGTGTGCAGATTCAGGCATTGTTGATCTTGCCAGTGCGAGTTGAGAGCTCCCGACGGACATTCAGAGTTCACGAGGTAGCAACTTGACGTCCGTAGACCCGTGTTTCTTCCTATTTATAATTTCTATTTTTGATCAGACAATTGTAATAGTTTATAGACTTATCGGATTTGTATTAGGATTTATAGATGCTCATGACTAGTGACACCCCAGTATCGGGCTGTGTTGGGTTGTTCTTCCGCATATTTATGATATTATATGCTACTTTAAACTATTTTATCATGTTTCGACTATTTCTTAAATGCTTAATCGTTAATAAATTGGAAAATGGGAAGTGTCAGCTGGCCTTTTCTTCACGAGAGGCGCCATCACTACCGGTTTCGGGTTTGGGGTCATGACACAAGACATTAGTTAAAAATAGCTACTTATGGGCATGAATTGAGTACAAAAACTTTTAAGCAACTCTATTTTTGAAGTTATTTTAAAACAGTTGAGTCGAGGCTCATTTCATAATCTTTCTCACATATTCTCATTTTATTGGCACCAGTAGTTACAATTATAACTTAAATTCTTGGCACGTTGGCCACACACTATATTCCTCAATACACTTATTTCATTTTAAAGCATCTTTATAGACTATCAACAACAAGACATTTTCAATCAAGACTTTAGGTACACATATGAACAATTAATAGCCTTAAGCATATCGAGTTTTTCTTAAACAATTTGGCATACTAACTTTCATTTGAAACACAACTCAAAGCCATAACATTTTAATATGCAAATCATACTTTGAACATATATCTTTCGACATAAGGCTCATTCGGAATAGTCAAGTTTATAGGGGATACCCGGATTATAGAAATTAGGAATCTTGAGCAGACCATACTTGAACTTATGGGAATATTATGGAATTCGATTCTAAAAGAGAAAGTTTAGTCAACATACCTTGTTTGAGATTTCCTTAAATTACTACGATGCCCTAACACTTCTAGCAATAACAATCTATAAGAAGATAGCGAAAATCGATTAATAGTTAGAATGATTCCCATGGTGTAACTCTCTTATAAATATTGTAAAATATCTAACATGTGAAATAGATTACAAGGCTCTATAATGGAAATCTCTTCATCTCTCAACAAATTTAAACAAGAAACTACACAAAATAGTTCATTTATCCCACATACTACAACCTAGTGTCACATGTATGGCCTATTTCCAACCCCACAACATATTTGGACTCATTAACTCTTGCATGTAAGCTTAGAGTAGGGCTTACCCAGATAGATGATAATCTAGT
The DNA here is from genome assembly GCF_000715075.1 of Nicotiana tabacum. Lineage (NCBI taxonomy): Eukaryota > Viridiplantae > Streptophyta > Magnoliopsida > Solanales > Solanaceae > Nicotiana > Nicotiana tabacum. The sequence goes on along the minus strand of NC_134086.1, from coordinate 75,695,139 downwards.
GATTGGCTTCCTTGATTCTTGAAGATTCATGCAAGATTGGATGAATGGGATGTTAGGTTTTATCATTCTCTCTCTAAAATGCTCTTACTCCTCTCTAGACTCACCAGAAAATCATCCCAAATTAAGAACCAAAGGCTATTTATCAAAATGGGGTCGAGTTATAAAAATAGAAAAATGGACCCTCTGACTCAAGTTTGCAATCCCACAAGTGATCGCACAATAGATGTGCGGTCCGCAAAATGACCGCACAATTAATGCTCAAAATCGGGATATTTCGGGTTGGGTCTACGGCAGGTCTGCGGTAGCAAACTGCACCGCAGAATTGTCTTCAAACTCGGCTGGATTATGCTTCACTCTGCGGCACTTATACGGCCAAAATATCACTTATGTAGTCGCAAAATAGACCGCATAAATGCCTTCTCCCGTCAAAAAATTTCCTCAACACTTCAATGCATTCTTTAACCCAAAAAGCCCGTGCCGCAGATATTAATTTATTATCTCTGACCACTTTAGCCTAACTCGACACCACAAAATCTTAAATTACTTAGCAAAAGTTTTTGGGGCTTTACAGATCGCAAATGCGAACCTAGTAGAATATATCCTATTATCGTAATTACGACCCATATCTCGCAATTGTGAGACTTGAGACATCTGTGCAAAAACCAACAGAATTCAAACTCTATCAGACACTCTGCAATGCGTCTAAAACTCACCTGAGGCCTCGGGACTCCAAATCAAACATAACACAAGTATAAAAATATCATACAAACTTGTTTGCACAGTTAAAAAATAAAAATAATAATTAGAACCACGAATCGGACACTAAAATGCATCAAAATAACTATGAAGTTCAAAGACTTCTAGAATTACAATAAAGCGTCTGAACCACATCAAACTAACTCCCAATGATACCAAGTTTTGCACGCAAGTTTCAAATGACGAAATAGACCTATTCCAAGTCCCAAAACCAAAATTCGAACCAGGTAGCCTTAAATTCAAATCATGGTCAAACTTAAGAAAATTTCAAACCTTTAACTTACTAACTTCCGCCAAAGTGTGCCGAAACCTTCTAGAAATATTCAAATGCAAATTCGGGTATACGCTCAAGTTCAAAATCACCATCCGGACTTACCAAGACCATCAAAACTCCGATCTGACATAAAAGTCAAATTTGGTCAACTCTTTCAACTTAAAGCTTCTCTAGTGAGAGTCATCCTTCAAAATGAATTCTGAACCACTCAAAACCCAAAGCCGACGATGTATGCAAATCATAATATACTATGTGAAGCTACTTATGACCTCAAATTGAGGAACTAGACGCAATTGCTGCAATATAAAAAGTTCCAGCATAATATACTGGAGATTGGTGCATCTATGTATGAACTTCCAACATATTATGCTGGAATACCAACACGCGGAAAGTTCCAATATAATATACTGGAGATTAGAGTACCTGTGTATGAACTTCCAGCATATTATGCTGGATAGGTATATTATACTCAAGCACCAGTATAATATACTGGAATATCTTTTGGATTTTGAACAGTATTTTTGTTTAGATTTATCTTTACATGAAAAATGGCTAAATTTCGATTACATGTGAAATTGTGGCTAATTTTCAATGACCACTTGTAAATCTAAACTATTTTTGAATTTCTCTCGGTTGATTGCTACGGTCGGGATAAGACCACAATCAACTGAGTTGTCTTCACCCTCTCTTTTGGAAAACATTGTTGTTGATCCATGGCCACAATTGAAGGCCACAATTTGGCTAGGCCTTCAACTTCATCCTTAGTCCAAATATTTTGTCAATTATGTGCTTGGCCATCCAACCTAACTTACATTATGATGATCTAAATGTCTTAATGACTGTACCTTTGGGTGAGTCTCCACGTGGCTCGAATTTGCTGGGATCTTCTTATCACACAAGACACCAGAAGCAAGTCTCCATTTAATCCATCTCGCCGCAATATGATATGTGACATCTTCTTCGATCTCCTCATCTCCCTGTATAATAAACCTAGTGTACTTAAAACTTTCTCTCCTAGGGATGACTTTTGAATCCAGCCTCACCCTCCCCCCTCCCTTCCGCTTCCGGAGTCATCCTACTGAACTTACACTCCAAGTATTCCGACTTAGTCCTACTCAACTTGAAAATTTAGACTCTAGGGTCTGCCTCCACATCTCTAACCTTGCGTTAACACTGCCTCACATCTTATCAATCAATACAATATCATCTGCAAATAACATGCACCACGGCACCTCCCCTTAGATGTGGTGCGTCCAATACGTCCATCGCTAGGGCAAACAGAAAATGGCTAAGAGTCAACCCTGGGTGCAACCTCATCATGTCCGGAAAGTGATCTAAGTCCCCTCCTACGGTCCTCAAACGCTTCTTAGCTCCCTCTATATATAAAAATCTAGAAAATAGATTATTTAACTATGTAATTGTACTTGTCCAACTAAATATAACAGTGAGAATTATATCGTGGCTAACAAATAGATCATTATAGTTATTATACTATATAATTATCAGTATACTATCCTAATAATTATATCGCCCGGTAATTATTGGCTTTCCAAACAGACTAGAAAAGTCAATATATTTATTGTTTTAGGTAGAGTTCAACAAATTGGAAGGTATACGACATATGATAGATATAAATTTTGTTCCATTCCATCTAAGCAGTTCACGTCGTGATCTTCAAATGTACTCAAGACTCATATCCAAATTAACATCTTTCTAGTACTACGGATGCCTACAAGAATTTGCAACTATACATAAAATAAAATGTATAATCTCTAAAACATTAAAAGACTTACATTCCTCTCTCTTCCTATCATTTTGGTATGGTCACAAAACAATTCTAACTGTTTGGTTTAATAATGACTCAACATTATATTGTTTTCAATTCGAAACCCATCTTTTTACGAACAACTTTGGTAATCAAAAGGTCCCAATTCAAGCTGTAAAATCCCAGATTTAAAGGAATGGTCTTTAATTACTAATGTGTAATGATGTCTCTTCCACTTCTCATTTTTAAAAAGAAAACAAAAAAATGAACCTAATTGAGACTATCTTTGTTACTCCATTAGAGAGAGAATTCTCCTATAAAATAATTTTGAAATTATATTAGTAATTCAATAGTTGCAACTCTAGACTTAGATGTCTTTGTTATTCCACTCCCACCGTGATGAAGAGAAGAAGACGATGGATTCTTCACAGCCATTTTTACACAGAGATTCACACAGGAAAGAGAAGGAAGAAGAAGAGACATCTCAAACACACACCTAAGTTTTTCAGACTTATCTATGTTGTGTTGTCTAAATGTCTTTAATCAACTGAAGTTGTGCCTTACACGTGGAAGAATCATGGATGGTCATGATCCTTCATTCTCAACCATCTGATTATTATTTTAATAGCTGTACATAAGGATGTTTCTAGAAGCAATATTTCACGTGCTTCTCACATGAGCACATGGAAAAGAATAATTTATGGTTTTTCTATTATATTGTAGATAAATAGGAGTAGTACAAGTGTATAAGAATATTCTTTATTTGTTATTCTATAGTAGGATAAAATCTGTATTTATAGGACATTACATTGTCAATACAATACAGAAAAAATTCGCACAATTTCTTCTGTCTTCTTTCTTGTTATTAGAGCACCAGTAGCTCGATCCAAATATCATTTCCTTCATAACATAGTATTCATTAATGGCAGGAGAGGAAATTCTTCCTACTTCTTCTACTCCCATCTCCTCTGGTTCAACCAGTCAAACAATTTCACAGGATGTGAATCATCCTTATTTCCTTCACTCATCTGATGCTCTTGGTTTAAGTCTTGTAACAATGCCTTTTGATGGTAGAGGCTTTGCAGGATGGAGGAGATCAATCCTCAGAACTCTTTCAGCCAAAAATAAGATAGGGTTCATTAATGGTGTCTGTATGGAGCCAAAACCTAATGCTCAAGATCACCCACAATGGAGTAGATGCAACTTCATGGTGATTTTTGGCTTCTGAACTCTTTATCCAAGGAGATAAGTGACAGTGTCATCTACTCAAAATTTGCAAGGGATCAGTGGAACAGCCTTGAACACAGATTTGGGCAAACTAATGGAGCCAAACTGTACCAACTGTAGAAAGAAATATCAATGTTAGTTCAAGGTAACAACATCATTGTTGTATATTTTACCATAGTCAAGAAACTATGGGATGAACTTGATTCTCTCAACTCTCATCTGGCCTGCTCTTGTGACTGTGTTTGTGATGAAAAAAGGAAAGTCACAAAGTTCTTAGAAGACCAAAGGACTATTCAATTTCTAATGGGACTAAATGATGTCTACTCCCAAGCAAGAGGAAATATCTTTATGATAAATCCACTGCGTGGAATAGATTTTTCTTATTCACTTCTTCTTCAAGATTAAAATCATAGGGAGATATATGCAAGACCACAATTCAATGGTGATGCTACCTCATTCATGGTAGGATTTCAAGGTAAGGGACCACAAAAAAATAACAATCCGTCACAACAAAAGACATGGACTAACTCATAAAAGGTTAATAACACACATCAGAAATCTAAGGGAAGAAAAGCAAAATTTAATCCTAATGTGAGCTGCACACAATTCATAAGAACTGGGCATGTCAGGGCAGATTGTTACAGGCTAAATGAATTTTCAAATGATTTCCAATTTACTAAGTCAACACAAGTCAAGGCTAATGCTATAATTGAAGGACAGGAGAATGAAAATGGGAGCATTCAAAGCAATAAATCAACACCTCAAACCCAGTTTTTCAGTAAGGAACAAGTGTTTGAGCTGATGAACCTTATCAAGCAGGCACAACTTGGAAATACATCAACACCAGGAACTGCAATCAATGCAAATGTAGTAGCAGGTACCATTCTTAAATATACTGGAACTTGTTTGGCATCTTTTAACACAAAAACCTGGATCATTGATTCAGGAGCTTCTGAACACATGTGTTTTGATCCAAATTGTCTCTTATCTTTAGATCCACTTCTTGTTCCTGTACATATTAGCCTTCCTAACTCATTTCAATTATATGTCACACACATAGGTAGAGTTCCTATTCAATCTGATATGATTCTTGAAAGGGTCCTTTATGTTCCTTCCTTCAAATATAATTTACTCTCAGTCCATAAGTTGTATGTCCAGTTTCATTGCTCACTCAATCTAACTTCTAGTGGATGCATCATGCAAGTCACTTTAATGATGAGGGGACAAGATTTTGGTGAATTAAGAGGAGGATTGTACCTGCTAGAGCCTAGCACACTTAAGATAGATTCTGGTTTTAGTGTAAATAGCAATGTATTTTCAATTCCAAAAGGAAGTGATTCCATTCTTGTTCCTAGTAAAGTTTCTTGTTCTGTTTCTAATTCCTATACAGAGAACTCTAATGTACTCCAATGGCATGTTAGATTAGGCATCTACCATTCTCAGTAATGAAAAATTTTCAGTTCATTCATTTTCCTTCCAATTTCAATTGTGTGTGTGATATTTGTCCAAAAGCTAGACAAACTAGATTACCTTTTCCCTTAAGTCAAATTAGAAATCATGGGATTTTTGATCTTATTCATATTGATGTATGGGGACCATTCAAAAATACCACTTACAATAGATATAAATATTTTTTGACAATAGTTGATGATTTTAGTAGGGGAACTTGGACTTTTCTTTTAAGTTCTAAGAGCAATGTTTTCACTGTCTTACAGTCTTTCTTAGTTATGGTAGAGAGACAATTTGGAAGGAAAGTTAAGTGAATCAGATCTGATAATGCAATGGAACTAGGTAAGGGATCTTTTCAGTCTGATTTTTTTCAATCTCAAGGCATCTTGCATAAGACTTCATATGTAGAATGGTGTAGTTGAACGAAAGCATAGGCACCTTTTGGAAGTGGCAAGGAGTTTGTATTTTCACTCACAAGTTCCTATTCAATACTGGGGAGAATGTGTTTTAACTGTTACATATCTAATCAATAGGTTTCCTTCTAGAGTTCTAAAAGGAGAAACACCTTATGAGATTTTGTTTAAAAGGAGTCCATAGTATGAACAACTCAAGTCATTTGGATGCTTATGCTATGCCTCTACTTTATCACAACACAGAAGCAAATTTGATCCCAGGGCACAAACTTGTGTTTTTCTAGGATATGCACAGCAACAGAAATGATACAAATTGCTAGAGTTGCATGCCAAGAAGGTTTTTACCTCAAGAGATGTTAAATTCCATGAAACAATTTTTCCATTTGCTTCTGCTCCTATGACCTCATCCTCATTTTCCTCTTCTTATCCTTTCTTCCTTCACTTGTCCCCCACTACTGAAACTACTTCTCAGATTCTCCCATCTCCCACCTCAACTATTAATCATCAGTCACACTCACCTGACCCTCTACATCCCAACACTTCTAAAAACATCACCCCTATTTCTATCAATACTCTTGGTACTTCTCTATCTATTCCCAGCCCTCCAAATTCTACCTCGTCTCCTACTGATTGCCCTAGTTCGCAGCCTATAATCCCAATTCAACAATCTCATATAAGAAAATCTAAGAGGATTTCCCAGAAACCTACCTACCGTGATGACTATGTCTGCAATAGCATTGTATTCTTTGATCTTACCTCATCCTGTTTCATCATGTTTATCATCCTCATATGTTTTCTTTTGGAGATCTTTCTCCTAACAATCAGGCCATTTTCAAATCCATCTCCATAGTTTCTCAACCCACCATCTATACTCAAGATTCCCAAGATCTTGGATGGAGAAAAGCTATGGAAACTGAAATTCAAGCTCTTCAACTCAATCACACCTGGGATGTAGTCCTTTTACCCCCACGCAAGAAGGCATTGCCTTGTAAATGGGTTTACAAGGTCAGGCACAAATCAGATGGGTCATTTGGAAGGTTGAAAGCCAGGTTGGTTGTCAGGGGGGTATACAAAGGGAAGGTATTGATTATTTTGAGACTTTCAGTCCAGTGGTCAAAATGACCACTATCTGGTACTTACTGACTGTAGATATTAAGAAAGGTTGGGAGGTCTCACAATTAGATGTTAACAATGCATTTCTGCATGGAGATCTGCAGGAAGAGGTGTATATGAAGTTTCCAGCTGGTCTCACTCCCTCTCATCCTAATCAGGTGTGTTTATTGAAGAAATCACTCTATGTGCTAAAACACGCCTCAAGGCAATGGTACGCTCGTTTAGCAGGTGCTCTAAGCTACAAAGGCTATTCTAGTTCATTGAATGACTATTCCCTATTCTACAAACACACAGACAAGCGGATATCCATCATCGTAGTATATGTTGACGATATTCTTATCACAGGAAATGATGAAACAAAAATATAATATATTACTAAGTTTTTGGATTCTGAATTCAAAGTTAAGAACTTGGGGAATATTCACTATTTCTTGGGGATGGAAATACTCAAAGAACAACAAGGATACATAGTCAGTCAAAGAAAATTTACCTTGGAACTGCTGGCTAAGTTTGATTGTAAAGGGACTACTGTCTCATCTCCTCTTGATCCATACTCCAAATTACACGCTGAATTAGAACCACCCATGGAGGATCCCACTATTTATCGACAATTGGTGGGTAAACTTAACTATCTCACCAACACTCGGCCAGATATTTGTTTTGATGTTCTTTGCCTCAGTCAATTTATGCAAAGACCTTCTTTTTCACATTTTTCTGCTCGCTCAGGGTACTCCTCTATCTTAGATCTGACCCAGGTCAAGGTATCCTTCTTTTTTCTGCTCCTTCTTTTGATCTTATCGCCTTTTGCGACGCCGACTGGGCTGCTTGTAAAGATTCTCATCGCTCCATCAGTAGATTCTTTATGACCCTTGGAGGTGGTCCCATTTCATGGAAATCGAAGAAGCAGATTTTCATTTCTTTGTCATCCGCTGAATCTGAGTATCGATCCATGCGACGGGTGACTGCTGAAATCACTGGGCTTGTTCGACTTCTTACTAATCTGCTCCTCCAACTTTGCCGGTCCCTTTACACTCTGACAGTCAGGCGACAATTTATATCGCCCGTAATCCCGTTTTCCACGAACGGACTAAACATGTGGAGTTGGATTGCCATTTTGTTAGACAACAATTTCTTGCTGATTTGATATCTCTCTCATTCGTTCCTTCGAAATCCCAACTCGTAGATCTTTTTACCAAACCCTTATCTGGGGTTTCTCACACCAACATCATGAGCAAGTTGAGGGTTTTGTCTCTACCCACCAGCTTGAGCGGAGATGATGAAGAGAAGAAGACGATGGCTTCTTCACAACCATTTTTACACAGAGATTCACACAGGAAAGAGAAGGAAGAAGAAGAGACATCTCAGACACACACCTAAGTTTTTCGGACTTATCTATGTTGTGTTATCTAAATATCTTTAATCAACTGAAGCTGAGCCTTACATGTGAGAATCATGGATGGTCATGATCCTTCATTCTCAACCATCTGATTATTATTTTAATAGCTGTACATAAGGATGTTTCTAGAAGCAATATCTCACATGCTTCTCATATGAGCACATGGGAAAGAATAATTTATGGTTTTCTGTTATATTGTAGATAAATAGGAGCAGTACAAATGTATAGGAATATTCTTTATTTGTTATTCTACAATAGAATAAAATCTGTATATATAGGACTTTACATTGTCAATACAATATAGAAAAAATTCTCACAATTCCTTCTGTCTTCTTTCACACCCAAAAAATTTAAAACAAAAGAAAAAGAAAGACAAAAAAAGAAGAAGAGGTCTTTGTCTTTGAGAGAGAGAGAGAGTATGTCCCCTTCTAATTTGGACTGTAGCACCGTAAGCTACCAAGTCAAAGAGGCATTTGGGTATTGGAGCATGGAAATTATAGCCATACTTTCAATGGGACGGGAGAAACAGAGAAACTATTAAAATTAAAAGAAGAAAAACATACCCATAACCCCAACTGCCAACGACTCAGTTTTCCCCAATCTTGATTAAAGCCTTAACTCCTCAGTCATCCCTCTTAGCATTTCACACATGACCACGTTATTATTTTTCCAACTTCCTACGTCTTCAGAACCTTCCACTTGAAAAAGGAAAAAAAAAAAAAAAAGTAAGACCGTCCAGCTTCACCCGTTTTAATTTCTCATTTAAATACTCCCCAAAATATCTCAGTAAACCTATCAAAATTCTTCTTGTTTCCTCTGCTTCAGTTTTTTTTCCTCCAACTGATTCTTGATCAGCTATGGCTTCAATTCATACCTTTGCAATTTTCTCTCTAATTTTTATTCTGCTACCATGGTCCACTGCTAACAATGCTCTGCCTCCTATCTTCTCCCCTATCTTCGGTAATTCATAATCTCTGTACCTTTTTTTATAAATTTCATTAACTTATATTGACCCCAATAATTGGTGAAAGTTTCGATTTTAGTCAAATGGGGTGTTCTTAATTTGCGTTTCTGTTCGATTCCTTGATGGGTTTCGGAAAAGATTCAATCTTGATGTTTATTTTACTGATATTTGTGTTTTTTTTTTTTTTTTGCTTGGGACAGAAAATGTGTGTAAAGAAGTGAGTTGTGGAAAAGGAACTTGCAAAGCTTCTTCAAATGGTACTTTTGGTTTCGCATGTGAATGTGATCCTGGTTGGAGGCAAACTCGTTCCAAAAACGATAACTTTTTCAAGTTTCTTCCTTGTGTTATTCCCAACTGTAAGTCCCCGTTTAACAATTTTTACACTGATAATGTAAGATTCTTTTATCCCAAAGGTTGTATAAAAGATAATTATAAGTAATGGCTTGTGATAAAAGTGAATTAGTTACCTTAATAATAAGGTATATGGCCTGGTGTAACATGTTAAACATACACTGATAGTTTAAAAATACACTGATAATTTTAAACATATAGGTAAAATTTCTTGGCGTAATCAACTCTGATGTTGGTAGATGAAACAGTTCTTTGTTTTCTTTTCTTCTCATGTTATATTCGGTTTTCAAGGTCAGAGTTGGATTTCTGTGATAGTGGGAGTTTTTACACGTTTTATCAAAAGGGACAGAATAATAATCTGTCTATCTTGATTTTTCAACCTCTTTGACTTCTGATGGATTTTGTTCACACAAATTTGCTTAGCCTAACAAAATTGATTGATTCAGAAAGCTACCTCATAATACCATTCCCTTTCGAAGCTAATACCAAATTAACATGTTCCACACAAAAAACAATTCTAGCAAGTAATGGTTTTATAATCAAAGTATCATTTTCATTTGAGACTTGTCTGATTTAAAAATCTTAGCTTGATTGAAATGGTTGCCCAAATAAACGATCATGGGTTTTTTTTTCCATTCATTTTAGCGTAATTTTTAAAGATATGTAGTCCTTTTCTTAACACCGATGCTTTCTTTCGCCAGGTACTACAAACTTCTCGTGTGGAGAGGAGGCTCCTGCCCCAGCACCAGATAAACGAACTAATGCATCAATCTTTGAACGTAATAGCAATTCATTATTGATGATATTATGCCATACTTTTGTAATCAAATAGTTAATTAAATGTTATCTTATTAATCTTATATTTCTTCCTTTGTGATCTTCTAGCTTGCCATTGGGCTGAATGTGGAGGCGGCATGTGCAACAAGACCTCTCCCGTGACCTATTCTTGTGAATGCCAAGAGGGTTACTACAATCTACTCAATCTCACTGTTTTCCCTTGCTTCAAAGAATGTAAGAACTATGCCTTATGAAACCGCTCCTAGTATTCAAATACTAATAACAGTAAATGATATAGAAATGTAGTCAGATAGTTATGACTGAGTGCTGATTGGTTTTTATTTAGGCGAAAACTGACTATTGACAACCATCTGATACATGTAATAGGTGCTCTTGGAATGGATTGTTCTCAGCTTGGGATTGATATAATGGGCAACAAGTCATCTTCTCCGCCTCCTAGTTTGCCTGATAACAGCAAAAGTATAGGTAAGAGTTATTCTGTGAACGTGGCCATTTACTTGCCCTTTCTTTTTACCAGAACTAAGATGGAAACTCTAATATTCTTCTGTTTTCTAGTACAAAAAATACTGAAATCTCCTGTCTATGCTTATATTTGAGTAATCTTTATCTCAACATGCAAGACTGCAAGTTAACTAAGACCCCATATTTAATGTTAATTCCATTTTTTTTTCTCTTTTTCGTGTAAAACAGCTATTTCGTTTTTTGGTGGTGGCTATGGCTGGTCGATCATCACGGCTGCAACTATGGCTGTGGTTTTAATGATATAGTTACCTCTGCAAGAGGATGAGATTCCTTCCCCCTAGATTGATGAATAAGCAAGCTATTTTGCAGCTGGTTTTGGCTTAGGATATCATATTTTTGTAAATCCGATACGAGTGATTTAGAAAATTTTGCTTTGTTTTATAGACAGTAGGGAGATTCCACTTTCATATGCCATTGAGTTATATATTTCCCGTATATTGCATTCTGGGGTTTGATTTTTTTTTTAAAATTCGTGAAAGATTCCTCAATTTTGATTGGAGGATTGAACCATTTGTACTTGTGCTGTCGTAGTTCTTAAAATTATGTATGTTTTGTCAAAGTAAAGGAAATGAACAAGAACTTGTGTATGTCTTTTTTTTTTTTTTTCGCAATGATGCTAGTGAGTAAAACGGTACAGGTCTGTACTTTATACTGAGTATCTGAGATAATGAGCTCATAAAAGTGGCCAAATATTGATCAAATGTTCCAACACGTTCAGGAGTTTTCTTGCACAAAAAAAATGTGCGCTTTCCATGAAGGCACATTCTCGTGTGTCATTTGAAAGGGAAAACACAAAGTTCTCAGAAAAAAGAAAATATAAATAAAAGAACAAGAGTAACTTCATTTTCCTTCATATCTAATGATCTTTGCCGGTAACTCGAACTATTTAGGATTACCCTTTTCCTCCTGCTGTATGTAAGTTGCTAATGAAAGCAAATGACTAAAAGATGAAATTAAAAGAAAAATGATGGGAAGGAGGATTATATGAATGGGTTATTATTTCCATGGAGGTTCTCTGTTTAAGTTGTTGGATCGGTATTGCAAATAAGTCAAATTCTTTAAAGATCTTAGGGATAGTTAATCAAATGTAATCTAGATGGTGGGGGAATGGCGGATGGATTCTCTGACACAGAAAAAAAGAAAAGAAATTTTAGTGAAAAGAGATTATGACTCTAGAATATTTTTTCAAAAGCCATTGAAAGCTATCTTATTGCGCTTCTTTGCTTCGTTAATGGCTTCTGTTACACTCCGCAGTAATATTACAACGGTGTTACTCCCCGTAGTATTGTACGTTGGATTTATCGTAAGATAATTGACATCAATTTAAGGACAAGATTATTTTGAGGTTACAAGTATCATGCTATTTCAAACAAGTGATAAGTAAATTCGTGAAGGTGAAAGGGTAAGTGAATCGAAGAAAATGAGTTTCGTCGAAGTTTGACAAATTTGGGATAGAATACTGTCCAAGCCATAATACCTCGTATTTATGGCCTAGTGCCATAAAAGATATCACATGATCATGATAGTAAGGTGTATAAAGTGTATAAAAAATAATTAACATTTTAAGTAATTTGAGATAATGCTTAATTATGTGGATAATTGGTTAATTATTTATTTTTAGTGGGAGGTTAACAAGGTAATTGATTTTGGTGGATAAGCTTAAAGGGACACCACCCTCATCGTGGCAGCAAGGGGACTTAGGCATCAATGACTCGTTGGTGTATATAATTAGGTGGCATATTTAGAGATTTTTGTGCAAAATAATCCCCAAAAGTGGGGCCCAATACATCATTTTAAGAGGGATGTGCATGTTTGTTAAGTAACGGATGAAGCCTCCAAAATAATTCATATAAAACTTCATAATACTATAGCAACATGAGATTTGCGATTCTAAGGAAGTACGGTGCATTCTTTCTCAAGAGTATCATAAAGATATTTTCCTATTTCGATCTCGTCGTTACCTGTTTTGTTTGACCAAAAAGTATAGTACTCTCTATCAAACTAATTAAAAGATAACTGAAGTGGAAGGTGAATCCTACTCAAGCATAATAATTCTTAGATCTAGCTAAGAGTTTAAGTGATACCGTTTACTTAATGCCCAGAATCGTATATTAAATCATTAAATGCGCACTTTGGAAAATAAATGAAGAATGAATGATAAGCAATAAATATGGGAAGTGGCAATAAATGTAAATAGGAAGAACAATTCACTCAAATATCAAATAATGTGGAAGATTCTTCCTTCTGACAACGAAATATGGCAGTAAATAAGGAAATGAACAATGCTTTCTTGGATCATGTGAGTGGAAAGGAAGAATAATCGATAAAATCAATCACTGTGGAAAGGTGAACTTTGTATTTTCTCTCAAGAGTCAACTTCTTACAATAGGTTTTCTCAGAATCAATCACACGTGTCTCTTTCCTCTCTCTCCTTTTCTATTTATATAGGATGTTCTCTAACAACCCTAAAAAAGTACAACCAAGGGAATATTCAAGAGAATATTCCTATCTCTAGTCCGAGACTATACTAGCCGTTATTACTACTCTTTGCTGCTCGACCGCAGCTTCAACGACTTGCTCAGCGACTGCTCGTTGTTGGGCTTCAGTCGACCTCGGCTTAGCCGCCCCCCTCGGGACCTCAACCAAACATGCCAACATATCCCATAACATCATTCAAACTTTTTCCGATCTTCGGAATGCTCAAACAACATAAAACACCAAATTTGCATCGGATTCAAGCCTAAAAATTCCAAAAACTTTCAAATTCCGCTTTAGATCAAAAAACCTATCAAACCTCGTCCGAATGACCTGAAATTTTGTACACACATCACAAATGACACAACAGACCTACTCCAACTTTCGGAATTCCATTCCGACCCCTATATCAAAATCTCACTTATCAAACGGAAAACGCCAAAAGTCCAATTTCGCCAATTCAAGTCTAAACCTTCCACGGACCTCCAAAATACATTCCGATCATGCTCACAAGTCCAAATCACCCAACGGAGCTAAACAAATCATAAAAATTCCAATCCGAGATCATATACTAACAAGTCAAAACTTGGTCAAACCTTTCAAATTTTAAGCTTCAAACTGAGAACTGTTCTTCCAAATTCATTCCGATTACCCTGAAAACCAAAGCTGATAATTTACATAAGGCATAATACATCACATGGGGCTAGCCATGCCCGAGAACTGTCGAGCGAAGTGCAAAAACTCAAAATGACTGGGCGGTCGTTATATCCTCGCCCACTTAAACATACGTTCGTCTTCGAACGTGCCCAGAGTTATTCTGAAAACCATCAAATCACTGTGTAACCTTACCATGCACATACCCTGGGGTAGTCCCACGTCACCCTATCTCATATAGGTCTGATAACACAATGCAACTGAAATTTCACAATCTAACCTAGCCGATAAACCTTAGAACCACATTTCCACTTCTGAAACCATCTACAAGATCAGAATCTCACATCTATACTCTGGATAAGCCAGAACCAGCTGTAATAACCCATACCTACGACCCTAGGTGCAATTACATGACATACTACATAACTCAAATACTTGTAGCGATAACTTCTAATCATAGCAGTTGCTTAAAACATCCGAATTTCGATAATAAGCCTTTATAATAGAAAGCCTCATTCCAACACTTCTGTATACTGCAAATGATGAATGAAACGCGTAGAAAGTCATAGCCATTCCTCAGATCAACCATTCATGAAGCCACTTCTCCTTTGGCAAGGACCATAGCAAATTTCTGAGCCGAACCTTGATATTATCCTTACAACATACCGAAATTGAATCTATTTGTATTCATAATAGATCCCACAATCTCATCTTTCAACTACTCTAGTGACATGACACATCAATACAAACTATGGCCACATATCATGCAATCCGCGCACCAATAAGCAACAATCCGAACATACTCAAATCATGAAAATGACTCAAATGAAAGAGATGTACCGCAAGCTCAGCAGTACCACCATAACAAATGCTCAGAACTCGTCACAAAAGACAATTAACAAGAAAGATTTATCAATTGGCTTGTTTGGGGGTTCGGTTAGTTGACTCTGGCAATGGAGGATTTGTACCCCAAAATGCTGCAAAATCATCTCTCATAGCTGAAGTAATGGAGAGGCAGTACGAGGATCAAGAGTTAGTCAAGTTGAGAGAGCGGGTTCCCCAACAGAAGAAGCCGTTGTTAGAACTCAAAGGAGATAGGGTTCTCAGATACAAGAGTCATTTGTTTGTTCCAGATGTAGCAGGGATACGAGACAGGATTATGTTAGAGGCACATTATTCATGGTACTCCATTCACCCTGGGTCGACGAAAATGTATCATGATATTAAGTAGGTGTATTGGTGGAACGATATGAAGAAGAACATTGCTGAGTATGTTGCTCAATGCCCTAGTTGCCAAGAGGTGAAAATAGAGCACCAGAAACTCGGAGGGCTAATGCAAACTATAGAGATCCCAACATGGAAATGGGAGGAGATAAATATGGACTTTATCGCAAGTTTACCTCGTTGCCATCGTAAGTTTGATTCCATATGGGTGATAGTCGATAGGATCACGAAATCAGCTCATTTCCTACCGGTCAGATCTACATATACAATAGAGGATTATGCTAAAATATATATTAAGGAGATAGTGTGACTACACGGAGTACGCATATCTACTATATATCGTGAAGACCATTTTATATCACATTTTTGGCGGGCATTTCGGAAAGGTCTGGGAACTCAGGTAAATCTCAGCACAACTTTTCATCCACAAAGGGATGGACAAGCCGAGCGCACGATTCAGACGCTCGAGGATATATTGCGAGCATGTGTGCTGGATTTTAAAAGAAGTTGGGATGAACATCTACCTCTTATCGAGTTTACATATAATAACAGTTACCACTCCAGTATCCAGATGGCTCTGTATTAGGCTTTGTATCAGCGTAAGTGCAGATCTCCCATAGGGTGGTTTGATGTTGGAGAATCTAGGTTACATGGGCCAGACCTGGTTCAGCAGGCCATAGAAAAAGTAAAGCTTATCCGGGAGCGACTGTTGACAGCTCAGAGTCATCAAAAGTCATATTCTGACGTGCGGCAACGAGATTTAGAGTTTGGGGTTAATGACTGGGTATTCTTAAAGGTGTCACCTATGAAAGGTGTGATGAGGTTTGGCAAGTAAGGCAAGCTTAGCGCACGGTATATTGGACCTTATAGGATCATTCAGAGAGTGGGCCAAGTAGATTATGAGTTAGAATTGCCCCCGGAATTGGAGTCGGTCCATCCGGTTTTTCACGTATCTATGTTACGGAAGTGCATTGGCGATCCTACCCAAGTAATGCCCACGAATGATGTAAAGATTATAGAGAACTTATCATACGAGGAAGTTCCAATTGCCATCCTAGACCGACAAATCCGCAAGCTGCAGAATAAGGAGGTAGCTCCGTGAAAGTACTTTGGAGAAACAACAATGTAGAAGAGGTGACATGGGAGGCCGAGGAAAACATGAAGTCTAGATATCCCTACTTATTTCCTCCTCCAGAGAAGGGTCCGACTGAGAAATCATAATTATAAGGTACGTGTGTAAATTCTTGTGTTGATTATTGTCATTGGTCATGTGAGGCCATTGTCGTTATTGATAATTGTGGTCCGGTGTAGCGTTGGATTATTAAGCTTCTTCAGGGAGAGTTATTAGTAGTGTTGTTTAAGGCGACCCTGCCAAAGTTATATGGATCACGGGGAGTTAAACATTCGAGGACGAATGTTTCTAAGGGAGGAAGGATGTTACATATCGCATTTTTTGTACGTTAAAATTTTGACACCAGTTAATTGACGTAGACTCGGGGATGAGATCATCTTGACGTTAATGTATTTATGCTATTTATAACAAGCGATAAATATATAAAGTATGTATGAAGTATTTTGAAAACAAATAGAATTTTAAGTAATTTTTGGTAATTTTTAAATTATGAAGGCAATAGATTAATTACCGGGTAATGAAATATTACCCGGTTAACTAATAAGTGGATAAAATTTAACAAATCACCCCCAACAGAATGTGGCACCCCCCCTTTTATTTAAGGTGACTCATTGATTCACCTTTACATGTGTCTTAAAAGTTTCAAAAGGGCTAAATTATAAGTCTTATCAAGAAAGATTTTTGTAGGCATTATCCAAACATTATGCCTTTGATTTTAAAAACCAAGAACCTTATCTTCTAAGGATTCAAGTGAATCAAGTAAATTCTTTCCAAGACTTGAAGAATCAGAAACATTTTCCTTTTATAATTTCAAACCAAAAAACGTTAGTTTAAGTTGGAACAAGTTTCTTTCCAAAATTCCAAGGAAACAGAAATGTTTCCAAAAATTTCAAGGAAACACTGATTCATTCCAAAATTTTAGGAACCAGATACATATTTCGTCCGTGAATCATTAAGGAGAAGAGGCAAATTTCGTTCAATCAACGAAGGTTTTCCAACGTAATATTATATGGAGTTTTCCCCACTCCAGGTATGTTAAGGCTAAGCTTTTCTTTCATTTTAGCATGATATCGTAATTACACAAGTTTGATAACGGGGAATAAAGAAAAATTCGTATCCCAGAATTTACGTATATTTTGCTAGTCTCACAAATTACTTATATTTTCCTAGTTTTGTAAGTTACCATATTCTTCTTAGCGGGACTACATATTCAGTTGTGTATTTCCTTCTTCCGGTCAAAAGAGTAGAAAGTTTACGTATATATTGTATTAAAAGTATTTTCATTACCATCGAGCTATAATCGATGGGTAGGCCTCTATTGGGCAACCTCTGATCAGATGGTAAGATAGATACCGAGCCTGTTGTGGCCGAGCGCCTATGAGTGAGCCCAAATGGTGGAGATACAGAGCCTAGTATAGCCGATCGCTTATGAGTGAGCCTACTACGGCAGAGCAGATATATATGTATACTGAGCCTTATAGGGTCGGACAACCATTTTACTCACTATATTGAGAGAATTGAGTCAGTATCAGCATATGAGCATATCTTCAGATTTTCTTTGACTCCCAGTTGTTTTTTCAGTTATTATATTATTAGTTCAGTTTCAGCTTCAGTATATGGCCTTACATACTCGGTACATTATTTCGTACTGATGTCACTTTTTGGGGGCGCTGCATTTCATGCGTGCAGGTTCAGACATACATACGAGTAGACCTTCTCAGTAGGTGTATTCCCGAGTTTAGCCTTATCGGTAAGCTCCCCGTCTTTCGGAGTTTCCAGATCTAGTAGTTTGGAGTACATCTTGTGCATATATGTAGATAGGATATGAGTAGGTCGGGGCCCTATTCCGATCACAGTACATCTATCAGTAGAGGCTTGTAGACATATCATGTCGGTTAGTGCAGTATGTTGGGCTTGTAGGCCCTGTACATATATTTTGTTGGCTTGTCAGTTATAGTAATTATAACGGCCTTGCCGGCCCAGCTTTATGTTGACATTAGTCAGCGTTAATCTCCATTTAGTTTTATATTTTGTATCGCACATTATCTTGTAATGTGATCCATAGGCAAAGTATGACATTACATGTTCAGAGTCTCTTAGTCGCAAGTGGTACACAAGGATAGATGAAGCACTAGGTGCCGGTCTGGCCCTCGGGCTCGGGGCGTTACAATCACCTTCTCGAAGAAGTCAAGATGATCCAAAAAAGGGTATCGATAGGAAAATGATGTGTAGGGCCAAACGGTCAAATGAACCGTGCCCGCATAGAATAATTGAACCCTTGACGAAGAAAACTTGTATACTTGTACCAAGTAATCAAAGAATATTTTCCCTCCACCAAAATGCTTTGCACTTCAAAGAAGTATGCTACTTTTACAAGAAACGGCTCCAGAGCCAAAAATCTCTCGAACCCTCGAGGACTGACATCAAAAATTCGAAACCATATGACCTCCGAGTCAGAAACCTCAAGCCCGAAAGCCCTCCATGTGGAAATACTAGAAAATGTAAGACCTTCACATGGCATTATCAATAGTATAAGAGCTCTATGAGGCAACACCAAGTTTACACAGAACGGCTCCAGAGCCAAGAAACTCTCGATGTTTCGGGGACTGTCGTCGATTGTCATCCCACCGAGCTATCAGAAACTAAAGGCCGTAAGAACCCAAGCGGGCAACCTTGCACCCGAAAGTCCTCCATGTAGCAATACTAGAAAATGTAATACCTCTACGAGGCATTATCAATAGTAGAAGACCTTTATAAGGCAACACCAAAACTGTAAGAGCTCAAGCAAAGCATGAGTTACACTTGTACCAAGTAACCAAATTTGTAAGACCTTATAAAAGGCATAAATCCCGATCTTAATGTTAGCTTACATTAGAGGTCATACCGACTCAATGCGTAAGAGCCAGCTTAAATTTTGAAAAATTAAGGGTCAATAAGCTCGAGTCGAAATCCGACTCGAAGACTGAGCCCGAAACAGTTAACTAAAAAAGACTAAGGGCAAATGCATAAGAGCCTACGAGCCAGCCCAACAAGCCTCAGGGACGATTTATAAACCTAAGGGTTTTACCTAGAAGTCGAATTCATCTGGCTAATCATTGACAAACGTCAAAATATAAAGCAAAGGAAAAATCAAAAAACGATGAAAAACGAAAAAGCCTTTACATACATGTTGGAAGGTTCACAAAGGTGCATTTACAAGGCCTATGTCTAAATCCCTTGCAAGGGCAAAAAAGCAAATAAAACCCTAATCTACCACCGGGTCTATGCCTTCGACGACTTCCTCAGAAGTTGTGCTTTCAACAGCACTGGCCATAACCCTTGGGTTTTCAATAGCCTCTACCCTTTCGGGGATCTCGCCTCCATCTTCATCATCTTCTGAGCCATTGCTTGACTCGCCTTTAGAAGAAAAAAGGGCCACAACCTCCTTTTCTAGGGTCTTCACCTTCTCGATCTCGGTGGAAAAATCGACGCCTCCCACACAAATATCCTCGAGAGCTTGTCTCCAAGATTATAAACGAGCATGCTCCACAGCTCGAGTTAATTGCAGCTCTGCCTCCTCGAACACCTTCCTGGCCTAAGCATTTGCAGTAGTAGCATCCTCTTTATGCGAATACGAATGCCTCGGCTTCGGCCCTAACCTCGGATAATGCAGCAACCAACTCAGTATGTAGATCCTTATACTATTACTCTCTGCCCTCGCGTCTTCGAGTTGATGCCCGACTGAGACCACCTCCTCCCGGAGGGTATCTCTCTCATAGACTATCCCACTCACGTGCTGTTTGAGTTAGAGAATTTCAGAGTCCCTGGCTCGGAGTTCCTCCTTCATTAGGAAAAATTTCTTCTCAAGCTACAAATATCAACCCGAAGGTGTTAATTACCTAAAGTCGGATAAACATGTAGACAAAAAACAAGCAAGAATTGTGTAACCTGCTCAATGAGATAAGTCCTTTCTCGGGACGCTGCCTCCAAACAATCCCGAAGGCCACGGATTTCATCCTCTCCTTTGGAAGAAAGAGCTCTGAGCTCATCAGCTTATGAGGTGAGCTTCTTGTGCTCACCCTCATAACGATTCAGCTCGGTTTTAAACCTGGTGAAGGTCTTATTATAAATCAACTTGTCCTGGAACCATGAAAGATAGAAGGTTAGCAAGACAAAAATTAGGGCACCAAATAGAATTTATGAAAAGATTACCTGCTCACAAAGGGTAATCACTCACTTCGATAAAACTGATTGAATCAATTAGGGCTACCTCCTATTTCTCTAGAGCTTCAGAACTAGGCTCCCCAGACCGCCTAATGAAAGCACCTCAGCTCGAGGAATGTTTTTGCCGGGGATATCACCCGGTGCACCCTCGAATCCCTCTTCAGTCCGAGGTAGGACAAAAATGGAATCAAGTTTTGATTTGGAAGCCATCAACTCTATAGTATGGGGGACAGTTAGGTTTTCTCCCCCCCGCACGTGCTTCCAAGGAATCATCTTTATTCTCACCTTCAGCTCGGGGATTCCCAGCACTTTTGGAGTTAAGGTTGCTGAATCAGCCTTGGTTTCTTCCACTTTGGCTTTCATGGATTTCAGAGAATCAGTCGATGACCTCCTTCGTCTTTTCTTCTCTTCGTCAGGTTTTGGGGTATCTGCTTCATCAAACAGTGCTTCCCTCATCAAGGAGACCTCCCCCAGACCTGCATAAATGCAAAATATAAACACAAGGAATGAGGACGCTGTCAACGATAATTCTTTTATGAGATACAACCACAGCCAAAGTAAAGGCTCACCGTTGCCCTTGGCTTACCATCAAGCCTAGGACAGATCGTGCACACACGCTCGATGTATGAGAAAATTGAATCTAGCTGGTTGACCCAACCCAAGAGGTCCTTAACCGCATTAGGGTACACTATACCGGCTGCATCAGGGGAGGAAGTCAGTTCGTAGGGAGATGTACCCAAAGAGAAACAACGGAACATTTAATTAGCATATCTACTTACGTTTCATGTTCCACCTTTCGGGGAACAACATCATCTCCACTAGAATCAGGTCTGAAGTCCTAACTCGCACAGAACGTCTCATCCATATTCCATTCCTAACCTCATCGGTAAAAGCAAAAAGGGCTTTCAAGGCCCGATAGTGGAGCTTAATTAGCCCCCACAGAAGAGTCAGGGACTATACATCCTGCTCAGGTGGTTGAGAGTGAAGGGCATCCCCTTAATCATGTTCGCGTAATATCTGGTCATGTAAACGAAGTGCCAGAATGAAGGATGAATTTGGCTGACAGTCGCTCAATATCATTCGCAAAAGTCGAGGACCACGAGGTCTATTGAAGGCGAGGATGGCTCCACCGGGCCAAGGGTAAACAGATATGTATATACACTGAGGAAGCCACCCTGGACTTGTATGTCGTTATGTCCTCCCCCCGAGAAGGAATCTCCACAAGAACCGCGTCCCCCCAGCGGCAGTTGGCCTTCACCTTTTTGACGTCTGCTATTGAACTAACATATTGGGACACAGGTTCGCATCGTCCCGGCTTCGAAGAAGGTTTTTCGGTCTTATAATCGGAGGTCGTTTCAAAGGCTCCTAGAATTCATTCCCCAATGCGAGGGGGCATTATTGCTTTACCTTTAGACGAGCGCGAGGAAGAAGAAGGCACATCTTCCTGAGGAATAGAGGTGGAAGTTTTCGCCATTCCTGTTAAAAGAATTCAGAGGAGAAATGAAAATTGTGTTTCAGAAGAGATCACAAGAGAGAGGTAAGAAGAACTTTTTTGAGGGCTTGGTGGTGCAGTGGAAAAAAAGGAGTTAAAGAAGAAGTATTTATAGAGGTCTAACCTGCACATTGGAGTGGAACAAAGGACAACCAACCGCTGCAATTAATTCAAAGGCTTTTAAGGGCTGTGTGGACACGACCTTTAGGCACCTCATTTTGTCACGTCAATCGCTTGGAAGGGCGTGACTGCCGTCGTAATGGAAGTATCGAAGGGGCAAGAATTCGAGGTCATTTCTTATTATTTTAATCTAAGAAACGCGGGGACTATCTGTATACAAATAAAATCGGACAGCCCAATTTTACGATCATCATGTCTTTTCGTAACTTCACCTCGAAGGCCCGGGGTACAATTCAAGGTTCGACCTCGAGGGTTCTTTATGTCCGACCTCGGGGAAGCATAAATTGATGGTTATCATGGATAAGCGGGAAGTTCCCTAGGCACGTGGTCAAAGATGACAACACCGACAAGAATAGTACTAGTTTGTACCAGACTACTTAGTAGTTGTACCAGCTACATTTCTTTGTAATAAGTGTTTATGTACTATATTGAGATTCCCATCTTATATAAAGGGGATCCTTGTTATTTCTTGGACACATGACACAATATTCAATACAAGAACATTCTCTGCTCTCTAACTTGAACACATTCTCCCTTGATTCTATTACTTACAGTTATTGCTTACATTTATTGTGTTCCATTAATTGTTCTTCATTTATTACTCACTATTGATCATAAATAGCTTAAATCAAAGCTCTTAGAATTGTTATTCCTTCATCGGTCGTTCATAGCCTAATGCTTAGCTCGACCTCGAGGCCCCGTATAGGCCAGCTCGAGGCCCCGATTCTCAGCCACCCGGTTTGCTCGACACACTGCCTTCAAGCTCTTATCATATATTTTAGTCTCATACTTAGCATCCACTGCCTAACAACTAGCATAAAAATAAATCACATATTTTTAGAACCACAATTAAATCTAATTGTAATTACCATTTTCAAGGTAAACAAAAGGTAAAGCCCAAGAAGCTGTTCTAGTGGTACTCGCAGCAGGATTCGAGCAACCCGAAGAAGAGTGCTTCGCCTTTTACTACTATCGACCAGTCTGATGAGACTATAGTGGTGGTTTCTGAATTAGCTGATATTCCATCTGCATCAGTTGAGCCCTTTACTAGTGTGGCAACTATTATGCCTAAGTCACCATCTTCAGTTGTCTACTGTCACACCTCTTTTTTACTCGAAAGGGGGGAGGGTATTAAGGGTGTTTCTCCAATTAAAGTGACAATAATCGAAACTAGATTATTTATTCAAATTCAGAATCGCCACTTGGGATAATTTATGGTGTCCCAAGTCACCAGTTTAACATCCTGAATCGGGGATGTTTGACTCTGTTTCACAGTACGCGAAACATAGAAATCCGGGTAAGGAATTCTGTTTACCTGGGAGAAGGTGTTGGACATTCCCGGGTTTCGTGGTTTTAGCACGGTCACATTAATCATACTTGGCTTAATTAAATTGTCTAATTACATGTTTTGGAACCTACGTGCATTTTACCTCCTTTAATTAAGAAATTATCCTAAAACGAGTCACGCGTACGTGTACGCATTTCATTTGGCGCGTCAAGAATCATATCACGCATATGTGTCCACAATTAATCACGCTTTATTATTATTAAAAAATTTAGTCGAAGTTGCGCGAATGCATTCCCCGATTTTATTTTTAGGATCGTAATTATGTCATGCGAACGTGTACACAATCATGATGATAGATTAAGTCGCGCCTAAAGAAAACTATGATGTTTATGAATTATTGTAATCCCAGATTCGACAATTGTTTGAAAAAGCCTATCAGTACATATTAGCCTCAATCTCTTACCACTGCTGGTTCTGTTTTTAAGCCCATGAGAAAAATAATTCGGGTGCTTATTAACCAACGAGACAATGCATCACTAAAACAAGCACGCCAAGCAAATACCAATTTGATCTTACCAGTAAACTCCATTGTGATAAAGCAAAAATGTTGCACATGCCAGATGATTAAATACAGAACAAGGTAGCTTTCATTATATCATGTCAACAGATAAGACGAAACACACATACAAATCCGTTTCCCACATAGATTTGTCATATTTAATCTTAATGTCAAACTAACTTGCAACCTTTAATCCCCTAGGATACTTATATTCACACCAATGCAACCGTTATTTTAGCAGCAAGAAAAAATAACGAGTCCAATTTCAATATGAATGCTGCTTCTCAAAGTATCAGAAAGAGAAGTGAGAAACATTAGAAGAAGAAGAATAGATGATAGCTTATTCTATTCCTTCTTTACAATGGAGAATTATATGCATTTATGCAAAAATAGGATGGCGGGATTTTTGATTGCTCCTAACAAATGGATTTAGCCAACCACGAACTTAAGCTAGCCAAGATCGATGCCAAGCAAAATACATGCCAAACATACAAGAGTAAACCAAACCTTAATAAGCTATTGCTGAAATATAAATCAAATCCACTTGAATAGCTAAAATTTAGACCATCTATTGCTTTAGAACAAGCATTGAATCGCTTATCTTCTAGCATTCGTAGCAGGTCCTGATAAATGCCACTGACTAAGCAACATAACAACAACAAAAAAAAAACGACTGGTCGCTAGTTTCATAAACTCGTATTGCATTCGAGACGTGTGAGAAATTCTGTAAATGTTACTGAATCGATAAACATATACTGCACCTCATCTAACAACCACAGACTCGATCAAACCTCAATCATTCATACCAAAGTCAAGCAATTCCAACCTCCATAACTATGTCAGATGGAAGACCAGAGCAGACTTACAACATCCAATCAATACACAGTTAAGAGAGCATAATATAAAAATAAGGAGTCTAGCTCACGTTCTGAAATCAGTCACAAGCTAATCACACCAAGATAAAGCACGGGGTATGAAAATAACATGAGATTTGCTTTCAAAGAACAAAGATTTAGTAGTTACACCACTGAATCGAGCAAAGTCAAGCAATTTCGGACAGAAGCATTCAATCAAGACCTTTAAATGGAGACGGCGAGCCACGACCAAATACAGGAACGACGATTCAACAATTCGAACACCTACTTGTCTTCATTCCATTCCAAAATAAAATCAAAAAAAAAGAAGAAAAACTGATTTTTTTTCTGACTTGTGAGATTTTCAAATAAAAAAACCCTAGTGTTTCTTCTACTTTTCAATGAATTCCGAAAAATCTTTCTAAAATCGAACCCCTTCCTTCTTCGAAAATTCCTTTATTTATCAAGCAAAAACCTGATGAGTGAAGGGATGGGATCAATTGAAATCTATCCCACGCTCCCCATTCATCCAACATATGCCTTCTAGAGGCTTCCAACACGTGAGAAGAGAGGTGAGAATTAGGGAATATTCGAGCTCATATAAAAACGGTTATGTGTTAGGCCACATGGAAGGAGGGAAGGGAATATACCACGTGATTGGTTTGGGGGGGGGGGGATTTTCGGGTGGCTTGGGGTAGTTGTTTGTGGTAGAGAGGCTGAGGGGATAGGGGGTGCTATTTGGGTGAAGAGATTAGGGTTAGGTCTTTAAGGTTTGGGGAATTATAAGTGGGTTTTTATATGGGGGTGGGATTTAATGTGGGCTATTAAATTAGATGGGATGAAGGGTGTGGATTAAATGGGAAATGGGGCGGGTCGACTGAAAGTGAGGCGGGTTCGGCTCAGATTTTGAGCAATTAGATTAGGAAAATTGGGCTGGGGCTTAAGTAAAAAGGGAAGGGTATTGAAATGTTTGGGCTCAAGACATTAAATTGGCCCAATTTCAAATTTCGTTCAAACGTTTCCCCATTTTTTTTATTTTACTCTTTTCCTTGATTTTTAAACTACTAAATTTAATTTTAAAAAACTTAGACTAAAATTTAATTTGTAAAATTATACTTAATTCAAAGCTAATGCAAAAAATTGCTATTTTGAGAATAAAAGCTAAAATTTAAAAATGGCCAATATTTTTTTCGATTTTCGTTAATTAATGTAATTAATTAACAACTTGAACCAAAAAATACAAATAACAACCTAAAAAATGCAATGCATGAAATTTGAACATTTTAGGGTATTTGTTTACCTTGAAAATGGTAATTATAATTAAATTTGATTTGTGGTTCTAAAAATACGTGATGTATTTGTATGCTAGTTGTTTAGGCAATAGAAGCTAAGTGAGAGACTTGGAAACCAGATAAGAGCTTGAAAACAAGATGATAACCAAACCAAATGGCTGACAATCGGAGCCTCGAGTTTGCTTATTCAGGGCCTCGGGGTCGAGTCTGATGACCCGCCGAGGGTAGTCGATGGATGACTAATAGTTATAATAAAATCAATGAAGGCTATTTATGGCCAATAATAAGAAATAAATGAAGAACAATTAATAGAATACAATGAATATGAGTAAGAAATGCAAGTAATGAGATCAAAAGAATATGTTAGAAAGCAGAGAGAATGTTCTTGTGTATTCAATATTGAGCATTAGATTCTTACAAAATGGCAAGGATCTCCTTTATATATGAGGGGGAATCCCAACATAGTATAATTACATTTATTGAAAAGATATGGGGCTGGTACAACCATTTAATGCCCTGATTCGGGTCTGAACTAGCCTATTAGACATTGTCAGCTCTAGTCGCGTGCCTTGGGAGCCTCCTACCTTTTCATACTTAATCAGTCTGCACTGCCTCGAGGCTGGGCGTCGATAACCCCTCAGGTGTTAATCTCGACCATAATCTCGAACCTATAGAAACGTGCTTATAAAGCGCCATAGTGACCAAAAATTGGACCCTTCGATATTACCGTATACAGATAGTCCACGTATTTCTTGGAGTGAAACGATAAGAAAGGACTTCGATATCTTTCTCATTGATCTTACCGCGATGATGGCATACTCATGACGTAAGCCTTTATGATAACTGAGGCGTCCCGTCGATTAACCTTTCCAGAACCATTCAATGTACCTTTCCATAATCATTCGATGTATTGCCTATTTATATTCTCCAAAGTGATAATATCGCCACCGGTCCAGTTCCAAAAAAGTATGTCTTTCAAAAACATTGATTGCACCGTCGGTTACGCTCCCACCCTTCCTATAAATGGAAGCCTTCTTGAATCAAACTTTATTCAAATGTTCTTCAACATCCCTTTACCATTTCTCCTCTTCATCTTCATCCACTGTTATTTCCCACATTTGAGGCCCATGGCCTTAAGGTTACATGGCAGTGCCCTCATCAGTTGTGCCATGGCCTCTTTCCAGAGCTTTCCCTTCCCGAGCAAATTTTTACTAATTTGTTGTTGTTGTTGTTGTTGTTATTTTTGGCCCAAGGTAATGATATAGGGGCACCGATATCTTCCAACTCGGGAAGATACTTGGACTCTACCCTGCTGCTCAGGTGGATGTTCGGGATTTACACCGCTGTTCACCTCCCTACCCCGACTTGGTGTGGCACTTCATCCCTTTTTCTATCTGTGGGGTGAAATGGCACTACCGGCCACGAGCTTGCACATCATAATGTTCCAAGAAGTGGACTCAAAGTAGCTATGCAGGTAAGGCCGACGCTCGCCAAGTTTTTTATCGGGCCGTGATCTTCTTGGCCTTGTCAAGCTTTTGCTCTTTGGCGGGCTACGACTTTTTGTTCATCTTTTTTCTGCTTCTTCTGCCTCATTTTCCAGCCTCTTCCTCAACCTTGAAGACGCCACTAGGGAGGCTGAGATGAAACCCCGAAGAAATGAATCTTGAAGGTGCTGCTCCCGAGGATGTACCCTCGAGAGTAGATTAGACATTTAGCATTTGCTTTTCTTTCTTTGTCTTTGTGTAGGGACCCTTTGTGGGCTTTTGTAATCACGTGTAAGGACCCTCTGTAGGCTTTTGTAATCATGTGTTTATGAATACAAAGATGTCTCTTCAATTCGTCTCTTATTTATGCTATATTTCCCTTTATCTGCGTTTGTGACTAATTCGAATACATGACTCTACCGATTGGTACGAATACCGAGACCGGGTTGGATTGATAAAATTGGGTCGTTGGGACCCCCAACTTCGAGTTGAATGAGAGTAAGTCTTCAAACATTTAGAATGAAACTTAGCTTTTCAGACCCTATGATAGTCCTTGAGGGGGGGGGGGGGTTGCTTTTATATCTAAGAATAAAGGTAACTTTTAGGCTTTCGAGAGTAGTCCCCGAGTGGTGATTCGCTCAAGCTCGGCGACTTGGAAACGTGTCTTGAACTCAAAGTGAAGATAGCCTTAAGTCATTGCAGATTGATCCCGGATGAGGGCTTACCCAGATTTAGATGGTCCTTGTGTTAAAGTAATCGAGGGGCCAGTTTTAACTCGACCTGAGGGCTCAGGCAGCTTGAGGGCAGGAGGGTCAGGTAAATGACCCGTACTTACAATAGCAGAAATCCTCGAGATAGGGTACCACCTCGAGGCCAAGCCCATATGAGTAGGTTTTTAGATCTTGTCTTCTTTATACAGAGATCCTCGAGATCGGGTACCATCTCGAGTCTTGTAATGATATTAATGGCTCCTTAGAGCCTAACTCCTTTTTGACAGAAGTCCTTGAGATTGGGTACCATCTCGAGGCTTGTAATGATGTCAATGGCTTCTTAGAGCCTATATTTTTTTCGACAGAAATCCTCTAGATCAGGTACCATCTCGAGGCTTGTAATTACGTCAATGGCTTCTTGGAGCCTGTCTTCTTTTTGACAGAAGTCCTTGAGATCGGGTACCATCTTAAGGCTTGTAATGATGTCAATGGCTTCTTGGAGCCTATCTTCTTTTTGGCAAAAGTCCTCGAGATCGGGTACCATCTCGAGGCTTGTAATGATGTGGTGGTTTTTATCCCCTAAATATCTTATGTCAACATTAATTGCCTAACACGATTATAAAGCGACCAAGGCTGTTCTGTTGGTACATCTTCCCAAAGCGAAAAATGGCTTAGTCAGCATTTTTAATCGGCCTTTAAGGCAGGCGGATAGTCACCGCTTTCTCCACATATAAGGTTGTATTCCTTCTTTTGAGGATTCCATTATTACAAGTAGTTATCCTCCTCTATAGAGCTTTCCTTTCCTGTATTACGATCTTCACCATTTCAACTTTGAAGCCCCTATTCGAATTCCCTAGTTTTACCATAGTTGTGGCTGCTACAACAGGGTCCGCTTAGCAAGGAGAGGGGACTTCTGCCCTTGAAGGCTTTTTGAACCAAAATGCTCGGGGTCATTGGGAGTATGCCTCAAAGTTTATTTCTTTAGTAGGATAGGGGCACTTTGAGTTAGTGAGGAAAGATTGTGGATGGGGGGAAAAGGTAGTACTGCGAGTACCTTCTCCGGGAGAGACCATTATGGATTACGCTGAGGGGTTTTTGAACGTATACACGTACCCCTTCACGCTGGGCCCCACTGATAGGGTTGTGCTTGACTTCTATCGGAAGTACCAGGTTACCTTAGCGCGGGTTCACCCGTCATTTTGCAGGATAGTGTTGATGATTAGGTTCTTTGCAGAAGAAGAAGGGCTCCAATTCACTCTTAGTCATCTCATTAAGTTGTATCGGCCTTTTCACCATTGGGGTCTACTGAACCTACGATGTCGATCCACCACGCCATTCGTTGTCGATGATGGAGAAGGCGTGGATAGGGGATGGATGAGCCGATTCATCCAAGTACGAACTGTCAATGTTATCCCTGTGGAGTTTCTGCCATTTCCCGAGGAATGGAATTTTATGCATAAGTGATATGCGTGTGCCTTTGTAGTTTTGCTTATGGCGTAGGCGGGTTCCGTAAATGTGCCTTCCTTTCCCTTTCTACAGCAATTTCATGGACACCTTGTGAGGTCCCCGGCCTGACAGATTGCGCTCGAGAGCTGGCGACTCGCTCGACTTATAAAGAGCGTAAGTGGCGAGCTTTGTTTTAGGGCAAATTGGAGGCCAAACTCCACGGTACTGCTATGTGCCTTGCTCCTTTTTTGGAAAGCACGTTCTATTTACGGGTACTAACCCCGTCATCATAGGCATTGGGGAGTCCTCTAAGGTGAGACCGTGCCCTCTCGGAACACGAGAAGGATCTCCAGCTTCTGGGCCACGGAATGATAATAATAAGTAAAAGAGACCTTCGCAGGGCGAGATGCTTATAGCAAGATGAGTCCAGGCCGGGGGCTCGAAGAGGATGTGTCTGCTGAGCCTGCAGTGCCCGAGATCTCTGGGTTTAGAAAAATGGTTTCACCTCCATTGTCTTCTTTCTTTCTTGTCAAAGGCACCTCGAGGGATGAGGGCTTTCTACCACTAACGCCTTTCCCCATCGAAGGTACTTCGAGGGATGTTCGAAGCCAGGGGCTACATACACTAAGCGATCGTGCCTCAACCAGGAACGGTTCTACCAGGGTAGATGGAGCCAGACTTGTAGATGTGCGCTTAAATTTCAAGGAAGCTAAGCGACTCAATTCTGAGGTGAGTTTTTGGTGTCCGTGTTGAACTTATGGTTTTGTAATTTTTACTCTCTTACTGAGTTTCTCTTTTATAGCTTTTAAGAAACTCAAGTACGAGCTGCTCCGTCGTGAGACCAAGTTACAAGAAGTTGTGGATGTGTAGAAATCCCTCAGGCTTCTCTTCGATGAATGGGAAGATGAGTTGGCACACTTGCGGTACGAGGCAAGCTGAAGTTTGAAATACGAAAGCTACCTTGAGGAGTAGGTAATGTTTGTTTTGAGAAAGTGCGTGTTTCTTCTCCTACCTTCTGAGGCTAATGTCTGGTTTATTTCAGTGGCAAAAGAAGATGGAGAACCTGGAATGCCTTAGGAACGAAGTTGTCCTAGCCAAACATGAGCGTGATGAGTTAAAGGCTCAGGTGGATGCTCATACTATAGCGAAGAAAGGTGCGTTGGCCAAAGCTTCTGCCTTCGAGGTTCAACTTTACTTAGCTCGTGAGAATAACTTGGTCCGAATGGATATGATTACAAAGCTCGAGTCTGAGCTTTTAAAGATAAAGGCCGAAGTTGTGGATGCCTGGGCCGAAGCGGTAATGAGCCGAACTAAGGCTGACAAGAAAGTGGTAGTCTATTTGAAGGATGCTGCCGATGCTCGAGCTGAGCTGAGAAGGGCTCTTAACCGTGAGATCAGGAGCAATGAATATGCTCGGGACAAATCTCGTAGGAAGACCCTCAAGGAGATCCATGCTAGGGGCTTTAACCTTTCAGAAGAGGTGAAGTAGGCAAAGGCGGACGAACATGATGCTAGGTCCCTTCTGTCCGATGTCGAGGACAGCAAGAAAGGGGCCGACGGGCCATATTCCCCGAGGGGGACGTAGATTAGGCCTTCCATTTCTGATTCTGTGTATAGTATTTTCAAAGAACATTGTAAATGGAGCTTGTATTTTTTCAAATATATGTATAAGAGGAAGCCTTGCGGTTTCATTTTCCATATACTTCGCTTTGCTTTGATTTTTCTCAATTATTAACTAGGCAAACTAGTTTTCGAACATAACCCTTAGGTTTATAGTACGTCCCTGGGGCTCGTTGGGCTGTCCCCTAGGCTCTTAGATGCTTGGTCGTTACGACCTTTTAGTATAAGCCGACATTTTGAGCTCTTATGCTTTTGCTCTTAGGCAAATTTAATTAACTATTTCGGTTTCAGTCTTCGAGTCGGGTTTCGACTCAAGCTCATTTGACCCTTATGTTTTTGGATTTAAATCTGGCCCTAAAGCTCTTACGCGTTCGGTCGGTACGACCTTTTATATGGGCTGGCGGAAATGGCTCTTACGCATTGGGTCGGTACGACCTTTAGTATGGGCTGGCGATAGTGGCTCTTATGCATTTGGTCGGTACTACCTCTAGTATGGACTGGCGATAGTGGCTCTTATGCATTGGGTCAGTACGACCTCTAGTATGGGTTGGCGACAGTGACTCTTATGCATTGGGTCAGTACGACCTCTAGTAGGCTTTATTTTTCCCTCGTTAAGGACTTTTGAAATTGTGTTTGCCTGACTCTTCGATGGTTTGATGAAAACCTCGATTGTGCATCATTATATGGCGATAATTGAGCACCCCGGGATGTTTGGCTGGTTGGCTGAGTATCTCGAAGCCTATAGTTTGGAGCTGAAATTATCGAAGCTCTTTTGCCTGATGTCGAGGGTAGCCTATTTAATCGGTTCTTTTTGAAGTAATTTTGAAGTAATTAATGGCCTATGATTTTATAGCGACTGTCGGGCATCCCCGAGTCACGTTAGATTGCCTGGTACAACCTTGTGACCATAGTCATTGTGTTTGGCCGGAGCCTTTCAATCTCCGAGTGAAGTAGTTTCGGTGTCTATATTGAGGATATGCCTTCTTATGGGTTTTACAAGTTCGATATATAGCCTTAACTTTATGATCGGGATTATGACTTTAGTAAGGTCTTACAAATTTTACGTGCCTTTGACGTCTTACAGTTTTAGTTACTTGCTACAAGTATGGTTCATGCCTTGCTTGAGGTCTTACAGTTTTGGTCACTTGGTACAAGTGTGGTTCATGCCTTGCTTGAGGTCTTACAGAAATTGTTGTTGCCTCATATAGGTCTTACGAGACCGAGGCTGCCCGCATGTGGTCTTATGGCCTCGGGTTTTGATAAGTCGATGGGAGTGGTGATTGGTGGCAGTCCCCAAGTCATCGAATGTTTCTTGGCTCGAGAGCCATTACTTGTAAACTTGGTATTTCCTCATTGAGGGCTTATGATTTCGGAGTTTTTGATGCAGAGGTCATGTGGCCTTGAGTTTTCGACGCCAGTCCCCGAGTGTTTGGGACATTTTTGCCTCTGGAGCCATTTTGTGATCTTGATGTTTCCTCGTCGAGGCTTGCGATTTTGAAGCTCTAACCCAGGGTTCATATGGCTTCGAGTTGTTGACGCCAGTCCCAGAGTGTTCGGGACATTTTTGGCTCTGGAACCATTTTTGCAAGAACATCGAGCTACTTTAAAACGTGAAATGCTTTGATGGAAAGTATTCTTCAATTACTTGGTACAAGTATACATGCTTTCACTGTTAGGGGATCGGTTATTCTATAAGGGCATGGTTCGTTGGACCGTTTGGCCTGGTACATCATTTTCCTATTGAGACCCCATTTAGCGCATCTTGGCTTCTCCGATGAGGCGTTCCTTTCGAGGGGGATGCCCCCCAGTATTCGAGGTTGATTGCAAAAGAAAACTTGAATACTTGTTGAGTGTTTCTTAGATAGCATATAGGTGTTGCCTCGTTAAAAACCTTGTCAATAAAACCCTTCTTGGGATAAAAAATTGGTTGAAGGAAAATAGTGCAACGTATTCTTTTGGAACCTAAGGCCTTCGAGTTGGAAAGCACTTTGATCGTTTCGATCGGATACCTGCGTTCAGGTTAGTATAAAATGTAACTGAAAAGAGTGATGACCATACCTTAGTGCTGATGGTACTTGGGACCTCGATATGATTCAAGCATTTGTTATGAGGACTCGGTACTGTCCTTCGTTTTGTTTAGTCAGGTATAGCCGAGAGTGTAGCTTGTTATGGCTATTTTATTGTTTGCTTATCCTTTGGCTCCTTCGGTGGTTGAGGTATTGGTGTCGGTGCCACATCATGCACCGCGAACATTTATTTTGCTGTATGCTGCTCCCCGTATACGGTTTTAATCTCATCCTTTGTCGAGAATTTCATCATTTGATGAAGGGAGGATGGTACTGCTCTCATGCAGTGTATCCACGGCCTTCCGAACAAGGCATTGTACCTCATGTCTCCTTCGATGACATGGAATTTGGCATTTTGGGTTGTGCCGGCCACGTTGACTGGGAGGGTGATTTCTCCTTTTGTTGTTTCGCTTGCCATGTTGAACATGTTGAGGACTCGAGAGGCGGGCACGATTTGGTCAAGCAGTCTGAGCTACTCTACCACCCTCAACCTTATAATATTGGCCGAGCTACCTGGATCCATAAGTACACATTTAATTTGAAATGTATTTACAAGGAAAGAGATTACCAGTGCATCGTTGTGAGGCTGAGACAAGGTCTCGATGTCCTCGTCACTGAATGTGGGAGCATCCTCGGGATGTAACCTAGAGTTCTCTTTTCTCTGGTGATCGATATTTTTGTTCTTCTGATCATGGGTTCTTGTGGAGCATCGATGTCTCCTAAGATAATATGGATGACATGTTGTGTCTCATTTGCTTCATCCTTCTTGGTCGCCTCTCTTTTCCAGAACTGATTTTTGGCCCGGTCGCTGAGGAATTCTCGGGGGTGACCTTTGCTGAGTAGGCGGGCTATTTCTTCTCGGAGTTTCAAACAATCCTCGGTCCTGTGTCCGTCCGTGTTGTGGAATTCACACACTACGTTATGATTCCTTTGTGAAGGATCTGATTGCATAGACCTTAGCCACCTGGTGTATCTGACTATACTGATAGCGAATATGATGTCTGAAACATTGACATTGAAGTTGTATTCCGATAAGCGAGGTGCCTCCGTTGGCCCTGTATGCATATCGAATCCAGCTCTGTTGACCAGTCTCTAAGGGTTCTGGCCTCGATCCATTCTTCGGTCATTGCGGGGTATGTTGCGCCTCGGGGTGTTTCTTTTATCTTCAGTCTATGGTTGGTATCTCTCTTTATTCGGCTTTGACTCCTTTGCCGGGAGCCTGCTAGGATATACTGATCCCGAGAGGGCTACTAGTTTGTCATCTTTGACCCTGATCTTTGACTGGTATTGGTTGTGGACGTCTGACCAAGCCATAGCGAGGTATTCGACTAAGTTCTGTTTCAGCTACTTCGAAGCTACCGAGCTTTGCACGTTCAAACCTTGAGTGAAGGTCTGTACCGCCAGTCGTCGGAGACCGGTGGTAGTTCCATTCGTTCTAATTGAAAGAGAGATACGAACTCTCGCAGCATTTTGTTCTCCATTTGCTTGATTTTGAAGACGTTGGATTTCCTTGTATCTACTTTGATGGAACCAGCATGTGCCTTTATGAAAGAATCTGCCAACATGGCAAATGAATCTATCGAGTTTGGGGCCAAGTTGTGGTACCACATCATTGCCCCTTTTGAAATCATCTCTCCGAACTTTTTCAGTAGGACAAACTCGATCTCGTCGTCCCTTAAGTCGTTGCTCTTCACTGCACAAGTATAAGCAGTGATGTGTTCATTGGGTCTGAGGTTCCGTTGTACTTTAGAAGGTCAGACATTCTAAACTTCTTTGGAATGGATTTCGGGGCCGCTTCCTGCTGGAACGACTTTTGTACAAAATTCTTCGAATCTACATCTTTCAGAATCAGAGGTGCGCCTGGAATTTGATCGACCCTAGAATTGTAGGTCTCTTCCTTCTTGTCATTGGCTTCTATCTTCTTGTCGCCCGACTCGATCCTCTTTGTGAGGTCCTAGAGCATCATTACGATGGCGGGGTCGGCTACCGATCCATTGTTTCTTGATCTTTCTAGTACTTGCTCGGCTGGGGGAGCCATCCCCGGGGTTACCGTGCTAGGAGTTTTCTTGTGACTTTGCAGCTGAGCAATTGCCAACTGTTGTGACTTTAGCATTTCATAAATAACGTGAAGGCTAACCTCCCATTCTTCCCTAGTTGGGGTTTTCTGAGCTTCTTGTTGGTCCCCTTGACGTACGCTCCTGTTAGAGTAAGAGCTTATATCGATGTGTTGGGCATCGCGTTAGACCACATCTGCGTGGATTGGCTCTAGCGTGTCCCCAGTGTTTAGTGGTGGTGCGCCGATGCCTGGAACAGCTACACCATTCTCCCTGTGGTCCTCAAGACCTTTGTTTTCATATGCATTCATTGAGTTAGACATTTTGACCTGAAATCAAAGATCTTGGACAAGAAAAAGTGTGAAAGGTAACTTGCGTTATGTAGTAAAACTAGCAAGAAAATAATCAATATTATTTTTAGCCCCACGGTAGTTGCCAAACTGTTTACCTTGAAAATGGTAATTACAATTAAATTTGATTTGTGGTTCTAAAAATACGTGATCTATTTTTATGCTAGTTGTTTAAGCAATAGATGCTAAGTGAAAGACTTGGAAACAAGATAAGAGCTTGAAAACAAGATGATAACAAAACCGAATGGCTGACAATCGGGGCCTCGAGCTTGCTTATTTGGGGCCTCGGGGTCGAGTCTGATGTACCGCCGAGGGTAGTCGATGGATGACTAATAGTTATAATAAAATCAATGAAGTCTCTTTATGGCCAATAATAAGCAATAAATGAAGAACAATAAATAGAACACAATGAATACGAGTAAGAAATGCAACTACTGAGATCAAGAGAATATGTTAGAGAACAAAGAGAATGTTCTTGTGTATTCAATAGTGAGCATTATATTCTTACAAAATGGCAAGGATCCCCTTTAAATATGAGGGGGAATCCCAACATAGTACAAGTGCATTTATTGAAATGATATGGGGTTGGTACAACTATTTAATGCCTCGATTCAGGTCTAAACTAGCCTATTAGACTTTGTCAGCTCTAGTCGCGTGCCTTGGGAGCCTCCCACCTTTTCATCATAACTTAATCAGTTTGCACTTCCTTGTGGCTGGGCATTGATAACCCCTCGGGTGTTAATCTCGACCATAATCTTGAGCCTATAAAAACGTGCTTATGAAGCGCCGTAGTGACCGAAAATTGGACCCTCCGATTTTACCGTATATAGATAGTCCCCGCGTTTTTTTTAATAAATATTATATTAAATACACACTAAAATGTATCTAAATTCAAACAATTACTTATAAATTCCTAAAGAAATTAAATTTCTTAAAAGAGAATCCATTTGTGACTTTTGTAGAAATATTATTATTCGGGCTAAAACCACATGCTCACAGCTGCCCCTATTTGCTTGAAAACACGAAGAGTTTTGGGGCAAAGATAAAATGAGCAAATATGAGCAATTTTTGCCCGTTTGGATACTCCATGGGAAGCATTTTGAATAGTTTGACCGAACCTTAATTCAGAGGTTGCCTACATATCCTTGTCTATAAAAGAATCAGGTTAGTGTAGTTCTGGAAAATGATGGAAGGATGAGTTGGAGAGTCGAGTGAGGTGGCATTCCATCGAGGTTCCGATCTGCGGTCCTGTTATTACATAAAAAATCAAGATTAATAAGACTAACTAAGTCTATCGGCTACGAGTTACAAGATTCCTATCAATTAGTCTTCTGAAGCTTGATCTTGAGTCTTGGTTGTTTTTTCACGCAGACTCTGATATGAATCTTAATGCTCGTTAGCTGGAGGTGTTACTTCATTCTTCCACGGCTTCTTCGGATCATGATCGGACATGTAGTGTTTGTGACTTCAGCCATGTCTTGAGCAACTCACATCTTCCATCTACTTCTGCATTTGGATTCACATCCCTATTTTTTCTTGGATTGAGTCTTCTTCTTTGGTCATCTCAAACCCTCGTGCCTTGAGGTAAAAACCTTATTCTTCAGGCAACTCGTGCTACCTCTAATTTGAAACTTTAAATGAATTCTGAAATGACTTCCTCCATTCTCTAGGTAGGTGCCTGCTACTGACTGGAAACTTGAAAATATTCCCTCATTCTCCAGGTGGGCTCCTGCCACTGACATGAAACTTAAAATGACTTTGAATTGAATTCTGAAATGACTTCCCTCATTCTCCAAGTGGGCACCTGCAACTGACTTTAAACTCGAATAAATTCCCTTGTTCTCCTTGTGGGTTCATGTAACTAACTTAATGAATTCCATTTTTCTCCAGGCGGGCGCCTGATGGTGACTTAAAATTTGCAATAAAATCCCTTGTTCTCAGGTGGGTGCCTGATGCTAACTTAAAACTTTTAAATGAATTACCTAGTTCTCCAGGTGGGCACCTGCAACTGACTTAAAATTTGAAATAAATTCCCCTGTTCTCCAGGTGGGCGCCTGCAACTTAAACTCGCATGTATTCCCTTATTATCCAGGTGGGCGCCTGATGCTCACTTAAAATTTGAAATAAATTCCCTTGTTCTCTAGGTGGGCGCCCGATGCTGACTTAAAATTGGAAATAAATTACCTTGTTCTCCAGGAACCTTTCTGCCAAAGTTTGGTACCGGGAACATATATGTGTGTTAATCAAATCCTGTTATCAAAAAGAACTCTAAGAATTTAAAAGCTAATCCCATTTTGCAGGAGGGTCCTGAAAACTTTAAAAACTAAATCCATTATCCAAGAGGGTCATGACTACTCAAAACTACATTCCCATTATCTAGGAGGGTCCTGAGACATTAAACTAAATCCCATTATCCAGGAATGTCATGAAATTTAAACTACATCTCGTTATCTAGCAGGGTCCTAAAACTTTAAACAAAACCACATTATCCAGGAGGGTCATGAACTTTAATTATCCACGAGAGTCCTGAAACTTTAACCTACATCCTATTATCCAGGAGGGGCTTGAACTTTAAACTACATCCCATTATCCATGAGGGTCCTAAACTTTAAACTAAATATCATTATCCAGGAGGGTCCTAAAACATTAAACTAAATCCCATTATCCAGGAAGCTCCTGAAAACTTTAAACTACATCCCATTATCCAGGAGGGTCCTGAAACATTAAACTAATTTCCATTATCCAGGAGGGTCAAGAAACTTTAAACTAAATCTCATTATCAGGGAGGGACCTAAAACTTTAAACTAAATCCCATTATCCAGAAGGGTCCTGAAACTTTAAACTAAATTCCATTATCCAGGAGTATCCTGAAAACTTTAAACTAAATCTCATTATCCAGGAGGGTCCTGAACTTTAAACTATATCCCGTTATCTAGGAGAGTTCCTGAAACTTTAAACTAAATCCCATTATCTAGGAGGGTCAGGAGGGTCCGGAAAACTTTAAACTAAACCGCATTATCCAAGAGGGTCATGAACTTTAAAGTAAATACCATTATCTAGGAGGGTCCTAAACTTTAAACTACATCCCATTATCTAGGAGACTCTTGATCTTTAAACTAAATCCTATTATCAAGGATGGTCCTAAAACTTTAAAATAAATCCCATTATCCAGGAGGGTCCTTAAAACTAATAAATCCCATTATCCAGAAGGGTTCTGAAAAATTAAAATTATTCCTATTATCCAGGAGGGTCCTGAAAATATTAAACTACATCCCATTATTAAGGAGGGTCCTGAACTTTAAACTACATCCCGTTATCCAGGAGGTTCCTGAAACATTAAACTAAATCTCTTTATCCAGGAGGGTCCTGAAACTTCAAACTAAACCCAATTTCCAGGAGGGTCCTTAACTTTAAACTAAAACCCATTATTCAGGAGGGTCCTGAACTTTAAACTACATCTCATTATCCAGGAGGTTCCTGAACTTTATACTAAATCCCATTATCCAAGAGGGTCTTGAAACTTTAAACTAAATCCCATTATACAGGAGGGTATCCTGGAAGGTCCTAAAAACTTTAAAGTAAATCCCATTATTCAGGAGGGTCCTGAAATTTAAACTAAATCCCATTATCAGGAGGGTCCTAAAAATTTTAAACTAAATCCCATTATCCAGGAGGGTCCAGAAACTTTAAACTAATTCCCATTATATATGAGATTCAAGAAACTTTAAACTAAATCTCATTATCCGGGAGGAATCTAAAACTTTAAACTATATACCATTATCCAGGAGAGTCCAGATACATTAAACTAAATCCTAATATCCAGGAGGGTCTTGAAAACTTTAACTAAATCCAATTATTCTGGAGGGTCCTGAACTTTAAACTACATCCCATTATCAAGGAGGGTCCTGATCTTTAAACTAAATCCCATCAAGGAGGGTCCTGAAACATTAAACTAAATCACATCATCCAGGAGGGTCCTGAACTTTAAAATACATCCGATTATCCAGGAGGGTCTTAAACTTTAAACTAAATCCCTTTATCCAGGAAGGTCCTGAACTTTAAACTAAATCCCATTATCAAGGAGGGTCCTAAAACTTTAAACTAAATCCCATTATCTAGGATGTTCCTGAAACTTTAAACTAAATCCCATTATCCAAGAGGGTCCTGAAAACTTTAAACTAAATCCCATTATACAGGAGGGTCCTAAAACATTAAACTAAATCCCATTATCCAGGAATGTCCTGTAATTTAAACTACATGCTGTTATCTAGGAGGGTCCTGAAACTTTAAACTGAATCTCTTTATCTAAGAGGGTCCTGAAACATTAAAAAACACCCCAATTTCCCAGTGGATCCTGAACTTTAAACTAAATCCCATTATCCAGGAGGGTCCTGAACTTTTAACTACATCCCAATATCCAGGAGGGTCCTGAACTTTTAACTAAATCCCATTATCGAGGAGGGTCCTAAAACTTTAAACTAAATCCCATTATCCATAAGGGTCCTGAAACTTTAAATAAACCGCATTATCTAGGATGGTCATGAACTTTAAACTAAATCCCATTATCCGCGAGAGTTCTGAAACTTTAACCTAAATCCTATTATCCAAGAGGGTCCTGAACTTTAAATTACATCCCGTTATCCAGGAGGGTTCCAGAAACTTTAAACTAAATCCCATTATCCAGGAGGATCCTGAAACTTTTAACTAATTCTCATTATCCAAGAGGGTCCTGAAACATTAAACTAATTCCCATTATATATGAGTGTCAAGAAACTTTAAACTAAATCTCATTATCCGGGAGGGACCTAAAACTTTAAACTATATCCCATTATCCAGGAGGGTCCGGACACTCTATAATAAATCCTATTATCCATGAGGGTGTTGAAAACCTTAACTAAATCCCATTATCCAGGAGGGACCTGAACATTAAACTACATCCCATTATCCAGGAGGGTTCTGATCTTTAAACTAAATCCCATTATCAAGGAGTGTCCTGAAACTTTAAACTAAATCACATTATTCAGGAGGGTCCTGAAACTTTAAACCAAATCCCATTATCCAAGAGGGTCCTGAACTTTAAACTACATCCCATTATCCATGAGGGTCCGGAACTTTGAATTAAAGATCATTATCCAGGAGGGTCCTAAAACATTAAACTAAGTCCCATTATCCAGGAGGCTCCTAAAACTTTAAACTAATTCCCATTATCCAGGAGGGTCAAGAAACTTTAAACTAAATCTCATTATCCGGGAGGGACCTAAAACTTTAAACTACATCCCATTATCCAGAAGGGTCCTGAAACTTTAAGCTAAATACCATTATCCAGGAGTATCCTGAAAACTTTAAACTAAATCTCATTATCCAGGAGGGTCCTGAACTTTAAACTACATTCTGTTATCTTGGAGGGTTCCTAAAACTTTAAACTAAATCCCATTATTCAGGAGGGTCCGTAAACTTTAAACTAAACCGCATTATCCAGGAGGATCATGAACTTTAAAGTAAATACCATTATCCAGGAGGGTCTTAAACTTTAAACTACATCCCATTATCCAGGAGGGTCCTGAACTTTAAACTACATCCCATATCTAGGAGGGTCCTGAACTTTAAACTACATCCCATTATCCAGGAGGGTCCTTAAAACTTTAAAATAAATCCCATTATCCAGAAGGGTTCTGAATAATTAAAATAATTCCTATTATCCAGAAGTGTATTGAAAACTTTAAACTACTTCCCATTGTCAAGGAGGGTCCTGAACTTTAAACTACATCCCGTTATCCAGGAGGGTCCTGAAACTTTAAAGTAAATCTCTTTATCCAGGAGGGTCCTTAACTTTAAACTAAAACCCATTATTTAGGGGGGTCCTGAACTTTAAACTACATCCCATTATCTAGGAGGGTCCTGAACTTTAAACTACATCCCATTATCTAGGAGGGTCCTGAACTTTATACTAAATTCCATTATCTAGGAGGGTCTTGAAACTTTAAAATAAATCCCATTATCCAAGAGGGTATCCAAGAAAGTATCCATGAGGGTCCTGAAATATTAAACTAAATCCCATTATCCAGGAGGGTCCTGAAAACTTTAAACTAAATCTCATTATCCATTAGGGTTCAGAAGTTTTAAACTTAATCCCATTATCCAGGAGGGTCGTAAACATTACACTAAATCCCTTTATCCAGGAGGGTCCTAAACTTTAAACTACATCCCATTATCCAGGAGGGTTCCTAAAACTTTAAACTAAATCTCATTATCTAGGAGGGTCCCGAAACTTTAAACTAAAACGCATTATATAGGAGGGTCATGAATTTAAAACTAAATCTCGTTACCCAGAAGGGTCCTGAACTTTAAACTACATCTCATTATCCATGAGGGTCCTGAACTTTGAACTAAAGATCATTATCCAGGAGGGTCCTAAAACATTAGACTAAATCCCATTATCCAGGAGGCTCCTGAAACTTTAAACTAATTCCCATTATCCAGGAGGGTCCTGAAACTTTAAACTAATTCCCATTATACATGTGAGTCAAGAAACTTTATACTAAATCTCATTATCCGGGGGGGAACTAAAACTTTAAACTATATCCCATTATCCAGGAGGGTCCGGACACTCTAAAATAAATCCTATTAGCCAGGAGGGTCTTGAAAACTTTAACTAAATCCCAACATCCAAGAGGGCCCTGAACTTTAAACTACATCCCATTATCCAGGAGGGTCCTGATCTTTAAACTAAATCACATTATCCAGGAGGGTCTTGAAACTTTAAACCAAATCCCATTATCCAGGAGGGTCCTGAACTTTAAACTACATCCCATTATCCATGAGGGTCCTGAACTTTGAACTAAAGATCATTATCCAGGAGGGTCCTAAAACATTAAACTAAATCCCATTATCCAGGAGGATCCTGAAAACTTTAAACTACATCCCATTATCCATGAGGGTCCTGAAACTTTAAATTAATTACCATTGTCCAGGAGGGTCAAGAAACTTTAAACTAAATATCATTATCAGGGAGGAGCCTAAAACATTAAACTACATCCCATTATCCAGAAGGGTCCTGAAACTTTAAACTAAATACCATTATCCAGGAGTATCCTGAAAACTTTAAACTAAATCTCATTATCCAGGAGGGTCCTGAACTTTAAACTACATCCCGTTATCTAGGAGAGTTTTTGAAACTTTAAACTAAATCCTATTATCCAGGAGGGTCAGTAGTGTCCGGAAAATTTAAACTAAACCGCATTATCCAGGAGGGTCATGAACTTTAAAGTAAATACCATTATCCAGGAGGGTCCTAAACTTTAAACTACATCCCATTATCCAGGAGGGTCTTGAACTTTAAACTAAATCCCATTATCAAGGATGGTCCTAAAACTTAAAACTAAATCCCATTATCCAGGAGGGTCCTTAAAACATTAAAATAAATCCCATTATCCAGAAGGGTTCGGAATAATTAAAATAATTCCTATTATCCAGCAGGGTCCTAAAAACTTTAAATTAGTTCACATTATCAAGGAGGGTTCTGAACTTTAAACTACATCCCGTTATCCAGGAGAGTCCTGAAACTTTAAACTAAATCTCTTTATTCAGGAGAGACCTGAAAGTTTAAACTAAACCCCAATTTCCAGGAGGGTCCTTAACTTTAAACTAAAACCCATTATTCAGGAGGGTCCTGAACTTTAAACTACATCCAATTATCTAGGAGGGTCCTAATCTTTAAACTACATCCCATTATCTAGGAGGGTCCTGAACTTTATACTAAATCCCATTATCCAGGAGGGTCTTGAAACTTTAAACTAAATCCCATTATCCAGGAGGGTATCCACGAGGGTCCTGAAACATTAAACTAATTCCCATTATCCAGGAGGGTCCTGAAACTTTAAACTAGTTCCCATTATACATGAGAGTCAAGAAACTTTAAACTAAATCTCATTATCCGGGAAGGAACTAAAACTTTAAATTATATCCCATTATCTAGGAGGGTCCGAACACTCTAAAATAAATCCTATTATTCAGGAGGGTCTTGAAAACTTTAAC
Source organism: Nicotiana tabacum (assembly GCF_000715075.1). NCBI lineage: Eukaryota > Viridiplantae > Streptophyta > Magnoliopsida > Solanales > Solanaceae > Nicotiana > Nicotiana tabacum. The sequence goes on along the minus strand of NC_134086.1, from coordinate 75,650,994 downwards.
TAAATCCCAATATCCAGGAGGGACCTTAACTTTAAACTACATCCCATTATCCAGGAGGGTCCTGATCTTTAAACTAAATCTCATTATCTAGGAGGGTCCTGAAACTTTAAACTAAATCACATTATTCAGGAGGGTCCTGAAACTTTAAACCAAATCTCATTATCCAGGAGGGTCCTGAACTTTAAACTACATCCGATTATCCATGAGGGTCCTGAACTTTAAACTAAAGATCATTATCCAGGAGGGTCCTAAAACATTAAACTAAATCTCATTATCCAGGAGGCTCCTGAAAACTTTAAACTACATCCCATTATCCATGAGGGTCCTGAAACTTTAAACTAATTCCCATTATCTAGGAGGGACAAGAAACTTTAAACAAAATCTCATTATCAGGGAGGGGCCTAAAACTTTAAACTACATCCCATTATCCAGAAGGGTCTTGAAAATTTAAACTAAATCCCATTATCCAGGAGTATCCTGAAAACTTTAAACTAAATCTCATTATCTAGGAGGTTCCTGAACTTTAAAATACATCCCGTTATCTAGGAGAGTTTCTGAAACTTTAAACTAAATCCCATTATCCAGGAGGGTCTAGAAAATTTAAACTAAACCGCATTATCCAGGAGGGTCATGAACTTTAAAGTAAATACCATTACCCAGGAGAGTCCTAAACTTTAAACTACATCCCATTATCCAGGAAGGTCTTGAACTTTAAACTAAATCCCTTTATCAAGGATGGTCCTAAAGCTTAAAACTAAATCCCATTATCCAGGAGGGTACTTAAAACTTTAAAATAAATCCCATCATCCAGAAGGGTTCTAAAAAATTAAAATAATTCCTATTATCCAGGAGGGTCCTGAAAACTTTAAACTACTTCACATTATCAAGGAGGGTCCTGAACTTTAAACTACATCTCGTTATCCAGGAGATCCTGAAACTTTAAACTAAATCTCTTTATCCAGAAGGGTCCTGAAACTTTAAACTAAACCCCAATTTCCAGGAGTGTCCTTAACTTTAAACTAAAACCCATTATTCAGGAGGATCCTGAACTTTAAACTACATCCCATTATCTAGGAGGGTCCTGAACTTTAAACAACATCCCATTATCTAGGAGGGTCATGCACTTTATACTAAATCCCATTATCCATGAGTGTCTTGAAACTTTAAACTAAATCCCATTATCTAGGAGGGTATCCACGAGGGTCCTAAAACATTAAACTAAATCCCATTATCCAGGAGGGTCCTGAAAACTTTAAACTAAATCCCATTATCTAGGAGGGTCCAGAAACTTTAAACTTAATCCCATTATCCAGGAGGGTCGTAAACATTATACTAAAATCCTTTATCTAGGAGGGTCCTGAACTTTAAACTACATCCCATTATCCAGGAGGGTTCTGAAACTTTAAACTACATCCCATTATCTAGGAGGGTCCTGACACTTTAAACTGAATCCCATTATCCACGAGAGTCCTGAAACTTTAACCTAAATCCTATTATCCTGGAGGGTCCTGAACTTTAAACTACATCTTGTTATCCACGAGGGTCCTGAACTTTGAACTAAAGATCATTATCCAGGAGGGTCCCGAAACTTTAAACTAAAACGCATTATCTAGGAGGGTCATGAACTTAAAACTAAATCTCGTAACCCAGAAGGGTCCTGAACTTTAAACTACATCCCATTATCCATGAGGGTCCTAAACTTTGAACTAAAGATCATTATCCAGGAGGATCCTAAAACATTAAACTAAATCCCATTATCCAGGAGGGTCTTGAAACTTTAAGCTAATTCCCATTATCAAGGAGGGTCCTGAAACTTTAAACTAATTCCCATTATATATGAGAGTCAAGAAACTTTAAACTAAATCTCATTATCCGGGAGGGACCTAAAACTTTAAACTACATCCTATTATCCAGGAGGGTTCGGATACTATAAAATAAATCCTATTATCCAGGAGGGTGTTGAAAACTTTAACTAAATCCCAATATCCAGGAGGGCCCTGAACTTTAAAATACATCCCATTATCCAGGAGGGTCCTGATCTTTAAACTAAATCTCATTATCAAGGAGGGTCCTGAAACTTTAAACTAAATCACATTATCCAGGAGGGTCCTGAAACTTTAAACCAAATCCAATTATCCAGGAGGGTCCTGAAAACTTTAAACTAAATCCCATTATCTAGGAGGGTCTAGAAACTTTAAACTTAATCCCATTATCCAGGAGGGTCGTAAACATTATACTAAAATCCTTTATCTAGGAGGGTCCTGAACTTTAAACTAAACTGCATTATCCAGGAGGGTCATGAACTTTAAAGTAAATAACATTATCCTGGAGGGTCCTAAACATTAAACTACATCCCATTATCCAGGAGGGTATTGAACTTTAAACTAAATTCCATTATCAAGGATGGTCCTAAAACTTTAAACTAAATCCCATTATCCAGGAGGGTCGTTAAAACTTTAAAATAAATCCCATTATCCAGAAGGGTTCTAAATAAATAAAATAATTCCTATTATCCAAGAGGGTCCTGAAAACTTTAAACTACTTCCCATTATCAAAGAGGGTCCTGAACTTTAAACTACATCCCGTTATCCAGGAGGGTCCTGAAACTTTAAACTAATTCCCATTATCCAGGAGGGTCCTGACACTTTAAAATAAATCCTATTATCCAGGAGGGTCTTGAAAACTTTAACTAAATCCCAATATCCAGGAGGGCCCTGAACTTTAAACTACATCCCATTATCTAGGAGGGTCCTGAACTTTAAACTACATCCCATTATCTAAGGGGTCCTGAACTTTATATTAAATCTCATTATCTAGGAGGGTCTTGAATTTTTAAACTAAATCTCGTTATCTAGGAGGGTATCCAGGAGGATCCTGAAACATTAAACTAAATCCCATTATCCATGAGGGTCCTGAAAACTTTAAACTAAATCACATTATCCAGGAGGGTCCAGAAACTTTAAACTTAATCCTATTATCCAGGAGGGTCGTAAACATTAAACTAAATCCCTTTATCCAGGAGAGTCTTGAACTTTAAACTACATCCCATTATCCAGGAGGGTCCTGGAACTTTAAACTACATTCCGTAATCTAGGAGGGTCCTGACACTTTAAACTAAATCCCATTATCCACGAGAGTCCTAAAACTTTAACCTAAATCCTATTATCCAGGAGGGTCCTGAACTTTAAACTACATCCCGTTATCCATGAGGGTCCTGAACTTTGAACTAAAGATCATTATCCAGGAGGGTCCCGAAACTTTAAAATAAAACGCATTATCTAGAGGGTCATGAACTTAAAACTAAATCTCGTTACCCAGAAGGGTCCTGAACTTTAAACTACATCCCATTATCCATGAGGGTCCTAAATTTTGAACTAAAGATCATTATCTAGGAGGGTCCTAAAACATTAAACTAATTCCCATTATCCAGGAGGCTCCTGAAACTTTAAACTAATTCCCATTATCCAGGAGGGTCCTGACACTTTAAAATAAATCCTATTATCCAGGAGAGTCTTGAAAACTTTAACTAAATCCCAATATCCAGGAGGGCCCTGAACTTTAAACTACATTCCATTATCCAGGAGGGTTCCGATCTTTAAACTAAATCCTATTATCAAGGAGGGTCCTGAAACTTTAAACCAAATCCCATTATCCAGGAGGGTACTGAACTTTAAACTACATCCCATTATCCATGAGGTCCCTGAACATTGAACTAAAGATCATTATCCAGGAGGGTCCTAAAACATTAAACTAAATCACATTATCCAGGAGGTTCCTAAAATTTTTAACTACATCCCATTATCCATGAAGGTCCTGAAACTTTAAACTAATTCCAATTATCCAGGAGGGTCAAGAAACTTTAAACTAAATCTTATTATCAGAGAGGGACCTAAAACTTTAAACTACATCCCATTATCCAGAAGGGTCCTGAAACTTTAAACTAAATTCCATTATCCAGGAGTATCCTGAAAACTTTAAACTAAATCTCATTATCTAGGAGGGTCCTGAACATTAAACTACATCCCATTATCCATTAGGGTCTTAAACTTTGAACTAAAGATCATTATCCAGGAGGATCCTAAAACATTAAACTAAATCCCATTATCCAGGAGGGTCTTGAAACTTTAAGCTAATTCCCATTATCAAGGAGGGTCCTGAAACTTTAAACTAATTCCCATTATACATGAGAGTCAAGAAACTTTAAACTAAATCTCATTATCCGGGAGGGACCTAAAACTTTAAACTACATCCTATTATCCAGGAGGGTTCGGATACTCTAAAATAAATCCTATTATCCAGGAGGGTGTTGAAAACTTTAACTAAATCCCAATATCCAGGAGGGCCCTGAACTTTAAAATACATCCCATTATCCAGGAGGGTCCTGATTTTTAAACTAAATCTCATTATAAAGGAGGGTCCTGAAACTTTAAACTAAATCACATTATCCAGGAGGGTCCTGAAACTTTAAACCAAATCCCATTATCCAAGAGGGTCCTGAAAACTTTAAACTAAATCCCATTATCTAGGAGGGTCTAGAAACTTTAAACTTAATCCCATTATACAGGAGGGTCGTAAACATTATACTAAAATCCTTTATCTAGGAGGGTCCTGAACTTTAAACTAAACTGCATTATCCAGGAGGGTCATGAACTTTAAAGTAAATAACATTATCCTGGAGGGTCCTAAACATTAAACTACATCCCATTATCCAGGAGGGTATTGAACTTTAAACTAAATTCCATTATCAAGGATGGTCCTAAAACTTTAAACTAAATCCCATTATCCAGGAGGGTCCTTAAAACTTTAAAATAAATCCCATTATCCAGAAGGGTTCTAAATAAATAAAATAATTCCTATTATCCAGGAGGGTCCTGAAAACTTTAAACTACTTCCCATTATCAAAGAGGGTCCTGAACTTTAAACTACATCCCGTTATCCAGGAGGGTCCTCAAACATTAAACTAAATCTCTTTATCCAGGAGGGTCCTGAAACTTTAAACTAAACCCCAATTTCCAGGAGGGTCCTTAACTTTAAACTAAAACCCATTTTTAAGGAGGGTCCTAAACTTTAAACTACATCCCATTATCTAGGAGGGTCCTGAACTTTAAACTACATCCCATTATCTAAGGGGTCCTGAACTTTATATTAAATCCCATTATCCAGGAGGGTCTTGAAACTTTAAACTAAATCCCGTTATCTAGGAGGGTATTTAGGAGGGTCCTGAAACATTAAACTAAATCCCATTATCCATGAGGGTCCTGAAAACTTTAAACTAAATCCCATTATCCAGGAGGGTCCAGAAACTTTAAACTTAATCCTATTATCCAGGAGGGTCGTAAACATTAAACTAAATCCCTTTATCCAGGAGAGTCTTGAACTTTAAACTACATCCCATTATCCAGGAGGGTCCTGGAACTTTAAACTACATTCCGTAATCTAGGAGGGTCCTGACACTTTAAACTAAATCCCATTATCCACGAGAGTCCTGAAACTTTAACCTAAATCCTATTATCCAGGAGGGTCCTGAACTTTAAACTACATCCCGTTATCCATGAGGGTCCTGAACTTTGAACTAAAGATCATTATCCAGGAGGGTCCCGAAACTTTAAACTAAAACGCATTATCTAGAGGGTCATGAACTTAAAACTAAATCTCGTCACCCAGAAGGGTCCTGAACTTTAAACTACATCCCATTATCCATGAGGGTCCTAAACTTTGAACTAAAGATCATTATCCAGGAGGGTCCTAAAACATTAAACTAATTCCCATTATCCAGGAGGCTCCTGAAACTTTAAACTAATTCCCATTATCCAGGAGGGTCCTGACACTTTAAAATAAATCCTATTATCCAGGAGGGTCTTGAAAACTTTAACTAAATCCCAATATCCAGGAGGGCCCTGAACTTTAAACTACATCCCTTTATCCAGGAGGGTTCCGATCTTTAAACTAAATCCCATTATCAAGGAGGGTCCTGAAACTTTAAACCAAATCCCATTATCCAGGAGGGTACTGAACTTTAAACTACATCCCATTATCCATGAGGGCCCTGAACATTGAACTAAAGATCATTATCCAGGAGGGTCCTAAAACATTAAACTAAATCACATTATCCAGGAGGTTCCTAAAATTTTTAACTACATCCCATTATCCATGAAGGTCCTGAAACTTTAAACTAATTCCCATTATCCAGGAGGGTCAAGAAACTTTAAACTAAATCTTATTATCAGAGAGGGACCTAAAACTTTAAACTACATCCCATAATCCAGAAGGGTCATGAAACTTTAAACTAAATTCCATTATCCAGGAGTATCCTGAAAACTTTAAACTAAATCTCATTATCTAGGAGGGTCCTGAACTTTAAACTACATCCCGTTATCTAGGAGAGTTCCTAAAACTTTAAACTAAATCCCATTATCCAGGAGGGTCAGGAGGGTCCGAAAACTTTAAACTAAACCGCATTATCCAGGAGGGTCATGAACTTTAAAGTAAATACCATTATCCAAGAGGGTCCTAAACTTTAAACTACATCCCATTTTCCAGAAGGGTCTTGAACTTTAAACTAAATCCCATTATCAAGGATTGTCCTAAAACTTTAAACTAAATCCCATTTTCTAGGAGGGTCCTTAAAATTTTAAAATAAATCCCATTATCCAGAAGAGTTGTGAAAAATTAAAAGAATTCCTATTATCCAGGAGGGTCCTGAAAACTTTAAACTACTTCCCATTATCAAGGAGGGTCCTGAAACTTTAAACTAAATCGCTTTAACCAGGAGGGTCCTGAAACTTTAAACTAAACCCCAATTTCTAGGAGGGTCCTTAACTTTATACTAAATCTCCTTATTCAGGAGGGTCCTGAACTTTAAACTACATCCCATTATCTAGGAAGGTCCTGAACTTTATACTAAATTCCATTATCCAGGAGGGTCTTGAAACTTTAAACTAAATTCCATTATCCAGGAGGGTCCTGAAACTTTAAACTAATTCCCATTATACATGAGAGTCAAGAAACTTTAAACTAAATCTCATTATCCGGGAGGGACCTAAAACTTTAAACTACATCCTATTATCCAGGAGGGTTCGGATACTCTAAAATAAATCCTATTATCCAGGAGGGTGTTGAAAACTTTAACTAAATCCCAATATCCAGGAGGGCCCTGAACTTTAAAATACATCCCATTATCCAGGAGGGTCCTGATCTTTAAACTAAATCCCATTATCAAGGAGGGTCCTGAAACTTTAAACTAAATCACATTATCCAGGAGGGTCCTGAAACTTTAAACCAAATCCCATTATCCAGGAGGGTCCTGAAAACTTTAAACTAAATCCCATTATCTAGGAGGGTCCAAAAACTTTAAACTTAATCCCATTATCCTGGAGGGTCGTAAACATTATACTAAAATCCTTTATCTAGGAGGGTCCTGCACTTTAAACTAAACCGCATTATCCAGGAGGGTCATGAACTTTAAAGTAAATAACATTATCCAGGAGGGTCCTAAACATTAAACTACATCCCATTATCCAGGAAGGTATTGATCTTTAAACTAAATTCCATTATCAAGGATGGTCCTAAAACTTTAAACTAAATCCCATTATCTAGGAGGGTCCTTAAAACTTTAAAATAAATCCCATTATCCAGAAGGGTTCTAAATAAAGAAAATAATTCCTATTATCCAGGAGGGTCCTGAAAACTTTAAACTACTTCCCATTATCAAAGAGGGTCCTGAACTTTAAACTACATCCCGTTATCCAGGAGGGTCCTGAAACTTTAAACTAAACCCCAATTTCCAGGAGGGTCCTTAACTTTAAACTAAAACCCATTTTTAAGGAGGGTCCTAAACTTTAAACTACATCCCATTATCTAGGAGGGTCCTGAACTTTAAACTACATCCCATTATCTAAGGGGTCCTGAACTTTATATTAAATCCCATTATCCAGGAGGGTCTTGAAACTTTAAACTAAATCCCGTTATCTAGGAGGGTATCCAGGAGGGTATCCACGAGGGTCCTGAAACATTAAACTAAATTCCATTATCCATGAGGGTCCTGAAAACTTTAAACTAAATCCCATTATCCAGGAGGATCCAGAAACTTTAAACTTAATCCTATTATCCAGGAGGGTCGTAAACATTAAACTAAATCCCTTTATCCAGGAGAATCTTGAACTTTAAACTACATCCCATTATCCAGAAGGGTCCTGGAACTTTAAACTACATTCCATTATCTAGGAGGGTCCTGACACTTGAAACTAAATCCCATTATCCACGAGAGTCCTGAAACTTTAACCTAAATCCTATTATCCAGGAGGGTCCTGAACTTTAAACTACATCCCGTTATCCATGAGGGTCCTGAACTTTGAACTAAAGATCATTATCCAGGAGGGTCCCGAAACTTTAAACTAAAACGCATTATCTAGAGGGTCATGAACTTAAAACTAAATCTCGTCACCCAGAAGGGTCCTGAACTTTAAACTACATCCCATTATCCATGAGGGTCCTAAACTTTGAACTAAAGATCATTATCCAGGAGGGTCCTAAAACATTAAACTAATTCCCATTATCCAGGAGGCTCCTGAAACTTTAAACTAATTCCCATTATCCAGGAGGGTCCTGACACTTTAAAATAAATCCTATTATCCAGGAGGGTCTTGAAAACTTTAACTAAATCCCAATATCCAGGAGGGCCCTGAACTTTAAACTACATCCCATTATCCAGGAGGGTTCCGATCTTTAAACTAAATCCCATTATCAAGGAGGGTCCTGAAACTTTAAACCAAATCCCATTATCCAGGAGGGTCCTGAACTTTAAACTACATCCCATTATCTATGAGGGCCCTGAACATTGAACTAAAGATCATTATCCAGGAGGGTCCTAAAACATTAAACTAAATCACATTATCCAGGAGGTTCCTAAAATTTTTAACTACATCCCATTATCCATGAAGGTCCTGAAACTTTAAACTAATTCCCATTATCCAGGAGGGTCAAGAAACTTTAAACTAAATCTTATTATCAGAGAGGGACCTAAAACTTTAAACTACATCCCATTATCCAGAAGGGTCCTGAAACTTTAAACTAAATTCCATTATCCAGGAGTATCCTGAAAACTTTAAACTAAATCTCATTATTTAGTAGGGTCCTGAACTTTAAACTACATCCCGTTATCTAGGAGAGTTCCTAAAACTTTAAACTAAATCCCATTATCTAGGAGGGTCAGGAGGGTCCGAAAACTTTAAACTAAACCGCATTATCCAAGAGGGTCATGAACTTTAAAGTAAATACCATTATCCAGAAGGGTCCTAAACTTTAAACTACATCCCATTATCCAGGAGGGTCTTGAACTTTAAACTAAATCCCATTATCAAGGATTGTCCTAAAACTTTAAACTAAATCCCATTATCTAGGAGGGTCCTTAAAATTTTAAAATAAATCCCATTATCCAGAAGAGTTGTGAAAAATTAAATTAATTCCTATTATCCAGGAGGGTCCTGAAAACTTTAAACTACTTCCCATTATCAAGGAGGGTCCTGAAACTTTAAACTAAATCGCTTTAACCAGGAGGGTCCTGAAACTTTTAACTAAACCCCAATTTTTAGGAGGGTCCTTAACTTTATACTAAATCCCCTTAATCAGGAGGGTCCTGAACTTTAAACTACATCCCATTATCTAGGAAGGTCCTGAACTTTATACTAAATCCCATTATCCAGGAGGGTCTTGAAACTTTAAACTAAATTCCATTATCCAGGAGGGTATCCATGAGGGTCCTGAAACTTTAAACTAAATCCCATTATCCAAGAGGGTTCTGAAAACTTTAAACTAAATCCCATTATCCAGGAGGGTCTTGAACTTTAAACTAAATCCCATTACAAGGACGGTCCAGAAAATTTTAAGGACGGTCCTGAAACTTTAAACTAATTCCCATTATACATGAGATTCAAGAAACTTTAAACTAAATCTCATTATCCGGGAGGGACCTAAAACTTTAAACTATATCCCATTATCTAGGAGGGTCCGGACACTCTAACCTAAATCCTATTATCCAGGAGGGTCTTGAAAACATTAACTAAATCCCATTATCCAGGAGGGCCCTGAACTTTAAACTACATCCCATTATCCAGAAGGGTCCTGATCTTTAAACTAAATCCCATTATCAAGGAGGGTCCTGAAACTTTAAACTAAATCACATTAACTAGGAGGGTCCTGAAACTTTAAACCAAATCCCATTATCTAGGAGGATCCTAAACTTTTAAATACATCTGATTATCTAGGAGGGTCCTGAACTTAAACGACATCTGATTATCCAGGAGGGTCCTAAACTTTAAACTAAATCCCATTATTCAGGAGGGTCCTGAAAGTTTAAACTAAATCTCATTATCCAGGAGGGTCATGTTAACATTAAACTAAATCCCATTATCCAGGAGGGTCCTAAAACTATAATCTGAATCCCATTATCCAGGAGAGTGCTGAAAACTTTAAACTAAATCTCATTATTCAGGAGGGTCTTGAAGTTTAAACTACATCCAGTTATCCAGTAGGGTTCCTGAAACTTAAACTACATCCCATTATCTAGGAGGGTCCTGGCACTTTAAACTAAATCCCATTATCCATGAGGGTCCTGAAACTTTAAACTAAATCCCATTATCGAGGAGGGTCTTGAGACTTTAAACTAAATCCCATTATTTAGAAGGTTCCTGAACATTAAACTAAATCCCATTATCCAGTAGGGTCCTGAAACATTAAACTAAATCCCATTATCCAGGAGTGTCCTGAGCATTAAACTACATCCCATTATCCAGGAGGGACCTGAACACTAAACTAAATCCCATTATCTAGGAGGGTCCTGAACACTAAACTAAATCCCATTATCCAGGAGTGTCCTGAACTTTAAACTACATCCCGTTATCCAGGAGGGTCCTGAAACTTTAAGCTAAATCCCAATATATAGGAGGGTCCTGAAAACTTTAAATTAAATCCCATTATCCAGGAGGGTCCTGAAACTTTAAACTAAATCCCATTATCCGGGAGGGTCCTAAAATATTAAACTACATCCCATTATCCAGGAGGGTCCTGACACTTTCGACTAAATCCCATTATCTAGGAGGGTCCTGAAAACTTTATCTAAATCCCTTTATCCAGGAGGGTCCTGAAACTTTAAACTACATCCCACTATCCATGAGGGTCCTAAAACTTTAACTAAATAAGACTATCTCATTTATTCATTTTTCCTTATGCTCCTGAACAAAAAATGTTGCCTATGTTGTGAATCATACCTCTATCTCGCTTGACTTGGCATAGTTGAAAGATTGATCAAAAGGTATTTTTTTGGACCATAGTGCAGGCTTTTGGACGGGGTTAGAAGGAAAAAGCAACATGCAAGTTCAAAAACAGTTTTAAATAATAGGGTTCAAAATTACAACCTTTGTAATCAGATCTTTCGCAACACCACAACTTCTGCCCCAGTTTCTTTGATTCTGGGAATTTTGGATTTTTATTTTAATGGGACCGAACCATGAGGTTGCCTACGTATTCTTAAAAGGAATCAGGTCGAACGTAGTTCATGAAATAGGAGTTAATTTGTTTTTTTTTGTTTTTTTTCTTTTTTTTTCTTTTTTTTCTTTTTTTTTTCTTTCTTTTGCTTTACTTTTCCTCATTTTTTTCATTTCTCTTTTTCTTCTTTTTTTCATATTCTTTTTCTTTTTCTTTATTCTTAAAATCTACATTCGATTACATAAGAGGGGTATGAAAGAAAATAAATAAGGCTCAAAAGGGTGACAAAGGATAAAAGTGTTTAGATAGCAGAATAAAATGTCTTCGTCATTCCAATCTTTAAAACATGCCAAATACAAATAACTCAATTGAAGACAAACCAAAGAAATCATACATAATATCTCTTGACTGCATTAGAATTGACATCCATGTCTGCACATTTACCTTCTATATCGGTTAAATACAAAGCACCATTGGGAAACAGTCTCGTTACAATGAACGACCCCTGCCTAATTGGGGCAAACTTGCCTTTAGCTTCAGCTTGATGTGGAAGAATGCATTTTAACACTGACTGATCTACCTTAAAATGTTTGAGAGACATTTCTCTGCTGTATGCTCTTATCATCCTCTTGATTTCCTAGACTAACTGCCTCAGTTTCACTCAATTCAAGCTTCAGGTTATCTCAGAAAGCAAGAATCTTTATTTGTTTCCTCAAACACATCTTTTATCATATTCAAAACTATGTTTCATTATTCCATGATTAAATTGGCTTTCAAGATCTGGATAAAAACTCTAAATGCATGGCATGTCACTAGAACTGGCCTGAAGAGACCTATATACAAGAAAGGAACTAAATGAAGACTGCAAATAACAGAAAAAGAAAATCTCATTTGACCAAAGGATGGAAGGGTTTGAACAGAGGAATAAAATCTATATTAAAGCCCTGAAACAATCCTCGATGAAAGACTTAGAGACGCAAAACTAACTAGCAAGACTCCTAGAAACAGGCAAAAACGGATGGAAGGGTTTGAATCAACATAACAAGCAAGATAAAATCTGGGCTACAACCATGAAATAACCAGATAGCAGAAAAAATGTCAAAATAAACTGCCAAGACCCGTTCCTGATGAGGAAATGAGGTGCTTTCTAATTACCAAAATCGAGATCTTAGCCACTGAGTTGCACATCAAAATTACTAGGACCTTCACCAACTCCAATCTCATTGTCTTTACCACATGTCTCATTGACTCCTTTGAATAAACCTTCCTCACACTAACTGTTGAATTACAAACTAACCCCCTAAGGGATCCTGCCGCAAATGACTCACTAAAGAACTTGGAAGAACATGCACATTCGTTGTCATTGCAAACCATCCCAACAATATATGCGTACTCATGTACCTGTAGAGGATTATGTGTGACACTTGGGTATTACTGCCTTGGACCACAATTATCACTTCGTGAATCATTCTTTCTATCCCCCTTTTCAAAGCACGAAAATCTTCAATGCTATACCGTTGGACATTAGAGTGGTACATGCACCGTACAGTAGGATCAAAACTTTTTGCATATGGGTCCAGAGTGTAGCTGAGGAGCAGCTCAATCAAGCTAGAATGTTTTAACCTTTCAAACAAATTTGTGTAGGATTCCCGAAATGGTGTGAAATTATCTTTCTGCCTTTGTTTCCCCCATGCCTATGTTTTTTAGGGTTATAGGGTGCCTGAAAATGTTGTGAAGGCAAATGAGAATTTTGGGATGCTGGTTCTTGCCCTAGGGAGTGACCCAGTGGTTGGACAGATGGTTGTACGTTGTTCAGAGGATAATATTGGGGTGGATTATATGGAGCTCAGGGATATTTATGGGGCCGGCATTGAAGCTGAAAGTGTCTAACAAGAATGCTCACAGGATCTTGTCATTGGCGGGGCTCAGCAACATTTATCCTATTAATTGGAGGACTGACCCGAGCAACTTGTTCGTTCCATCTGAGCCAAAATTCCCTAAAACTTTTCTCGATTTTCTCTTCCGTCTGAGATAGGAAGGAGCGGTCTGGGATAATGTCTGCATTGTACTGATAGTGCCGAACAAAATCTTGAGTCATGTCACCCCATGTATGCCACTTACTGACATCTTGACGAGTATGTCATTCCAAGGCTGCCCCAGTCAGGCTCTCACTGAAATACGCCATCAGCAACTCATCTTTCTTGCCAACACCTCTCATTTCGCTGTAATAACACTACAGATGGGCTATTGGATTTCCATGCCCTTCATACAAGTTAAACTTTGGTATTTTAAGCACCACGGGCAAGTAAATGTCATGGAATATACATAGATCCTTTAAGGCAATACTCTTCTGACCTGCCAACTCTTGCATGTTTTTCAATTATTGTTCTAAGCTTTTCACTTTTTGTGTCATTTCTTCATGTTCCATCTTTTGGTCAATTTCCCATGCTTTGAAAGAAGATCAAATAGGTACGTGTGGTATTTAAGAGAGTGGTATTTTTCTTGCTGGGTAGCAAATTGTGACTCATGAGTTTTCTTCTACACCATTTGTAGTTGTGGGATGGTGAAGACAGGCATAACAGTAGTGGTTATCTGATTGGTTGTCAATGGCACACTTTGGGAGTGCATAACAGAAGTTCCAACTGTAGTCATACAGTTGGGATAAAGACTAAGCCGAGGTGAATAGAATTGATCAGACAATGAGACCAGAATGACAGTAGTCGATATGGGTAAGAGCTCTGAGAAACCATGAATAGAAAAGGGCGATCCTTGACCATTGGCCAATTCTTGACACAATTTGGTCATTTTCTGTTTCAGCTTGTGTACCTCTTCTTTCAAAATAGACTCAGATTCCACCATCTCTTTTGGTGGGTCAACAACACTTAGGTCTAATTCTTTGCTAGCCATGATTGCCTTGTGTTTAGACCTGGTGTTATATGGGTGGTTTTCCAGAATGCCAAACAAACTAACCACCTTCCTGAACTCAATAACAACAGCAAACTTGTTAGTGTTTAAGAGTTTAGCAGTTAGGCAGCCACACATTTAGGATGTAACACACCTGAACAGTTAAATGCTTCTATCATGTATTTGAATGGTTTCATGCTTCATCCCGGCTTTAACTAACTCTTCTCACTTTGTACTTTTCTTTTCTTTCACTCCTGCTTTCCTTTAGTCACTATTGATTTTCTCACTTGGTTCGTGTCGCTCCCTTTTTATTTTTGCACTCTCTTTTGTTCTCTCGTTCTGCCATTCTTTCTTCCACTTAGTTTTTCTCTTTTTCATTTTATGGTTATAATAGAATCCTATGGCGATTGCCTATGTATCATGATGCCGCATGAATCAGATCATTACGTAGTTCAGGGGATGAATGCGAAATAAAAGAAAAAAAAATATTTTTTTGGTTTTCAAATTTTCATTAAATAAAAACTTCCGATTTTCCTCTATTACAACGACTTTGTCATACAGACTTAAGAACTGAAAAACCAAAACAGACACAAAGTGGACTAACAAACTCTAAAAGAAACTGAAATACATACTCGAAAAGAGAATCAAGAATTCATAAGTGCCTCCACTGCTACTCCAGGGACCCGTGAGACATTAGTAGGTCTCGCTACGGGCCTGCGTGTCATATCTTCTTGGAGGTGATATAGGTCGTCCATTATCTGGCGGACGAAAATCATCACTGCAGTGAAGAACATGGACCTAGTCATATCCCTGCATTCATTGCACTTCATCACAATATAGTCAGCAATTCTTCTAATCCTCTCTTTGGTGACGCCCTTCTCTTGGAGCAAGCATCCAATTTGCTGAGATCTGGCCACCAAAACCTATGTGGCCATATGGTTTTGCTCTTGCAATTGCTACATGTCCTCTTCTAGCATTACAGGAAAATGGCCTATGGCAACACCGATAAAACCATTGCCAAAAATAGAAAAATTGTTGCAATATTCCTATTGCGACGGATTGGGCTCCGTTGCAAGATAAGGCGTTGCAATTGATCTATTGCAACGGTTTTTTGCAACAGTTTCGGAGCCGTGGTCATAGCTGTATCTATCGCAACGGTCTTACAGTAGCCTAATAGAACGATTATTAAAAGCTATCATAACAATTATGAACCGTTGCAATACGTCTATTGTAACGGTGCAAAAGCAATGGAATAGACCTACTGGAACAGTTTGCTGATATAGTTTAGCTTATTTATTGCAATGATTATTATTATTATCTGTTGCAATGGTCAATACAGTCTTGTGTAACAGTTATTTCAGCTATTGCAACGATTTTTCGAGCTATTACAACATTTATTACCAACTATTGCAATAATTTTTACGAGCTATTGTAATGGAGTAAATTATAATAAGCTAGAATTTATACAAACCATGAAAGGATACTATATTCATCCACAAAATCATCATAAAAAATATCCAACAAGTATTATCCAAATATAAGAGAATATTGACTAACAATTCAAGAGTTAGATTGCATATAAGTTTGCAAAATATTCAAAAATAAGTACAATCCCAAAACATCTGAAGGTATTGATCAACCAATACTCTTTAAGTAAGGTCTTCACTGCTTTCATCTCCCATTTGTTCATTTTCTTCACCTACAAATTCAAAAGACATAACAATATTTAGAGGGTAAGGAAAAAAATAAGCATATTCAACCAGTACTTCAAGAAGTAAGAAAATTGAGGATATCTTCAACCAACACTTCATCTATTTACTACTGTAACTACTTTTAGATGACTAGTTTTTGAAGTACAAAATTTATAAGATCACGTCAATAATAATAGTAAATGTGTGTGTGTAAGCACCGAGACCATTGTAAGTGCCAACAGTCCCATCATATTGTTGCCATTGTAAGCGCGAAGGTCATGAACATACAAGGTGTTAATGACGAGGTCGAGGAAGATGTTCAACCTGTAGTAAAATTACAAGGTGATGCGAGGGATGTTTTGAATGCAAAGAAACAATAAAATTTAGAGCTTGTTAAATCTACGGGAGCTTGGTTGATGTTGGAACAGGCAGAGCTTCACATGTATTGGAGGCAGGTTCAACAAAGGAGAAGGACAATCCTAATCCTAGTTTAACTAGACTGTTGATGCTGAGCAAATTGCTCTAGCTGGTGCCGTTGATTGTGGTGCAGTTTAGAATCGAGCTACTACAGGTAGTAATCAACAAGAAACTGATGAATCAAGGAATTAGGAGTGATATAGATGCTCTAGAAACTGTGCAGGTAAAGCTGGATCAATAGAAAACTCTTTGGAAGTCTAAACTTCCTGGTGATATCCATGTCGCTACTGCTTTAGCGAGGATTTACCGGGTTGTGGGTTCTGCTTTACAGAATAAACTACTGTGGATAGGATTGGTGCCCAAGGTGAGGGTTCTACTATGTAACTGATGGAGAGGTGAATGTGAATAAGGTCTATACTACAACTGTTGAACAAAAGGAGCAGGACTTGGCTACTGGGGGATCAAATTATCAAGTTGTTGCTTTGTTAGCAACTGGTAAATCTGGTGAGCATGTGCCTACCAATATTGCTGCTTTGGAGGTGAATCAAATACACTTAACAATGCACAAGTTGAAGCCGGGAAATTCTGCAACTTTAAGGAAATAGTCTACGGTGCAGGCTAGAATTGCGAGGCAACAGGAAGGAAATAAGTTGGACAGGAATGTGATCAAATGGCAGCAGCTAAACATGGTATTCATCTCACTACTGATCAGCCCACTACTGGTGCACAAACAACTCTTTTGAAGGGTGGAAGTGAGCAGGTTGTGCACAAGGAAGATACACAAGCAGCTGCTGAAAAACCAGCAACTCCTATAGCTACTGCTGTGCAACAGGTAGGTGTGGAACAAAGAGCATGACAAGTTCTTTTCCAGGCAAATCTGGAGCAGGTTGTGCATAAGGAATATACACAAATAGCTACTAAAAAACTAGCAGCTCCTATAGCTATTGCTGTGCAATAGGTAGGTGTGGAAGAAAGAGCTGGACAAGTGCTTTTCGAAGGAAATCTGGACAGTTATGAGTCAGAATGCATCACCAGGCGCAAAGAAAAAAATAACAAAATTCAACTATTTCAGCAGGTCGACAAAAAGCTCCAATGACAGTAGTTAATCGAGCTCATACACTTAGAGCACCCATCACTTTAAATTCATGATTAATTAAAAAAATACAAATTTCTAACTGTACAATCTAAAAATTAGAAGCATAAATTATAGGATTGCGAGGATTCTAACCTTGATTGTTGCTACCAAGAGATGGTCGATGAATTAGGTGAATAGTTGCTGCTTGTGTTGAGGAAGCTTCACCCAATGGACGAGAATACAATGTTGCTAAAATATTAGCATCAATTGGTAATCCAGAACATTGAACTTTTTCTTTGATATCTTTTACAATTTCTTGTCTCATCATTGTCTTTTGTTCCTCATATTGTTCCTTCTGTTCCTCAATTTTTTCCTCCAATCTTATAATCCTCTCTTCCATCTTTTGCATGTGATCATTTATTGTATTTGAAGAGGGTTCAAAATGTCCCACTTTCCCTTTCAAAGACTTTTTTGTAACCCCCCGTCCATACAATCTCAAACGTCCGGGATATTCGGGTCCCATGATTGATGCAAATATATTAATTGACTCATCACCATTTTCACTTTGTTGTGTTTCAATACTCTCCATTTCAGCCTATTATACAAATAAAAAGAGAGAGAATTCCAGTAAAGAAAAAGTCAATATGAACATATTTTTCATCCAAACAAAATAGAAACATAAATAATTCACACAATTTTTCTAGTTGTATCTTCATTTGATTCCTTGTATGTTCGACCGGGTTTTCTTTGTCTTGTAACAACAAAAATATCCTTAAGTGATAGTGGATCAGAAGTTTCTTTCTCTTTTTCCTGGACACATTAAAAGTAGTATAAAATATCTTCTTAAAAATGATAACAAGTTCATATTTAATGATAAATAAGAGCAGATACCAAATCATTGCGGACTATAGCAAAGCTTTTTTTGCCAGTAGTGTGTGGATCCTTTAACTTTTTCCGATTCTCAATATTAGTTGCTGACATTTTCTGCAAGTAAAATAATAAATTTCAATTCGAAATTGTCATAAAAGGAAAATAATTGTTTTTCCTTCATGAATATTTCTTGACAAAGGTTAACATAAATGAATTTTTTTCTCAAAAACATACCTTTTGTTTGCCAGAGTTCCAATATTTGAGAAGTTCCTTAAATTGTTATGCTGGAATATTTTCAGGCTTTTTTTCAATTCGAATTTCATCATTATGATATGCTTTAAAGTGATCTTTTTTTAATTGATTCTTATACCTTCTCCAAGCACCTTGAATTGCATCCAGAGTCCACTTTTTTGCAATTTCAGAAATATTATATTTTTCCTACAAATTGTTTCAATGGGTTAGTGCAAAAATATTAAGCATGTTCAACCAAAAATAAAATTAAGAACTGAGAACCTTTGTATATTTCCAAAAATAATCTTTTGTATCAATTTTCCTCCAATCAAATATATCAAAAGGACAAAAGGTCGAATTCCTTACCAATGTACCGAGGAAGCTGCCAAACTCCATCACAACATCTTTAGTAGGACCAACAAATTGACCAAACTCATTGACCACAATTAACTTACGTTCACTCCTTCTATGTACACTTAGCATCCTTGTTTTACCTCTTTTTCTTTTTTTTTAGTATAAGATCCTACAATAATACAAATCAAAAGTATCCTCCTATTTAGTAAAATAGATATAGGATGTCAATACTTTAATGTAAAATCTAAATTTACTTACCCTGTTCATCTACTATTGGAGTATTAGCATCCAATTGCACTTCTTGCTCTACTGATTGTGTTGTAGGGGTGGCTGAATTACATTGTAAATGGGCTCCTAGCCTCTGATGTTGTGGCATTGGTAGCTGATGTTCTTTCATTAAATTATTCAGAACCTGACGCTCTTCATTTAACCGTATAGAGCTAGCTGGAATATTCGTTTTTCTGGTCCGCATCAACCTTTTCTGATTTTCCAAAGATGTAAGTGTTCCAACTTTAACGAATGTCGAGATTTTCACTTTTTTCTTTTGTCTTGTCCTTTCTTGAATCATGACTACAATTTTGAAGTAAACAAAGATATTAGTATCAGTGGTAAAGAGGGAATGAAAATTATCAAGAGCAGAACTATCTTTGAGATGATGACACCATAGAAATCAGAAGTTCAGAAGTTTATTTTATCTTTGAAATGAAGATATTAAAGTATTTGATGGTGTTCCAGCAAATCATTTTTTGTTTCAAATAGTTTATACTATTGTGATCAGATTTCAAAAAAGGGAAAACTACTCTTACCTCCAATCTTTCTCAGCTATACCAACAAATTCAGGGACGACAATATTCTCTTCACGTAACTAATTTGTAACAACCTGAAAAAAAAGGTAAGAAAGCATAAGAAGTTATTACGATGGTCTAAGAGAGGAGCGGAGACATGAGGACCAAGGCAACCAATGACAAGTAAAGACACCAGCATACATTTCCAATAACATATCACACTTTTCAGAATTTAATCATGATTGACATGGAAAAATCAATTAATTTACAATCCACAAAACTTGAATTACAGAATAACCAAAAAAAGAGAAATGGTACAAAGAAGAAAAGAAGAAAATACAAAAGATTAATCTTCTAATGTTACCATATTCAATAATTAGGAACCATCCAATCCCAATCAGTGTCATCAAAGTCATCTTCCTCTTCTGATGTTTCTATATCTTGTGAATGTTGTGCATGAAATGGCATATCAACAACATCACCAGGTACATCTTCTCTCGACCATACGACGTCACCGTCGGGTAATCTATTTGATGAACCAATGTCGTCGTCGAGCTCACTCCAAAATGTATCTCCAATATTTGGACAATTTTCTTCCTCCAAATCATACAAATCAACAGGGATTTTGGTCCTTGCATAATAAATATTTTCCTCATTTGGATCCTCCACATAAAAAACTTGATGCACTTGAGATGCCAATACAAAAGGGTCATCGGTACTGCATAATCTGTTGAAATTCACTCGAGTTAACCCATATCCATCTATTTCATTATGAAACCAATCACATCTAAACAATACAACACTAAACAACCCCAATAATCAATCTCAATAATATCCTCAATAGCTCCATAATAGGTAATCTCTCAATCGATAGGATTTTGGTCCCTAGCACTAGCAAAACTATCGGTTGTTGCTGATAAAGTCACACCATAGTTTTGAGTCTTTAATCGGGTATCTGATTCCATCGTATGAAATTGGTATACATTGATGAAATATCCAGTATATCTTTTTGCCACCATATTAGGCCCTTTAGCTAGCCATCGTAAATGATTTGGCACTTCAATAGTTTTAACTTTCTCTTTAAACCAATTACTAAATTCTTGTCTGTGATTTCGTGCCTATACCCATGCATTTGATATAGTATGATTATCAATTAAACTCTTATGTTCCATGCAAGCATGAAATGTTTCAAATTAAATTTTATGAATGACGTTTAAAATATTTGTATCACATATACGTAAATTAATAAAGTTTAACATACAAGTGATAATTAAATATCTTATCTTACTTGATAAAGTTCTCCACCTGTTCATCTCTAGTATTGAACAGAACATATCGATGTACTTCAAAACATAACTGTAAATCAATAGAAAAAGCCTTGCCTTTCCTTTTCTTCTTACTTCCAATTGGATGGCCTATATTAGGGAATATAGGTGACAAATTATCTCCCTCTGTTTCAATTACCTCATCATCCTCGTATTGGTACCTACTTAATCTTGATTTTACCCCATCGTGTAGGTATCTCAAATAAAAGTTCAAGCATTCTTCGGCTAAAAATCCCTCCGCAATTGATGATTCCGGATGAGCCCGATTACGAACAAATGCCTTATACTTACACATGTTTCTCTCTGTGGGATACATCCAACGAAGATGCGCCAGACCACCAAGCTTTATCTCATTTACTAAATGAATGGGAAAATGTACCATTATATCAAAAAAGGTTGGAGGAAAAATCTTTTCAATGTCACATTCAATTTCATTGATTTCTAACTGCATTGTATCAATATCTCTTCGCCGTATAACTTTGCTACATATGGCTCTAAAGAAGTTCCCCAACCTAATTAAGGCCAAAGAAACATTCTTGGGCAACATTTTTCTAATGACAACCTGGAGCAAGTAATGCATTATAAATGAGCATCATGACTCTTGTACCCTGATATTTTCATCTCATCCACTTGCACACATCGTGATATATTTGAGGCACATTCTTTTGGTAATTTGGCATTTTTTAAAACACCACAAAACAACTTCTTCTCTTCTATATTCATGGAGAAACAAACTTTAGCCAAATTAACTTTTCCATTGTTATCTTTTATTGGTTGAAGATCCTTCCGTATTCCCATCTCTTGCAAGTCATATTGAGAATTTACACGATCTTTTGTTTTTCCAGGTATATCCAATAAAGTCCCAAGTAAACTGTCACAAATATTTTTCTCGATGTTCATCACATCAAGATTGTGTCGCAATTTATTATGTGCCCAATATGGCAATTTAAAAAAAAAAGATTTCTTCTTCCACGGACTCCCACTATCTTGACGCCCCTTCTTTTGGTCCTTTCCAAACATAATATTGAATTCACGAAGCTCTTCCAAAGCTTCTAAACCCGGTAATGGAGCAGGTGTTGTTCTATGATTCTCCTTACCATCAAATGATTTCTAATCTCTTCGAGATGGATGATCAGGAGGCAAAATTCCCGATGACCCATGTAACATATCTTATGACTATCTTTGAGATATTGAGAACATGTGTTATGATTACAAGTTGGGCATGCCAATCTCCCCTTGGTGATCCATCCAGAAAGCATTGCTAGTGCTGGAAAATCACTAACAACCCACAATAAGGCTGCACACATTTGAAATGTTTCGTTAGAATCAGCATCATATGTTTCCATCCTGATTTCCCGTAGTTCCTTCAATTCAGCAATTAGTGGTTGTAGGTACACATCTATATCCTTTCCTGGAGATGATGGACCAGGAATGATCATAGACAATATTATATACTCCGACTTCATGCAAATCCATGGTGATAAATTATATTTCATTAACATAACAGGTCACGTACTATGGGAAATGCTCATGGTTCGAAATGGGTTGAAACCATCACTTGAAAGACCCAATCTAACATTACGAGGATCTCTAGCGAAGTCTTCATGCAAGGAATCAAAATCTTTCCAAGCTTCACCATCAGCAGGATGTCTTAAATTTTCATCATTGGGACGTTCAGTAGCATGCCATCTCATAGCTGCAGCTGTTTCAGAACACATGAATATCCTCTTAAGCCTAAGTTTTAAGGGAAAGTATCTTAAAACCTTTGCAGGGACTTCAGAGTTTGCATTAGTCAATGGATTAATAATATTCTTCCATCTCGAAGACCCACACACAGAACAATTCTCCGCCTTCTCGTTGTCATTCCAAAGTATCATGCAATCCTTAGGACATGCATGTATTTTTTCATAATGAAGACTCAAATCTTTTATCACATTTTTCGCCTTATAAAGAGACTTGGGTAACTGAGCAAATGGGAATGCCTCTTTCAGTAAGTCTAGAATATATGTGAAGGCCACATTACTCAACCCATGAATTCACTTTAACAAGTACAACCGAATGGTATAACTCAATTTAGAGAAATTCTCACACCTCGGATATAACTCTTGTTTCCCTTACTCCACTAATTTGAAAAATCTCTTTGCATCTTCAGATGGTCCCTCTTTCACTCCATCATTGTGTCTGAAGTCACCCTCAACATTTCTAAAAGTATCATGAAATAGTCCATCAATATCATCATGCATATCAGAACCTTCATCATCACTGCTTCGATGTGGATTATTTCTCGAAAACCCTTCCCCATGAAAAATCCATTTGGTGTATCCTTGAACAAACCCATAAGCAACCAGATGATCCTCCACCACATTTCTATAATGCCAACTACAATTAGCGCACATTTTACAAGGACATAATATTTCATTTCCTTGGGAAGCTCGTTCACATGCCTTATCAAGAAAATTATTCACTCCGCAGATATACTCATCAGTGGATCTTCGAAGACCCATCCAACTTTTATCTCCATTACTCATTGAATATCCTATGGGACACAAAAGTAAATCAACAATTAATCCCTGTTCTAGTAAGACACTTGTAGTATTCAAATATGTTGTTGTATCACCAAAGGTAATACATGCACCTTGATTCATATCCAACTCCCCGATATTAGCACTATTTATTCAGTTATCCATTTAATAATTGCTTCCCACTTTTCCAAACTAATTGTAAATATTTATTGCAAATTTGGAAGCCACTAGAAAAGAAAAAACAGAAAGGTTATAAAGTTGATTATTGATCAACCACACCTAAGCTTCTCAAGACATGAGGGAGAAAAGATCATGTTTTAGGTTTCAATTTTACAAATAGAAATATACTGGTAATTTTGGGGACATATACTCGACCACAACATCTAAAAGAAACCTTTCAGTAGGAAGATTTTATAAAAATTGCCAAACAACTTATAAAAATAAAACAATTGTCCCTCATTTCTATATACAAACAACAATAATTCATGCACCTTTTACAATCAACTTAATGCAAGTACCATATAAAAACTACAACATTTTCACATGTTTTTTACCAACAAAGTAAGACAATTTACGAAGTACGAATTATACCTTTCACCAATAATTTGACATATCCAAACTAGTAAGCCACAAAATATATCAAGGAAAACATATGAGAATTTTCAAGAATAAGAAATAAGATCCATGTAGATAACGTCAAGTTACCTGAATTGATAGCGACTTCTCTAAGTTTAGAACCTGAAAAGCCAATTCGGATGATAAGAAACTAGTTGTAGTAAAAGTTAGTCTGCTTCTTTTTTCTTTTACTAAATTTCCAACAAAACTCAAAGCAAAATTCCTACAAATAGATTTTAATAAACGCAGATGCTTACCACCCCACCAAACAAAAAGTGAGCTAGCTAAATAACAGAAGCTCGTGCTTGCAAACTTGGCATAAAAGAAAAGAGAAGTACACGACCATTTGCTACAACTTTGCTATAGATGATGGTATTTGCAAAAGCACACATCTAGATGATACTCCAAAGACCAATGCTAAACTGAATATCTGGATGCAATGGAAAAAAGACCATATTTGGGACCATTATGTATGTGAAGATTATGCATTTTTCCAAATTGTTAAAATGGATCCTTTGCACAGTCTTATAAAATTACATTATGCAGCAAATAACACTACTCAGTACTCAGCAGTAGACAAGCATGTTAGAAAATTTCGTCCAAGAAGGGAGACTAATAGCAATTTAGCCATAAAATAAAATTTAGGCCTTTCATGTCTCAATTATAGAAGGAAATAGAACATTAGGATTTTCAATTTTAGGTAGTAATTAGGCATGTCAAAGTTATTGGAAGGATATATGTCAGAATTAGGCGTGTCCCATGTCAATGAAGTAGATGCACTAGTGTTTGTATATTTGTTGGAAATATACATGAGAGCTTGCACAATTGTCCAGGTTGTGAGAGCTTAAGGAATTTCAAGACCATTAGTGATATGAATGAATGACAAATGTATTTCTTACGTGAGAGCTTGCACAATTTACCATTACTCCTAAATAGAACGGTTGAACGACATAATAAAATGTTTCTGTTGGTTGTTCTTGTCAAGTATCAGAAATCCTATTTCACACCACCAACATTCTAAAATCTCTAAATTGGTTTTGGTTATATACTTCACTGTGACTCTTGGAGAATTTGTAAGATTTCAGTGTGTTTAAACATTTACTTCTGTAATTCTATGCTATGCTTTCATTAATTAAATCTCCATCAATTCAAACAAAAAAAAAACAGATTAAAAGAAAAACTAAGAGATTGAACAACTGCAAAAGGCAGAACAATTGCAAAGATGAAACCAAAGCAGACAATTCCACAAACTGAACCATCAGTTTCTCATTCTCAACATACCCCTCAACAACCATTTTAGAACACAAGAGCAAAACCATTAACAAACCAACCAAAAAAGTGAAATCTCAAGATATAAACAACAATTTTCTCTAACTCTCAAGCTTTTGAATTTCTCTATTCAAGTTTTTGAACTTTGTCGACCTCGACGATGGAGCTTCGAAGGGTATTTCTCATTTTAATTTCCTTCCAAACAGCAATAAACTCAATATTTAGTACAAAATCAACTTTGAATAAAAATTTGGCTCAAAGAATTGAAACCCAGCTTCTAAAATACCAATTTTACTAAAACCCCAAATTTTGAGCAATCTTCTTTTATTTTTTTTTATCACAGAATTTTTGACGGAGTTCTCAAATTTTCACCAAATTTGAGATAAAAGCTTTAAACTACACTAAATTTAAACATCAAACATAAATTAGATCAAAACATAATGAATTCATAAAAACTCATTTGTGTATTTTGTATGTTTTTCTAAAAATCCTTGAATGGTAAATCTAGAGACAGAGAAGTTTTATGCCATGGAGGAGAGAGAATCATGCACACCTTTTGTGGTAGAGAACAATAGTATACTTGGTCGAACAATTCCTTCGCTGGATGTGGGTTTGAAGAAGGCTTCAATTCGCTGAGGAGGGTTTTATCGCATGAATATCGAGAAAGTCAGAAAGGAATAAGAAGACCCTGTTTTGATATGTATACTTTAATTTTATGTATTACTTTTTAATTATAAAAATGATAGCATTCTCGGGCTTAGTGAAATATTGGAGGGAAACTAAATTGTCCCAATAATATTTTTTAGAAAGAACCGTCCCCACAGAGTTATTTTACCAATCTGTCTCCATAGATATCTCTGTGGCAATGGTTATTGTACTACTGTGACGGTTTCATTTTAGTACTGTCTTACTAGGCCTAAGAGGCTATTGCGACAATTGTAACCGTTGAAATAGACCATCTATTGCAAGGGTTACATAACCGTTGCTAAATAACCGATGCAATAGGTGTAATTTCTAGTAGTGTAGCTGTGACATAAATGCATAACAATGCTCTTTCCCCTTTGAAGTTCTTCGCTTGCTGGGCCATTTCATTTTCATGGGTATTGAACTTTTTCTTCAGACCTGTGACTCCTTTGTCATACCTTTCCTTCAACTACTGAATGAACCTCGCACGTTCTTCTACATTCCAAGCCAACTTTACCCCAGGCTTTTGCTAATTCACACTCAGCCTTTTCCAAGTCAGCCCCATAATCACACATTTTTCGTCTAAGGCCGTGAATGAGTTTTTCATATTTTCCGCTTCTGGCCGGGTTTTCAGTTGCTATTTTCATCTTTTTGATTTGGGCTCGGAGGGCTTCATTTTATTGGTCCAACCTTCTCCTTTCACCTTCAGCTTCTTGCGCATGTAGATCATTATTGAATTCAACGTTTCTCAATTTTTCTTCCAGGGTGTGAATGGCGGATTGATATTTCTTCTCCTTTTCCCCTAGGCCAACCTTTCTCGAACTTTATCATCAAAAGCCTGAACATGAGGTCTCTTGGCGAGCCTCTCGGGCTGGGGCTCGGGCTCTGGCTCATTATTTGCAGATATCGGCAACCATTCCAATCTTGTTGGACTAAAGCCTCGAGTAATGTTGCTTCTAGGTGTAGCTCAATGACTTGGGTACTCAAATCTGCATCTTCGGGTACCACTTGGTATCTTCCCAGATGCCTTAAAACTCTTTGCGGTGCATATGGTTGGACACTTCTTAGACCCATCAACAATAGGTAGCCTTTTGTAGCAGTCATGTGTATGACTTCCATTACCGGAAGCCATCCTAGAGTCCATTCAATCTGACTTGCTTCTAGATTTCTTAAGTGGGAGACCCAGGCTTCAAACCCTTCTGGAGAATTATAGTCTTTCACCCTTTCCTCATAAATCTTGATGAAATTGTCATTGCTCGAGCCATAACTCATGAATTTTGGGGTGATTGTGGAGATGCTCAATCAACCACATTTGCAGAAGAATGTTACAACCTTTAAAGAATTGAGCCCCGGATTTATACAATGTTAATGCTCGATAAATATCTGTCAGCACTAATAGAGTAAGTGTATGATCTTTTTTAGTAATGAGGATTTGTGCAATTCCATCCATGCAGATATCTATTGTCCCTTCTGCATTCGGAAAGACTATAATTCCCAAAAACGCCACTATGAAAGCGAACTAATGATGAATTTGCCAGATGCTCTTATCTTGTTTGTTGTTTAATCCCTTTTCGTGCGTTTCGAACCCAACTGAGTCCCAAAACCTAAAATACAAGAAGTAGAAGGAACAACATCCTCTGTTTACATGGGCCTTCTTCATTTGCTTGCTGATATTCAGGAGATCAAAGAATTTGTGTACATGGGGAGCCCTTGGGAATATAAGTTGTTGTTTTCTCAAGGCCTGCCAAGGTCAATATATCCGCCTATCTTCTCCAGAGTAGGGGTGGGCTCAAAATCCAAGAAACGGAAAACGTTGTGGAAAAGATCCCAAAAAGTTACAAAAGCCTTGATTAGATCATCCCGAGGTTTGATTTCCATAATGTCTATAAGGCACCCAAATGCTCTTTTACCCAATCCCGACCATCTTCATCTAGATCATTTCACCACATATGAAGCTGCAGCTGAGCCTGTTCTATGACCAATTGTGACGGGTTCTGGACAGTGTTCATTTGTACCTGTGGATGGTTAAGGTTAGGGTTGACTTTGGTGGACTCTTTTGTGAAACAAGTTTTAAATTTCAAAAATAGAAAATCAAAAGAGAATGGCCCCCTTGCTATTTTAACACAAGTAGTAGTTTTTGTAAACATGGTCATTTCACAATTCCAAATAAATTTTGAGGCGGGGGAACGTACTTTATGAAAAAATGACACTTTATTGACAAAGTTGCCTGTTCTTTACGAAAATATCCCTTCGACAATTAAAAGATACTCTAAGGCTATTCCGGCAAGAACGACATAAGACATAACTGATGCTGGATCGACTTATTCTTTTGACCAGAGCCCTAAACTACACTTTATTTGGTTAGTTTTTGCAAAAAAATGAGGCCGAACCTTATGTAGGTTGCCTACGTGTCCCACATCCGGTGAGAATCAGACCTGCATAGTTCGGTCAATTTTGACAAAATCAGAAGAGACATGTGATTAATTTTGAAATGACTCTTTTTCCTTTTCTCTGTTTTTTCAATTTTTTTTTGAAAACAAATTGGCAGAGTTTCAGGACATTTTCAAATAGCAGGATTTTCATAACCAGATTTTATTTCCTTCCTACATCACTCTTGGTTTTTTCTCTTGATTTTATTTTCCTATCCAGTCAACATGCAAGCCGAAACAAATAAATGTTCACATAGCACGTAGGATGCATCAGGATGGTCTGTTATTTTGGGTACACCTATCCTAGACAGACTCAACCCCTGTGTTGAGTCCCCAAGGTCAAATGCACGTAATGCAAACAACCGTTCCTACTAGGGATCCGGCATGAGGTTATGTTATTCTAGGTTTAAACCTGGGGTTGTGTTCTAGAGCTGGCCTACCCGAGCGGACAACTCGAGCCGAGGTGGGGGAAATGTACCGGGAGCACGAAAGTCTACTCGTCCTTCTTGCTGACCCAGGCTCATTCTATTTGGTATGACTTCTAACAGAAAAGTGGGCCATGCATATGTGTGCACCATATTTTAGAAGACTCAGAAGGGAGGCATAAGAAAACAGTTTAGTACAGTTCAAGTAATATCAAAGCAGAAAATAAACGCCAATTGGCACATTAGTTCCACAAAATAAAGTAATATCAACAATAAATAAAGCCAAGTAAAAATCATATTAACAAGCTCGAATTCTTGAACCCTGAACCAGAGATTCTGGGTTCGATCCCCAGCAGAGTCGCCAGAGCTGTCACACCTCCTTTTTCCTACCCCCGAAAGGGATATAAGAGAGTTTTTTCCAATTTAAGTGATAATCAAAACAGGATTATTTATTTAAAAAATCAGAGTCACCACTTGGAATAATTTATGATATCCAAAGTCACCGATTTAAAATCCTTAATCGAGAAAGTTTGACTCTGTTTCACAGTCCGTGAAGCACAAAAATTCGGGTAAGGAATTTTGTTAACCCGAAAGAAGGTGTTAGGCTTTTTCGGGTTCCGTGGTTTTAGCACGGTCGCTTTAATCATACATGGCTTAATTAAATTGTCTAATTACATGTTTTGGAACCTAAGTGCATTTTACCTCTTTTAATTAAGAAATTATCTTAAAATGAGTCACGCATACGTGTAATCATTTCGTTTTGTGCATCAAGAATCATGTCACGCGTACGTGTCCACAATTAATCACACTTTCTTATTATTAAGAAATTTTAGTCAAAGTTGCGCGAACGCATACCCCGATTTTGTTTTTAGGATCGTAATTATGTCACGCGAACGTTTACACAATCACGATGATAGATTAAGTCGCGCCTAAAGCAATCTACGATGTTTAAGAATTGTTGTAATCCCAGATTCGACAATTGTGTGAAAAATACTGTCGATACATATTAGACTCAATCCCTTACCACTGTTGGTTTTGTTTTTAAGCCCATGAGCAAAATAATTCGGATGCTTATTAACCAACGAGACAATGCATCACTCAAACAAGCACGCCAAGCAAACACCAATTTGATCTTACTAGTAAACTCCATTGTGACTAAAGCAAAAATGTTGAACATGCGAGATGATTAAATACAGAACAAGGTCGCTTTCTTTATATCATGTCAACAGATAAGATGAAACACACATACAAATCCATTTTCCACGTAGATTTGTCATATTTAATCTTAATGTCCAACTAACTTGCAACCTTTAATCCCCTAGGATCCTTATATTCACACCAATGCAACCAGTATTTTAGCAGCAAGAAAAAATAAAGAGTCCAATTCTAATAAGAATGCTGCTTCTCAAAGTATCAGAAAGAGAAGTGAGAAAAACTAGAAAGAGAAGAAGAGACGGTTATTCTATTCATGCTTCACAATGGAGAATTATATGCATTTATGCAAAACTAAGATGGCAGGATTTGTGATTTCTCCTAAAGAATGGATTTAGCAAACCACGAACTTAAGCTAGCCGAGATTAATGCCAAGCGAAATACATGCAAAACATGACAAGAGTAAACCAAACCTTAATAAGCTATTGCTGAAATTTAAATCAATTCCACTTAGACAACTGAAATTTAGACCAGCTACTTCTTTTGAACAAGCATTGAATCGCTTATCTTCTAGCATTCGTAGCAGGTCCTGATAAATTTCACTGACTAAGCAAAATAACAGCAACAAAAAAACTAGACTGGTCGCTAATTTCATAAACTCGTATTGCATTCGAGACGTGTGAAAAATTCTGTAAATGTCACCGAATCAACAAACATATACTGCACCTCATCTAACAACCACAGACTCGATCAAATCTCAATCATTCATACCAAAGTCAAGAAATTCCGACCTCTATAACTATGTCAGATAGAAGACCAGAACACACGTACAACATCCAATCAATAAACAGTTAAAAGGGCAAAAACTGAAAATAAGGAGTCTAGCTCACATTCTGAAATCAGTCACAAGGTAATCACACCTAGATAAAGCATGGGGAATGAAAGTAACCTGAGTTTGCTTTTGAAGAACAAAGATTTTAGCAGTTACGCCACTGAATCGAGCAAAGTCAAGCAAGTCCGGACAGAGGCATTCAATCAAGACCTTCAAACGGAGACGACGAGCCACAACCAAATACACGAATGACGATTCAACAAATTCGAACATCCACTCATCTTCATTCCATTCCGAAATAAAATCAATAAAAGAAGAAAAATTTATTTTTTTCTAACTTGTGAAGTAAAATTGAAAACCAGACGAACTCAATACATTTTTTTTCTTTATATATCTCCAAACACCAAACAAAAACAAAAAATAAAAAAAGAGGAGAACAATAAGATCTTCAAATAAAAAAAAAAACCCTAGTGTTTCTTATACTTTTCAATGAACTCCGAAAAATCTGTCTAAAACTGAACCCCTTCCTTCTTCGAAAATTACTCTATTTTTAAGGCATAAACCTGATGAATGAAGGACTAGGATCAATTGAAATCGATCCCACGCTCTCTATTATTCCAGCATATGCCTTCTAGAGGCTTCCAACACGTGAGAATGAGGGAATATTCGTGCTCGTACAAAAACAATTATGTGTCAGGCCACACGGAAGGAGGGAAGGGAATATACCACGTGATTGGTTAAAGGGAGAAATTTTTCGGTGGCTTGGGGTGGTTGTTTGCGGAGGGGATAGGGGGCACCGTTTGGATGAAGAGATTAGGGTTAGGTCTTTAGGGTTTGGGGAATTATAAGGGGGTTTAATATGGGGGTGGGATTTAATGTGGGTTGTAGATTAGATGGGATGAAGGGTGCGGATTAAATGGGAAATGGGGCAGGTCGACTTGAAAGGGAGGCGGGTTGGGCTCAGATCTTTAGCAATTGGATTAGGGAAATTGGGCTGGGGCTTAAGTACAACGGGGAAGGGTATTGAAATGTTTGGGCTCAGGACATTAAATTGGCCCAATTTCAAATTTTGTTCAAAAGTTCCCCCTTTTATTTATTTTACACTTTTCCTTGATTTTTAAACTACTAAACTTAATTTAAAAAAAACTTAGACTAAAATTTAATTTGTAAAATTATATTTAATTCAAAGCTAATTCAAGGAAATTGCTATTTTGAGAATAAAAGCTAAAAATGTAAAAATGGCCAATACTTTTTTTGATTTTTGTTTATTAACTCAATTAATTAACAACATAAACCTAAAAATGCAAATAACAACCTAAAAAAATGCAATGCATGAAATTTGAACATTTTAGGGTATTCCCCATGATTTTTTTTTTAAAAAAAAAATATTAAATACGCACCAAAATATAACTACCAATAACAAAATAATTAATTATAAATTCCTAAAAAATTAAATTACTTAAAAGAAAATCCATTTGTGACTTTTGTAGGAATATGATTATTCGGGCAAAAACCACGTACTAGCATCTACAGTTCCTTCCACTACTTTTGGAGCAGTCCATACTCCAGTTTTGAGGCCGGTGCCCATGCCTACAGGACCACTTTCTGCTCTGCGAGTCTCCCAAATATTGGCGAGTCTCAACAACTGGATGCAGGCAACTATTTCAATGTTGTATGAGATTCTTGAGTT
This sequence comes from Nicotiana tabacum, assembly GCF_000715075.1. Lineage (NCBI taxonomy): Eukaryota > Viridiplantae > Streptophyta > Magnoliopsida > Solanales > Solanaceae > Nicotiana > Nicotiana tabacum. The sequence continues at coordinate 75,618,243 of NC_134086.1, read as the reverse complement.
TTGATGATTGTTTCGTGTTATTTGATGATATTTTTAATGATTTTAGGTAGTGAGCAAGTTTGTACGATGTTAATAAATTTGTGTGCATATTTAGTTTGGAGCCCGAGGGTCTCGGGTGAGTTTTAAAAGTGTTTCGGGAGAGTTTGGGCATTGCTAATGAAAGGCCAGTTGTATACAATAAAATCGTAGGGTCCAATTTCTCGTCATTAAGGGATTTCGGGAAGTCATATCGAGAACTTGAGGCTGTGGGGTTGCGGTCGAGTTCTCTCCCTCGATATTCATTTACGCTCGACCCAACGACAGTGCCGAGGAAGGGGAATTCCCAAGGTGAGTAGGTAACACTGGCAGAGTCTGGTATCATGTCTAGCCGTCCTATCTCCGTACCTTTACAATTAATACATTATGTACTATGTTGTATTTTCCCTCCTATATAAAAGGGATCCTCATCACTTTGTAAAGGGCTGCTATTGCTATATTCTACACAAGATCAATAACAACACTCTCTCTCTTTCTCTCTAACTTACTTGCTCGAGACTACCTCTTTCATTTATTGCGTTCACATTTGTTCTTCGTTTACTGCTAGATATCAGCGTAATGAGCCTCCTTTGATTATATTATAACTGTTAGTCACTTCCCGGTTACCCCCATAGCTCGAGCCCGAGCCCAGGCATCGACCTCAAGGCCCTTCATCGGTTAGCCCGAGGCCCAGACAGCTAACTCATCGGTTTGATTGTAACACTGTTTTAGCTCGCATTTCACCTTTATCTTCACATATCTAGAATCCACAACTCTAACAACTAGCATAAAAATATATCACGTATTTTTAGAGTCCTATCAACAAATTTAATTGTTATTACCATTTTCACGGTAAACACCAGTTGCTGGTGCAATCTGCAGATCTCGCATTTATGATTAATTGATCATATTTGCGATATTGGGCTGGTGGGATGGGCCTTCCCTTTTGCAAAGAATAGTACATTTGCAGACTTTGTATCTATTTGTGACCTTTAAGTCACTTTTGCGACTAGGAGCTGGGGCTAGCAGCTTCGTAAAAGCGATGCTTAGCTCGCATTTGCGATTGGAGGAAGGATCATATTTGAGAGAATTTTGTAGCATTTGCGACTCAACTGGGTCTGATGCACTAATCGCATTTGCGATCAGAGTGTCGCATTTGCGAACAAGAGTTTGCAAATATGATACTTGCATGTGGGTAAAATAGAGGAAAACATGATGTAGCTCCTCCATGTTTCAATCTGAAACACTCCAGATGTGATTTTCTTGAGAGAGTTTCTTCCCAAATTTTTTGGTAAGCAACTCTAATCCATTGTCTATCAATTACCAATTAATTTTCATGAGTTTTTAACATCAAATCTAGGATTTCCACGGTAGAAATAAGGGGTTTTGGCAGAATTTAGGAATTTTATAAAATTGAGATTTAGACCTCAAATTAAGGTCGAATTTCAAAACAAATCCAATAACCGGGCTCGGGGGTGAATGAATAATCAGATTTTGGTCCAGATCTTGAATTTTGACCAAGCGGGCCCAGGATTGACTTTTGTTAACTTTTTCAATTTTATCAAAGATTGAATATTTTTCTTTCTTAGGTAGTTTCTAAAGCTTATTTTAATTGTTTGAGCGATATTTGGCTAGATTTGGTTGGTTTGGAGGCTTGTTGGAATGGAAAAACTATGATTGATTTTTGAGTTGGTTGGGCAAAGAGGTAAGTGTCGTGTCTATCATTGATTTGAGAAAATTAGGGCTTGTTGGTCTATTTGTTTCGTGAATTATGTAGGAACAACATATATGTGAGGTGATGAGTGTATATGTGCTGTCATGGGTTAAAGCATGCGGGTTGGGCTATTTATTTTTATGTCGTCACTTATTCCATATTATCTCTTATTCCATGCTTTGATTGCTACATGTTCTTACTTGTTATCCATGCCTTACTTGTTATCCGTCATTTAGCCATTATCTTCTTTGATTTGTTTATTTCCCACTCAATATCTTCTTACCTGTTACATGTTCCTACGAGCATTAATCGTATATTATCATTGTCTCGTGTTTTTGCTTGACTTTATTGTACTTATATTATTTGATGGAATTTCTTTTGTTTTTCTGATTATGTGAGCCATTTAGCTATTCTTGTATTAATGAATTGTAAAGGTTTGTGATTACGAGATATTGATTATTCTTCGTTTGTGTTTGTAGTACCTTGATGTTCTGTACGTTTTATTTTTCTTTTGTGCTGAGATTACATAATTAGTTGTGTTAAGTGATTTATGTTAATGAGTTAATATTGGGACTGGGTTGCGGCCCGCAAAAGATAATAATATTATATGATATTGGGATCGGGTTGCACTCCACAACCAATATTATGATAAATATTAGGATCGGGTTGCACGTCGCACCATGTATTGTGATAATTGTTGGGACCGGTTTGCGCGTCGCAACAGAGTATGATGTGTCATGACTATTTGTAGTTGTAGATTTATAACAAGGTACATTGATATGAGATTTAAGATCACGTTATTCTGGGACCCTCTTATAGTTGACTTTTAGGTCCGTTTTAATGAGTTTACTGCTTTATCTATATTATCGTATTTTGTTACTATTGTTCGTACATGTTTATTGCGAGTGCCTTGTCATAGCCTCGTCACTACTTCGTAGAGGTTAAGCTCGATACTTACACAATACATGGGTCAGTTATACCCATATTATACTTCTTCACTTCTTGTGCAAATCCCGGTGTTGGTCCCAGCGGTGCGTGTGTGTTCGCTTGGATTGATATGCCAGGAGACTTGAGGTAGAGCTGTTTGGCGTCCGCAGTCCCTAAAGCCCCCTTCTATCTTGTTTTACTATTATTCTAGTTTCAAACAATTATATTTCCTTTCAGACCATTGTAGTATTCTAGGCGCCCATGTATTCGTGACTCCGAATTTCTAAGATACGTTTAGACTGTGGTACGTTTGTATTTATCACATCTATTTCAAATTATTTCATCAATACTAATGCTCATAAAGGAAATTCAATTCAACACTAGGAATGATAATAGTGTTGGATATCTATTTTTTAGTTTTGCATTGATTTATAATGAAAATGTATAACCTAGTTTATCTTTTTCTTTAGTGCTTAGTTGTGTAATTAATACTAGTACTTATTAGTTGTACTTATTTTAGCATGATCTATATAGTATTTTTAGATTATGTTAATTTTTATTATGGTGTATTAATTAGTAACATTTTCTTTGTGTGATTTTATTATCTTTGTTATTGAATATTTTAGTACAATGTTATGACTCATCTCATATTATTATTTTATTTTATTGGAAAATACCTTATATTGTTATATCTTACTAGGACTAAAGAAATATTTGGAGCACAAGTTATATGAGTATGCTGTCGAAATAGGGTTCGTCCATTTCATGACCAGCCGAGGCTAAAATATGGCAGGTCAGAGCTCGAGCCCGGGTTATATCGAACCAAGGCGTGAAGTTAAATCATTGAGCTCGTGACTCCGGAACCGAACAAGATTGAGGGAACTTTGTTGAACCAAAAAACAGAAGGCCGACAAGATCGGACAACTCCGGGAAGAGGTAGAAGTGGTGAAGTCTGAGGCCGAAGAATGGAATGATAACCACAGCCTCGAAAATAAACCAGTGTCGTCAAAAATTACAAATATCTACCAGCTCAAATAAAAATACCGAAAAACAACACAGCTCAAGAAATTAAAACATATAGGTTATTGAGACGCGCAACCCGATCCCACTAGAACAATATCAATAACAATAAAGAATATACATATTTGTTGCGACGCATAACCCGATCCCACCATATATCAATATCAATATCGTAATTTCACCCTTATTTAACCATATTAATCCACCCTTATTCCACATGTTGCGGTGTGCAACCCGATCCCACCGTATATATACATATTAACCCTTATTCTACCATATCAATCATCTTTATTACATTTGCTGCGGCGTACAACACGATCCCACCATATAAGAACCAAACACTCAATGTACATAGTAAAATCAACAGGCTAAATCACAAGGCCTTTACGATAAATAAATACCTAACTGAACCAAGAAAAGGAACCTTGTTCAATTTGGAATATACACAAATAATTCTACATAGCGAGACCAAAACAACAATTTACAGTTTAAAAGTACAAACAAGTCAAATTACGGAAATAGTAGGGATTAAGGGAAATATGAAAAGAGCTAACATGGTTAACAGAATAAAACATTGATTAACACGTAGCAATTAAGAATGGAAAGCATTTAGAGCATTTGACAGTTAAGATAGGAGGGAAAACAATTAAGAAAAAGCGATAAATCAGGGAAAACAAATAATCCGGTGGCGTGTAAGTACTCGTCACCTTGCATATTCGCCGCTCACATGGAATTTACATAACACAAAGTCCTATGGTTCCTAATTCCCTCAAGTCAAGGTTAGACACAACATTAACCTCGCTCCAAAGGTCACTCAAAGTTCAATCACACTTTGCCATTCAAACACGCCGCCAAACAAAAAATATCTAGCAAATTACCAACCAAACACTTCAAAATAAATGCTAGGAATCACCCACGATCGATAAGAATTCAATTTATGCCAATATTGAAAAAGTCAACAAAAGTCAACACCCGGGCGTGCTTGGTCAAAACACAAAATTCGGACCAAAACCCGATTACCATTCACCCATGAGCCTGGATATACAATTGGTTTGGGAATCCGATGTCAATTTGAGGTCTAAATTCCCAATTTATCAAATCCCTAATTTCTACCCAAAAATCCCCAATTCCACCATGCAACCCTTAGATTGTAGGTTAAAATCTTGTAAAATGAAGTAAAAGCTTGAAAGAAATTAGTTTAGAATCACTTACCTATAATTTGGGGGAAGAAATGGTCTTTGGAAAATCGCCTCTTGTGTTTTAGGTTTTGAAAATTTGAAGAATGAATGAAAAATCTCGTCCAGAAGCCATTTGATTAATTTCAGGTGTCGCATTTGCGACTTGGGTTTCGCAATTGCGAGCCCTACAAATGTGAAGAACCTATCACAAATGTGAAGGTCTTCCCATTCCTTCTTTCATCACAAATGCAAAGAAAATCTCGCAATTGCGAGTCTGACCTTCCGTAATTGCGACCAATTGATCGCAATTGAGATCCATGCCATTCCCAGACTCCCTTCGCAAATATGAAGGAAAGTTCGCAATTGAGAACACTGGTGGCCCAGCTTCTCCTCGCAAATGAGAGAATTAGCTCGCAAACGCGGACCCCTCCGAGGTTGTAATTTCGATGCCTGATCTCGCAATTGTGATGCTTGATCTCGCAATTGTGATGCCTGATCTCGCAAATGCGAGATCAGAGGCCTACAACCTGCTCAGTTACACCAACAATTTTTTCCAAGTTCAAATCACTTTGTAGCCTATCCGAAACTCACCCGAGCCCTCGGGGCTCCAAACGAAAAATGCACACAAGTCTTAAAATATCATATGAAATTGTTCGCATGATCAAATAGCCAAAATAATACATAGAACTATGAATTTAGCACCAAATCAAATGAAATTCTCAAGAACACTTTGAAAGTTCAATTTTCTCAACCAGACGTCCGAATCACGTCAAACCAACTCCGTTTGTCACCAAATTTCACATACATGTCTTAAATATTATATTGAACCCGTACCGGGTATCAGAACCAAAATACGAGCCCTCTACCAACACGATCAAACATCAATACTTTTCTTAAAAACCAATAATTTTTAAAATTTTAATATTTAAAAAAAAATTCATAACTAGAGCTAGGGACCTCCGAATCCGATTCTGGGCATACGCCCCGGTCCCATATTTTTGTGCGGACACACCAGGACTGTCAAAATACCAATCTAGGTCTGTTTACTAAAATTGTTGACCGAAGTCAACTCAAATGAAGTTTTACAGCAAAAATCCTTATTTTTATCAACTACCAACACAAAATCTTTCTGGAAACACGCTCAGACTGTGCACGCAAATCGAAGAGGGATAAAATAATCTTTTAAAGGCCTCGGAACATAGAAATAATGTTTTAAAATCATAAGATGGCCTATCGGGTCATCACATTCTCCACCTCTAAAATAACCATTTGTCCTCAAACAGACATAGAAAAATACCTGAGCTTGGAAAAAGGAGGGGATATTTACTCCGCATATCGGACTCGGATTCCCAGGTATCTGCCTCAATAGGCTGACCTCTCTACTGCACTCGTACTCAAGGATAACTCTTCGATCTCAACTGACGAACTTGTCGGTCTAGAATTGCTACCGACTCCTCCTCGTAGGTTAAATCTTTGCCCAAATGGGTAGTGCTGAAGTCTAACACGTGCGATAGATCGCCGTGACAATTTCGAAGCATGGACACATGGAATACCGGATAGAGCACTGATAAACCATATGGCAACGCAAGTCTGTAAGCCACCTCTCCCACTCGATAAAGAATTTTAAAAGGCTCGATGTATCTAGGGCTCAACTTTCCCTTCTTCCCAAATCTCATTACGCCTTTTATGGGTGACACATAGAGCAACACTATCTCTCTGACCATGAATGCAATGTCACAAACTTTACGGTCAGCATAACTCTTCTGCCTGGACTGAGCTACGTGAAGTCTACTATAAATAATCTTAACCTTATCCAAGGCATCGTGTACCAAATTTGTACCCAATAACCGAGCACCCTGCTCAAACCATCCCACCGACGATCGACATTGTCTACCATATAATGCCTCATAGGGAGCCATCTGGATGCTCGACTGATAGCTGTTGTTGTTGGAAAACTCCTACAAGTGGCAAGAACTAATCCCAAGAACCTCCGAATTTAATAACACATGCGCGAAGCATATCCTCCAACATCTAAATAGTGCACTCGGACTGTCCGTCCATCTGAGAATAAAATACTATGCTCTAATCAACCTGCATGCCCAACTCACATTTTACTACCCTCCAGAAATGCGAGGTAAACTGCGTACGTTGATCAGAAATGATAGACATGGGAACACCGTGAAGGCAAACGATCTCGCGGTTATAAATCTCTGCTAACTGCTCTAAAGAATAAGAACTGCCACAGGAATAAAATGTGTTGACTTGGTCAGTCTATCACAATGACCCAAACTGCATCGAACTTCCTTTGAGTCCGTGGGAGTCCAACAACAAAAGCCATAGTGATACGCACCCACTTCCACTCAGGAATTTCTATCTTCTGAAGTAAACCACCGGGTCTCTAATGCTCGTACTTCACTCGCTGACAATTTAGACACTGAACCACATATTCCACTATATTTTTCTTCATTCTCCTCCACCAATAATGCTACCACAAGTCCTGATACATTTTGGCAGTGCCTGGATAAATAGAATACCAGGAACTGTGGGCCTCTTCTAGAACCAAATCACAAAGTCCATCAACATTAGGCACACAAACACGACCCTGCATCCTCAAAACTCCATCATCTCCAATCGTAACCTGCTTGGCATCTTTGTGACGCACTGTTTTCCTAAGGATAATCAAATGAGGGCCATCATACTGCCGCTCCCTAATGTGCTCAAACAATGAACATCGAGCGACTGTACAAGCTAGAACATGACTGGGCTCAGGAATATCCAACCTCATAAACTGATTAAACATATAATGCAAGCGGATTCTCACCAAATGGAATGTATGCAAAGCTGCCCATACTAGCTGACTTCCTACTCAAAGCATCGGCCACCACATTGGCCTTCTTGGGATGAAACAAGATGGTGATATCATAGTCTTTCAATAGTTCTAACCATATCTTCTACCTCAAATTGAGCTCCTTTTGCCTGAACAATTACTATAAACTCTGATGATCCGTGAACACCTCACACGACACGCCATAAAGATAGTTCTTCCAAATCTTTAGTTCATGAACGATGGTTGCCAACTCTAAGTTGTGAATAGGGTAATTCTTCTCCTGACCTTTAGCTGCCGCGAAGCATATGCAATAACCCTGCCACCCCGCATCAATACCGCGCCAAGTCCAATACGAGATGCATCACAATATACTATATAAGGCCATGATCATGTGGGTAACACCAACACTAGTGTCGTAGTCAGAGCAGTCTTGAGCTTTTGAAAGCTCGCCTCACACTCGTCCGACCATCTGAATGGGGCACCCTTCTGGGTTAACCTGGTCAATGGTGCTGCTATAGATGAGAACCCCTCCACAAACTGACGGTAATTGCCTGCCAATCCCAAGAAACTCCAGATCTCTATAGTTGATGCTGGGTCTAGGCTAGTTCTTGACTACCTCAATCTTCTTAGGATCCACCTGACTACCCTTTGCTGATAAAACGTGACCCAAGAAAGCAACTGAACTCAACAAAAACTCACATTTTGAAAACCTAGCGTGTAACTAGTTGTCTCTTAGAGTTTGAAGAACGATCCGAAGATGCTGCTCATGCTCCTCTCGACTGTGGGAGTAGATCAAGATATTATCAATAAATACAATTAAAAAGGAATTTGGGTAGGTCTTGAACACCCAGTTCATCCAATCCACGAATTCTGCTAGGGTATTTTTCAGTTCGAATGACATCACTAGAAACTCATAATGCCCATACTGAGTTTGAAAAGCTGTCTTAGGGACATCCCTAATCCTCAATTGGTGGTAGCCAGACCTCAAATTGATCTTCAAAAAAACTTTGGCACCCTAAAGCTGATCAAATAAGTCATCAATCCTCGGTAATGGATACTTGTTCTTGATGGTGGCTTTGTTCAACTGTCGATAATCTATGCACATCCTCATCGATCCATCCTTTTTCTTTACGAACAACATGGACGCACCCCAGGGCGAGACACTAGGTCTAATAAAGCCCTTATCCAATAAATCTTGCAACTGATCCTTCAATTCTTTCAACTCTGGCGGTCCATACGGTATAGCAGAATAGAAATGGGCTTAGTGCCTGGAGCCAAATCAATAATGAAGTCTATATCTCTGTCGTGTGGCATCCCTAGCAGGTCTTCAGGAAACACCTCTGGAAACTCACGAATAACGGTCACATAATCCATAGGAGGAACCTATGCACTAGAATCACTAACATAAGCCAAATAAGCTAAACACCCTTTTCTCGACCATGTGTCAAGCCATCTTATAAGAGATAATCGTTCTAGTAGAGGCTAGGGGTCTGCGTCCACTCTAATAGAGGCAACCTTGGCAAGGCTAAGGTCACCGTCTTGGCATGATAAACCAATATAGCATGATAAGGTGACAACTAATCCATACCCAAAATGACATCAAAATCAACCATATCGAGAAGTGGAAGATATTCGCTAGTCTCAAGGCCTCCAATAGTAACCACATATGAACAATAGAAACGATATACAATAATAGAATCTACCACAGGGGTGGACATATATAGAAGAGCACTCAAAGAATCATGATGCACAACCAAATATGAAGCAAAATAGGACAACACGTATTAATATGTAGATCCCCAATCAACTAGCACTGAGGCATCTCTACTGCAAACTGAAACCGTACCTATGATAACAGCATCAGATGACTCAACCTCTAGCCTGACTGGAAAAGCATAACATAGGGCCGGACCCCACCACTCTGAACCATATCTCTAGGACGACCTCTTCCAGGCTGGCCTCCACTTCTAATGGTCTGACCTCCACCTCTAGAGGCCTGATATCTACCTCTGGATCCTTGACACCTACCTCGGGCTGGCTGAGTAGGAGGTGAAGCAACCAGTGCCAGAATCATAGCACAAGAACTCTGCTATGGCGTGCCACCCAATAATCTCGGACAAGTCCTCCTAATATGCCCATAACCACCATACTTAAAATATCCATCCTGGTACTGTGGCTACTGAATCTGAGACTGACCCAAACAGGCTAGCTGATCACGGTAATAACTCGAATAGGAGGTGCACTAATAGGAGCTGGCGGTGCACTATAGGCTAGCTGGTCGGAATAATGCATCTGAGGGACCACGACTCCTTGAAGCACTATGGGATGTCTGAAGAGCTGAATGATATGGCCTAGGAGGATGGCTCCTACCAAAAATACCTCTGCCTCCAGACAAGGCACCACTAAAAGCACCTGAATGACGAGGTATTTTGTCAGATCCCTGACCACTCCCCTGATCCAGTACCATCTCAACTCTACTGGCAACATTGGCTACCGCCTGAAAAGAAATCTTGTTCCCAGTCTCCTTAGCCATCTGCAATCTGATAGGCTGAGCATGTCCCTTAATAAACCTCCTGACCCTTTCTCTCTTGGTAGGATGCATAAGAATAGCATGACGGGCCAGATCCATAAATCGAGTCTCGTACTAAGTGACAGTCATAGAACCATACTGTAGACGCTTGAGCTGCCTCCAATAGTCCTATTTTTGAGTGATAGGAAGGAACTTCTCAAGAAATAACCAAGAGAAGTAATCCCAACTAAGAGCAGACGACCCGGCTGGTATGGTCAACATATAAACCCTCTACCATTTTTTAATGGAACCTGACAAATTAAATGTAGAAAAGTCGACCCCATTGGTCTCCACTATCCCTATGTTCCGTAACACCTCATGATAGCTGTCCAAATAGTCTTGGGGATCCTCTACATATGCACCACTAAAGTGAACTAGGAAAAGCTTGGTAAACCTATCTAACCTCTATAAAGCCTCAGAAGACATAGTAGATCCATCACAGATCTATGCTGCAACACTCGGCGGAAGTGCCCCCACTAGTTGGGTTGCTGGAGTCTGAAACTGGGGAGCTATCTGCTCTGCAGTGTGAGTAGTGGGAGTCTAGACTTCTCCCCCATCCCGAGAGATGGATGGTGCCACCGGAAATGTGTCGGACTAAGCAATACTCTCTATACGGCCCACTAGACGGACCAAAGCATCCTGAAGCACTAGGTGGCGATGAACCCTTCCGGGACCTGAGCTGGTCCGACAGGAACAGTCTAGGCTGGAACCCCCTCATCAAACTCTACCTGAGGCTCCACCATTGGTGCTGCTGCTCATGCTCGGGGTTGAGCTCTGCCTCTGCCTTGGCCTCGACCCCTGCCCCTCATAGGAGCTGCTGCTGGGGACTGAAGATGTGGTACGCGTTCTCCCCATCTGTGAGAGAACAGAATAGAAGAGTTCAATTAGAAATGGTAGAATAAAATCACACGAGAGCAAAAAATAGAATTGAGATTGTTTCTAACTCCATAGCCTCCTGAAGATAAGTATAGACGTCTCTGTACCGATCCGCCAGACTCTACTAAGTTTGCCTATGACTCTTGGACCTATGTAACCTAGTGCACATATACCAACCTGTCACAACGCGGAATTCCCACCATCGGGAGCGTGATCGCACCTAACATTTCACTTGCTAGGCAAGCCAACGTTAGGAACAATCTACTCCTTTTAACAGTTTAAATCATATATTAAAGAAGAACTGAGATAGCTACATAAATTTAATGTAATATTGCGGAAGTTGAACTAGCGAAATATTTATTACAATTTCCCTGAACCTAGTGTCACGAGTGCACAAACTACTAGAGTAATACACATATGGGTCTGAAATAAGTAACAAGCTGTTCGAATGAATGTAAACAACTAAATGGACAGAGGATGGTAACTCCAAGAGCTGTGGGCGCTGAATAGCCGTACCTCAAGTCTCCATGAATGTCCGATCCGAGCTCTCTAGTAACCGTCGTTAGGACCATCTCCAAAATATTCACAATGTTCAGAGTGCAATATAAGTACAACCGACCCCATGCACTAGTAAGTGCCGAGCCTAACCTCGACAAAGTAGTGACGAGGCTAAGGCGGTCACCTATGCTGAAACCTTTACACAGTCTATAATAATGATAGAATAACTGAAATACAGTATAGAATTGAACAACCAACAGGAAATGATGTTTACCTAGAAAATTGTAATTACAATTAGATTTTGTTTACCGTAAAAATGGTAATAACAATTAAATTTGTTGATGGGACTCTTAAAATATGTGATCTATTTTTATGCTAGTTGTTAAGTAGTTGAGGCTAGAGATGTGAAGATAAAAGAGGAAATGCGAGCTAAAATGGAATTATAACCGAATCGAGGGGTTTGCTATTCGGGCAGACTGACCGATGAGGGGCCTCGAAGTCGATTCTTGGGCTCGGACTCGAGCTATCAAGGATATTCGGGATCATGCTAACAATTAGGATATAATTAAGAGAGGCTCTTTATGGCCAATAACAAGCAATAAATGGAGAACAACTATGCAGGCAATAAATATGAGCAATAATACCGAGAGAGAATATGTTAGAGAGAAAAGAAAGAGTTTTTGTATATTTTGTTTAGAATGGTTGGAGCAACAGAATTTACAAAGTTCCAAGGATTCCCCTTATATTGGAGGGAAAATTCAAACATAGTACAAAATACATTAATGATAAAGAAAACGGGATGGGAAAGCTGACTAGCTTCATGATGCAGGTGCAGATTAGCTTTTAGACTAGCCTGATAGACTTAACTGGTCCGGCTGCATTCTTCAGACACTCCCCATGCTCGTCGGGGTCTCGGCCAACATTATCCCCAGGCCGGGTGTCGATAGATCTTGCGGGGGGAGGGGGGGTTACTCAGTTCGTGGTCTTGAATCTCTGAGGTGACCTCCCGAAATGGTTTATTAATAAGAAATTGGTTTCCCCGATTTCACCATATACAGATTTGATTTTATGGTTCTAAAAATACGTAATTTGTTTTTATGCTAGTTGTTAGGCAATAGATGCTAAGTATTAGATTAGGAAATAAGATAAGAACTTGAAAATAATATGTTTAAGCAAACCGAGCAACTGAAATTTGGGGCCTCGAGCCTGACTATACGGGACCTCGGGGTCGAGCTCGACACTAAGCTATGAGCAGCCGCTGAAGGGCTGACAATTTTGAGAGCATTAATGAAGGCTCTTTATGATGAATAATGAGAAATAAATGATGAACAATTAATAGAACACAATAAATGTAAGAAATAAATGTAAATAATAGAATCAAGGAAGAATATGTTTAAGTTAAAGAACAAAGAATGTTCTTGTATTGAATGTTGTGAGTAGTATATGTTCTTTTACAAAAATGACAAGGATCTCCTTTATATATCAGGGGGAATCCCAACATAGTACAAGTGCATCTTTTACAAAGATATATGGCTGGTACAACCATTTAATGCCATGGTACAGGCCTGAACTAGCCTAATCGATTTAGCCAGCTTTAGTCATGTGCCTTGAGAATCTCCCACTCATTCATCATGGCCGTCGATTCACTTTGCCCTGAATTCGAGCATATAGGACCCTCGGGCTTGAACCCCGAGCTGAACTTTGATCATTCTGGGAGCGGTATTTACGATATGCCACAACGGTCACAAAATCGGACCTTCAAATTTTTGCCTTATACAGATAGTCCCCGCGTTTCTTAGATTAAAATGATAAGAAATAATTTTGACACTGATCTCCTCGAGCCTTTTGTGATGACATCATACTTATGACATAAGCTTTTGTGATAATTGAGACATCCTATCGATACACCGTTCTAGAAATATTCAATGTAGCGTCAGTTTACTTTCTCAGAGTGATAATATCGCTGCCGATCCGGCTCCCAAAAAACATTGATTTCACCAGTCGATTCCTTTCCCAAAATGCATTGATTGCGTCATCGATACGTTTCCCAAAGGCATTGATTACGCCGTCGGTTATGCTGCCACCTTCCAATAAATGGAAGCTTTTTTGAATCAAACTTCATTCGGTCATTCGTCAACAGCCTTCAACTCCTTTGTTTTCTTCATCCTTATCCAACTCTATTTCCCATGTTTAAAGCCCATGGCCGAAAGGTCACATGGCAGTGCCTTCGCCAGTTATGTTATCGCTCTTTATTAGAGATTTCCCGTACTAAGTGGGATCGCATTGGTTTGTTGTTGTTGGCCCGAAATAATGAGAGAGGAATCTCAAATTATCTTCGTATCAGATGATATGTGGACCGTAAACTACTGCTCATCTCTCTTAACTCCCACCTGGTGTGGCACTTCACTCCTTTTGCTTTCCATAGTGTCAGGTGGTTCCATCTACTAACCTTTGTATTCCACAGCGGTGCAATGTCTCAAGTAGTGGCTCCCCAATAGTAGTGCTGGCGAGACCCATACTCGCCAAATTTTTCACCCAACCACTTCTTCATCTTTTTTTGTTTCTTCATCTTTTTCTGTTTCTACTTCATCATTTTATGCTTCTTCTAGAACATTGAAGACTCCATTTGGAAGACCTAGATGAGGCCCCCGAGGAAATGGTTCTCGAATATATTGCCCCCGACGGTGTACCCCCGAGAGTAGATTAGAGTTTTAGCTGTTATAGTTTTTTGGTTCTTTGTTTCTGTTTAAGGACCCTCGGTGGGCTTTTGTAATCATGTGTAAGGACCCTTTGTAGGCTTTTGTAATCATCATTTATTAATACAAAAATGCTTCTTCACTTTGTCTTTGATTTGTGCTGGATTTCCTTTTATTTACGTTTGTGAAAAATCTGAGAGCATGACGCTACTAATCAGTCCGAATATCGGGCACGGGCATAGGTATTCCCTTGGTCCCTGATTGGTTAATATGATATTCCTTGGAACTCTTTACCATTCCTCAGACTTAGCCCAGATTGAATTGATACAAACTTAGGCCACCAGGACCCCTGACTTCGAATTGAGTGGGAATAGGGCTTCAATTTTTAGAACGAAATTTAGCCTTTTAGGCCCTGATGATTGTCTTCGAGGGAGAACTGGCTCAAAACACCTGAGAATGAAGATAGCCTTGAGACTTTCATTGACAGTCCACGAGTGAGAGTTAGCTCGAGCTCGGGCTGCTTAAAAACTTGATTTGAACTTAGAGTGAAGATAGCCCTAAGGCGTTATAGATAGATCCCAGATGAGGATATGTCTGGACTAGGATGGCCCTTGGACTAAAGCGATCGAGAGAGCGTTTAACTTGATCTGAAGGTGAAAACATATCTAAGGCTTTCTGAGTAATTATTGAGTGAGAACTGGATCGAACTAAAGTGGCTCGAGGGCCAAAGAATCGGGTGGATGACAACTTGTAATAGCAGAAATCCTCGAGATCACACACCATCTCGAGGCTTAGAATGATATTGATGGCTCCTTAGAGCATATTTTTATTTTGATAGGGATCCTCGAGATCGGGCACCATCTCGAGGCTTAGAGTGATATTTATGGTCCCTTTAGAGCATATTTTCATGGTAGCAGAGATCCTCGAGATCGGGTTCCATCTCGAGGCCAAGTTGATGCGGGGGTTTTTGATCCCTCGAACATTGTACGACATTGTTAATCGTATGACATGGTTATTAAATGATCGAGGTGACCCTGTTAGTACATCTCCCCGAAAGCGATAATGGCCTAAGTAGAATTGATTGGCTTGCTCTATATATGAGTTTATTTCCTTCTTTTCTGAGGATTCTGCTATTTTGAGTCGCTACCTCTTTTCGTAGAGTTCTTCTTCCTTGCGCTAGCTTTTCCATCATTTTAATTCAAAGTTTTTGCATGAGTTTTCATTTTCCTTCTCTTGTTTTATTATAGCCATGGCTTCCATGCCTAAACCTGTTTGCCAAGAAGAGGAGGGTTCCGCTTCTTCTTCCCGCTTGATCGATAGTACATCACCGACGTCTGGTGATCTAGTCTCAAGATGTTTTGTCTCGAGGAGGGACTTTTATTCTACAGAGGCCTCCGAATGTCTAGGGCCACTGGGATCATGCATCCAGTTTACATCATCAATAGGAGAGGAACACCTCGAGACATTGACGAGGGACTGCAGATGGGGAGAAAAAGTGGTACTGTAGGTACCCTCCCCGGAAGAGAACATCATGGATCATACAAAGGGGTTTCTACATGGATATACATATCCCTTTACATTGGGTCCTCTTAATAGGGTTGTGATTGACTTCTGTCGAACATATCGGGCTAACCTGACATAGGTTCACCCGTCGTTCTAGAGGACAGTGCTGATGATATGGTTCTTTGCGGAAGAAGCCGAGCTCGAGTTCACCCTTAGCCACCTTATCATGTTGTACTAACCCTTTCAATACAGAGGCCTGCTAGCTTTGCGATGCCGCTCCACCAGGCCCTTCGTTGTTGATGATGAAGAAGACAGGGACCGAGAATGGATTAATCGATTTATCCGAGTAAGGACTGTCGACGTTATCCTCGTGGAATTCCTGCCATTTCCTGAGAAATGGAAGGTCACATGTAAGTGGTACACTTGTGTCTTTATCATTTTTGCTCATGACGGGGATGGTTTTTGTGAAGACACTTTCTTTTTCTTTTACGGTGACCACATGGATGCCATATGAGATCCCCGACCTGGCGGATTGGGCTTTGAAGCTGGTAGCCCATTTGACCTATGATGAGCATAGGTGGAAAGATCTATCCAAGGGTAGATGGGAGGAAAAACAACATGGTACGTGCTGTGTGGTTTGCTTCCATTGGGGGGTACTCTGTGAGTACTAACCTCATCACCGGAGGTGTTGGAGATTTTCCTAAGGTGAGATTGTTCTCCCTTGGAGAGGATGAGGGGTCGTCGGCTTCAGGACTGAGGAGTAATATCAAACGGAAGGAACCCTCGCATGGAAAAGGCGATCAATGCAAGACATGTCCTGCTTGGAGGCCCAAAGAAGATGTCTCAACTGAGCCTGCAAAACCTGAGGCTTCCGGCCTTGGAAAGATGGTTCCCCCTTTACCATCATCTTCTCTTCCCGTCGAAGGTACTTCGAGGGACAAGGATTTTGTGCTGCTGTCTTCTCTTTCCATCGAAGGTACTTCAAGGCTAGGGGACTTATGGCTCAAGTGAGGTTTCAAACAATCAAATTCCTATTGGGAGCGGTTCTGCTGGGGTTGACGAAACCAGGCCGGTAGGTGCACATTCGACCTTTGAGGAGGCTCAACGGCTCTGTTCCGTGGTGTGTTTTGACCGATGGTATCATTTTTTTGGTTTTGCACTCCCACTTTCTTATTGAGCTCCCTTTTAACAGGCCTTTGATAATCTCAAGTCCGAGTTGCTCCACCGTGAAGCCAGATTGAGGAAAGCCTTGGATGTAGTGAAATCCCTTAGGCTTCTTTGTGATAATAGGGGAGATGAGTTGGTATACCTGCAGTACGAAGCGAATCGGAGCCTGAACTATGAAAGCCATCTTGAGAAACATGTAACCTTTGCTCTGAGGGAATGCATGCTTCTTCTTCTAACCTCAGGGATTGATATTTGGATACCTCAGTTGCAGGGCAAGACAGAGGATTTGGAATGCCTTTGAGGCGAGGTTGGCCAAGCCAAGTTTGAGTGCAACGGGCTAAGGGCTCAGATAGATGACCATATTGCAGCCAAGAAAAATGCCTTGGCCAAGGTTTTCACCCTTGAGAAGCTGCTCCGGAACGCACGTGAAAATGGCTTGGTTCAGATGAGCATCACAAGGCTCGAATCTGAGTATTTCGAGATGAAGGCTGAGGTTGTGGATGCCCGGGCTGAAGCAGAAGAGATTCGGGCTAAGGCCGTCAAAAATGTGAACGTCTATCTAAAAGATGTTGTCGATGCCCGAGCTAAGTTGGGAGGTATTTCCAATCGAGAGAGCAGAAGTAATGAATATGTCCGGTGTAAATCTCGGAAAGAAACCCTCGAAGAGATTCACGCTAGGGGCTTCGATCTCTCGGAAGAGATAGTGCAGGCCAAGGCAGATGAATACGACACCAAATTCCTCGTATCTTATGCCGAAGATAGGGGAGACGGGGCGGATGGGGCCGCGGTCGCCGAGGATAAAATGGAATAGGCTTTTTCTTATTGATTCTTTGTACAGTGTTCTTAGAGAACTTTGCAAATGGAGCTTTTAGTATTTTTCGCATATGCGTATAAAAGAAAAAACTTTCGGTTTCATCTTTCATGCATCTCCCTCTGCTTGTGTATGTCTTCCTTTGTTTTGAATTTATATGTTTGTCGATGATTAGTCAGGTGAACTAGGCTTCAAATAATGACCCTTATGTATATAATTCGGCCTTGAGGCATTGTTAAGTTGGCTCGTGGTCTCTTACGCATAAGGTCAGTACGACTTTCGACATGGGCTGCCGACAACAGCTCTTATGCATTTGCCCTTAAGTGTTTTAAGTTAACTTTTTCGGGCTCAGTCTCTGAGTTGGATTTCAACTCGAGCTCATTGACCCTTAAGTTTTTGAATTTTAAGTTGGCCCTTAGGCTCTTATGCGTTGGGTCGTCACGGCCTGTGATTTAAAGCTGGCGATAATGGCTCTTACGCATTGGGTCAGTACGACTTTTTATGTGGGTTTTATTTTCCCTCGTTAAAGACTTTTTGAAGTTTTTGTGTTTGCCCGACTCTTCAACGGCTCGATAAGAACCTCGATTGTGAGCTGTTATATAGCGATAAATGAGCACCTCAGGAGGTTTCGCTCGATGGTTGAGTTGTTTCGAAGCCCATTATTTTGAGCTAATATGATCAAAGCTATTTTTCTTATAACGAGGGTAGCCTGATTAACCGGATCTTTTTGAAGTTTTTTTGAAGTAATTGATAGGCCTATGATTTTATAGCAACGTTCTAGCATCCCCGAGTCGCGTTAGTTTGGCTGGTACAGCCTTATGACTGTAGTCATTGTGTTTGTCCGGAGTTTTTCCGTCCTCAAGTGAAGTAGTTTCGGTGTCTATATCGAGGGTATGCCTTTTTAGGGGTCTTGTATGTTCGGATATACAGACTTAACTTTAAGATCGGGATTATGCCTTTTGTAAGGTCTTATAAATTTGAACATGCCTTATTTGAGGTCTTATAGATAGGTTACTTGGTACAAGTATATTCATTCCTTGCTTGAGGTCTTACAGATTTGGTATTACCTTATGAAGGTCTTACTGCCTCGAGGTTGCCCGCCTGGGGTCTTACAACGTCGAGTTTTTGACATATCGATGAGGTGATAGTTGACGACAGTCCCCTTGACGTCAAAAGTTTTTTGGCTCTGGAGCCATTCTTTGTAAACATGGTGTTGCCTCATTGAGGGCTTACGAGTTTGAAGTTCCCGACCCGGAGGTCTTACCGCTTCGAGTTTTTAACATCAGTCCCCAAGTGTTCGGGAAATTCCTGGTTCTGGAGTCGTTTCTTGTAAACAAATAGTAGACTCCTTTGAAGCGTAAAGAGTTTTGATGGAGATAAAAGTATTATTTGATTACTTGGCACAAGTATACATGTTTTCGCCATCAAGGGCTCAATTATTCTATGGAGACACGGTTCGTTCGACCGTTTGGCCCAATACATCATTTTCCTACTAAGACCCTTTTCAGCTCATCTTGACCTCTTCGAGAAGGTGATCTTCCGGGGGGATGCCCCCCAGTGTTCGAGGCTGACTGAAGAGAAGCCTTGAACACTTGTGAAATTTTCCTTAGCTAGCATATAGATGTTGCCTCGTTATAAACCTTGCCGGTAAAACCCTTCTTGGGATAAAAACCGACCGAAGGAAAAGAATGCAACATATGCTTTGAAACCATAATGTCTTCGAGATGGACAACTCTTCGACTGTTCTGATCGGGCACCTGCATAAAGGTTAGTGTAAGATTTAAGGAAAATAGGGGGATGGTTATACCTTAGCGGCGATGGCACTTCGAGCCTCGATATGCCTTCTATGTTTTCTCTGAGGATGCAACATGGTCCTTTGCTTGTCTTATTCGGGTATAGCCGAGAATGTGTCTCGTGATCGCTATTTCACTGTTTGGTTATCCTTTGGCTCCTTCGATGTTGTGGGCATTGATGCCGGTACCACATCGTGCACCGCAAACATTTCCCTCGCTGCATGTTGTTCCCCATACATGGTTTTTATTCTGTCTTTCATCGGAAACTTGGTCATTTGATGAAGGGTTGATGCTACTTCTCTCATGCAATATATCCATGGCCTTCCGAGCAAGGCATTTTACCTCATGTCTCCTTCGATGACATGGAATTTGGCATTTTGGTCGTGCCATCCACGTTGACCGGGAGGGTGATTTCCCCTTCCGTTGTTTCGCTCGCCATGTTGAATCCGTTGAGGACTCGAGAGGTGGGAACGATTTGGTCGAGCAGTCCGAGCTGCTCCACCACCCTGGACCTAATAATGTTGTCTGAGCTAATTGGATCCACAAGTACACATTTAATTTGAAATATATTCACAAGAAGAGATTACCAGTGCGTCGTTATGATTCTGAGACAGGGTCTCGATGTCCTCATTTCTAAACTTTAGAGCGTCCTTGGGTACGTAACCTCGAGTTCGCTTACACTAGTGATGGATATTTTTGTTCTTAGTATAGTAGGCTCCTGAGGGACGTCGATTCCTCCCATGATCATGTGGATGACATTATGCGGCTCATCTGTTTCATTCTTCCTGTTTACCTAATTTTCTCGGAACTAATTTTTGGCTAGATCGCTATGGAACTCTCGGAGGTGCCCCTTGTTGAGTAGTCGGGCTACTTCTTCTTAGAGTTGTCTGCAATCTTCGGTCCTATGACCGTGTGTGCCGTGAAATTCGCACACTAAGTTGTGTTTCCTCCGACATATCTGATAGTACAGGTCTTGGCCACCCTGTGTCTCTGATTTTACTGATGGCAAATACGATGTCTAAAACGTCAATGTTGAAGTTGTATTTCGACAGGCGGGTGCCTCCGTCGGGCCTGCCTGTCTTTTCAATTCGACTCTGCTCACGAGTCCCCGAGAATTCTGACCTCGGTCTGTGCTTTGATCATTACGGGGTATGTTACGCCTTGGGGCATTTCTCCTATCTTTGGTGTATGGTTGGTACCTTTCCTTATTTGTCTTTGGCTCTTTTGCCAAGAGTCTACTTGGATATACCGAGCCCGAGGGGGCTCCCAATTGGTCGTCTGTGACCTTAATATTAGACTGATATTAGTTGTGACACCCGACCAAGTCACGGCAGGGTATTCAATCAAATTCTGCTTCAGCTGTTTTGAAGCCACGATCTTCGCTCCTTCAAGCCTTGGGTGAACGCCTTCACTGCCCAGTCATTGGAGATCGGTGGTAATTCAATTCACTACATTTGAAAGTGAGATACGAACTCTTGTAGCATCTCGTTTTCACTTTATTTGATTTTGAAGATGTTGGATTTCCTTGTAGCCAACTAGATGGCACCGTCATGCGCCTTTATGAAAGAGTCTCCCATCATGGCAAATGAGTCTATTGAATTTGGAGCTATGTTGTGATACCGCATCATGGCCCCTTTCGAGAGTGTTTCTCCAAACTTTTTTAGCAGGACGGATTCGATCTCGTCATCCTTCAGGTCGTTGCCTTTTACCGCACAAGTGTAGGTTGTAACGTGCTCGTTGGGGTCTGAGGTCACATTGTACTTCGGGAGATCATGCATTCTAAAATTCTTCGGGATGGGCTTTGGAGCGGCACCCCATGGGAATGGTTTTTGTACGAATTTCTTCGAATCGACACCCTTCGGGATCGGGGGTGCGCCCGGGATCTGATCGACCCTCTAGTTGTAGGTATATACCTTTTTGTCGTTGGCTTCTATCATCTTTTCACCTGACTCAATCCTCTTTGTGAGGTCTACAAGCATCTTCAGAATAGCAGGGTTGGCTGTTGACTCGTTGTTGCTTGACCTTTCAGGTACATGCTCGGTTCAAGGGGCCGTTTTGCTTGGAGTTTTTTGGTGGCTTTGCAGTTGAGCAATTGCTAGCTGTTGTGCCTGCAACATCTCAAAAATGACCGTGAAGGCTAACATCCTGGTCCTCCCAAGTTGAGGTTTTCTGAGCTTCTTATTGGTCTCCTTGATGTATGCTCCTATTAGTGTGGGAGCTTATATCGACGTGTTGGGCATCGCATGAGACCACATCCACTAGGATTGGCTCTGGTGTGTATTCAGGGTTTCGTGGTGGTACACCAATAGCTGGAATGACCACACTATTCTCTCTGTGGTCCTCAAGACCTTTGTTTTCATATGCATTCATTGAGTTAGACATTTTGACCTGAAATCAATGATTCTTGGACGAGAAAAAGATATGAAAGATAACTTGTGTTATGTAGTAAACTAGCAAGAAAATAATCACTATTATTTTTAGCCCCACGGTGGGCGCCAAACTGTTTACCTTGAAAATGGTAATTACAATTAGATTTGATTTTGTGGTTCTACAAATATGTGATCTATTTTTATGCTAGTTGTTAGGCAATTGATGTTAAGTATGAGACTAGGAAATAAGATAAGAACTTGAAAACAATATGTTTAAGAAAACCGAGCGACTGAAATTCGGGGCCTCGAGCCTGACTATATGGGACCTTGGGGTCGAGCTCGACACTAAGCTGTGAGCAACCGTTGAAGGGCTGACAGTTTTGAGAGCGTTGATGAATACTATTTATGATCAATAATGAGAAATAAATGACGAACAATTAATAGAACACAGTAAATATAAGCAATAAATGCAAGTACTAAAATCAATGAAGAATATGTTCAAGTTAAAGAGCACAGAATGTTCTTGTATTGAATGTTGTGAGAAGTATATGTTCTTCTACAAAAATGACAAAGGTCCCTTTTACATAGCAAGGGGAATCTCAACATAGTACAAGTACATTTTTTACAAAGATATATGGCTGGTGCAGAATGCCACGGTACGTGCCTGAACTAGCCTAATAGATTTGGTCAGCTTTAGTCATATGCCTTGGGAATCGCCCACTGGTTCATCATAGTCGTCGATTTACTCTGCCCCGAATTCGAGCATATAGGACCCTCGGGGTCGAGCCCCGAGCTGAACTTCGATCATTCTGGGAGCGGTATTTACGACGTGCCTCAATGTTCACAAAATCGGACCATCTTATTTTTGCCATATACAATAACCACATCCTCGAAAATAAACCAGTGTCGTCCAAAATTACCAATCTCTACCAGCTCAAATTGAAACATATAGGTTGTTGCGGTGCACAACCCGATCCCACCAGACAACACATAATCCTCCCTTATTCCACCATGACAATATCAATTACAGTAAATAATATACATATTTGTTGCGGTGCGCAACCCGATCCCACCATATATCAATATCAATATCAATATCGTAATTTCACCCTTATTTCACCATATCAATCCACCCTTATCCACCTGTTGTAGCGTGCAACACAATCCCACCGTACACATACATATTCACCCTTATTCTACCATATCAATCCTCCCTTATTGCACCTGCTGCGGCGTGCAGTCCGATCCCACCATATCAGAACCAAATACTCAATGTACATAGTCAAATCAACAGGCTAAATCACAAGGCCTTTATGATAAATAAATACCAAACTAAACCAAGAAAAGGAATCTTGTTCAATTTAGAATCTACACAAATAATACTACGTAGCGAGACCAAAACAACAATTTACAGTTTAAAAGTGCAAACAAGTCAAATTAGGCAAATAGAATGGATTATGAGAAATATGAAAAGAGATAAGATGGTTAACAAAAGAAAATATCGTACAAATTAAGCATGGAAAACATTTAGAGCATGTGACAGTTACGATAGGAGGGAAAACAATTAAGGAAAAATGATAAATCAGGGAAAACGGATAATTCGACGGCGTATAAGCACTCATCACCTTGCATATATTCCGATAGGATGGAATTCACATAACATAAAGTCCGAAGTTTCCTAATTCCCTCAAGTCAAGGTTAGACACAACACTTACCTCGCTCCAAAGGCCACTTAAAGCTCAATTACAACTTTTCCTTTCAAATACGTCTCCGAACCAACAATATCTAGCAAATTACCTACCAAATATTTCAAAATAAACCTTAGGAATCACCCACGGTTAATAAGAATTCAATTTAGGCCATTATTGAAAAAGTCAACACTAGGCCCGCTTGGTCCAAATCCAAAATTCGGACCAAAACCCGATTACCCATTTACCTCTGAGCCCGGATATACAATTGGTTTTGAAATCTAACCTTAATTTGAGGTCTAAATCCCCAATTTATCAAATCCCTAATTTCTACCCAAAAATTACCAATTCCACCATGAAAACGTTTGATTCTAGGTTGAAATCTTGTAAAATATAGTCAAACGTTGGAAGAAACTAGTTTAGAATCACTTACCTATGATTTGGGGAAAAACGATCATTGGAAAATTACCTCTTGTGTTTTAGGTTTTGAAAATTTGAAGAATGAATGATAAATCCCGTCCAAAAGTCATTTTGATCAGTTGCAGGTATTGCATTTGCGACTTGGGGTTCGCAAATGCGAGCCTCGCAAATGAGAAGAACCTATCGCAAATGTGAAGGTCTCCCCATTCCTTATTTCATTACAAATGCGAAAAAAGTCTCGCAATTGCGAGCCTGACCTTTCGCAATTGCGACCAATTGATCGCAATTGCGATCCCTGCAGTTCCCAGACTCGCTTTGCAAATGCAAAGAAAAGTTCGCAATTGCGAACACTGCTAGCCCAACTTCTCCTCACAAATGCGAGAATTAGCTCGCAAATGCGGTTCCCTCGGAGGTCGCAATTGCAATGCCTGATCTCGCATAGAGGCCTGCAACTTGCTCAGTTGCACCAACAATTTTTCCAAAGTTCAAATCACTTTGTAGCCTATCCGAAACTCACCCGAGCCCTTGGGGCTCCAAACCAAACATGCACACAAGTCTTAAAACATCATACGAACTTGCTCGCATGGTCAAATTGCCAAAATAACACCTACAACTATGAATTTAGCACCAAATGAAATGAAATTCTCAAGAACACATTGAAATTTCTATTTTCTCAACTGGACATCCGAATCACGTCAAACCAACTCTGTTTCTCACCAAATTTCACAGACATGTCTTAAATACTATATTGAACTTGTACCTAGCTCCAAAATAAAAATACGAGACTGATACCATCAAGATCGAACATCTATACTTTTCTTAAAAACAAATAATTTTTCAGATTTCAATATTTAAGAAATTTTTTAACTCGAGCTAGGGACCTCTGAATTCGATTCTGAGCATATGCCCAGGTCCTATATTTTGGTAGGGACCCACTAAGACTGTCAAAGCATGAATCTGGGTCCGTTTAACAAAACTATTGACCGAAGTCAACTCAAATAATGTTTTTAAGCAAAAATCCTTATTTTTATCAACTTCCAACACAAAAACTTTCTAGAAACATGTCCGAATTATGCACTTATATCGAGGAGGGATAAAATGAGGTTTTAAAATCATATGATGACCTATCGGGTCATCACAATTCTTGTGTAAGATAATAACATATGTATACATGCTTTGTGTCAGGGTTCGATCACCCTATGTATGCATGGTTCGTTTGGCCCTTACAATACATCCTATCGATTGTTAACCTTCAACTATGAAGTTCCTTCCCTTGCTAACGTCGGCATCCGAGAGTGATGCCCCATAGTATTTGAGGTTGATTGTAGAGGAAACATGGATACTGTTAATCCAACTGTGATACCGATTCATAATTGGTCCTTGACTCTATGTTAGCATGATCCATTGTTTCCTCGTTAAAAACATTTCCGAAAAACCCATTTGGGATAAAACCAGTTCAAGGAAAAAAGAGCGAAACGCGTGCTTTCGGACTTAAAGAATTCGTGTTGTTCCTTGTCGATCACATGCAAGTGTTAGTCCGAAAATAAAAGAAAATGAATGGGGTCGTACCTTAGCAGTAATATCATTTTAGGTGATTTATATTCCAATTGCTCGATATTTGTTCCCCGTTTATCGTTCCGAGCTTATAGGATCCTTTCCCATTGACCTTGAGAATTTGGTTCGGTCCTTCCTAGTTCGGACCCAACTTTTCTTCGTTCGAATTTCGGGTGTTTAGTGTAACCTTCCTTAGTACTAAATCTCCAATATTGAAATATCAAAGGTTGGCCCTTCGACTATAATACCTCTCGATCCGTTGATTTTGAGCAGCTTATCGAATAAGGGCTGCTTCACACCTTTCAACCAATAGCTCAAGGCTCATATTCATGGCCTCGTCATTTTATTCCTTTGTTTCATATAAGAATATGATACTTCGCTCCCCGACTTCGACCGGTATCAGAGCTTTGGTGCCATAAACTAATGAGAACGAAGCCCCGGTACTGGACTTCGAGGTCGTGCCATATGCCCAAAGGATTTTGGGTAGGATCTCCTTCCCTTTTCCTTTGGTGTCGGTTAACCATTTCTTAAGGTTTTGTAATATAGTTTTGTTGGTCGATTAGGCTTGTAAGTTCCCGATAGGGTGATAAGGTGTCGATAAGATTCTTTTGATCTTATGATCTTTGAGAAACTTGGTCACTTTGCTACCGATAAATTATTTCAGATTGTCGCATACAATTTCGAATGGCATTCTGAACCAACATATGATGTGGTCCCAAATGAAGTCGATGAATTCCTTCTCCCTGACCTTCTTGTATACTTGTGCTTCAACCCACTTAGAAAAATAATCTGTCCTAAATAAAATAAATTGAGCTTTACCTGGTGCCCATGGAAGCGGGCTGACAATGTCCATTCTCCACTTCATGAATGGCCATGATGACAAGAACAAATGTAGCAGTTTCCCGAAAATCATCCGAGCATATCTTTGGCACTTGTCACATTTTCGTACTAACTCCTTTGCATCTTTTTCCATATTGATCCAGTAATAGTCAGCTCTGATCACCTTTTACACCAATGATTCGGCGCGTGCATAATTTTCTGCAGGTGCACTCGTGAACTTCCCTCAGAACATACTCGGTATCTCCCGATCCAAAACATATTGCTAGCGGGTCATCGAACATTCTTCTAAACAAGGTTCCGTCCTCGGACATGTTAAATTGGGTTGCCTTTGTGTGCAAGGACCTTGATTCTTTTGAATCTGAGGGAAGTTTCCCAATCTTCAAAAACTCTATGTACAGAGTCCGAGGGTAGAGCGCCGGTGCTTCCCTTGGGTTTACGCACCGGCCTCCTCTTTGTTTTTTTCTTTATTGAGTTCAAAGAACTCGGGGCCCTTTTCCGTTCATCTCATCACCCTGCCTCAGAGCAGGGGACTTGAGAGGCACATCCTCATCACCAGATGGAGGCCTCATAGCAATATCTTTTGTCATGACCCAAACCGATGGGCCGTGACATGCACCTGGTACCTTACTCAATCGAGTACCAACGTAACATATCTTTCATATCATTCTATCATAGGTAAATAAATCGGAGTAAAGCATGAGGGAATACAAACTTATACATATGATGTACGGTCCTATAAGACAAAAATAACCACTCGTGTACTGAACATGGGCTGACAAGACCATACAATCTTTTACATACATGACATCTGTCTACAGGCCCTCTAAGAATACATAATTTCCATAAAGGTCTGGACAGAGTCCTGCCATACCAAACAATAAACGTCTAAATCATACTAACCAAATAAGCAACTCCGAAGCAAATGAAGCATACCAACATCTTCCGCTGAGCTGATAGCCTACTTGGAGGGCTCTCGACCTCTCTATCAAGACCTTCGGGTGTGAAATGCAACGTTCCCAAGCAAAAGGGACATCAATATGAATAATGTACCGAGTTTGTAAGGCACATATATAAGTACATAGCAGACATGGAAGAAATTTATATTAAATGACTCAACATATAAGTCTGGATACCTCTGTAAATCATGAAATATTTATGGTGTTATTCATATGTGTATGAATGTCATGTCGTGCATAGGTACATGTGTTCATAACATCATCAAGCCTCTGAGGGCATCTCATCATATCATCTCGACCACTGTGGAAAAATCATCAACGTATACTAGCTGATCAGGTGGTGGTGCGTATATAATGTCGTAACCTTCTCCCATATCCCATACACATATAATGTGTATATATATATATACGTATATAACTTCATCTTGTCATGGGTGAATGTACATGTATAAATACATGAAATGCATAAGAAATACGTTAATAAGATTTTCTCGGAATGCCATAAAAATCAATATGCCTTTCGGATAAACTTTATCAAATACGTATTTTTCTAAGAACCATGAATAGAAGATATAATAATAATTCACATGGGTAATCAAGAATATAGACACCCCTAATATTTCTATGAATAGTCATTTATGGAAATTGTGCATTTGCTCATTTCATTTGTGACAAATAGATCATGCCAAAAGAAATAAGGGATAACCTTAACATACCTGAGTCGATTCTCTTTTTAATCCCTCTAACACATGTCAATTGCGACAAAACACGTAACGGTGGATCGAGTCGGGAAAAATCCGTATGATATTCTTGAGAAAGATTGCACCGTATTCCCTTAGAATCACAAAATCTCGTTGCTATAACATTACGTAGTATAATTTCGTATGAAGACTTCTTGGCTAGAGATACGTTACATTTGTAGATGTAGAACACATCCATTTTTGGTGAATTTGATCCAAATTTTGGACGGCTTTTCCTTGCTAAAGCAAGTCATGCTTTTCCATCTCATATTTTTGTGAAATTTGAGACTTTAGTGCCACAGCAAAGATTCCTTCTAAAGGTGACTCGTGCTCTAAATCATGCCACCTATAGTAATGACTTATGAGTCATTTTAATTTAAAAGGAGGGGTTTCCATCTCATGCTTTAATGCTTATCCAATATATATTCCCAATTAATTAGGTAATGTCCTATTACCCGGTAATTAACTAATTACCTGCATAATTAAAAATTATCTCAACTTACTTAAAATACTACTTACTTTTAACATACCTTGTATACCTTACAGTCATGGTCATGTAGTACTTTGTGTGGCACTAGTCCATACATATCGAGTATTAATACTCGGCCCGTATTTTATCCCAGTATGCCAAACTTGGACAAAAAAATTCATTTTCTTTGACTTCTTTCCCCTCTCACCTTCACGAATTTACTCATTGATTAAAATAGTATAATCCTTATAATCTCCAAATAATCTTTTTTCCTTGGACTAATGTCAATTACCTCACGACAATTTCGACGTACAATACTATAGGTTGCAACATCATCGTAATTTAATACTGTGAAGCGTAACTTCACAGTAATATAAAACTGTGGGACGTAATATTGCGGGGCGTAACATCATTCCCCCCTTTGGAACATTCAGTTGATTAATGCTCTTATCATTCTCATAACCCATTGGTCTTGCGAATACTTTAGTACTTGTCTTGCCATCTAGGCGACTGTTCTGTGAATGAGTCCCAAAGGCCACAACATTCCCCCATTTAAGCCTCTTTCTCACACCACGACTTGTAGTCGGAATCCATCTAATCTCGTAACTGTTGCTACTTTTTATCATGCAACCTTTACGATTCTAACATTGTAGATGCGCCTGACTCTTCTCTTCTCTTCCAACTTTTGGCCAATCTCTAGGCTTCACTTTGTGAACATATATAAAATTATGTTAAGTTGTCCCTCTAGGCGTCATTAGATTTACTACATCTAAGTAAACCATACTATACCAAAATTCTTACTTCGATTTATCATTACTGAGGTCTGCTACCAAACTCCAGGTTACTCTCATTATTTATCCTATATGCAAAAAGCTAGATCCTTTAACGCTTCTTCATTACTATTCATCTTAAGACTGTTGGCCCAATTTCATCTCGTACTGTGCAACTTTTACCCGTCCATTGTTGGTTCACCTCCATGTTGATCTACAATCATCCATTGATAACTTGAAATTTCTTACGTAATATATTACAACTAGTGTCACGACCCAAATTGAAGGGGCCGCGACAGGCACCCAGTGCCTTACTCAACCGAGTACCAATGTAACATATCTTTCTTGTCATACTATCATGGGTAAATGAGCCAGAAACCCATCACGATATAACAAGATAAAAATATAAGGGAATACTCAACATGTGACGACCCAACATGATATACAAACTTATACATGTGACATATGGGCCTATAAGGCCGACATGACCATTTGTAAACTCAAAATATAGGCCGACAAGGCCATAAAAGTATCCATACACCTGACATCTGTCTACAAGCCTCTATGAGTACATAAAATCATAAAGGTCAGGATAGGGCCCGCCATACCAATCAATACATGTTCAAATCATATTGACCAAATAGACAACTCCGGAGCATGATCTTAAATGAAATAAACATAAACGATATGCTATTTCATAACGGATCTACTCCTAACAACTAAGGTTGTCCATGTTGTTCTTTCCTTATAAAGTTATTCTAACCAAGTGTATATGATCCTTGAATCCTATAGAAGTTCATAATGTTAATCGGAGGTACAACGGCCTTACGTCACTCCAAAAGGTTTAGAGCGTGATTCCATAAGTCTAGCGTGCATTAGATATATGTATCTATTTTACTCTACCGAGGTGCGCTATAGTCGGCCGGGTATGGAACCTACTGTGCAACCACTGATCAGTTGGGTTTACCGAGCTCCACGTGGCCGAGTACGATTCTACCAAGCCTTATGGTGGCCGGGTATGTTTTTACTGAGTCCTCTTTGAGGCCAGGTACGATATGATGATGATGATACCCACATATGAGTAAGTGTTTAAAAGTTTATGTATACATATGTATTTATGCATTTCATGTCACTAGCCCCCAGAGGCACTCAAATGTTACAGGTTGTATATCCTCTATCTCTCTTTACATTACTGTTCTTGTTTATGCTTTCCTGCCTTACATAATTGGTACTTTATTCATACTGACGTCCCTTTTGCCTGGGGACGTTGTGTTTCATGCCCGCAGGTCCCGATAGATAAGTTTTCATTCCTCCTAGTAGGCTATCAGCTCAGCGGAAGGTGTTGGTGCACTCCACTTGCCAAAAGAATGAAGGAAGTGCCTTAACATACCTTTAAAATCTTCTATCCAATCGTCAAGCAAGCTCAATACGATATTTTTACGTCTACACTGAGTAAACTGACTCAATAATCATAATATAAGTGTTGTATATCTCATATTTGGAAACCAATATTCTACAAGAAAATGGACAGCACCTCCCCTATTTGTACTATATCCCATATGTTACCTAAAGTCACCAAACACCCAAACAACAACAATATAATTCACAATAAGCTCTCTGATTAGTTCAACAACCATTTTGATCGGCAAGCTCGATTTACGATTAACAAAATATGGTTTTAATCAAATTCATTTTCCATGAATCTGGCTACAACATATATAACATCATGCCTATGCTTACCATACCATTTTCAACCCAAAACATCATAAGCGTAATCTTCAAATATACTCTACACACATAGCACCTTAACCTTTATCGTCAACATCTTATTTTTCATGTTATCTTCTTCAATCCACCGAATTAGCACATAGATAAGCTTAACAACAACATCCACAACATAATAGAACTATTTATAACAATTTCCAGCCACAACAAAGAATATATATAGCCTCAACACAACCCACAAAAAAAAGATAATGATTCCTTAATTCATGTCAATTACTATCTTGCAGATTTTCACTCAAAAAACTTAACCAACACATGATTGACCTTAAGCACAACCAAGAACATGATTTAGATATCTTAGGCAGTAAATACAACTTGAAATCCCTAGCTTGTATTTACCAAGAACACTTGTATTTCGCCTTGAAACTCTATGATATAAGAAGGAGGTACTGATTTTTAGCTTAATCATAAAGAACAGCATGAAATCTGAGGTTACTTACCTTTTAAGAACCCTCTAAAACAGCCACGAGATGAAGAACTACGATCTAGCAAGCACCACGAGATTCCTAGCGTTGGATTCATGTTTTTGTCTTAGGTTTTTACCCTAGAATCATGGAGGAATCCTTGGAGATTATTTAAGAGGTTTAGGAACTGTTGTGGATGAGAACAATAAGTTAAAACAACATATAAATGACTTAAATACAAGCTGAAGTTTAAACAGACTTTGTGGGTCCCATGGGAGCTGCTTGCGCAGTCTTGCGAAAATGTGAATATCTATCTAGTACGATATGGTATCAAAGAACGGTTTAATGAATTAGAAAATAAACTCGTAGATATTCAATTTGATATGTATATCATCCCTTGATTCCAGGTATATTAGGAGAAAAGTGCAGCTACATTTGACCTAAATTTCAGCACATTATGAATGCAACTTGTGATGACCTTTGCCAACTTTTGTTCCACGACTCACTTGACTTAAAAACATAACACACGACTATCATACGACTAAAATAACTCATAACTTAACCTCCTCATCATGTTAATTACCCTAGTCTCACCCTAAAAGTATATGTTATAACATTCCAAACTTGTCGACTTTCGACGAAACTTATTTTCTTCAATTCGTTTAGCGTCTAAGTTTACCAACCCTTTTGGTACTTGTTATTCATGACCTCCAAGATTTATGATCTCCAAGATAACATGATAAACTTACGTTGTGTACTTTCAAAAATGATCTCATTTCTGAGCTTACATCAATTGGCTTACGACATACTCTCACGTACGAAAACATGGGATGTAACATCATTCCCCCCTTTCGAACATTCGTCCTCGAATGTTGACTAATGCATTTATCGGTCTCATGACATGTAGCTTTTAAAAATACATTAATATTATCCTTGACATCTAGGAAACTGTTTTGTAAATAAATCCAAAGGCCAGGGTATTCCCCCCTTTAGGCCTCTTTCTCATACCACGACATATGGTCAAAATTCTTCCAATATCATAACTATTGTTACCTTCTGTCATGCATCATGTACAACTGTGTACTTGTATGTGTGCCTATGCGACTCTTCTCTCTTTTTTCCTCCAGCTTTTAGCCAATCTCTAGTCCTCACTTTGTGAACATATACAGAACTATGACAAGATGTCCCTCTAAGCGTCTATAGGTGTACTAAAGTTCTTCGCTTGGTACTTTGTCGAACTTACGACTATTGCTATACCTTGCTTCATAGCCTCGGTTATCTATGCTTATGGTTTTACTACATCTAGGTAGGTCATACTATATCCTAACTCTTACTTCGATTTATTATTACCGAGGTCTGCCACCCAGCTCCGGGTTACTCTTTTGCTGCTTTTCCTATATGTATAATCTATAACGACCCGGTCGTTAATTTTAAGAATTAATACCTTGATCCCCTGTTAACTGCTTTCCTCGTATGTGTTTCTGCTATTGTGAGTTGATGGGAAGATTTATTTGGAGTTTCGGAGAGTTTTTGGGACACTTAGTCTCTAAATGAGAGTTTAAGTTTTAGAATTTGGACCGTAGTCGGAGCAGTGTGAAGACAGCCTCAGAATGGAATTCTATTGGTTTCGTTAGCTCCGTTGGGTGATTTTGGGCCTAGGGGCATGTTCAAATTGTATTTTGGAGATCCGTAGCTTATTTAGGCTTGAATGCCGAAAGTTGAATTTTTTAAGTTTCCGGTTCGGTAATGAGATTTTGATCTACGGTTCGGAATGGAATTTCCGAAGTTGGAGTAGCTCTGTAGTGTTGAATGTGCAAAATTTCAGGTCATTCGATGGAGGTTTGATAGATTTTTTGATCGAGAGCGTAATTTGAGAGTTTTTGTAGTTCTTAAGCTTGAATCTGTGGTTAATATAATTTTTCTATGTTGTTTTAATATGTTTTGATTATTGGTATAAGTTTGGATAGTGGTATATGACTTGTTCGTGCTTTTGGTTGAGGTCATGGGGGCCTCGGGATAATTTCGGATGGTTAACGGGAAGTTTGGAGTTGAGTTTGGCAGCTCAAGTTTTATAGTTGTTGTCATAACCGCATCTGTGGGTTGGAGGCCGCAGATGCGGAAGCAAGCCACAGAAGCGCCCAAGAGGTGAGTCAGGCGAGCCGCAAAAGCGGACATCTGGACACATCTGCGATGGTGCAGGTGCGAGAGAGTGACCGCAGGTGTGGTTCCATAGCTTTAAGTAAAAATCGTAGGTGCAGTGGGTTATACTGCAAAAGTGGGTCCGCAAAAGTGAGAAATGATCGCTGGTGCGGAATCCCTGGGTAAGAAGGTATATATTTCACCCTTCACGATTTCTGGCCATTTTTCTCAATATTTCATTCGAGGTGAAGCTTTCGGAAGCCATTTCAAGGGAGATTTTCATAAATATTCATTGAGATAAGGTCCTTGGTTCCTAAGCTCGTTATTGTGGTGATTTTTATCAATGTAAGCATGAAATTTGAAGGAAATCAATGGTAAATTGAGGGTTAGGGCTTGGTTAATTGGAGACTTTGAGTGGTGATTTGAGGGACCATTTGAGGTCTAATTTTGGTACTTTTAGTATGACTAAACTCGTGAGAGTATGAGTATTTTGAAAATATAAATTTTACCCGATTCTGAGACGTGGGCCTGGAGGCATTTTGGTCATTTTTCCTAATTTTGTGTATTAGCTTAGAATTAATTAGTGGAATTAGTTACTTGAAGTTATATTTACTTTATGCAATTGAATTGAATAGATTTGGGTCATTTGGAGTCGAGTACTCATGGCAAGAGCGTGGTTTCGGGTTGATTATTTGAGCCAGTTCGAGGTAAGTGGCTTGACTAATCTTGTGTGGGGGAACTTCCCTTAGGATTTGGTATTGTTGATATTTAAAATGCCTTGTACGTGAGGTGACGAGTGCGTACTTGTGCTAATTGTTGAAAATCATATTTTCATTAAATAACTATAAGTATGTTTCTTTTCTTGTTTGTACTACTTGCAATTTAAGCCTACTGTTAGCTTAGGGAAGCATGTCTTATTGACTTAATTGTTTTATTTTCTCAAACTGCCTTATTTGGATTCTGTACAGCATTAGAAATATATGTTTTGCCTTGGTATGAAATTTTAATTGAATTGAGTATTCTTTGTGTTGCTGCTGTGTGTTTACTTTGGGACTACGGGACGGTATCCCGGGAGATCCCCCTACATGTTTACTTTGGGACTAAAGATTTGTATTTCGGGAGATCCCCCTGCACTTTTATATTGGAACTACGGGACTGCACCTTTTAAATTCCCCCAATATTGGATATTTACATTTGGGACTACGGATCGGTATTCCGGGAGATCCCCGCGCATTATGAGTTGGACTACGGGACTGCACCTGGGAGATCCACTGGGTATTTATATTTGGGACTACAAGACGGTATCTTGGGAGATCCCCGGTTGTTATCTCTATGTTGAGCTGTATTCCTTTCTGTTATTATTTTGTCTCTGTTGTAGTGGTTGTTGTTCTTTCTATCTTGTGTAACTTCTTATTGTTGCACTTAATTATACTGTCTTATTTTCTATTGTTATACTTTATTTTGCATTTAAACTCAGTAGGGCCCTTACCTTCCTCGTCACTACTCGATCAAGGTTAGGCTTGGCACTTACTGAGTATCGTTGTGGTGTACTCATGCCCTTTCTGAGGATGTTTTTCATGTGCAGATCCATGTACTTCGACTCAGCACTACTACCCTTGAGGCGAGGCGATTCTCCAAAGACATCGAGGTATATCTGCTGCGTCCGCAAATCGAGGAGTCCCTTTCCATTCTCCCTTATAATATCAGCCCTTCTGTATTTACTTTTGTTTAGACATTCTGGAGTTAGACACTTTTAGTTATTCAATAGTTTGTGATTTCATGAGATTTCGGATTTTGGGAAATGTAGTTTCAGTTTGAGAGCTGTATTAGTATATGCTGAGCGACATCTTAAACGCTTCTATATTTTCTTAACTTCGATTTTATTAGTTTTTTCGCATTTTGTTCTTTTTCCAAAATTGTTAGGCTTACCTAGTCGTAGAGATTAGGTGTCATCACGACAGTTCACGGAGGGCGAACTTGGGTCATGACAAAATCTAATTCCTTTAATGTTTCCTCATTACTATTCATTTTAATATTGACGGTCTAATCTCATCTCATACTTTGCAACTTTTATCCATTCATTGGTGATTCACCTTAATATTGATCCATAACCTACCACTGATAACTTGAAACCTCTTACGTAATACATTGTTACTAGGGCTCACGTCTCATCGGGGAACATCTAATGTGATTTTTCCGATCCAGCTAGGGACGATATTATACTTCAATAACCGTATTTTATAGCATCCTAACATGATTCATCTTATGGAGGTAATCTAATCCCGTGCAATTCATAAAATCCTTTTTCTTTTATTTATTCCTCAATCAAAGGCCTAAATGTCATCCTCTTATCTATCACAATTACACCCTTATTCTACTATTGGGGCAGCATTTCATCTCTTCTAATTGCTCCTAGTCTTAGACTCCTCTGTGTTCATTCAGGCTGTACCGAGCTTTTTATTACATATGGAAATCACCAGCTCCCTTGTTTTGATGAGTTTAAACCTGAGGACTTACATATTCTCGTCACCTTCTCACTCACCTTTTCATATCCTTACTCTTATCTATTACACCCCGCAATATTACGTCCCGCAGTATTATATTGCGACAATATTATGCTCTGCAGTAATATATTATGATGATGTCACCCTCTGCAGCAATATATTAGATGATGTTACGTCTACCAGTATTAAGTTACGACAGTATTCTACCCAGCAGTATTGCGTTATGGTGATATTACACTTCGCAGTAATAAGTTACGATAGTGTTGCACCCTGCAGTATTGTACGTTGAATTTGTCGTAAGGTATTTGACATCAGTCCAAGGAAAAGATTATTTGGGATTATAAGGATCATAAGTGATGAGTAAATTCATGAAGGTAAGAGGGTAAGTAAAATTGAAGAAAATGAATTTTGTCAGAGTTTGGCATTTTGGGATAAAATACGGCCCGAGATAAAAATACACAGTATTTATGGACTAGTGCCATACAAGGTACTACATGGCCATGATAGTAAGGTGTATAAGGTATGTGGAAAGTGAGTATTATTTTAAGTAATTTTTGGTAATTTTTAAATTATACGGGTAGTTGATTAATTAGCGGATAACGGGACATTACCCAGTTAACTAATAAGTGGATAAAAATCAACTAAAATACACAACTCTCCACATGGCACAAGGCCACCAATTTAAAGATATGACTCATAAATAATTGAAAAGATGTGTCAAAATCTTATCACTTTGTAGGAATTTGATAAACTCAAAAAATGTGACATTATCATAATTTAGTACTAATCCCATTCAAAGGCTAGAATCAGAAACATTTTCCACCAAAAACCAAAGGAATTCAATATTCTTCTTTCAAAACTTATGAAGGATCAGAAACATTTCCTCAATAATGTTGGTGTCTTTATTAAAGAACCAAGTTTTAGTTAAATCCATTTATGTCTTTGTTCAAAAACATTAGCAGCAAAGCAGAACAAGTTCATTCAAGTGTAATTTCTTTCATATTTCGCAGAAACAGGTATGTTAAAGCCCTCCCTTCTTTCTTTTGGCATGGTCCACATGATACTGAAGAAACAAGCAAACACACAGTTTTCATAAATTACTCTATTCATAGAAATAGTTGGGGTGTTTATATTCTTGATTCCCCATGAAAAATATTATTATCTTCTGCTCGTGGGTCTCAGAATAATATGCAGTCGGAAAATTTATCTGAAAGGAATAATGAGATTATTACGTATTTTTCATGCATTTCATACATTTACATTGACCCATGACTAGATGGCATTATATACGCATATATATATATATATATATATATATATATATATATATATATATATATATATATATATATATATATGTATATGTATATGGGATATGGGAAAGGTTACAGCGTTATATACGCACCACCACTTGATCAACTGGTATATGATGGTTATATACGCATATATATGTATGTATTCAAATGGTGTTATATACGTGTATATATGTATGTATATATATGTATATGGGATATGGGAAAGGTTATGGCGTTATATACGCACCACCACCTGATCAGCTGGTATACGATGATGATTTTGCCCACAGTGGCCGATATGATATGATGGGATGCCCTCAGAGGCTGATGATGTTATGAAACATGTACCTATGCACGACATGACATTCATACGCATATGCATGATGCTAAAAGTAATTTATGATTTACAAAGTTATTCAAACTTACAGGTTGAGTCATGTACTCTCTATATTTCTTCCATGTCTCTTATGTACTTATTTATGTGCCTTACATACTCGGTACATTATTTGTACTGACATCCCTTTTGCCTGGGGATGCTGTGTTTCATGCCCGCAGGTCCCGATAGACAGGTAGAGAGCCCTCCAAGTAAGCTATCAGCTCAACGGAAGATGTTGGTGCGCTTCATTTGCATCAGAGTTGCTTGTTTGGTTAGTATGATTTAGACGTGTATTGTTTGGTATGGCGCGACCCTATCCCGACCTTTATGACATTTATGTACTCTTAGAGCCTTCTAGACATATGTCGTATACGTGAAACATTGTACGGCCTTGTTGGTCTATGTTTTGAGTTTATAAATGATTATGTTGGCCTATTAGGCTCGTATATCACGTGTATATGATGATGTAATAAGAAAGATACGATATTTTGGTACTCGGTTGAGTAAGGTACTAGGTGCCCATCTCGGCCCATCGGTATGGATCGTGACAAAAGTGGTATCAGAGCAGTTCTGTCTTAGGGAGTCTACAAGCCGTGTTTAGTAGAGTATTGTTTATGGGTGTGTCGTGCACCACAGTTATAAGCAGGAGGCTACAAGGAATTTAGGCTTGTCACTCTTTCTTTTTACTCTAGATCATGTGGTAGAGCTCGCTTATAAGAATTCAAATTTCGAGATTCTTTTTTTTATTCGTAATAAGACGATACCTACCTCCGGAAAGAAGGTTGGAAAGAGAGATAGTTGTAGAAGAACTGAGTGAGAGGAACTGGATTTTTGTATGATGCTTACGATAAGTAAATGTGAGGTCTTTAGTAGATCATGGGTGTATTGAAAGGTGTAAGCTTCCTGATAAGAAGCCTGAAGGCAAGAATGACTATCCATCTTTATGGTAAAGAACAATGAGAGATTAAGAAGATAAGTACAAGTTTCATCTAGTAAAAGGAGCAAGGTGAAAAACGGTACGAGGTACCTAGTTAATGAAGGTTAACAATGTTTATAATTGAGGCAGTGGAACATAAGCTTTTTGAGTTATATTCAATAGTAACAGAGGTAAATACAATTGGTTGCACCCATTCCAAATATGCCTTATGGGGGATAACAGAAGTAGTATAAGAAGATATTATGGACGAATTGTTTGCGTCAGTTGACATTTCCGAAAGATATTGCAAATGTGCTAATAGATCTCTTTATGAGACACCCAGATGGTGCACTTTAAAATAGTGCAGCTAGATATGAGTACTACAAAGACGTGCACTATAAGCCTTGAAGGGATAAATATTACCTTAGTGTGGCTCGCTTCCCTAGTAAAGTGAGAACGTTAAGTAACTTGAAGAGTCATTGGATGGAGCAAAGGGAAGCTAAAAGCAAAAGAATGTCTTGTTCAAGTTTTCAGAATAAAGTGATAGACAAAAATGTTCGCAGGAAATAAGAAGAGAGCTAATGAAGCATTAAGAGTAAGATATGATACATGGATGACAACGGTAGGCCATAAAGATGACAGTATTCCAGAGTTGATAGTCAAGTGAAGGAAAAGCCGAGAAGTGATAGGCCTTGGGGTAACAAAAGAGTATAGGCCAAAAAGTCATATCCTCACTTCGAGAAACAAGTTCGCGACACTAACGTGATTCAGAAGAAAACGTTAGACCCTAGAGTAATAGAAGTTAGCATGGACTGGTGGAAAAAGATAAACTAAACATGAATTAGGGACTGAGTGATTTGATGGTGGTTGGCATCATGAGAACTTCATATTGCATTCCGGCGATAATAGAATGGACCACAGAGGAAGATTCATGAGAAACTCAAAGAATGGTTATTTAGGAAGACGCTTCCCTAAAGCAAGCAATGTGAGAAAAGTTAAGCTTAAGGGATTGTATGTGCCAGTTACACTAAGTATTACCCTTGTGAGTGAGGAATTGTGTTATCCTTGGTTTAGAAGGATTGCCGCAAGGTGAGTAAGGGTCATCGATGATGTGAAAAGACACCAAAGATGAAGAGGTAACACATCTATAGGTAGATCCTCGTGGATTCAACTCTTAGTACTCCCTTAAAGGGGGGAATATGGAGTGATCTGGTGTTAAGTCAGAATTAAGTTGTTCTAGTAGCTACGAAATGGTAAAGGAAGAATTCAATAAAAATAAGAAAGGGATGATATTGCACTATTCAAAGCCTACAGATAGGCTACGATCCTAAAACATTACGCAAACACGATTCACAGTAATGTTATTGTAATACTTAAAATATATTCAGATAGGAGTCAGGGTAGTTAAAGGTACTGTACAAATGTTACAAAAATAAAAGAGAGTGCCACTGGGGAGACAGTCAAAATATCAGTTTAGAA
Source organism: Nicotiana tabacum (assembly GCF_000715075.1). Taxonomy (NCBI): domain Eukaryota; kingdom Viridiplantae; phylum Streptophyta; class Magnoliopsida; order Solanales; family Solanaceae; genus Nicotiana; species Nicotiana tabacum. The sequence goes on along the minus strand of NC_134086.1, from coordinate 75,577,945 downwards.
GCAACCCTACAAGCACAAGGGCATGGAGGTAAGAAACTACGAATAATTATATGCAAGGAAGGACATCAAAATATCCATAATAAGATCACAACTTTACAGGAATCAAGGGTTCTCCCTAAGTACTATAACGAAAGACTAGTTGAGTAAATAAGGAAGAAGGCTTCAAGCTAAGCACAACGACCTAAAGAGGAAAGGGCCGTGTAACAATAGTCTCACAACAACATTGTAAACACTCCAAAGGAAAGTGGACCCTACCTTGGATAATGAACGGGAAGAAAAATTAAAAGTAATATGCGAAGGTCATATGAGTTGCACAAAAACTATAGCATGCGTGGGAATTAAGATAGGCTAAGTATGCACAAAACAAGGGGCAGAAAGACCAGGAAAGGTAATAGCTTACATTGAATAAAACTAAGAAGGAACGAAAGAAATTATTCGATCAATGATCCCGAGTTGGTAACGTTATGAATGCACTTAAGAGTTTGGAGTTTTATACCTACATCATATACAACCGTAGAAGATTCTAGTATACGTTAAAAGAAAGAATTGAGCCCAGATCAGAGATGAAGGATTGAATTGTTAAAGGATTTTATCATAAATATCCCTCAACGCCTATGAAAGGCTAAAGTAATAACTAATACCACGAGCCGCAGGTTGGAAGATATCTTAAGCTTACACAGAGGCTGATCAGAAAGAAGAGGAGACTAAAGAGTTATATTGACAAAGCAAAACAGGAGGGACCAAGAGAATTATAGACCTCAGGATCACTCCTAAGTAGCAGAGGTATAAGAAAGATAGTACAATAGCCATATTTATAATAGTTGTATAATGAAGCCAACTGAAGAGTATCAGCCTCATAAGAAGTCAGTATGAAGCTCCCACCGGATGGTGTATATACCAGAGGTGTAAGAATTATAATAGAGCTTCAAGTTATGGATGTGAATTATACCTATGTGGAAGGGAGGTCATAAAAGAGATATTAGATACGATGTGAGATTTTAAGGTAAGTAAGGTAAAGGTGAACAGTGTACGAGATACTCAAAGGCAGAATATGTGAATAGTACATACTTCGGATAGAAGGCTAGAAGTGCTGGGATGCAATATCCAGGAATGATAGCGGCATAGACAGTGGCATATCTCATAGCCTATGGTTTCTAGGAATTGTTCTTGAAAAAAGACACCAACATTTTTGACGAAATGTTTCTGATCCTTCATAAGTTTTGAAAGAATAATATTGAATTCCTTTGTTTTTTGGTGGAAAATGTTTCTGAATCTAGCCTTTGAATGGGTTTAGTACTAAATTGTGATAATGTCACATTTTTTGAGTTTATAAAATTCCTACAAAGTGATAAGATTTTGACACCTCTTTTCAATTATTTATGAGTCATATCTTTAAATTGGTGGACTTGTGCCACGTGGAGAGTGGTGTATTTTAGTTGATTTTTATCCACTTGTTAGTTAACTGGGTAATGTCCCGTTACCCGGTAATTAACCTACTACCCGCATAATTTAAACATTACCACAAATTACTTAAAATATTACTCACTTTCCACATACCTTATACACCTTACTATCATGGCCATGTAGTACCTTGTATGACACTATTCCATAAATACATGGTATTTTTAGCTCGGGCCGTGTTTTATCCCAAAATGCCAAACTTTGACAAAATTCGTTTCCTTCGATTTTACTTACCCTCTTACCTTCACGAATTTACTCATCACTTATGATCCTTATAATCCCCAAATAATCTTTTCCTTGGACTGATGTCAATTACCTTACAACAAATTCAACGTACAATACTGTAGGGTGCAACATTGTCATAACTTATTACTACGAAGCGTAACATCACCGTAGTATAATATTGCTGGGTAGAACACTGTCGTAACTTAATACTGCTGGACGTAACATTATCGTAATATATTACTACATAGAGTGACATCATCGTACCATATTACTGCAGAGCATAACATTGTCATAATATAATACTGCAGGACATAATATTATCGTAATATTGCGGGGTGTAACATCATTCCCCCCTTTGGAACATTCGTCCTCGAATGTTGACTAATGCTCTTATATTTTTCTTAATTTATATCTTCAGAATACTTTAGAACTTTCCTTTCCATCTAGGTGATTGTTTTGTGAATAAGTCCAAAGTCTAGGGCATCCCCCCTTAGGCCTCCTTCTCACACCACAACTTGTAATCGGAATCCTTCCAATCTCGTAACTATTGATACCTTTCATCATGCAACCAGTATAGTTTTGATCTTGTAAGTGTGCCCAATATCTAGGCTTTACGTGTAGAGCTTGATAAAATGTCCCTATGGGCATTTATTAATATACTGAAGTTCTTCAATCGGTACTTGGTTGAATTTACGAATATTGTTATATCTCATCGCATAGGTCCGTTAAACCATCCATATGAATTTACTGCCATAACTTTTACTTTAATTTATCATTGCTGAGGTCTGCTACCAAATCCCAGCTTACCCTCGTTGCTCATTTTGTATGCATAAATTTATGTCCTTTAATGCTTACTCATTACTGTTCATATTTAGAATGACGGCCTAATCTTATCTCATGTTTTGTAACTTTTGTCCATCTATTGTTGATTAACCTCAATATTGATCTACAATATACCACTGATAACTTAACCTTTTATGTAATATTCCTGCTAGGATTCACGTTTTATTGGGCAATGTCTGAAATGATTATATTGATCCGCCTGGGGCGATACCCTGCTTTCATAACCGTACCTCACAGCATCCCAATGTGATTCACCTTGCATGGGTACTTTAATCATGTCCAATTCATAAGATCCGTTACTTTTCTTCGTTGAATCATTACTCAATCGAAGGCCCAAACGTCATCCTTTATCTATCACAATTACTCCCTCATTCTATTACCAGGATGACATTCTAAATGTTATTAGTCTTAGCCTCCTTTGAGTTCATTCAGGCTATAATGAGCTTTGTATAATTTAGAGAAACCATCTGCTCTTCTTGTTTCCATGGGCTTAATCCTGAGGACTTATCCATTTTCGTTACCTTCTCCCTCGCCCTTCCTTATCCTTACTCTTGTCTTCTAGAACCTTGTCGCTTCACCATACAATGGCTTGCGACCTACACAACTCTATTTATATTGCTTGCAAACTTTTAACTTGCTTGCATCATAGATTTCCTTATCTCATTCTGGGACATCAAGCAAGACATCACATCGTCTCTAACTCTTCTTTACTACCTTAATTAGCATCCTTCAAGTTTTAGTTGGAACAAGTTTTAGCTAAGTCCATTTATGTCTTTGTTCAAAAACGTTAGCAGCAAAGTAGAACAAGTTTATTCAAGTGTAATTTTATTCATATTTCACAGAAACAGGTATGTTGAGGCCCTCCCTTCTTTCTTTTGGCATGGTCCATATGATACTGAAGAAACGAGCAAACACACAGTTTCCATAAATTACTCTATTCATAGAAATAGTAGGGATGTCTATATTCTTGATTCCCCATGAAAAATATTAATATCTTCTGCTCGTGGGTATCAGAATAATATGCAGTTGCAAAATTTATCCGGAAAGAATATTGAAATTATTACGTATTTTTCATGCATTTCATACATGTTCATTGACCCATGACCAGATGGCGTTATATACGCATATATATGTGTGTATATATATGTATATGGGATATGGGAAAGGTTACGGTGTTATATACGCACCACCACCTTATCGGCTAGTATATGATGATGATATTGCCCATAGTGGCTGAAATATGATTCAAACGGTGTTACATACGCATATATATGTATGTATGTATATGTATATGGGATATGGGAAAGGTTATGGCGTTATATATGCACCACCACCTGATCAGCTAGTATACGATGATGATTTTGTCCATAGTGGCTGATATGATATGATGGGATGCCCTTAGAGGCTGATGATGTTATGAAACATGTACCTATGCACGACATGACATTCATACGCATATGCATAATGCTAAAAGTAATTTTTGATTTACTAAGTTATTCAGACTTACAGGTTGAGTCATGTACTCTATATTTCTTCCATGTCTCTTATGTACTTATTTATGTGCCTTACATACTCGGTACATTATTCGTACTGACGTCCCTTTTGCCTGGGGACGTTGCGTTTCATGCCCGCATGTATTGATAGACAAGTCGAGAGCCCTCCAAGTAGGCTATTAGCTCAGCGAATGTTGTTGGTGCACTCCATTTGCTTCGGAGTTGCTTGTTTGGTTAGTATGATTTAGACATGTATTGTTTGGAATGGCGGGACTCTATCCCGACCTTTATGACATTTAGGTACTCTTAGAGGCTTGTAGACATATGTCGTATACGTGAAAGATTGTACGGCCTTGTCGACCTATGTTTTAAGTTTATAAACGATTATATTGGCCTATTAGGCCCGTATGTCACGTGTATATGATGATGTAATAAGAAAGATACGTTATGTTGGTACTCGGTCAAGTAAGGTACTGGGTTCCCATCGCAGCCCATCGGTTTGGGTTGTGACACTATCTACCTAAAACCTTGTTGTTCTAGGATACTTTACCTTACGACCTTCACCTATCTATTTATACTACTCGCAACCTTGATTGAACTTGTTAGGACCATAAATTTCCTTTCGTGCCTTCTCAGTTGTCCTTAAAGTAAGCAATTACTTTTCCTGGTCTTTCTATCACTTGTTGAATGAATACTTCGCTTGTTTTATTTCCCACGCATACTATAATTTCCTGTATCTCATATGATCTCAAACATCAGCTTTGATTTTTTTCCCTATTCATTATCCACAATAGGTGCCACTTTCTTATGGAATGTATACAATATTGTAGTGAGACTGTTGTTACAAGATCATTTCTTCTTCAGGTAGATATGCTTTGATTGAAGACTTCTTCCTTATTTCCACAGCTAGCCTTTCATTATAGTACTTAGGGGACATACTCTGACTCTTGTAAAGCTGTGAGCTTATTATATCATATACCCAAAGGAATATTTGATGTTCTTACTCGCCTATAATTATCCTTAGTTACCTACCTCCGTGCCCTTGTTCTCGTAGGATTGCTTCTGAACTGAAATTTTGACTGTCTCCCTGGTGGCACTTTCTTTTATCTCCGTAACACTTATACGGTACCTTTAACTACCCCAAATCTTGTCCGAATATTTCTCAAGGATCATGATGTCAATATATCTGCGAGACCCAATTCACCATATTGGGGTTCACTACATTTACCTTGCACAATCTGCATGATTTGTGTGTATCCTCTTGTCTAGCCATAACTAGGCTTTTCCTGAATCAACTACTAACTATACATTGGTCCATTCTCATATATATACTCCGTGAAATCTCTCTTGGTATATGTCTTTTGTCTTAACTTACCTCTTGCACTGGCTCCTGATTTATCAAGTGTATATTCTCACTTATTTATCAACAATATCCTGGCTGAGAACTCTTACTGCCTCTCCTCGTCGTCGTGCTTGCATAATGTTCTAGAGTTGTAACATATCTGTAGGGTATGAATAAATTCAATCTCATTCCTTTCGCCTTTCTACCACATTCTTCTTTATTATTCCATAGTTACCTGAACCTATAACTCCGACTTAATACCATATAACACCATCTTCCCCTCATTAGGAAAGTACTAAGATTTAGTGCTACGAAGATCTAGCTATAGGTGATAACTGAATTCCTTACGTACGAAGGTAAAACCTAGTGTAAATGGCACACTTAGTCCCTGAGATTAACTCTGCCCAGAGTGTTTGCTTTAGGGAAGCGTCTTCCTAAATGACCTTTAAATGTTACTCGTCTATTTTCTATTTTATTATTGTTGGAACACGATCTCTAAAATTCTCACAATGCCGACTATTAACAATTCCTTCGATCCCTAGTTTATGTTCGATTTTTTTTTTTCATCTTGTTTAATATCCCATACTAAATTCTATTACTATGGGGGTTTGGTAATCACGTTCGATTCACCAAATCAATTCTCGAATGAGGATATAGCCTTTGGCCTTCATATACGGTAAAATCGGAGGGTCCAATTTTCGATCACCATGACGTTTCATAAGCACGTTTCCATAGGCTCGAGATTATGGCCGAGATTAACACCTGAGGGGTTATCGACTTCCAGCCTCGAGGTAGTACAGATTGATAGTTATGGAGAAAAAGTGGGAAGTTCCCAAGGCGCGTAACTACAGCTAGCAAAGCCTAGTGGGCTTTTGAGGCTTTAAATGGCTGTACCAGCCCCATATCTTTGTAATAAATGCGTTTGTACTATGTTGGGATTCCCTCTCATATATAAAGTGGGTCCTTGTCATTTTGTAGGGGACCTGAGGCTCAATATTGAATATACAAGAACATTCTCACTGCTCTCTAACATATTCTCTTGATTTCATTGCTTTCATTTATTGCTTATATTCATTGTGTTCTATTTCTTGTTCTTCATTTATTGCATATTATGGGTCATAAAGAGTCGTCATTGATTTTATCATAACTGTTAGCCATCCATCGACTACCCTTGGCAGGACATCAGAGTCGACCTCGAGGCCCCGAATAAGCAAGCTCGAGGCCCCGATTATCAGCCATTTGGTTTGATTATCACCTTGTTTTCAAGCTCTTATCTTGTTTCCAAAGTCTTTCACTTAGCATCAATTGCCTAACAGCTAGCATAAAAATAGATCACATATTATTATAACCATAAAATAAAATCTAATTGTAATTACCATTTTCAAGGTAAACAGTTTGTTGCCCACCGTGGGGCTAAAAATAATAGTGATTATTTTCTTGCTGATTTACTACATAACGCAAGTTACTATCCACACTTTTTCTTGTCCAAAATCATTGATTTCAGGTCAAAATGTCTAACTCAGTAAACGCACGTGAAAACAAGAATCTTGAGAATGCACTAGAACCAATTCTCGTGGACGTGGTCTCACGCAATGCTCAACACATTGAAATAAGATCCCACACCAACATGAGCATACACTAGGAAGATCAACAAGAAGAACAAAAAACCCCAGCTCAGGAAGAACAAGGGGTTAGCCTTCACATCATCTTCGAAATGTTTCAAGCACAACAGCTGGTGATTGCTCAGTTGCCAAGCCACCAAAAGACTCACAGCATAGTAGCTCGAGAAACGACTTCCCGAGTCGAGCAGGTACCAGAAAGGTCAAGCAACAACGGGTTGGCAGTTGACCCCGCCATCATAATAATGCTTGAGGACCTCACAGAGAGGATCGAGTCGGGCAAAAAGAAGATAGAAGCCAACAACAAGAAGGTAGAGACCTACAATTCTAGGGTCGATCAAATTCCGAGCGCACGCCCGATTCATAAAGGTGTAGATTCGAAGAAGTTTGTACAAAATCCATTCCCACAACAAGCAGCCCCAAAACCCATTCCAAAGAAGTTCAAAATGCCCGACCTTGCGAAGTACAATGGAACTTCGGACCCTAACGAGCACGTCAGTGCTTACATTTCTGTAGTGAAGGGCAACGACCTAAAGACGATAAGATCGAGTCTGTCCTACTAGAAAAGTTCGGAGAGACGCTTTCAAAAGGGGCAATGATGTGGTACCACAACCTGGCCCCGAACTCGATAGATTCATTTGCCATGCTGGCAGATTCTTTCATAAAGGCACATGCTGATGCCATCAAAGTAGCTACAACGAAATCTGACGTCTTCAAAATAAATCAAGGGGAGAACGAGATGCTGTGAGAGTTCGTATCTTGCTTTCAAATGGAACGAATGGAACTGCAACCGGTCTCCGATGACTGGGCGGTGCAGGCCTTCACTCAAGGGTTGAACGAGCGAAGCTCGGTAGCTTCGAAGCAGCTGAAGAAAAACTTAGTCGAATATCCCCCCATGACTTGGTCGGACGTCCACAACTGATACCAATCAAAGATCAGGGTCGAAGATGACCAACTAGGAGCCCCCTCGGGCTCGGTATATCCTAGGATGCTTGCGGCAAAGGATTCAAAGCCGTATAAAGAGAGATACCAACTATGCACTGAAGATAGAAGAAACGCCCAAGCCAAAACATACCCCGCAATGATAGGAGGATGGATCGAGGCCAGAATCGTCGGGGACTTATTAGCAGAGTTGGATTCGATAGGCACATAGGGCCAATGGAGGCACCTTGCTTGTCGGAATATAACTTCAACGTTGATGTTTCAGACATCGTATTCACCATCGATATAATCAAAGACACCGGGTGGCCAAGGCCTGCACAATCAGATCCTTCACAAAGGAACCATAACTTAGTTTGCAAATTTAACAACATGCACGGTCATAGGACTGAAGATTGCCGGCAACTCCGGGAAGAAGTAGCTCGACTACTCATCCGAAAATTCCTCAGCAACCGAGCAAAAAATCAGTTCCGAGAAAGAGAGGCGACCAAGAATAAAGAATTGGATGAGCCACGACATGTCATCCATATGATCTTAGGAGGCATCGACGCTCCACAAGAACCCATGATCATAAGAACAAAAATATCCATTACCAGAGAAAAGCAAACTCGGGGTTACATACCCGAGGATGCTCAGTGATGGGGACATCGAGACCTCATCTCAGCTTCACAACGACGCACTGGTAATCTCTTTCCTTGTAAATATATTTGAAATTAAACGTGTATTTGTGGATCCAGGTAGCTCGGACAATATTATCAGGTCCAGGGTGGTAGAGCAGCTCGGATTGCCTGACCAAATCATGCCCGCCTCTCGAGTCCTCAACAGATTTAACATGGCGAGCGAAACAACAAAAGGGGAAATCACCCTCCCAGTCAACGTGGCCGGCACAACCCAAAATGCCAAATTCCATGTCATCGAAGGCGACATGAGATACAATGTATTGTTTGGGAGGCCATGGATACACTGCATGAGAGTAGTACCATCCACCCTCTATCAAATGATGAAATTCCCGACAAATGATGGGGTAAAATCCATCTACGGGGAACAGCATGTAGCAAAGGAGATGTCTGCGGTACACGATGTAGCACCAACGCCAATTTCTCCACCATCGAAGGAGCCGAAGGATAAGAAAATAGTAAGATAGTGATAACAAGCTACATTCTCGGCTACGCCCGACTAAACAAAATGAAAGACCGTACCTAGCGATTGAATCACATTGAGGTCCGAATCGCTGTCAGTACTAAGGTATGGTCATCTCTCTTTTTAAGTTACATTTTATACTAACCTGAATGCAGGTATCCAGTCGAAGCGACCAAAGCACTTTCCAACTTGACGGACTTAGGTTCCAAAAGCATACGTTTCACTCTTTTCCTTCGACCGGGTTTTTATCTCAAGAAGGGTTTTACCGACATTGTATTTAACGAGGAAACATCTATATGCTACATAAGGAAGACTCAACAAGTATTCAAGGCTTCTTTTTCAATCAACCTCGAATACTGGGGGGCATCCCCCCCGGATGGTCACCTACTCGGAGAAGCCAAGATGCGCTAAATGGGGTCTCGATAGGAAAATAATGTACCGAGACAAATGGTCAAACGAACCGTGTCCGTATAGAATAACTGAACCCTTAACAGTGAAAACGTGTATACTTGTACCAAGTAATCAAAGAATACTTTCCAAAGCATTTCGAGTTTCAAGGAATCTCGGTCTTTTTTTCAAAAATGGCCCAAGAGCCAACAAAACATCCCGAACACTCGGGGACTGCCATCAACAACTCAAAACCATACTACCTCGGGGTCGGAGCTTCAAACCTGTAAGCCCTCGATGAGGCAAGATCAAGTTCACAAACTGGCCCCAAAGCCAAAAAAAATGTAGATGTCGATCTTAAAGTTAAGGCTGTATATCAAACTTGTAAGACCCCAAAAAAGGCATACCCTCGATATAGATGCCGAAACTACTTCACTCGGGAACTGAAAGGCTCCAGCCAAACACAATGACTACGGTCACAAGGCTGTACCTGCCAAACTAACGCAACTCGGGGATGCCCGACCGTCACTATAAAATCACAGGCCTTTAATTACTTCGAAAATACTATTAAAAGAACAGGTTAAACAGGCTACCCTCGACATAGTCAAAGAGTTTCGACCATGTCAGCTCCAAACTATAGGCTTCGAAGATACTCAGCTACCGAGCCAAAACCTCTGGAGGTGCGCGATCATCGCCACATAGCGACTCGCAATCGAGGTTCTACCAAACCATCGAAGAGTCTGGCAAAACACAATCTCAAAAAGTCCTTAATGAGGGAAAAACAAAGCCTACTAGAGGTCATACCGACCCAATGCATAAGAGCCATTGTCGCTAGCCTATACTAGAGGTCGCACCATCCCAATGCGTAAGAGCTACTATCGCCAGCCCATATTAGAGGTCATACCGACCCAAAGCGTAAGAGCCACTGTCGCCAGCCCATACTAGAGGTCATACCGACCCAATGCATAAGAGCCACTGTCGCCATCCCATACTAGAGGTCATACCGACCCAATACGTAAGAGCCACTATTGCCAGCCCATCTAGAGGTCGCATCAACCCAATGCGTAAGAGCCACTATCACTAGCCCATACAGAAGGTCATACCGACCAAATGCGTAAGAGCCACTTTTGCCAGCCCATACTAGAGGTCATACCGACTTAATGCATAAGAGCCATTGCCGCCAGCCCATATAAAAGGTTGTACGAACCAAACACGTAAGAGACTATGTGCCAGTTTAAATTCAAAAGCATAAGGGTCAAATGAGCTCGAGTCAAAACCCGACTCGGAGACTGAACTTAAAACAGTTAACTAAATATGCCTAAGAGCAAAAGCATAAGAGCTCAAACATCGGCTTATTCTAAAAGGTCATACCGACCAAAGCGCGTAAGAGCCTACGGGCCAACCTAATGAGCCCTAGGGCCATACTATGAATCTAAGGATTCCTTTTAACTTGAAGACCAATTCATCTGGCTAATGACTGACAAATACCAAGGTAAAAGGAAATGCATGAAAAATAAAACAGCGAGGCTTCCTTTTATACATGTATGCGAGAGAATACAAGCTTCATTTACAAATTTCTTTGAAATCAATATACACAAAACAAGGAAGGAGGTCCTAATCTACGTCCCCCTCGAGTACTATGGTCTGTCAGTCTCCTTCTCGCCATGTTCAGCGTCAGGCAGAATGAGCTTAGCACCATATACTTCTGCCTCCGCCTGCTTTATATCTTCCGAGAGGCCGAAGCCCCTGGCATGTATTTCCTTGATGGTTTCCCTCCGATATTTACACCTCATGCACTTTTTATTATTACTCTCATAGTCGAGAGCCCCCCTTACCTCAGCACGAGCGTCGGCAACATCTTTCAAATAGACAGCCACCTTCTTATCAGCCTTAGTTTGGATTACTTCGGCTTCAGCCCAAGCATCCACAACTTCGGCTTTCACCTTCAGGAGCTTAGACTGGAGCCTTGAAATCATGTTCGTTCAGACCAAGCTATTTTCATGAGCATTGCGAAGTTGCACCTCGAGGGCAGAAGCCTTGGCCAAAGCATCTTTCTTAGTCGACATATGGGTGTCCACCCGAGCCTTTAGCTCGTCAGGCTCGCACTTGGCTTGACCAACTTTGCTCTTAAGGCATTCTAGATCCTTCGTCTTTTTCTAGAACTGAAATAAAGTTGACATTAGCTTCAGAAGGTGGAAGAAGAAACACACACTCTTTGGAAACAAACTTTACCTGCTCCTCGAGGTAGCTTTCGTAGTTTAGACTTCAACTCGCCTCCTACCACAAGTGTGCCAACTTGTCTTCCCGTTCATCAAAGAGAAGCCTGATCGATTTCTCCGCATCAACGGCTTCTCGCAACCTGGTCTCACGATGGAGAAGCTTGGACTTAAGCTTGTTAAAAGCCTATGAAAGAGAAACTCGATAAGAGAGTAAAAATTACAAAACTATAAAGTCAAAACGGATGGCTAAAACTTACCTCAGAATAGAGCCGCTGAGCTTTATCGAAAGTTGAGCACACATCTACTAATCTGGATCCATCTACGCCGTTAGAACCGCTCCCGGTTGGGGCACGATCGCTCAGTCTATACAGCCCATGGATTAGAACATTCCTCGAAGTAACTTCGATGGGAGAAGAAGTCGGTGGCAGAAAACCCTCATTCTTTGAGGTGCCTTCGACGAGAAAGGAAGATGACAACGGAGGTGGAACTATTTTTCTAAAGCCAGAGATCTCAGGCACAACAGGCTTAGCCTACACATTCTCTCCGAGCTCTCAGTCTGGACTCGTCTTGCTATAAGCACCATTGCCCTGCAAAGGCCCTTTTTGCTTATTATTATAATTTCGTAACCTAGAAGCTGGCGATCCTTATCCCTCTTCAAGAGGGCACGGTCTCGCCTCAAAGGACTCCCTGATGCCTATGATGACGGGGTTAGTATGCGTAAAAAGAAAGTGCCTTTCAAAAAAGGAGCAAATCACATAGTACGATTGTGGTGTTTGGCCTCCCATCTACTCTTAGACAAAGCTTGCCACTTACGTTCATTATAAGTCGAGTGAGTCGCCAGCTTCCGAGCCTAATCCATCAGGTCGGGGACCTCGCACATCGTCCATGAAATTGCTGCAGAAAGAGAAATGAAGGTGCATTTATGGAACCAGCCTACGCCATAAGCAAAACTACAAAGGCACAAGTATATCATTTATGTGTAAAATTTCATTCCTCGGGAAATGGCAGAAACTCCACAGGGATAATATCGACAGTTCGTACTTGGACAAATCGGCTCATCCATCCCCGATCCCCGTCTTCTTCATCATCAACAATAAAAGGTGTGGTGGATCGGTATCATAGCGTCAGCAGAACCCGATGGTGAAAAGGCCGATATAGCCTGCTGAGATGACTAAGAGTGAATTCAAGCCCTGCTTATTCTGCAAACAACCTAATCATAAACACTATCCTCCAAAATGATCGGTGAACCTGTGCTAAGGTAACTTGGTACTTTCGACAAAAGTCGAGCACAACCCTATTAGGGGGGCCCAGTATAAAGGGGTACATGTACACGTTCAAAAACTCCTCGGCATGATCCATGATGCTCTCTTCATCCGCAGTACTACCTTTTCCCGCCATCCGCAATCTTTCTTCACTGACTCAAAGTGCCCCTCTCCTATTAAAGAAATAAACTTCGAGGCATACTCCCAATGACCCCGAGCATTTTGGTTCAAAAAGCCTTCAAGGGCGGAACTCCCCTCTCATTGCAGAGCGAACCCCTTACCCTTCCAGATCAATGGCCACCATTAACCCTTCCATAATTAAACCCAAATGAACCCTTACCCTAAATCACTTCTCACCACCCACCACCCCTAAATCCCTCTCCTCTTAATTCTCTCTGTAGCACATGAACCCTAGCCACCGCCACCCAATTCCACCATAATACACCTCAATCCCCACATAATCCATGGTCTCCCATGGTTGTTCGAGATGTATACCGGCCTCCTACACCTTCTGGTGGCCCGTTTGTTTGATTTCATGAACAGATCTCGAAGAAAACCGGTTCAGTCCTTGCTCTACTTATGTTCATGGCCTTTCTCCAGCCATTAATGGCCTTTCAAGTCAGATCCTTGACTTTTCCGGCTAGATCGGTAACTTTTCAAAGTCTTCCTCACTTTTTCGGGTTCACTGAAACCCTAACCTTTAAGATCTTTCAATTTTCTTCAGACCTATCTTAGATATGTGAATATTATGAACTTCTTAAGTGTTTTCTCGAAGGTTCTTTGATTTTATTTCAAAATGACTCTTCATTTTTCAACGATTATGGTTTTCTCTTAAATTTTTAAAGATTTCTTCTCTAATTTTAATGTTGTTTATGATTTTACTACGTTCAAATAACTTGTTTATGCTTTCCTTCGACTTGATTCAGCATGTTGGAAATCCTAAGTCTTTTTTGGTCTTATCTGGTTTCTAAAACTGTCCTTGTTTGTTTGACTGTATACTTGTTCGATTAAGTTCTTTGTTTCTGACTCTCTTTTCTTTGTGTGACTTATCTGATTCTGAGTTCTTGTCATCTGTTAAACTCGACTATTGCTGAAACCCTAATTTATCAAAACGTTTTCCTCACTTGTTACTGTGAGACCTTTACTTGTTTTTGACTCTTTTCTTCACTTTGGCTCTACGTGTGAGCCCTGACTATTCGACCTTGTCAACTACTGGATCCTAGCTTATTCTTGCTACTACTATATGTTTGTGTTGTTTCTTTTGCCAATGTGTTTGGCCTTGCATGTCTGATACTTCTGTTCATTCTATTTATATGTGGAAGTGCAAAATCATGTTTCTTTCTTGATTGATCCTGATTTCCTCAATGTTGCGACTGATTGCAAAAGTTTTCTTATGAACCCTAATTTTTTACTCATTTGTTTAAAATTAATTGATTCCTTTCCTTTACTGTGATGATTTACCTTGAATCCTTTCCCAAAATTAAGCGTATTTTTGTACTTAGACTCAATCATTTACTTCATACTTTTACTGCCCCCTTATATGGCAAGAATCAATCTATTTCAAGCTGATTTCTTTCCTTAATTAACCCTGTTAGTATCCGTTAAGCAGTGGTTCCTTAATTAAAGGGAATCACTTGTGTTAATTGATTCTGATTGTGATTATTTCCATGTCTGTATCAAGACTTTACTTATTACCTTATTCTTCACTCATTTTCAAAACTATAAATACCCTACCCCCTTTTCTTTCAAAGACACGCACAATTTGAGTCCAGAACACACACTTACACTCAAAAACTATCTCTTTCTTTACTACTACTTGTGCTATTGCTTTATCTAGCCGGCTGAAAGCCAAGGTTAGACTATGGAATCTTGCTTGCTTTACCTTTCTGCACTTTGTTTCTCTACTGGTATGTCCTAGTTAATTTTTTAAGCCGCAACAACAATATGCATCTTTAGTTGCTTTAGTATCTTTCACTCTTGCCTACTTCTGCTCATGTTTCTACATTCAAGTTACATTATTAGCATGTTGTAATATGTTCCCTTTTCCCTTAGATTAATGTTTCCCCTATGTGTGTTTAAAGCATACTCTATTTTATGAACCCCCATATCCCCTCTATGTGTTTGTGTTCCTTTGACTGGTTTGTGGTCATGCCAGCATCAGCTATTGTTGTGCATGACTAAACCAGATCCTTGTTGCGTTCATGTGCTTACAGGCAAATGTATCCCCAAAATCCCTTGACCCCTTTGAATGACTACTGATTCTATGCAGTTTTGAATTTTACTACTACTCATTTAAATCACCTCTATCACTAATTGCTTTCAAAATAGACTGTCAGTCCAGCTTTTAAAAAATAAATCTCTTTTTCAAACTATTTTCTGTACTTCCACTATATTCTTAGAATCCAGGTTCTGCCCCTCTTGTGTGAGCCTTTCCTTGGGACCCTTGAGCTCCCTATGAACTTAGACACATAAGGGCTGGCCCTTCCACACTGCACCCATTCTATTTGGATATGTAAATTTGGGTGTCAGCACTGCCCGAGTTCCCTTGAGGTCCTTAGGAAACTCTGACACACCCAGGTATGAGAAAAGGTTTTGAAATTATAGCATTGAAGTAGTTCATTACATAACTCAGAGAGGAAGTCAAGATCAGGCTTCCTTTGGTTGTAATTTCTTATTTTTGCACTTCTTTTGTAATTCAATCATTGGGTCTGTAATAATATATAAACAATTATGGGGTGATTAGTGAAAAAGGGTGGGTAGTTGTATCTTGTGGATAAATTAGGTAGATAATTTGCCTATATGGTCTATTGTGATTTCAAATATGGTCTGTTAGATAACATGCCTATAGGATCTGCTTTGGTTTAAAAAAAATTCTACATACTTTACTTTTCACAATTAGAAACCATATCTATATGGTCTAAATAGCTTTAATAGTAGAGATCATGCCTATAGGATTTAAAATCAACTGTAATAGAAATCATGCTTATAAGGTCTAAAACCAGTTTAGTTAAAAATTAGTTTGCCTCGTGCCTGTCTGAATAAGATTAAATAACATACTTTTTTCGTGTTAATCAATATCATTAGAAAGCATGCATATAGGATCCAAATCGCCTGTTTAAAATTAACCAATGCTCTACTGCATTCTTAATCAATATAGATATCATGCTCATATGACATCACTACTACACCTAGGCAAGACTTAGGTAACTGTTTAAATAAAATTGTAATTGCCTTTATTAATTACTAGTTGCTACAACCAGTAAGCAGGCCTGATTCAGACTTCTTTTCTGAGTTATGTAATGAATTTGGTTCTTATTCAAACTTTGCTTTAGGATTTTAATATTCAGACCTTAATTGTGTTTAAGTCATGCTATTTATATGCATTGTTTGCGGGGGTATATATATGAGCCCTCTAATTGTTTATATGTTCCCCTCAAAATGCAGTCATACGTATTTTGTATGTCGCCTTTGCCTTTTACCTTTAAACCTTAGAGTCAGCCTAAAATCCTCCCTCTTATAGGAATAGTAGTCCTAAATTCCTCTGGGACTAATAGGAATGGGATGGGTAATACCATGCAATAGAGGTCGAGACCAATCCTCGCTTTAATACCTTAACGGGGTGGGAAGGGTAGATATGGATATGACGACCAGTGCACTAATACCACGTGTATCCCCTCTTCTAAGCAGTGTCATACCGGGTATTGCATTGAGGTGATCAATATTATAAAAAAAACCTAGGACCCCCTTTCATTTATTTACAAGCATTTCTAGCTTATAACTCTTTTTCCAAAACCATGCCTTTTAATAATTGTTTGCACTTGTGTATTTAAACTTAATTCCCCTATTACTTGAGACTTTTATTTGATTACTTGCTAATTGCACAAATTGACAAAAAACTATCTGGCCGGGAACCACACTAGTGGATCCTGAGGGATGCCTAACACCTTCCCCCTTAGGATAATTTCAAGCCCTTACCCAATATCTGGTTATCAAACATAGTTGCAAAAAAACTCTATGGGTGTCCTAATGCGCCTTAAATTATTAGGTGGCGACTCTTCAAATACCGAATTCCCAAAAGAAAATGAGTTATTACACCCCATGAATGTCGAAACCCAGAAACTCCTCTCCGTTAGAAGGGGGAAAAAGGGGGCGCGACAGTAGCTAGATCTGGCAAAGCCTAGTGGGCTAGTTTAGACCCAAATCAATGTTTTAAATAGTTGTACCAACCCAATATCTTTGTAATAAATGTGTTTGTACTATGTTGGGATTCCCCCTCATATATAAAGGGGATCTATGTCATTTTGTAGGGGACCTGAGTCTCAATATTGAATATACAAGAACATTCTCTCTGCTCTCTAACATATTCTCTTGATTTCATTGCTTTCATTTATTGCTTATATTCATTGTATTTTATTTCTTGTTCTTCATTTATTTCTTATTATTGGCCAAAAAGAGCCGTCAATGATTATTCATAACTGTTAGCCATCCATCGACTACCCTCGGCAGGACATTAGAATCGAACTCGAGGCCCCGAATAAGCAAGCTCGAGGCCCCGATTATCAGCCATTCAGTTTGATTATCACCTTGTTTTCAAGCTCTTATCTTGTTTCCAAAGTCTTTCACTTAGCATCAATTGCCTAACAGCTAGCATAAAAATACATCACATATTTTTAGAACCACAAAATCAAATCTAATTGTTATTACCATTTTCAAGGTAAACATCCTATACTCTTTTATTGTCTCAAGGCATGTCACCTCTTGTATTTTCCTTCACTTGACGAAAGACTCTGTAATTCTGTCATATCTTGATTTACCGTTATCATCCATTTATCACATCTTACTCATAATTCTTCAATTACTCTCTTCTTATTCTCTGGCTAATATTTTTTTATCTATTACTTTATTCTGATAACTTCAACAAAATATTCTTTCACTTTTAGCTCCCCTTGCTTCATCTCACTGGCTCTTCAGGTCACCTACCATTCTCTCTTTACTAGGAACGAGAGCCATACAAAGGTAAATATTTATCCATTATATGATTGCAGTGCCAATCTTCTAAATTTTTCCACACATTCTAGTAATCATATCTAAATGTACTATTCTAGGTTGCACCATCGGGGTGTCTCACACAGAGAACTGTTACCATATTTGTAATATCCTTGGGAAATGTTGGCTAATGATAATAATACATCTACCAGTTTGGGTTACTCTAACCCCAATTGGATCTTGCTATCCCCTTCTTCTCTTAAACTATATCTGTCAACTGAATAGGGCATAACTGAGATGGGTGTGGCCAATTGTACATACCTCTGTTACTGTTGAAGGTAACTCAAAATGCTTATATTTCTCTACCTGAATTGCAAATATTGATAATCTTCATTAGTTGGGTACCTCATACTTTTTTTTCAAGTTTCTTCTTTCACTTATTGAAACTTGTATACACCTCATAATTCTCTCGTTGCTCTTTACCATATGTGTCGATTGATATTCATTCCTTGGGGCTGCTTATTAAGAGGCTTACACATTTTAGTACACACATGATCTGCTGAAGACCTAACTGTCACACCTCCTTTTTCTACCACCCTCGGAAGGGGGGTATAAGAGAGTTTTTTCCAATTTAACTGACAATAGAAAGTGGATTATTTTATTGAATTCAGAGTCACCACTTGGAATAATTAATGGTGTCCCAAGTCACCATTTTAATATCCTGAATCGAGGAAGTTTGACTCTTATTTATGGTCCGCGAAGAAAAATCGGGTAAGGAATTTTGTTAACCCAGGAGAAAGTGTTAGGCATTCCTGGGTTCCGTGATTTTAGCACAGTCGCTCAACTATTATTATTGGCCTATTCATCTGATTTTAAAACATTCTTGAAACCTATGTGCATTTTTTCCCTTTACACCGCTTTTAATAATCCGTGATTGTCATACAGCTAATTATTTGATTACACATTGTGAATCATGTCACAGAAACCATACCCACGATCTACAACATATTTATATTATTAACAGGATTAAAATTATGGCCAGGTCACATAAATGTACCCCCGAATTTTAGAAATTGTGTATCACAACTACGTCACGGGAACCGTACCCATACCTATGACACTTTATTCAATTAACGTGCCTAAAGCAAACTTCAAAAATTCAACCTAAAGCTAATTTTGAGATTATCGCGAGGCTTGAGAGTTATGCATTCTTCTAACTTAACACCACTCATGGCCTACTCTTATTCCTTGACCATATATCTTAATGATGAAATCAATAAAATTATGCTTATTCAACTCTCAACTCTGTGAACCTCACTAGCAGATTATATAAATAGTATATATGAGAGCCATACTTCAAATGATTGCAAACTAAATCTTGAACAATATAAGCTAACAGAATAAATGAAACATGGGAACTAATCACAGAAGCATATAAGGAAACAAACCCAGTAAGCAAAATGTTATTGAAGGAACAAAACCAAAATTGTACTTGGGTCTTTAACTAGTAAAAGAAATGGAAAATAGGAATTCAATCACATGCACAAGTTTATAAGAAAACAACAACTAAATACTACAAGCACCAAAAGATAACAACAAACATATGACATACTAATTAGTAACAAAGACTGAAATGATAACAGAGATTAAAATAAGCAAAGATTGAACCTTTTGTAGAACCAAAGAGAAGAACTTTCAATATATTAAAAGATCCAGCAGCAAGTTTTGTACAACAGTCATGATGCTTCGGCTATCAATACCAAAAACCAATGACCATGTCAAAATCGAGAATGCAAACAACCTTGAACCGGAATGTAGCTCGACGGCGACGACAAACTCGACGGATGGAACTCAATTTTTGGAGGTTCTATTTTTCACGAGAAGGGGGTTGGTTCTAGGTGATTTTTGCAGCTGGGTTTAGGGTGTTTGTTGGAGGATCTTAGGTGAGGAACATGAATGGAGATGCTGTCTGATTTCCACAAACCCTCCCCAAATTTTGCTCTTCTTTTTCTTAGCTCCCAGATCCCTTTTGGGTTGTTCTTGTGTGTGTATGTCATTTCTTTGGTCAGTTGAGGGAAAGAGGATCTCTAAGATTATAAGGGGAGGGGGAAGCCATGTCTCTTAGGTGTATTTCAATTTTTAGAAAGAATTGTGGCTGACCTCTCTTTTGTCTAAGAAAAAGTGACGATGGATATCCCCTCTTTTTTGGGAGATGTCACCGTTTCTTCGGGTGTTTTTTGGAATTAGGGTCCTTAGGTGTATTTAGGAAGAAGAAGCAATGCTAGGGGGTTCTATGATAGGAAACGGCAGATGTTCCTCCCGGTGTTTAGGGTCTACAATGTATATGTATAGGATTTTTTTTAGGTTAAGGGAGTATGGGTTTGATCTTATTGCGCCTAATTTAGGAGATTGAGGTAGGTCCATGTCTTGTTGGGTCTTAAAATTGGGCTCCAAGACTCCAATATTATTGTTCAAAACCATAGCTAAATTCCTTTAATATAAGATAACTATACTACATAATGCAAAAACTAATTCTAATCAATTAAACTAAACTATATTAAAAGGTGAAACTGTTATTTTTTTGTATTTTTAAGATTATATAAAGATAAGGTACTATTTTGTATTTTTTATTTTATTTTATTTTATGAAAGGTACATAAAATAAAAATATTTTTGTAATTTTCATTTTGTGACGAAATAAAGCAAAAGAGTCAAAATTAGTTGAAATAACTATATTAGACATAAACTAAATATTTTAATGCTAAAATATGTAAAATCTTAGGGAGAGTCAAAAATCACATGTCTACAGATGCCCCTCTTTGACTGTAAATACGAAGTATTTTCAGACAAAGAACAACTAGACAGGTTTTTTGACCCGACCCTTATTTAGGGAGACCAAAAACTAAGAGAAAGGAGAATGTGATCGAGCCCTGGTATCTGAGCTGCCTAAATATCCTTGGCTATAAAGAAATCAGTCCACGTGTAGTTCAGAAGTAGAAATAGTGATAGAGTATAATGAGGTGGAGAGCCGGTCGAGGTGCCGTTCTGTCGAGGTTCTGGTCTACGGTCCTGTTATTACATCAAAATAAAAAAATGAAAAAGACTAACTAAGCCTGACAACTATGAATTACAAATTCCTATCTATAAGTCTTCTGAAGCTTGATCTTGAGTCTTGAATGGTTCTTTATGCAGACTTTAGATTTGAACCTTGACGCTTGCTAGTTGCAGGTACTAGTTCATTCTTCTTCGAATCGAGACCGGACATGCAATCCTCGTGATTTCAGCCATGTCTTGAGCAGTTCACATCTTTCTCTACTTCTGCATTTTGGATTCACTTCTTTCTTTCTTTTTTATTCTGGATTGAGACTAACTTCTGTTGATCATCTTGTACTGTTGACTTGCATTCTTACCACGAACTTATGCTACTTCTAACTTGAATTGAATTCTGAAATGACTTCCCTTGTTCTCCAGGTGGGTGCCTTCTACTGACTTGGAACTTTGAAATAATTCTGCAATGAACTTTGAAATTACTTCCCTTATTCTCCAGGTGGGTGCCTACTACTGACTAAAAATTAATTTCCTTATTCTCTAGGTGGGCGAATGATTGCCAAAACTTGAACTGTATTCCCTTGTTCTCCAGGTGGGTACCTGATTGCCAAAACTTGAACTGTATTCCTTTGTTCTCCAGGTGGGCGCCTGATTGCCAAAACTTAAACTGTATTTCTTTGTTCTTCAGGTAGGAGCCCGATTGCCAAAACTTGAACTGTGTTCCCTTGTTCTTCAGGTAGGCGCCCGATTGCCAAAACATGAACTATATTCCCTTGTTCTCTAGGTGGGCTCTTGATTGCCAACACTTGAGCTGTATTCCCTTGTTCTCCAGGTGGGCGTCTGATTGCCAAAACTTGAACTATATTCCTTTATTCTCCAGGTTAGCGCCTGATTGCCAAAACTTGAACTGTATTCCCTTGTTCTCCAGGTGGGCGCCTGATTTCCAAACTTGAATTGTATTCCCTTGTTCCCCAGGTGGGCGCCTGATTTCCAAACTTGAACTGTATTCCCTTATTCCCTAGGTGGGCGCCTGATTGCCAAACATGAACTGTATTCCCTTGTTCTCTAGGTGGGCGCCTAATTTCCAAAACTTGAATTGTATTATCTTATTCTCCAAGTGGCCGCCTGATTGCCAAAAACTTGAACTGTATTTCCTTGTTCTCTAGGTGGGCGCCTGATTGTCAAAAATTTGAAATGTATTCCCTTATTCTCCAGGCAGGTGCCTGATTGCCAAAACTCGAACTATATTTCTTTGTTCTCCAGGTGGGCGCCTGATTGCCAAAACTCAAATTGTATTTCATTGTTCTCCAGGTGGGTTCCTAATTGCCAAACACTTGAATTGTATTCCCTTGTTTTCTAGGTGGGTGCCTGATTGCCATAACTTGAACTGTATTCCTCTTATTCTCCAGGTGAGTGCCTGATTGCCAAAACTTGAACAGTATTCCCTTATTCTCCAGGTGGGCACCTGATTGCCAAAACTTGAACTGTATTCCCTTGTTCTCCAGGTGGGTGCCTGATTGCCAAAACTTGAACTGTATTCCCTTGTTTCTCCAGGTGGGTGCCTGATTGCCAAAACTTGAATTGCATTCCCTTGTTCTCAAAGTTGGAGCATGATTGACAAGACTTGAACTGTATTCCTTTGTTTCCAGGTGGGTGCCTGATTGCTAAAATATGAACTGTATTTTTTTATTTTCCAGGTAGGCGCCTGATTGCCAAAACTTGAACTGTATTCCCATGTTTTCTAGGTGGGTGCCTGATTACCAAAACTTGAACTGTATTCCCTTATTCTCCAGGTGGGCGCCTGATTGCCAAAACTTGAACTGTGTTCCCTTATTTTCCATGTGGGTCCCTGATTGCCAAAACTTTAACTATATTCTCTTGTTCTCCAGGTGGGCACCTGCTATTACAACAAAACATATAAAACAAAAGAAACTTTTCTGCCCCAGTTTAATATATGGGCACATTTGTGAGTGTTAATCGAATCATGTTACCTAAAAGATCTCTAAGAATTTAAATGCTAAATCACATTATCTAGGAGGGCCCTGAAAACCTTAAATTAAATATCATCTTAAGAGTGACAACTTTAAAGCTAAATTATATTTCTTAAAAATAAAACTTATGCTAAATATCATTATCTATGAGGGTCAAACAACATAAAACTATATCTCATTATCCAGAAGGGTCCTGACAACTTAAAATTAAATCTCTTTATCCAAGAGGGTCCTGAACACTTAAAACTAAATCCCATTATCCAGGAGGGTCCTGAAAAGCTGAGATTGCACTTACATAAGTCATGCTCTCTTCCTGGAGGATCTCTGCAGAACGAACAAAATTCCTTGCCCCTGAACCATGCTTTTGCTCATGGAGGGTTCCTACAGATCGAACAAATTTTTCTTTCCCCTTCTCAAACCGCCTTTGTGCTAACAAAATTTAGGCACGACACCTGAAAAAATTCAAACTTCCAAGCTTTGATTTGGACACAATATCCGTCCCTGTTTCAAACAAAGAAAACTTGTGAGTTTATAAATATGGTGGTTGGTTTGTGGCCTTGACTTTGAGGTCTATTGCTCCTTCACTTGCCATGATAACTTTGATTTCCACTTGGAAGACCTTGCTTGTTATTGGTTAACCACTTTCTCTGCCAACCTTATCACAAAAAATAACTCTGATCCGTTCAAACCTAACACCCTGTATCTGTTGCATTTTGCTCATTAATTGACATTTACCAAACTTTTGTATTTCACATGAATCCCAAATAACGTTGATTGTTACCAACTCAATGCGCTTGCTGCTCTTTCTTTACTTATACCACTTTGATGTGCTAGCCAGATCCCACTTTATGCAATTGAAAAGCTGGTGGCGAATTTTGTAGTCATTTCTCACTAATTCTGACCAAACAGACTCGGGAAGAGGAAGTAAACAAGACAAAAGGAATAGAGTAAAGGAAAATGGAAAGAGATGATTCCTAACAAGAAAACTACAAAGTAGAAACTTATCAGATGTGGATGCCAACTCTAATGACCATGACATGCACCTTTGGATTAAGTGGCCTAATCTGTCAAGCAAGTCTGATGTTCAACTCTTGTTGTACCCCCTAAACCTTGAAACTGGGCTTCAACGCTCCGATTATCCAATCTGATTCACGATCCTTATTCGACTTGTAGTTCCTGAAGTGTTTTCACCATCAAGCCTCTCTCATTTTGTTCTTTCTCTCAACTCACCATTGCATTATAGTGCCTGTGAAGGTTTTCACCAATAATACTCTCTCATTTTATTCTTTTCTTCTTATTTCCTCTGATTCTGCAGATGACAAGGCCTTAACTATGGTAAAATATCATATGCTCTTAGCATGGCTAACTCAGTACTCTCAAAGATTATCTGGGAGGTCTTTTTTGGACTGTAATGTGGCTTATGGACAGGGTTAGAAAGAAATGATATCCTAAAGGCTCAAAACAGCTAAGATAACAGGGTTAATTTATTTACAACTTTTAGAATCCATTTTAAACTTTGCCCCAATTTCTAAAACAAAAGAATTTAATTCTCTCTTTTTTTCTTTTCTTTTTCTTTTGAGATGGAATTTCTACAAAAGACTGTCACATTCTTGACTTTGTGGGATTATAAAATATTTTATTTGGTATGACCAAACTGTAAGGCTGCCTACGTATATTGAGGTGACAAGAATCAGGTCAGAGGTAGTTCACAACTAATGTTTTTTTTGTTTTTTGTTGCTCTTTTTCTTTTCTTTTTCTTTTTTTCTATTTTCTCTTTTGTTATTTTTTTCCTTTTTGACTTTTCTTTTATAATGAACTTTCTAAAACAAACATATGGGGACATGAATTTTTTCTTTCTTTTTTATGATTCTAACTTGATTCCAAAAGAGAGGAGGTCAAAGAAATCAGTACAGGCTCAAAAGGGTATCGAATGGGATAAGTGTTTGGGTAGCTGAAAGAGGGTCTCCCAATTTCTGAAAATGCCAAGTACAACACGTTCAACTTGAGAATAAAAAAGAAGATCATGCACAACATTTCTTTTGCAGCTTCAGCATTGATATCACCGATATGTCTTTCACTTTTCTTTAGCGCCTTATTAAGTACAGAACTCTTGTTGGGTAATTTCTTCTTCACAATGAATATCCTCCGTCAATTCGGAAAAAACATTCTTGACTTTATCTTGTAACTTGAGATGCACTTGAACTCAAAGTTGTTTGCTTCAAATTGTCCAGGATGCACTCTCCTTTAACGAATTCTTGTCACCCTATTAATTTCCCAAATTATCTGCCCCAGTTTCACATGGTTCGGGCTTCAAATGATCTCAAAATGTCTGAATCTGTACTTATTTCCCTCAAGTGTCCCTATCATCTTCAAAATTGCTTCATTGCTTCATGAGTAAACTAACTTTTAAAACCAGGCTGAGAATTATGCGTACATGTCATGTCACTAGAATAAAAAAGAAAAGAACTATAAAATTAAAAGAGGACTAAACAAAAAATTACTAGAAATAACAGTAAGCAGAAAATTGCATTAGTCAGACGGTGAAAGGGTTTGAACAACGAAACAAGCAAACTAGACTGGGGTTACAACCCTGGAACAAACCTAGATAACACTAAACGAGTTACTACGACTAAATGAACTAGACAAAATAAAAGGATAGAAGGATTTGAGTCACAAGACAATATCCGGATTACAACCCTGAAAATAACCCGAACAATAGAAATGACAACAAAATAAACCACCAAGACTCCTCCCCGGCTAGCCAAGAGATGGAGCATCTTTCCAATTACCAAGCTCTACATCTTAGCCACTGAGTTCCACATCAATATCACTGGGACCTTTACTAACTTCAATCACATTATCTCTACCAAGTGGCTTAATGACTCCTTTGACCAACACTTCGTCATTGCAGACCATCCCAACAATTTGTGCGTTGTCATGTACCTATAGAGGCTTATGTGTGACACTTGGGGTATTACTGCCTTGGACCATAATTTTTCCTTCTTGAATCGTTCTTTCTATTTCCTTTTTCAAAGCACGACAATCTTCAATATTGTGTCCTTGGGCATTGGAATGGTATTCACACCTTTTATCAGGGTCAAAGTTTCTCGCATGTGGGTCTATATAATTTAGAAGAATAGGTGCAATCATGTCGTAATGCTTTAATCTCCCAAACAAACTTGCATAGGACCCTCCTATTGGTGTAAAATTATCTTTCAGCCTTTGTTCCCTTCTACACCCTTGGCTTGAATGTGGGTTATAGGGCACTTGGAAATTTTGTGGAGGCTAGTGGGGATTCTGCGGTGCTCATGCTTGCCTTTTGGAGTGACCTATTGGTTGGACAGATGGACGGATGTTGTTCGGAGGATAATACTGGAGTGGATTATATGGAGATCGGGAATATTTATGGGGTCAGTATTGAGGCTGATAGTGTTACAACCCATATCCACATGTGTTAGTTCATTCCATATATTAGTTAACATAAATCCAAGAAGGAATTATCTTTGAGATGATAAGAAGTCAATCCTATTGGTCTTAAGTGATACAAGAGTGTATAAGGGTGATTAACCAGTATTAGAAATTAAACGAATCAAGGATGTTGTAACTCGTATTTTCAGGTAATCTAGCGGTGCTTAATACACTCAAGAGGTCATTTATTAAGGTATTTTAATCATATAATATACGTATCATAAGTCTTGAAGTCAAACGAGTTATGAAACAAAAGTCGACAAAAGTTGTCGCAACTTAGGTTCATAATTTTACTTAAACATTAGGTCAAATGTTTCTAATCTTTTCTCATAATTTACAAGGATATACGGGGTGATCTACTAACCAAACTAAAGATCTATGAGTCTAGTTTCCAACGCATTAAACCGTTCATCGATACAATCTCGGAGTAGAGAGATATTCGCATTTTCGCGAGACTGCGCCAAGCACCTCTCTATGGGGCCCACTAAGTCGGTTTAAGATATTTGGACCTATATAGGATGCCTCCAACCCGTTTTAAGTCATTTCTTTTCACTATTTTCAGACCTTAGAACCCTAGGAACATCCTCTCAAGGTTCTCTCAAGATTCAAGACCCAAAACAAGGGCAAACAACACAAATCAAGTGTCGGGAATTCCGTGGCGCTAGTAAGTCTCTTGTTCTTCTTGTTGTTGCTCATTTTTGTGTCGTTCCAGCTCGTGTGGGAGGTTGTTTTAAAGGGTTTATGTTCTGTAAATACTCCCTCATGTTCTTAATATCAATCCTAGGTGATTTCAAGCCTTCTAAAGTGATTCTAGTGCCGAAAAACACTAATTGATCGCTAGTTTCACTTTTTTGTTGTTGTGGCAGCATTGGAGGGATATTTCATGGAAATTTAAGGTCAAATTGGAGTTGTTATTTCTTTATAAAGGTAAGTAACCTCTTACTATATATGTATTTAAGATTATCCAAGTTGCAGCTAAGCCATTGAAGCTAGAACTTGTGAAATATATATCGAAAGGCTTGGAAGTAATGTTATTGTTTTGTGGACTGTTTTGCGTTGTTGTTGGGCTGCGTATTTTACTACTATCTTGTGGAGTTTTGGAGGAGGAAGGGTGTGGAGAAACACCATATATATGTAGGGTTATGGGCTGATAGTTATTCGTAACATTTCCAGGTTGTTTGACACGACTACGGTGGTCGTCGTATGTATGGAGTGATTAGGCTGTGTGTGGACTATTTTGTGAGGCTCAATATGTTTATTATTGATGTTGTTTGGGCTGTTTGGTGATTGTTTTGAATGGTGTGAGGTCATATATATAGGGGAGGTGCTATCCGTTTCATCGTAAAATAGGTTGTGGTCGATACATAATAGTTATGACGCTTAAATGATAACGATAATATCGTTTATCTTATTGTAGACTAAGGATTTTTGAAAATTGCATAGCTTGAGATTGGGGCAGTATATACAAGGTATGTGAGGCTATCCCTTTCCTTCTTTTGCACGACTCCGATTGCACATAATGTAATGAACGATCTTCCAAGATACTCTACTCTTAGAAGCTAGCAGTACTTACATTGTTTTCCCTCTTATGGAACGATTGATGTTAATGTTGCTTCTCTTAGTCTTATGTTATCAATGTTGTTGGTACTTCCTGATTCTTATAAGGTTCATAGTGAAGAGTTAGTCCTAATAACGTGTACAGAGGATACCGACCTTACGTCAATCCGAAAGGTTTAGAATGTGATTCCATGAGTCGAGCATGCATTATATATATGTATCTATTTTACTCTACCGAGCCACGCTATAGTTGGCCGGGTACGGCACCTATTGTGCAACCACTGATCAGTTGGGTTTTACCGAGCTCCACGTGGCTGGGTACGATTCTACCGAGCCTATTATGGCCGGGTACGATATGATGATGATGATGCCCACAGAGGCGAATGCTTTAAAGGTTTATGTATTTATACATATATATCATGCATTTCATGTAAGTAGCCCTCAGAGGTACTAAGATGTTACAGGTTGTATATTCTCTATCCTTGCTTACATTACTGATCGTATTTATGGTTCCTTGCCTTACATACTCAGTACTTTATTCGTACTGACGTCCTTTTATTTGTGGACGCTGTATGTCGTGCTGCAGGTCCTGATAGACAGGCAGGTGCAGCTCCCCCACCACAGTAGACTGTCCAGTTCAGCGGTGATTGGCGAGATCCCTTCTCCGGACTTGCCTTGGTCTTGGTATGCAATTTTTGTTATAGACATTATGGGTATGTCGGGGCCCTGTTCCGGCTATGTTGCAACACTTATGTTCTTTTAGAGGCTCATAGACAGGTGTCGGCTCATGTATTGTTTGGTATGCCTTTTCGGCTAGTTTTCTTTGTATAGTCTTTCATAGTAGCGTGGTAGCTCATACCTTATACGTAGTTTCTTGATTGTCTGGTCATCCCCTGCTATGTATGTTCATGCCGTCATATTTTATTGCTGGTTGTCCATGATCTAGGTCTACCATTTATATTGATCTCGTCAGCCTTAAAAGATAATAATGAAGGTTAGATGAAATGTACGTTGGTGCTCGGCAAGTGTGGTCGGGTGCTAGTCATGGCCCTTCAGTTTGGGTCGTGACAAACTTGGTATCAGAGCAAGTCTGTCCTAGGGGTTGTCTATGAGCCGTGTCTAGTAGAGTCTTGATTATGGATGTGTAGCGTGCCACATTTATAATCAGGAGGCTACATGACATCTAGGGTTGTTACCTTCTTCCTGAATCTAGATCGTGCGTAGAGTTGAGTCGTAAGTGTTCGTCTCTAATATTCACCTTGTTTTTTTTCAGTGATGCCTTCGACTAGGAAGCAAACGATTAGTAGACGGCTTGATACAGCAGCGGGAGAGGGTACCAGTCAGGTGCCCCAAGTCAGAGCAGGACAAAGTGAGGCTCAAAGTGAGATGCCCTCTCATACCTCATCTACTCCATCTCCTCCAGAGGATATTAGAAGGCACCCAGCGCCTCCAGTTCCTCCGTCTGGCACTCCAGACCAGGATATGCGGAGTGCTTTGCAGTTATTGACTAGCTTGGTAGCTGCTCAGGATCAGAGGCAGAATACAGGTGCTGCTGAGAAACCAGTTAGTACAAGAGTTCGTGATTTTATTAATTTAGACCCTCCAGTGTGTACCGAATCAGACCCCAAGGAGGACCCACAGACTTTTATTGACCAAGTTCATCGTACACTTCGGGTTATGCATGTTAGTGATACAGAGGCAGTAGAGTTGGCTTCTTATCAGTTACGGGATTTAGCGATTCTCTGGTATGATAGTTGGGAGAGATCCAGGGGTCCGAACCCTTTTCCAGCTGTGTGGAAGGAATTTTCTGAGGCCTTTCTTCGTCACTACTTGCCAGTTGAGATACGACGAGCTAGAGCTGATAAGTTCTTGAACCTTAGACAAGGTAATATGAGTGTGCGAGAGTACAGTATGCAGTTTGATTCTTTGGAAAGGTATGCTCCCCATATGGTGGCCGAGATGAGTGATAGGGTGCATATGTTTGTGAATGGGTTAGGACCACATCTAATAAATGAGTGTACGACAGCCTCCTTGGTGGAGGGCATGGATATTTCCTGTATTCAAGCTTATGCCCAGACCCTAGAGGATCGTAAGCGCCAGCAGAGGGCAGTTAGGGAGCAGGATAGAGGCCAGCATAAGAGGGCGAGATTTGCAGGGTATTCTGATGACTTCAGAGGCCGCATCAGGCCACAGTTTTCGAGGAGTTCGGCGCCACCTGTAGCTAGTGCTCCTCCACAGTTTCAGAGGCCTCGATATGATCGATCCTATTCTGGTCCAGGTCAGAGTTCGCGGGCATCTGGCTCGCAACATCACAGGGATACTAGTCAGATGAGACCACCAACACCACATTGTGATCAGTGCGGCAAGGCCCACTTTGGACTGTGTCGTCGAGGTTCTGATGCATGCTATTCGTGCGGGCAGCCTGGCCATATGATGCGGGAGTGTCCTAATAGAGGAGGTGATGGTATGGCTTAGCCGACTGGATCTGTGTCTGGTTCTTCCTCATCAGTTCGACCTCCAGCACGGGGTTTTCAGCAGTCGACAGGTCGTGGTAGGGGTAGAGGTGCAGTGCCGAGTTCGAGTGGTGCTCAAAATCGAACCTATGCTCTAGTAGGTCGACAGGATCTCGAGTCGTCTCCAGATGTTGTTACAGGTATTATATCTGTGTTTTCTTATGATGTATATGCGCTGATTGATCCGGGATCTACATTATCATATGTTACACCCTTTGTGGCTAATAAGTTTGGCATTGAACCTGAATTGATAAGTAAACCCCTCGCGGTATCTACTCCGATAGGAGATTCTATGATTGCTAGAAGGGTATATAGAGGTTGCACTGTGATGATTTGTAGTCGTCAAACCTCGGCAAATTTATTTGAGTTAGAAATGGTTGATTTTGATGTGATAATAGGAATGGACTGGTTGGCCTCATGCTATGCAAATGTTGACTGTCGTACGAAGATGGTTAGGTTCCAATTTCCGGGTGAACCCGTCATTGAATGGAAAGGGAACATTGCTACACCGAAAGGTAGGTTTATTTCCTATCTTAAGGCAAGGAAAATGATCTCAAAAGGTTACATTTATCATCTCGTTCGCGTTAGGGATGCGGAGGCGAAACCGTCTACTTTACAATCAATCCCTGTAGTCAACGGATTCCCAGATGTTTTCCCAGATGAACTCCCAGGCCTTCCTCCTGAAAGGGAGATTGAGTTTAGTATTGATGAGTTGCCTGACACTCAACCGATCTCTATTCCTCCATACAGAATGGCCCCGATAGAGTTGCGAGAGTTGAAGGTGCAGTTGAAGGACTTGCTAGATAGGGCTTTATTAGGCCTAGCACTTCACCTTGGGGTGCACCAGTCCTATTCGTGCGGAAGAAAGACGGGTCGTTACGGATGTGTATCGACTATCGACAGTTGAATAAGTCTACTATAAAGAACAAGTATCCACTTCCAAGAATTGATGACCTGTTTGACCAACTCCAGGGTGCCAAGTATTTCTCTAAGATTGATTTACGTTCAGGGTATCATTAGGTGAGGGTTAGGGAGAAGGATATTCCAAAGACGGCCTTCCGGACAAGATATGGGCACTTTGAGTTCTTGGTGATGTCGTTCGGGCTAACAAATGCCCCAGCAACTTTTATGGATCTCATGAATACTATATTCAGGCCCTATCTTGATGTGTTCGTGATTGTATTCATTGATGACATTCTAGTATATTCTCGTTCGGAGGCGGAACATGCGGGCCACTTGCGGATAGTATTACAGACGCTTCAGGATCGTAAGTTATATGCTAAGCTCTCCAAATGTGAATTCTGGCTGAACTCAGTAGCATTCCTTGGCCATGTGATATCTGATGAGGGTATTAGTGTCGACACTCAGAAGATCGATGCAGTAAAGAATTGGTCGAGACCTACAACACCATCAGAAGTCCGCAGCTTCCTAGGGCTAGCAGGATATTATAGGCGGTTTGTAGAAGGATTTTCCTCTATATCATCACCATTGACTAAGTTAACACAAAAAGCTACCAAATTCCAGTGGTCTGACACTTGTGAACGTAGTTTTCAGGAGTTGAAGAATCGATTGACATCTGCACCAGTGCTCACTCTTCCTGAAGGAACAGAAGGTTATGTGGTATATTGTGATGCCTCAGGTATAGGTTTGGGGTGCGTATTGATGCAGCGTGGGAATGTGATTGCTTATGCATCAAGACAATTGAAGAAGCATGAAAAGAATTATCTAACCCATGATTTGGAATTGGCTGCAGTAATATATGCTTTGAAGATATGGCGGCACTACTTATACGGCATCCATGTTGACATCTACACAGATCACAAGAGTTTACAATACATCTTCAAGCAGAAAGAGTTGAATTTGAGGCAGCGTAAGTGGCTTGAATTATTGAAAGACTACGACGTCGAGATATTGTATCATCCCGGTAAAGCCAATGTTGTGGCAGATGCTCTCAGCCGTAAATCAATGGGAAGCTTAGTACATATTGAGGTAGGTAGATGGGGGTTGATTAAAGAGCTTCATCAGCTAGCCAATATGAGAATCAGATTGTTAGACTCTGATGATGGAGGTGTTACTGTACAGAATACATCAGAATCATCTTTGGTAGCAGAGGTAAAAGCACGACAATATGAAGATCCTATCTTAATACGATTAAGAGAAAGCATTCAACAGTGTAAAAGTATGGCTTTTGGGATCGGAAAAGATGGGGCACTGAGATACCAGAGCCGATTGTGTGTGCCTAATGTGGTAGGGTTGCGAGAGAAGATTATGAATGAGATTCATCAATCCCGATATTCCATCCATCCCGGCTCGACAAAGATGTATCATGATGTCAAGGAGCAATATTGGTGGGATAATATGAAGAAGTCTATTGCAGAATTTGTAGCCCAGTGTCCCAATTGTCAACAAGTAAAGATAGAACATCAGAAACCCGGTGGATTGCTTCAAAATATAGAGATTCCGACCTGGAAGTGGGAGGTGATTAATATGGACTTCATTATTGGATTACCTCGCTCTTATCATAAGTTTGACTCCATCTGGGTGATAATTGATCGACTTACAAAATGTGCCCATTTTCTGCCAGTAAAGACAACTTACACGGCTGAAGATTATGCGAAGTTGTATATCAAGGAGATTGTTAGGCTTCATGGTGTGCCCATATCTATTATATCAGACCGAGGAGCTCAATTTACGGCTAACTTTTGGAGGTCTTTCCAGAAGGGTTTAGGCACACAGGTAAATCTCAGCACTGCATTTCATCCGCAGACTGATGGACAGGCTGAACGTACCATTCAGACACTGGAAGATATGCTACGAGCATGTGTTCTAGATTTTAAGGGGAATTGGGATGATCATCTTCCACTCATAGAATTCGCCTATAACAATAGCTACCATTCCAGTATTAAAATGGCCCCATATGAGGCACTATACGGGAGGAGATGTAGATCACCAGTTGGATGGTTCGAAGTCGGTGAAACAGAATTATATGGGCCAGATTTGATTCACCAAGCTATTGAGAAGGTGAAAGTGATACAGGAGCGATTGAGGACGGCATAAAGAAGGCAAAAATCTTATTCTGATGTCCGACGTCGTGATCTAGAGTTTGAGGTTGGTGATTGGGTTTTCCTGAGGATCTCACCAATGAAGGGTATTATGCGTTTTGGGAAGAAAGTTAAGCTGAGTCCAAGGTATATCGGGCCGTATAAAATTCTTCGACGGATTGGACAGGTTGCTTATGAGTTAGAATTGCCATCCGAATTGGAATTTGTCCACCCGATATTCCATGTATCTATGTTGAGAAAATGTATTGGAGACCCTTCTCGAATCATCCCTATCAAAGATGTACAAGTTACAGAGGACCTATCATATGAAGAAGTGCCAGTGGCGATATTAGATCGGCAAGTCCGCAAGTTGAGAACAAAAGATGTAGCTTCCGTCAAAGTATTGTGGAGGAACAAAAATATGGAAGAAATGACATGGGAAGCAGAAGAGGAGATGAAGTCTAAATACCCTTACTTATTCCAGAATGAAGATAACAAGGATGCTGGTGGAAGACAGGATACATTGGAAGAAGAAACGGCTCTATGAGGTAAGCAATAATTTGAGAATACTCCTCCTTAATACAAAATGGTGATATGTAGATAATGTAAATACGCATAATGCTTTGTGTAGCCTTGTGAAGCCATATGTTGGGCTTAATTACTTTCAAGTTTTGCTAGTGACCATTTTATAGGGGAAAATTGATCGGAAATTTCCATTGGAATCCATGATGATTTAAACTCCCCATAAACCCTTACATTCGAGGACGAATGTTCCTAAGGGGGAGGGTGTTACAACCCATATCCACATGTGTTAGTTCATGCCATATATTAGTTAACATAAATCCAAGAAGGAATTATCTTTGAGATGATAAGAAGTCAATCCTATTGGTCTTAAGTGATACAAGAGTGTATAAGGGCGATTAACCAGTATTAAAAGTTAAACGAATCAAGGATGTTGTAACTCGTATTTTCAGGTAATCTAGCGGTGCTTAATACACTCAAGAGGTCATTTATTAAGGTATTTTAATCATATAATATCTGTATCATAAGTCTTGAAGTCAAACGAGTTATGAAACAAAAGTCGACAAAAGTTGTCGCAACTTAGGTTCGTAATTTTACTTAAACATTAGGTCAAATGTTTATAATCTTTTCTCATAATTTACAAGTAATTACGGGGTGATCTACCAACCAAATTAAAGATCTATGAGTCTAGTTTCCAACGCATTAAACCGTTCATCTATACGATCTTGGAGTAGAGAGATATTCGCATTTTCGCGAGACTGCACCAAGCACCTCTCTATGGGGCCCACTAAGTCGGTTTAAGATATTTGGACCTATATAGGATGCCTCCAACCCGTTTTAAGTCATTTATTTTCACTATTTTCAGACGTTAGAACCCTAGGAACATCCTCTCAAGGTTCTCTCAAGATTCAAGACCCAAAAAAAGGGCAAACAACACAAATCAAGTGTCGGGAATTCCGTGGCGCTAGTAAGTCTCTTGTTCTTCTTGTTGTTGCTCATTTTTGTGTCGTTCCAGCTCGTGTGGGAGGTTGTTTTAAAGGGTTTATGTTCTGTAAATACTCCCTCATGTTCTTAATATTAATCCTAGGTGATTTCAAGCCTTCTAAAGTGATTCTAGTGCCGAAAAACACTAATTGATCGCTAGTTTCGCTTTTTTGTTGTTGTGGCAGTATTGGAGGGATATTTCATGGAGATTTAAGGTCAAATTGGAGTTTTTATTTCTGTATAAAGGTAAGTAACCTCTTACTATATATGTATTTAAGATTATCCAAGTTGCAGCTAAGCCATTGAAGCTAGAACTTGTGAAATATATATCGAAAGGCTTGGAAGTAATGTTATTGTTTTGTGGACTGTTTTGCGTTGTTGTTGGGCTGCGTATTTTACTACTATCTTGTGGAGTTTTGGA
Organism: Nicotiana tabacum; assembly: GCF_000715075.1. NCBI lineage: Eukaryota > Viridiplantae > Streptophyta > Magnoliopsida > Solanales > Solanaceae > Nicotiana > Nicotiana tabacum. Next base: position 75,542,485 of record NC_134086.1, on the reverse strand, counting down.
GGAGGAAGGGTGTGGAGAAACACCATATATATGTAGGGTTATGGGCTGATAGTTATTCGTAACATTTCCAGGTTGTTTGACACGACTACGGTGGTCGTCGTATGTATGGAGTGATTAGGCTGTGTGTGGACTATTTTGTGAGGCTCAATATGTTTATTATTGATGTTGTTTGGGCTGTTTGGTGATTGTTTTGAATGGTGTGAGGTCATATATATAGGGGAGGTGCTATCCGTTTCATCGTAAAATAGGTTGTGGTCGATACATAATAGTTATGACGCTTAAATGATAACGATAGTATCGTTTATCTTATTGTAGACTAAGGAGTTTTGGCAATTGCATAGCTTGAGATTGAGGCAGTATATACAAGGTATGTGAGGCTATCCCTTTCCTTCTTTTGCACGACTCCGATTGCACATAATGTAATGAACGATCTTCCAAGATACTCTACTCTTAGAAGCTAGCAGTACTTACATTGTTTTCCCTCTTATGGAACGATTGATGTTAATGTTGCTTCTCTTAGTCTTATGTTATCAATGTTGTTGGTACTTCCTGATTCTTATAAGGTTCATAGTGAAGAGTTAGTCCTAATAACGTGTACAGAGGATACCGACCTTACGTCAATCCGAAAGGTTTAGAATGTGATTCCATGAGTCGAGCATGCATTATATATATGTATCTATTTTACTCTACCGAGCCACGCTATAGTTGGCCGGGTACGGCACCTATTGTGCAACCACTGATCAGTTGGGTTTTACCGAGCTCCACGTGGCCGGGTACGATTCTACCGAGCCTATTATGGCCGGGTACGATATGATGATGATGATGCCCACAGAGGCAAATGCTTTAAAGGTTTATGTATTTATACATATGTATCATGCATTTCATGTAAGTAGCCCTCAGAGGTACTAAGATGTTACAGGTTGTATATTCTCTATCCTTGCTTACATTACTGATCGTATTTATGGTTCCTTGCCTTACATACTCAGTAATTTATTTGTACTGACGTCCTTTTATTTGTGGACGCTGCATGTCGTGCTGCAGGTCCTGATAGACAGGCAGGTGCAGCTCCCCCACCACAGTAGACTGTCCAGTTCAGCGGTGATTGGCGAGATCCCTTCTCCGGACTTGCCTTGGTCTTGGTATGCAATTTTTGTTATAGACATTATGGGTATGTCGGGGCCCTGTTCCGGCTATGTTGCAACACTTATGTTCTTTTAGAGGCTCATAGACAGGTGTCGGCTCATGTATTGTTTGGTATGCCTTGTCGGCTAGTTTTTGTTGTATAGTCTTTCATAGTTGTGTGGTAGCTCATACCTTATACGTAGTTTCTTGATTGTCTGGTCATCCCCTGCTATGTATGTTTATGCCGTCATATTTTATTGCTGGTTGTCCATGATCTAGGTCTACCATTTATATTGATCTCGTCAGCCTTAAAAGATAATAATGAAGGTTAGATGAAATGTACGTTGGTGCTCGGCAAGTGTGGTCGGGTGCTAGTCATGGCCCTTCAGTTTGGGTCGTGACAGATAGCATTTAGCAGGAATGACCACTGGATCATGTCATTGGCGGGACTCAGCAACATCTTTTCTATCAATGGGAGGACTGTCCCGAGCAACTTGTTCATTCCATCTGAACCAAAATTCCCTAAAACTTTCCTTGGGTGTCTTTTCCATCTGAGATAGGGAGGAGCGGTCTCAGACAATGTCTATATTGTACTGAAAGTGTCACACAAACTCTTGAGCCATGTCATCCTATGTATGCCACTTACCAATATCTTGACGAGTATGCCATTCCAAAGCTGCCCCAGTTAGGCTTTCAGTAAAATATGCCATCAGTAACTCATCTTTCCCGCCAACACTTCTCATTTCACTACAATATCCCCTCAGATGGGCTACTAGATCTCCACGCCCATCATACAAATTAAACTTTGGCATCTTACACCCTTTCAGCTTTCTAGATATCTCATCTTGCTCCACTGTCTTAGCAGGCTTTGCAGTCTCACCGAGAAGCTCAAAATGAGTAGCGTAAGAGTATGGACCCGAGACCTTGAAAATTGGTTCTGGAGCATAGTGTTGGGCATCGAGGATTTTGAACATAGTCTCGCTAAAGGATCGAGGAAAGGTAGTTGGTAGATGAACTACAAAAACATGAGTGGTCAAAGGAGCAGGACATGAGGTGGTTCTGGAGGGTGGAGTGTAAAAAAGTTGTGGGGAGATATCCTGGACTTGTGACAGTGGTGGAATGGTGACAAAGCTTTCATTGTAGTTAGTGGGAACTGATGGTGGAGAATTCCCACTAATCCAGGCTTGGTATATTTCGGCCATCTGTCATTTCAACCTTAAGACCTCTTCTTTCAACTCAGATTCTGACCCAACAATCTCCTTAGGCGGATCAATAACACTTGTGTCCAAATCTTTGCTAGCCATGGCTACCTTGCTCTTTGACCTTGCGTTGTATGGATAAGTAACTTAAAAACCACAAACCAACCACCATTCTTCTATAATGAGGATAACAAATAGGAACAAAATGTAGTCATCATGTTAGCGTTAAGGTATTTAACAGCTAAAAATATCACATTACGTGCAATGCACCTGTGATGACCCGGCCAGTCATCTCATTAGTTACCGCTCCGTTTACCCCATTTCTGCTTCTTTATGCTTTGTGTATCCGTGTTATGTGGTATCGTGTTTGGAAAGGTTTTTAGAGGATTTGAGACACTTAGTCTTTTTTGAGGAAGCTTAAGTTGGAAAAGTCAATCGGATGTTGACTTATGTGTTAGAGGGATCGAATGTGAGTTCCAATAGTTCGGATAGCTTCTAGAGGTGATTTGGGACTTAGGAGCACAATCGGAATGAGTTTTGGAGGTTCGGAGTAGATTTAGGCTTGAATTGGCGAAGTTGATATTTTGGCGATTTCCGGTTGGTAGGCGAGAATTTGATATAGGGGTCGGAATGGAATTCTGAGAGTTGCAGTAGTTTCATTGTATGATTTGGGATGTGTGTACAAAATTTCAGGTCATTCAGAGGTGGTTTGGTTGGGGTTTTGATCAAAAGCCATAAATTAGAAAATTTTGGAATTCTTAGGCATGAATCCAATGCGAATTTGGTAATTCGATACTTTTTTGAGCGTTCCGAAGGTTGGAACAAATTTGAATGAGGTTATGAGATATGTTGACATGTTTGGTTGAGGTCCAGAGGGCCTCGGATGAGTTTCGGGTGGTCAATCGGACCATTTCCATGTTGTTTAGAGTTGCAGATTTTGAGGTTCAGCTGTTGCAGAGATTTCCTCTTCGCGATCACGTAGGGGGTCTCGCGATCACCTAGAAGCTTTTGAGGGGCAGTCTAGTTTATTCTTCGTGTTCGTGAAGGTTGAGTTGCGATTGCATAAGGTGGAGAAGTTGTTGATCGCGAACGCGTAGTAAAGGTCGCATTCACGTAGAGTTAAGTGGACCGGGGGTCTTGGCTTGAAGTTGTTCATTGCGAACGCGGTAGCCAGTCCGCGATTGTGTAATGTTAGATGTCTGAGCATCGCGTTCGCATGGGATTTTACGCGTTCGCATAGGGTTAATTTTGGGAGCTGAGAATTTGTGCTTCGCGATCGCGAAGGATGTCTCGCGATCGCGATGAAGGAATTTAGGCCTGGGCAGAAGGTTTAAAAGGTCGTCTTGTCCGAGAATGTGGGGTTTATTTCTTCCATTATTGGTCGGTTTTGGAGCTTTTTGAAGGGGATTGAAGAGGGATTCAAGGGGAATCACTTGGAGGTAAGATTGTTGGACTTAAAACTCGATTCTAATGTGAATTCCACCTTAATAATCATGGAAATTAAGCCAAAAATTGAAGAACTAGGGCTTGGAAATTTAGACCTTTGATTGAGGATTTGAAGGACCATTTGTGGTTGGATTTCTGAACTTTTGATATGAATGAACTCGTGGGGAGACAAGGAATCTATTGATGTAAAAATTATCGAATTCCTAGACGTGGGCCCGGGGGTCGGGTTTTGGTAATTTTGGAATTTATGTTGTAAGTTGATTATTTTCGCTTGGGCTTTGTTCCCCTAGCATATTTTGATGTCCTCGTTCAGATTTTGGATAGATTCGACGCGAGTGGAGGCCGATTCGAGTGGCAACGGTGTCGCGAGCTGGAGATTTGACCGGTTCGAGATGAGTAAAGATTGTAAATGATGTTCTCAGGGTATGAAACCCCGGACTTGCACATCGTGGTGCTATATTGAGGTGACGCACATGCGGGATAACAAGCGTGGGGTCGTGCACTATTGGGGATTGTGACTTAGTCCATCCCGAATGACTATTTTATCGCGTATTTGATTGAAATCTATTTGCTATCATCATGATTTGGGCTGAATGCCATATTTGGGCCTTATGCCAACTATTTGAACCCTTCGAGGATTTTTACAAGTATTTCCTCACTATTTTGACTTTATACTTGAACTCAGTCATGTTATATTTCACTGCATTTCGTACTCAGCCATGTTTACTCTGTTTTTAACATTTACATGATCTTTTAAATTTTATTTTTGGGCTGAGAACCATGTTTTACTATTGCCTGAGTGGCTTGTGAGGATTTTCACTGAGTAAGGCCGAGGGCCTATATTTTGAGGAAACATTTGATATTGATTATGAGGCCGAGGGCCTGAGATATATACGCCACGAGAAGGATTGATTGATATGAGTTCGAAGGACTAGTGATGATGCCATGAGGTGGCTTTATATAGCGCTTGGGCTATAAAGGGCCCCTCCAGGAGTATGTACACCCCCAGTGAGCGTGAGTACCCATTGTGATGTACGATTGAGCCCGAGGGGCTGGTATTGTTTTATGTCATTGTTCGAGGGGCTAGTACTGTTCTGAGATATTGCGCGAGGGGCGGATTTTTTGACACGGTGCCCGAGGGGCAAACCTTTATGTGTTTATCTTTTCTTAATTGCATCTCAGTTACCATGCTTAATTATTGAGAAAGGCTTTTCATGAAGTTAAATTTGAGTTAAAGGATTTTTACCTATCTTTCACTGGTTTACTGTTTTAAAGGATTCACTGCATAATTGTAGCATGCTTTTGTGCCTTACGTCATTTCATGCTTTCAGGCTTTATTTATGATTGTTACTCACTGAGTTGGAGTACTCACTTTACTCCTTGCAGTCTGTGTGCAGATTCAGGCGTATTTGGTCCCGCTCCCGAGTGTTGATCATTTCCAGCTCAGGCGGATTCGAGGAGTCTCTAGGTAGATGTTGGCGTTTGCAGCCCGGAGCTCTTCCCTATCTTACTTCTTTATGTTCTTGGTTTTCTGTATTAAACTTTGTAGTTTGATTTGGAGTATTCCGGATTATTTAGATGCTCATGACTAGTGATACCCCGGTATCGGGCTTTGTTGGGTTGTATTCCGCGAATTATGCTATTATCTGTTAACTTTGGATTATCTTATCATGCTTTAGATTTACTTCTTATGGTTTAATTGTTAAAAATTGGATATGGGAAGTGTCGGCTGGCCTTGTCTTCATGAGAGGCGCCATCACGACCGGGTTCGGGTTTAGGGTCATGACAAGTTGGTATCAAAGCCTAGGTTACATAGGTCTCACGAGTCATGATCAGGTATAGTAGAGTCTCGCGGATCGGTACAAAGACGTTTGTATAGATCCTCTAGAGGCTGCAGAACCTTTAGGAAAAAAAATTCACATTCTTGAATTCTTATCATGCGTCCATGATTCCCTCATCGAGGGGCGAGATGTGATCTCTGTGCATTGATGTTGGGCCAGTCTGGAGGACTCGATGCCGAATTTTTTCCTATATCTTGAGCCCTGAGCTGTTCATTTCGTGAGCGCATGTTTCTGGATCCATATGTTCTGTTGTGTCCCTATTAAGGGAGGTGATGATTGGATAGTTACGTGATGAGTGTGATGTGATTGCGAGATGTATTCATGTGATTTGGAAGCGATGAGAAGGGTCTACTAGAGGATAGAAGGACTATTAGGTGCTCAATTTTCATCTTCATTTGAGGTATAGCCCCGAGTTATGGGTGTGTGAAGATCTTTCCATGTTTCTTAGTTGGGAGTGGAGTAAATTTCATGTTGCGGTATGAGTTCATACTCAGGAAGTTTAAGTGACTGCATTATGTTTATGACAGTAGAAGGTATATAGAAATGTTAGTTTGAGGCAAAGCAAGTGGGGTTATCTGCTATGGATTGTTCTGAAGTTTGCGTTATCCCTTGTGTCATTTATTGGATGATCTCTATTACCAGGGAAAATATATGTTTTACAATTTGAATTTTGGTTGCTCAAGAGAGTAGGCGTGACTACTACGAGATTGAATGCGAGATTTGCAGAAGATATAAAGTACCAGATGGTCTGTGTTCCACGAGCTTATAAAGGATTGACTTTAATCTCACTATGGTATTATGGCAACAATAAAGTATATGCGTTATGAGTTATTATGTATGTTTTGGTCTATGGCTTCGAGCCAAGTGAGGGAGTCCATTATTAATTAGGCGATTGCATGGTTATGTGCTATATTAGTTCCAGTTTGAGGCATGCAGGTGAATCAGTCATCGACTTCAGCGCCAGTTACTTCTCTACTACCCCCCCCCCAGTCAGCTAGGGGTCACCCTAGAGGGGGAGGTTGATCAGGTGGTGGTCAGGCCCGTTTCTATGCACTTCCGGGTAGACCCGATGCTATTGCTTTAGATAATGTTATTACATATATTGTTTCAGTCTACCATAGAGATGCCTTTGTATTATTTGATCCCAGTTCCACCTTACCATATGTGTCATCATACTTTGCTCGTTATTTGGATATGCCCCGTGAGTTTCTTGCTTCACCTGTTCATGTATCTACCCCGGTGGGCGATACTATTATTGTAGACCATGTGTGTCTGGTGACTTTTGGGGGTCTGGAGACCTGTGTGGATATTTTATTATTGTGTATGGTGGATTTAGATGTCATTTTGGGCATGGATTGGCTATCTCCGTGTCGTGCTATTCTGGACTGTCATGCTAAGATAGTCACATTGGCTATACTGGGTGTGCCACGAATTGAGTGGCGAGGTATGACTGTTTATGTTCCCAGTAGAGTGATCTCGTTCTTGAAAGCCCAGCATATGGTTGGGAAGGGTTGTCTTTCGTATCTAGCCTTTGTGAGGGATGTCTGTGCTGAGACTCCTAGTAATGATTCTGTTCCAGTTGTGAGGGATTTTCCCAATGTGTTTCCTGCAGACCTGTCGGGCATGCCACCAGATAGGGATATTGATTTTAGTATTGACCTAGTGCAGGGCACCTAGCCCATTTCTATTTGGTCGTATCGTATGGCATCAGTGGAGTTGAAGGAACTAAAGGAGCAGCTTCAGGAACTCCTTGATAAGGGGTTCATTCGGCCTAGTGTGTCACCTTGGAGTGCGCCAGTTCTATTTGTGAAAAAGAAGGATGGTACTATGAGGATGTGCATTGATTATAGACAATTAAACAAGGTAACAATTAAGAACAAGTATCTTTTGCCTTGTATTGATGATTTATTTGACCAGCTTCAGGGAGCTAGTGTGTTCTCCAAGATTGATCTTTGTTCAGGTTATCACCAGTTGAAGATCAGGGACTCAGATATTCTTAAGACGGCTTTCAGGACCCGATATGGTCATTATGAGTTCTTGGTGATGTCTTTTGGGCTGACCAATGCCCCAGCAGCGTTCATGCATTTGATGAACAGTGTGTTCCGGCCTTATCTTGACTCATTTGTCATAGTCTTCATTGATGATATTCTGGTATATTCGCGTAGTTAGGAGGAGCACGCGGAGCATTTAAGAGTTGTGTTGCAGAGATTGAGAGAGGAGAAACTTTATGCAAAATTCTCCAAGTGTGAGTTTTGGCTCAGGTTAATGGCTTTCTTGGGGCACGTCGTTTCCAGCGAGGGTATTCAGGTTGATCCGAAGAAGATAGAGGCGGTTCAGAGTTGGCCCAGACGGTTCTCGGCGACAGAAATTTACAGCTTTCTTGGTTTGGCGGGTTATTATCGTTGTTTTGTTCAGTGATTCTCATCTATCGCATTGCCCTTGACCAAGTTGACTCAGAAGGGTACTTCATTTGTATGGTCGGACGAGTGTGAGGAGATCTTACAGAAGCTCAAGACAGCTTTGACCACAGCTCCAGTGTTAGTTTTGCCATTAGCTTCAGGTTCATATATGGTGTATTGTGATGTTTCGAGAGTTGGTATTGGTTGTGTATTGATGCAGGATGGTAGAGTTATTGTTTATGCTTCTCGTCAGTTGAAGCCCCATGAGAAGAACTACCCCGTTCATGCGCTGAAGATTTGGAAGCATTACTTGTATGGTGTGTCTTGTGAGGTGTTTACAAATCATCGTAGCCTCCAGCACTTGTTCAAACAGAAGGATCTCAATTTGAGGCAGCAGAGGTGGTTAGAGTTGCTTAAGGATTATGATATCACTATATTGTACCATCCGGGAAAGGACAACGTGATGGCCGATGCTTTGAGCCGAAAGGCGGTGAGTATGGAAAGTTTGGCATATATTCCAGTTCTGGAGAGACCTCTTGCAGTTGATGTTCAGGCCTTGGACTATCGGTTCGTGAGGTTAGATATTTCGGAGCCCAATCGAGTATTGGCTTGTGTGGTTTCTCGGTCTTCCTTATATGATTGCATCAGAGAGCGTCAGTATGATGATCCGCATTTGCTTGTCCTTAAGGTCAGAGTTCAGCACGATGATACCAGAGATGTGACCATTGGTAATGATGGGGTGTTGAGGATGTAGGGCCGGATTTGTGTGCCCAATATGGATGGGCTTCGGGAAATGATTCTGGAGGAGGCCCATAGTTCGCCGTATTCCATTCATCCAGGTGCCGTGAAGATGCATCAGGATTTTAGGCAGCACTATTGGTGGAGGAGAATGAACAAAGACATTGTGGGATTTGTATCTCGGTGTCTCAACTGTCAGCATGTGAAATATGAGCATCAGAGACCAGGTGGCTTGCTTCAGCGGATAGATATTCCATAGTGGAAGTGGGAGAGGATAATTATGGACTTTGTAGTTGGACTTCCACGGACATTGAGGAAGTTCGATGCTATTTGTGTGATTGTGGATCGGCTGACCAAGCCCGTGCACTTCATTCATGTGTGTACTACCTATTCTTCAGAGCAGTTGGCAGAGATCTATATCCGGGAGATTTTTTGTTTGCATGGCGTCCTAGTTTCCATCATTTCAAATAGGGGCACTCAGTTTACATTGCAGTTTTTGAGGTCTGTGCAGCGAGAGTTGGGTACTCAGGTTGAGTTGAGCACAACTTTTTACCATCAGACGAACGGTCTGTCCGAGCGTACTATTCAGATATTGGAGGACATGTTACGTGCTTGTGTCATTCATTTCTGCGGGTCATAGGATCAGTTTCTACTGCTTGCAGAGTTTTCTTATAACAACACCTACCAGTCGAGTATTCAGATGGCTCCATATGAGGCTTTGTATGGGAGGTGGTGTAGATCTTCAGTTGGTTGGTTCGAGCCCGGTGAGGCTAGGCTATTGGGGACAGACTTGGTGCATGATGCTTTGAAAAAGGTGAAGATGATTCAGGAGAGGCTCCGTACAGCGCAGTTGATATAGAAGAGTTATGCTGACAGGAAAGTTTGAGATGTGTCCTACATGGTTGGTAAGAAGGTTCTGTTGAAGGTTTCGTCCATGAAGGGTGTTACGAGATTTCGGAAGAAAGGGAAATTGAGTCCTCAGTTCATTGGGCCTTTTGAGGTGCTTCGGAGGATTGGGGAGGTGGCTTATGAGCTTGCTTTACCACCCAACTTGTCGAGTGTGCATCCGGTATTTCATGTCACAATGCTCCGAAAGTATATTGGGGATCCGTCTCATGTTCTGGATTTCGGCACGGTTCAGTTGGATCATAATTTGGCCTATGATGTGGAGCCAGTAGCTATTTTGGGTTGTCAGGTTCGAAAGTTAAGGTCAAAGGATATAGCTTCAGTGAAAGTGCAGTGGAGAGGTCGGTTTGTGGAGGAGGCTACTTGGGAGACCAAGCGGGAGATGCGGAGCAAATATCTTCACCTGTTTGAGGCTTCAGGTATGTTTCTTGACTCATTCGAGGACAAACGTTTGTTTAAGTTGGGGAGGATGTGATGACCCGGCCAGTCATCTCATGAGTTACCGCTCTGTTTCCCTCATTCTGCTTCTTTATGCTTTGTGTATCTGTGTTATGTGGTATCGGGTTTGGAAAGATTTTGAGAGGGTTTGAGACATTTAGTCTCTTTTGAGGAAGCTTAAGTTGGAAAATTCAACTAGATGTTGATTTGGGACTTAGGAGCGCGATCGGAATGAGTTTTGGAGGTTCGGAATAGATTTAGGCATGAATTGGCGAAGTTGATATTTTGGTGATTTCTAGTTGGCATGCGAGATTCTGATATATGGGTCGTAATGCAATTCCGAGAGTTGCAGTAGTTCCATTGTGTCATTTAGGATGTGTGTGCAAAATTTCAAGTCATTCGGAGGTGGTTTGGTTGGGTTTTTTATCAAAAGCGTAAATTAGAAAATTTTGGAATTGTTCGGCTTGAATTCGATGCGAATTTGGTGTTTTGATGTTGTTTTGAGCGTCCCGAAGGTTGGAAAAAGTTTGAATGAGATTATAGGATATGTTGGCATGTTTGGTTGAGGTCTCGGGGGCCTCGGGTGAGTTTTGGGTGGTCAATCGTACCATTTCTATGTTGTTTGGAGTTTTAGATTTTGAGGCTCAGCTGTTGCAGAGATTTCCTCTCCGCGATCGCGTAGAGGGTCTCACGATCGTGTAAAAGTTTTTGAGGGGCAGTCTAGTTTATTCTTCGCATTCGCGAAGGTTGAGTTGCGATTGCATAAGGTGGAGAAGTTGTTGATTGCGAACGCGTAGTGAAGGTCGCGTTCGCGTAGGGTTAAATGGACCAGGGGTCTTGGCTTGAAGTTGTTCATTGCGAACGTGGTAGCCAATATGCGATCGCGTAGTGTTAGATGCTTGAGCATCGCATTCGCATGGGAGTTTATGCGTTCGTATAGGGTTAATTTTGGGAGCTGAGAATTTGTGCTTCGCAATCATGAAGGATGTCCTGCGATCGCGATGAAGGAATTTAGGCCTGGGCAGAAGGTTTTAAAGGTAGTCTTGTCCGCGAATGTGGGGTTTATTTCTTCCATTGTTGGTCGCTTTTGGAGCTTTTTGAAGGGAATTGAAGTGGGATTCAAGGGGAATCACTTGGAAGTAAGATTCTTGGACTTAAAACTCGATTCTAATGTGAACTCCACCTAAATAATCATGGAAATTAAGCCAAAAATTGAAGAACTAGGTCTTGGAAATTTAGACTTTTGATTGAGGATTTGAAGGACTATTTGAGGTCGGATTTCAGAACTTTCGATATGTATGAACTCGTGGGGAGATAAGGAATCTATTTATGTAAAAATTATCAAATTCCGAGACATGGCCCGGGGGTCGGGTTTTGGTAATTTCGAAATTTATGTTGTAAATTGATTATTTCCGCTTGGGCTTCGTTCCATTAACTTATTTTTACGTCCTCGTTCTGATTTTGGATAGATTCGACGCAAGTGGAGGCCGATTCGATGGGCAAAGGCATCGCGAGCTAGAGATTTGACCGGTTCAAGGTGAGTAATGGTTGAAAATGATGTTCCGAGGGTATGAAACCCCGGACTTGCACATCGTGGTGCTATATTGAGGTGACGCACACGCGGGATGACGAGCGTGGGGTCGTGCAATATTGGGGATTGGGACTTAGTCCGTCCCGAATGACTATTTTACCGCGTATTTGACTGAAATCTTTTTGCAATCATCATGATTTAGGTTGAATGCCATATTTGGGCCTTGTGCCAACTATTTGAATCCTTCGGGGATTTTTACTAGTATTTTCACACTTTTTTGACTTTATACTTGAACTCAGTCATGTTATATTTCACTTTTTTTCGTACTCAGCCATGTTTACTCTATTTTTAACACTTACATGATCTTTTAAATTATATTTTTTTGCTGAGAACCATGTTTTACTATTGCCCGAGTGGCTTGTGAGGATTTTCACTGAGTAAGGCCGAGGGCCTATGTTGTGAGGAAACATTTGATACTGATTATGAGGCCGAGGGCCTGAGATATGTACTCCACGAGGTGGCTTTATTGATATGAGGTCGAGGGCCTAGTAATGATGCCACGAGGTGGCTTGATATTGCGCTTGGGCCGTAAGGGGCCCCTCCAGGAGTCTGTACACCCCCAGTGATCGCGGGTACCTATTGTGATGTGAGATTGAGCCCGAGGGGGCTGGTATTGTTCTATGTGATTGCCTGAGGGGCTGGTACAGTTCTATGTGATTGCCCGAGGAGCTGGTATTGTTCTATGTAATTGCCTGAGGGGCTGGTACTATTCTGAGATGTTGCCCGAGGGGCAGATTTGTTGACACGGTGCCCGAGGGGCGAACCTTTATGTGTTTATCTTTTCTTAATTGCATGTCAGTTACCATGCTAAATGGTTGAAAAAGACTTTTCATGAAGTTAAATTTGAGTTAAAGGATTTTTACCTATCTTTAATTGGTTTATTATTTTAAAGGTTTTACTGCTTCATTGTAGCATGCTTTAGTGCCTTACGTCATTTCCTACTTTCAGTCTTTATTTATGATTATTACTCACTAAGTTGGAGTACTCACTTTACTCCCTGCACCATGTGTGCAGATTCAGGCATATCTGGTCCCGCTCCTAAGTGCTGATCATTTCCGACTCAGGCGGATCCGAGGAGTCTCTAGGTAGTTGTTGGCGTTTGCAGCCTGGAGCTCTTTCCTATCTTACTTCTTCATTTTCTTGGTTTTTTGTATGAAACTCTGTAGTTTGATTTGGAGTATTCCGGATTGTCTAGATGCTCATGACTAGTGACACCCCGGTATCGGGCTGTGTTGGGTTGTATTCCGCGAATTATGCTATTATCTATTAACTTTGGATTATCTTATCATGCTTTAGATTTATTTCTTATGGTTTAACTATTAATAATTGGATATCGGAAGTGTCGGTTGGCCTTGTCTTCACGAGAGGCGCCATCACGACCGGGTCCGGGTTTAGGGTCGTGACAGCACCTAGAATCAATTAACGGTTCAAAAATTACTTCGAGGGACGCAAGGTCACTTGGCATCCTCCCAATTTGTCCATTTGAATGTTCTCTTTTCTTTTATTTTCTAGCACTTCTTGGCTTGCTCATTTTCCTACCTTTTTTGGCTAATTATTACTCTTTTCTTTCCTCTCATTTCTCACATCCCATAATTTCATCTCTTTTTTTCTTTTTTTTCTTTTTCTTTTAATGATTTGATCAAACCCTATGTAGGTTGCCTACGTATCATGACGCGGCATGAATCTAATCTTTGCGTAGTTCGGGAAGATCGGAAATAAAGTAAACAAACTAACGTTCTCTTTTTCTTTTTCTTTTTTTTCCTTTTTTTTTACCTTAATGACTACTCTGATGAGAAAAGAGAAATAAAAGAAACAAATCCTTTTTTTTGAATTTTCTAGACTTAATGTTCTATAACATATTCTAAACTCAAGCTTAACGAGCATATATTGTTTTTTCTCTCCTTTTTTTCTTTTTGAAACAAATACTCTATGGGAAATTATTAAGGAAAAACCCCTCGAAGAGAAAAATATTTTTTGATTCTTTTTTTTTTTTTGAAGAAAGTCTAAAGAATAAACCAAAGAAAAATATTTTGAATTTTCATTTGTATCCCTGAAGAAAGATTTCAAAACGAGAAATGAACAAGATAAAAAATATTTTTGGATTTCAGTTTTTGATTACTTTAGAAAGAAACTTTAAAGATAAACAAAAGATAAAGTATGTTTTTTTTTCTATGTACAATATCCTAAAGTTCTAGTAAAAATAAAAAGAATTTTTGTTTTATTTATTTTTCATTAATTTCCCAAAGGAGAACTTCAAAACAAATTTTTTTTGGATTTTTTGAATTAATATCTTAAAGAAAACATTTAAAGGGTACTAAAAGAAAATTCTCTTTTTTTTTGGAATTTTTAGTCGTAATATACGAAAGGAAATATAAAAGCAATTTTTATTTTTAGTTCTAGATATTAATTTAATAAAGGAAAACCACCTCAAATGTTTTTTTGTTCCTAGAATTAGTATTCTAAAGAAAACTTTTAACGGAAATATATAAACGCAAAATTTCTTTTTTTTTTGGATTTTTGATTTATAACACATTTTTCAAATACAAAATAGGTAATACAATAAGAAAAGACTCGGCAAACTTAAATAGACTATGATAGACTCTAACATCATCTAAAAGACTCGACACTACTGTACAAAATTAGAAGGTAAAAGATGACATAAAAAAGAACAACAAACTCAAAACATAATAACTAAAACAAATCTCCTTAAGCAAACTCTTGAATGAGCGACTCTGACTAGATGGTCATAGGGTGTATGTCATGCCCAATCTCTGGTAAGTAGATCCACACATGTATGAGAAAATTAAGACCAAATAACTTAAAGACTTAGAACGCTATGTGAGACAATAACCCCCCTGTTGGACACATGCAAGACATGATTGTGACTATTTTTCTAAAATTAACCTGTGTGGCTAAAAGTGGCTTAAAATGCAATATTTGGCTACGACCCTTGTTGATACCCAATTTTTTCCTGTGTATTTTTAATATGCAAAATACTCTCAAAATAGCTTGTATGTGCATATATAAGTATGTCCCAAGGTTTTATTATTTTTCTCTTAAATTTTAAAGATTTTTATATCAATTTATTGCCCTATTTTATCAAGAAAAACTCAGTAATTATCCCAAAAATTATCATTTTGGATGATACTTTTATTGTATTCTCATATTTATATTAAAATATATCTAGCATAATTTTTCCATATTTTTACAAATTTATTTAGTTTTTTTTAAAGCTAAATTGCATATAATTTCAATATTAGCCTCTTTCAAGATTTAATTATAATTATATTTATAAAATCGACTCCAGTATTTTTAATTTGATAATTATGTATTATTAATTATTTTAGTATCTTTAATTTATTTCCAAAAATTATTTTACTATTTTTATAAAATAAATGAGGGAAAATGGCTATTTCGACCCCTACCTTTTCTACTCAATTTGATTAATCTCCTTACCTTGATTACATTGGTATTGGATTCTTACAAACCTTTCCTTGATTAGAGTCTGATGAACCTAGCCTCTATTACCTGCTATATACTTGTACTATGCTGGAAATACTTCATTATTGGTCATATTCAGCCATATGTGATTTCTTTCCTTATTTATCACTTGCATGTTACCGTTTGATTTTAACTCCTTAATTAAAGGAAGTCTTATACTGATTGATTTTAATTGGTACACGGTTCCATAATTATTTTCTTGCCTTATTTTCTGCCTATTTTCAAACTATAAATACCAGGCTTTCTCATTAACACAGACACACACAGACACTCTTAATTTTCTGAACTCACACTCACCTTCAAAAAGCATTTTGTCTTGTTACTTGTATTGTGGCTTGCTTTCAATTCCTGCTACTTTATTTTATTATACTTTGCCTCTTTGAAAGGTATATTCTGATTAAGATTTTCCGCAATCACAACAATGTGTTTACTTAATACTTTTACCTTCTTGTCTGTCTACTGCTTATGTATGGTTCAATATTTACTGTAGAATGCTGTAATTTCATTTTTGCCTATCCTGTTATGAACCCCAAACCCCTTCCCCAATGTGTTTGATACTATGGTTTGCTTGAGTCATGACAGTACTGAATATTACTATCCATGACTCAAGCTTGATCCCCCTGGGATCCTAACCCCTATGATTCTTTGTCGTTGTATGTTCTGGAAGGCTTATAGGCATGCCAGAATCTCCATTGCTATGCATGCCCAAAGCTTACCCTTGCCAAGCATGGGCTCTCTGCAATCAGTTCCCAATCCTCGACCCCCTTTTGTGCAAAGTTATCAATTCTGTAGTTATTTCCCAGTACCCTTTTCTTTTTTCTTTACTTCCCTAGTCCTTAAAGTTTTGTTTCTGCACTTGCACTCTCTCTTAGACATTAAGTTCTGCCCCCTCTTTTGAGATTTTCCTTGGGACCCCTTGAGCTCCCTCTGAACTTGGACACTTGAGGGCTGGCCCTTCCACACTGAACTTATCCCCATTCTGATAATACAATTTGGGTGTGAGCACTGCCCAGAGTCCCATTGAAGCTCCTAGGGAACTCTAACATACTCAAGTTGAGAAAGGCTTTAGATCAATGGTCTTTGAGTTGGCTTATCTCATAACTCAGTGAGGAAGTCAGAATCAGGCTACCTCTAGTTGTACTCTTATTTGTATGTAATTTACTATTTCGGTTTATAATAAGTTGTAATAAACACTTGGGGCTGGCTAGTGAAAAGGGGTGGGTAACTATACATGCAAAGGATAGAAATCATGCCTATAGGGTTATTCTGAATTCTTCATATTCAATTACATATAGAAACCATGCCTATAGATTGTTCTAATTCTGCATATTCGATCACATATAGAAACCATGTCTATAGGACTGTTTTGAATTCTGCATATTCAACTGCATTAGATACCATGTCTACAGGTTTTAAAGAGTTCTGCACATAGGTACCCCATCTATAAAGGTTTAAAGTCACTAACGCCTAGAAAACATGTCTATAGGAGTTTCTAATAAAAAATCTGATTCGCCTCACTCAGTGTTAGATCTAAAATAAGTAATAATGGTATCATCATTTGCAGAACTTGTAATCAATTCGTTTAAATACTGTCTCTCTTTAATAATTTGAGTCCCTCACTTAACTAGTTTAACAAGTATGCATATAGGACTTTAAATAATTCATTCCAAGTTTTACTTGCTCATCCCCTTCAGAGTTAAATAGATATCATGTCTATAGGACCCCGTGGAAACACTTAGGCAAGCCCTAGGGTAATAAATATAAACTGAATCTGCTTCTGTTAATAATTACAACCAGCAGGCAGGCCTGATTCAGACTTCTTATCTGAGTTATGTGATAAGCTGAATCTGTCTAAACAATTTCCTCTCACTCGTCTTTAATACCTTTTAAATCAGACCTAAACAGTATGTGTAAGTCATGCTAATTACCTGCTTTTTTGTTTAAGGAGGTATATCTGAGCCTCTACTTGTCATATGTTTTCCCCAATTTGCAATACGTGTTATGTATGTCACCTTAGAGTTTTTTCCTTTGAAACTACAAATAAGCCTAATATCCCTCCCTTTTAGGATTAGTAGTCCTAAATGCCTCCGGGACTGATAGGATTGGGATGGGTAATAGCATGTAATAAGTAAACGAGACCAATCCGCGGTTTAAATACCTTAACGGGGTGGGAAGGGTAGATATGGCTATGATGACCGTGCGATAATGTCACGTGTAGCCCCTCATTGAGGAGTGATTACAGGACATTGTGTGGAGTGATCCATATTTTTTATAAACCTAGGACCCCCTCTCTTTATTCTTTATTTCTTTTCTTTTAGCATTTTAACTCTTTCTTTTAAAATCAGCTTGTTCTTTCAAACTTTGTTCACTTTCAAACCATTATGTGAAATCCCCGCTTATCTGAGCCTTATTTGCTTATATGTTAATTGCACCCAATTCCCAAAAGGAATGAGTTGTCCCTCCAAATATAATAAACCCTATTTCGCTCTAGAAAAAGGGGGCGCGACAGCATGGCGACTCCGCTGAGAATTTTTAGGCTTTTACCATTTCAGATTATTATTGTGAATTTATGCTTCTTTATGCGCAATTATCTATTTATTCCTTTCAAGCATTCAATTTCCTTTTCGATTGCAAAACTGACTTGTCTTTTTGTTTCTTTATTACTTTCCTTTACTGCTTTCCTTTACTACCGCTTTAAATTATGAAAAAACTATTGTATTTACTACTTTTCTAACGTGCAAATACGTGACAACCTGCTTTAATTGTTGCATAATCATGCTCAACATCATATTCCACTCGTTCCAAACAAAATACCATAGCAACGCTTATAATGAGTGGTTGTGCTCTTCTGAAATTATCACCCCTAAATCCCGAAAATGCGTATTTGTGGTAAAACTAGTCGATCAATGGTGTAGTTGAAGGTTCCATGCCTTTCCCCATTGAGTTGTCCGCTCAAGGGTACCAGTCTAAAACCCCATAGAACCTTACTCTATTTAACTGTGCATGCATCATGGTCAAACCTAGCCGAGTCAATTATGTTGTCCGCATAATGACTCTTTAAGATAGCCTTGTCCAAAGTCCACTGGGTTTCCCTAAAACCCAAATGGACATTATTACGTTTTGTGCATTTATTTGGAGAACTAGATGCATTTATGCTAATTGTTGATATTAAATAATCAAGTCTGGTGGGGGTAAGGGCCTAACCCTTTTGTCTTGCAGAAATATGAGGCATGAAGTCCCCAGATTCGGCATGGTCACCAACATCCACCCAAAATTGCTAAGCTAGTGGGAGGATCTTCACTCTAGTGATCAAACCTGTGTCCATAAATATCGGGGCAACCTACCTTCTCTCTTGGAAATCCAACCTGACAACAAGATCATAGAAGCTGCCACTTTATACTGGGATTATGAGAGGTCCGTGTTTCGCTTCGGGGACATTGAGATGACACCCTTTCTAGAAGAAATAGGAGGATTGGCCTGTATACCATGGGAAACACCGGGATTGTAAATGCCTGAGAACCGCAAGGGCAGGGGTTTTCTCAAAATGATGGGTCTGAAGAAGAATCCAGAACTGACATGTCTGAAGAAATCTTCTATCCCCTTCGGCTATTTGTATGAGAGGTACGGTTACAGCAAGTCCTACCGTACCTATCCTGATGAATTTGCCATCACATCATTAGGGCATATTCACATTAGGGTCTTTGTATTTATGTTTTATTTCTTGGGGTTGATAGTATTTCCAATGAAGAAAGCAAGGATCCATACCAGACTGGCTATGGTAACTAAAACTCTGGTGGAGGGCATTGGTGGGCAACCTTTCAACATTGTGCCCATGATTATTGCGAAAATATACCGAGCCTTGGAGAAGTGTCAACAAGGATCCAAACACTTCGAGGGCTGCAATTTACTACTTCAGCTTTGGCTCATGGAGCATCTCCAAAGGGGTGAATACCGACAAGAAATTCAGTGAAGAGTCTGGGACGATCATATCGCTTTCCACCATCCGAAATGAATGAAATATATGCCCAACATGTTCGTCCAGCCAGAAGATGCCAGAGGATGGGTAGAGTTATTTGATAACCTTACCGAGGACCGGGTACAATGGATGTTCGAATGGTTCCCTACTGAGGAGTTCATCGCTTGATCTAGGGATGCGTTGTTTCTGATATTAATCGGTCTGAGGGGAACCTACCCTTATGTCCCTCTCCGAGTTATGAAACAGACTGGTAGGAAGTAGGTTATACCAAGGGTCGACAAGATGAGTCACTTCCGGGATGACATCCAAGCTGATGAACGTCCTTATAAGTGCCAAGCTCAACATATGTGGCATTGCAAGATCATCATGGGAAGAGATACTATCGAGCCAGACAAATACCACGCTGGTTGCGCTCCCTACTATTCAGGCTGGTTAGAATCTAATCACGATGGTCTGGGCCAGCCATGACTTGCTAGGGGCCACCGGATCATAGGTGAAAGGGCCGAAGCGCAGGTCAAATACAATCAACTGTGCAAGAGGATCCGAGAATGTGAAAGCGAGCACCGTGAGATACAAAAAGCCAACCAAAAGCCGATCGAGGAGTGGAAAGACATGGCTGTCAGTGCCAACAAGTGACTGGGGTACTTGGAGCGGGGCATAGTAGAGTTGGAAAGGAAATTTCTCAAAAGAATCGAGGATTGCCAGAATGCTGAGGGAAATGAGGGTGGACATCTAGCAAGAGCCTACCTATTGCTGGGATTTCGTGAGTTGGGAAAGCTGTTCGACGAAACCAAAGATGCCGAATCTGGGGAAGGTCTTTTTTTTATCAAGTAGATAGGAATTTACTTTTTCGTTTTATGAATGTAATAAGGCCAACGACCACTAGTGATATTTATTTCCTGTTATTTAGTGTCGATTTGGGATTCGTCTACTTTTTATCAATAAAATGAGGCATTTAGCATTCTCTGTTCTCCAAATCAACTTGTCGCTAGGCCTACCTCGGGCACAAAGAGGTTCCCAAATAGGACACAATTTACATTCTTCCATTATGTGTTTAAATATCGCAACATTTTCTTATAATCCTCACTAACTTGTTACCTTTTAGTTTTTACTTTTTGTTTATTTATTCCCCTCCCCAAAGGTTAGTTCGTGCACTCTGGCAACATCATCTTATTCCACGAGATGCAGGGGCTCTCCACCCACTCCTCCTCTTAGTCCTGTCAAAAACAAGAACAAAGGAAAGATGGAAGAAGTGAACAACTCCAGAAAGGAAAACTCAACTAAATGGGTAGAGGTTGCTCATAGTCATGGTACTCTGGTTCCTAAGGAAAGTGCATCCCAGCTTGAACAAAAGCTGCTGAAATTCCAAAAAGAACTTGATCAGGTTCGGAATCTGGCGAATCTGTCATTTTCCCTCACCACTCCCGATGTCAATTTCCCAAATGACAAAGACAAATGGTGGGATAACAAGATCGAGAGTATACTAAATTGGTGTGGGTACGAACCTGGCAAAAGGCTCGGCAAGAATCTCCAAGGAATCGTTAAGCTTATAAAACTCAAGAAACATGGCACCACTTTCGGTCTGGGATATGAGTACACCTGGGAGGAATTCAACAGTTGGTCGCCACCATGGCGTGGTCCTTATTATCTGCTAGAATAGCCTATGCCACATTTAGAGCGGACTTTCCAACTGGCCGATATTATTTATGGGCCAGAAGAAGAGGAAGCATTGGCAGCGGTGAAGAATTTGTTCTTAGAAGACAGTGATATGGATTGCTGTGTCATTCTTGAGGAGGAGGGGGAGGAAGGCCCTTCCATACAAGATGTAAGCAGAGGGGCCCGCCTCAATAACATGACCATCAGGACAACCAGAGCCCGATGAGCCTCGAATATTACTATTACTTATCTTGATGAACCAATGACTGTGATATGCAACGAGACAAAGCAACAAACGGACACATATTCAGAGGAAGATGAAATACCAGAAGAGGCTGTTAAGGAAGTTGAGAATTTTGAGAAAAAACCTAAGTCCAACCTGGATGAGACCGAGATTGTTAACATAGGAGATGTAGAGACGTCAAACAAACGAGAATCAGTGTCCACTTATCGCCACCAGAAAAGAAGGAATACACATAATTTCTAAGGGAATATGAAGACATATTCGCTTGGTCATATGATGACATGACTGGTCTGAGTACATCTATTGTGGCTCACAAACTGCAAACCGATCCAACATGTCCGCCAATAAAGCAAGCTCAGAAATTTTAAGCCTGACATGAGTCTGAAAATCAAGGAAGAAGTCACTAAGCAAGTCAAAGCCAAGGTTCTCAGGGTAGTAGAATACCCAGCATGGTTAACCAACATTGTGCCAGTGCCAAAGAAGGACGAAAAGGTCAGAGTCTATGTCGACTACGGGGATCTCAACCGGGCTAGTCCGAAAGACGACTTCCCCTTGCCAAACATACACATCGTGATCGATAATTGTGCCAAGCATGAATTGCAGTCATTTGTGGATTGTTTTGTTGGGTATCATCAGATCTGGATGGATGAAGAAGATGCTGAGAAAATGGCTTTTATTACGTCGTGGGGAATGTACTGTTACAAGAAGATGTTGTTCGGCCTGAAGAATGCAGAGGCCACCTATATGAAAGCCATGACTACCATCTTCCACGATATAATATACAAGGAGATAGAGGTGTACGTAGCTGATGTTATTATCAAGTCCAAAAAAGCCACTGACCACATGGAAGATTTGAGGAAGTTTTTCAACAGATTACAGAGGTACAACCTGAAACTGAATCCCGCGAAGTGTGCATTTGGGGTTCCTGCCGGAAAACTACTTGTGTTTATTATGAGTCGCCGAGGAATAGAACTGGATCCATCAAAGGTCAAAGCTATTCAAGAACTGGCACCGCCAAAGAACAAGAAGGACGTGATGAGTTTCTTGGGGAGACTTAACTACATCAGCCAGTTCATAGCACAATCTACAGTTATCAGTGAGCCGATCTTTAAGATGTTGAAGAAGGACGCCACTACCAAATGGACTAATGATTGCCAAAAAGCTTTCGACAGAATCAAGGAAAATCTATCAACACCACCAGTCTTAGTTTCTTCTGAGCTAGGTAGACCCTTATTAATTTACCTTGCAGTATTGGATGGAGCATTCAGTTGTGTTCTGGGGCAGCATGATAAACGGGGAGGAAGGAGCAGGCCATTTATTACCTCAGTAAGAAGTTCACCCCGTACGAGGCCCGGTATTCTCTGTTAGAGCGCACCTGTTGTTCTTTGACTTGGTTAGCTCAGAAGTTGAGGCACTACTTCTGTGCATATACAACATATCTCATATTAAGGATGGATCCTTTAAAGTACATCTTCCAGAAGCCCATGCCCACTGGCAAGCTATCCAAGTGGCAAATCCTGTTGAGTGAATTCGACATTGTCTACGTGACTCAGAAAGCAATCAAGGGTCAGGCATTGGCAGATCACCTTGCTGAAAATCCCGTAGATGGAGAATACGAACCCCTGAAAACTTATTTTCCTAACGAAGAGGTGTCATTCATAGGAGAAGACATTGCAGAATCCTATGGTGGTTAGAGATTATTTTTTGATGGAACAACAAATTTCAAAGGAGTTGGTATAAGAGCAGTCCTGGTATCAGAAATAGGTCAGCATTATCCGGTGTCCGCCAAACTCAAGTTCCCGTGCACCAACAATATGGCCGAGTACGAAGCCTACATCTTAGGGCTCAAAATGGCTATTGACATGAACATTCAAGAGTTGCTAGTGATCGGATATACGGACCTACTTATACATCAGGTCGAGAAGAATGGGGAACCAAGAACTCCAAGATACTCCCGTATCTGCATTATATATAGGAATTGAGAAAGAGGTTCATAAAGACAGAATTCCAACATGTTCCTAGGGTCCAGAATGAATTCGCCAATGCATTGGCTACCCTATCATCCATGATACAACATCCAGACAAGAACTTCATTGATCCCATTCCGGTAAAGATCCATGATCAGCCAGCTTATTGTGCTCATGTTGAGGAAGAAGCAGACGGAAAACCTTGGTTTCATGATATCAAGGAATATTTGACGAAAGGAGAATACCCAGAACTTGTAAATCCTACTAAAAATGCACCTTTCAGAGGTTGTCCAACAATTTCTTTCACAACGGAGGGATCCTGTATAAGAGGACTCCTGATTTGGGGTTACTAAGGTGTGTCGATGCAAAGGAAGCATCCAGGCTACTAGAGGAAATTCACGCTGGGACCTGCGGTCCATATATGAATGACTTTGTCTTAGCAAAAAAGATACACTGAGCTGGTTACTTTTGGATGACTATGGAGACGGACTGAATCCAGTATGTCTGGAGATGCCATCACTTCCAGATAAATGTTGACATGATAAAGGTACTTCTGAATGAGCTTAATACAACAAGCTCGCCATGGCCATTCGCCGCCTGGGGAATGGATGTTATTGGACCAATCGAGCCTGCCGCTTCCAACGGACACAGGTTTATCCTAGTAGCAATCGACTATTTCACAAAATAGGTCAAAGCAGTATCTTACAGAGTAGTAACTAAGAAAGTCGTGCCAGACTTTGATCGCGACCGCATCATTTGTCGATTCGAGATTTCGGTGTCAATCATCACTGATAATGGTTCCAACCTCAATAGTGACTTGATGAAAACCATGTGTGAAACCTTCAAGATCAAACACAAGAATTCTACAGCCTACAGACCTTAGATGAATGGAGCAGTAGAAGCCGCCAATAAGAATATCAAGAAGATATTGAGGAAAATGATAGAGAAGCATAAATTGTGGCATGAGAAGTTATCGTTTGCTTTACTGGGATATCGCACCACAGTTCGCACATCAACCGGTGCAACCCCCTATATGCTGGTTTACGGTATAGAGGCAGTCATTCCCACCGAAGTGGAAATTCCCTCCCTAAGGATCATACAGGAAGCTGAGCTTGACGATGCAGAGTGGGTAAAGAGTTGTTACGAGCAGCTGGCTCTTATCGATGGAAAGAGAATGAATGCAGTTTGCCATGGTCAACTTTATCAGAACAGTGCCAGAGCCTTCAACGAAAGGGTCAAGCTGAGACAGTTCACACCAGGGCAGCTAGTGTTAAATAAAAATTTTCCGTATCAAGATGAAACCAAGAGGAAATACTCTCCCAACTGGCAGGATCCATACATGGTTCACTGGGTTCTGACAGGAGGAGCCCTCATACTCGCAGAAATGGACGGAGAAGTCTGGCCGAAGCCGTTCAATTCAGATGCAGTCAAGTGTTACTATGTGTAATCTTTATGCTTTCCTCATATGATGTAATTTCAACTACGCCTGACCTGATTCCCGTTTAATAGAGGATACGTAGGCAGCCGTATGGGTTCGGTCACAATTCAATAAAACTTTTATTTCCCCCGCAATTGGAAACTGGGGCAAAATTTTGAGGAGGACCCTCAAAATTCTGAAGTTAATTTCAGCCAATAATCGCTAGCAGCAGTCGAAAACATCAATCTATTAAATTGGGGCAGAATTTTGAGGAGGACCCTCAAAATTCTGTAACAATGGTTGCAATGTCTTGAAGCACGTCGCAGTCGTTGGTTCATCTAAAGAAAACTATTCTTAATTATGTATTTATGTATGCCTTTACTAAATCATGCATGTTTATTGCCAAAATTGCCTTTTTTAGCAACGCTACCGCAATGACACGCACAGTATCACCAGATCAAAGCCGAGCAGGTCAAGCAGAGCCAGCGGGGATACAAACTAACCTTCCCCCTTTACAAAACTCACGATTTTTCTTTGGATGCAGGCACTTGAGTTGCAAAATCATCAAATATACTATACACTCACGAGACTCACATTGCTCAGAAATACAATTCTCAGAACCGTTGCACTTACTCATAGCTGCTATCCGTACGCAGTGTCCTCAGCAGACACAGTTTCCCCAGCAGTTGCAATATTGCAATTAGCTATCAGCTAAGAAAATTCTATTATCATTTGCCCTTCTACTTCTTGCATAAGGCTACCATTCTTCCTTCCAAGGATAATCTCTACCTCCATCTGCATTTCTGCATTGCACAAGGCTACCATTCTACCTTCCGAGACTAAGATCTGTCTCCATCTGCATTTCTGCATTGCATAAGGCTACCATTCTACCTTCCGAGACTAAGCTCTGTCTCCATCTCCATTTCTGCATTGCATAAGGCTACCATTCTACCTTCTGAGACTATGCTCTTTCTCCATCTACATTTCTGCATTGCATGAGGCTACCATTCTGCCTTCTGAGACTAAGCTCTGTCTCCATCTGCATTCTTGCATTGCATAAGGCTACCATTCTACCTTCTGAGACTAAGCTCTATCTCTATCTGCATCTTGCATTGCATAAGGCTACCATTCTGCCTTCCGAGGCTAAGCTTTATCCCCATCTGCATTTCTTACATTGCATAAGGCTACCATTCTGCCTTCCGAGGTTAAGCTCTACCTCCATCCGTATTTCTTGCATTGCAAAAGGCTACCATTCTATCTTTCGAGGTTAACCTCTACCTTCATCTGCATTTCTTGCATTGCATAATGCTACCATTCTGCCTTCCAAGGTTAAGCTCTACCTCCATTTGCATTGGCTGAAAGATCGCCACCTTATTTACATTCGCGTCGGCTGAAAGATCGCCACCTTATTTATATTTGAGTCGGCTGAAAGATCGCCACCTTATTTACATTCGCATCGGTTGAAAGATCGGCACCTTATTTACATCTGCATGGATGAAAGATCGCCACCTTATTTACATTTGCATGGCTGAAAGATTGCCACCTTATTTACATGTGCACGACTGAAAAATTGCCACCTTATTTACATTTGCATTGGCTGAAAGATTGCCACCTACTGCATCTCATGGGCTGAAAGATCGCAAATTATCCGAAGGCATCATTTTTCGGAGGCACCATTCTCATAGCCCGAGAACACCATTTCATGGCATGAGGACCCCTTTTATCTTTTGCATATCATTATTCAAAGGCATCATAGTTCGGAGGCATCATTATCATAGCCCGAGAGCATCATTTCATGGCCTGCGAATCCTTTATTATACACTTTATGGCCCAGGATGTCATGGTCTAAGGATATCATCCTAACCGTCCAAAGACAACTTTCATGGTCCAACGGGAATTTGCATCATGTTTAAATTTACGCACAATATATGCTTGTATCGCTTACTTGCAGGTAAACCAGCGAGCAACGGCCACCTCGTCAGGAGCAATCCCGCTCCAGTTCCCGCAGCCCTGTCAGGTTTCAAACCATTCAGCCCAACCTGAATATTGCGTCCGTTCTTGAAAAGTCTTCATCGGCATATTTCTCCGACGGATCCCAAACTACATACGGCTTGATTCTTGAAAAATCAGGGATATGTAGGCAAATCAGAAACCAAATTACGGCCTATGTCTCCTCGAACCATTTCGTTCGGTCAAAATTGGCCATCATATCTTTACCCGACAACTCTTTCATCCTTTCCAGGTAAAAGGGGCAGCTGTTGATACCCAATTTTTCCCTGTATATATTTAATATGCAAAATACTCTCAAAATAGCATGTATGTGCATATATATATATATAAGTATGTCCCAAGGTTTTATTATTTTTCTCTTAATTTTTAAAGATTTTTAAATCAATTTATTGCCCTATTTTATCAAGAAAAACCCGGTAATTATCTCCAAAATTATCATTTTGGGTGATTCATTTATTGTATTCTCATATTTAACATAAAATATAGCTAGCATAATTTTTGCATATATTTAGAAATTGATTTAGTTTTTTGAAAAGCTAAATTGCATATAATTGCAATATTGCCCTCTTTCAAGATTTAATTGTAATTATATTTATAAAATCGACTCCAGTATTTTTAATTTGATAATTATGTAGTATTAATCATTTTAGTACCTTTAATTTATTTCCAAATATTTTTTTACTATTGTTTTAAAATAAATGAGGGGAAAATGGCTATTTAAATGATAGCCCATTTGCATTTCAATTGTAGCCAAATTTGAACCTCTAATTAGACCCAACTTGAGGCCCAACTACCCTGACGCACATCCTAATCTACCTGACCCACGACCCTTTTAAAATAACCTGCTGTTGACAGCCAATTTTTTCCCTATATTTTTTTTTATGTAAAACACCTTTCAAAATAGCATGTATAAGCATATATGAATATTTTCCAAGGCTAATATTTTTTTTTGCTTAATTTTTTAAAGATTTTTAAATCAATTTACTGCCCTATTTTACCAAGAAACCCAATAAGTATTCCCAAAATTATCATTTTTGGTGATTCATTTATTGGAGTCTCATGTTTATATTAAAATTTAGCTAAGGTATTTTTTACACATTTTAAAAAAATTATTTGGTATTTTTTAAGGATAGAATTGCATAATTGCAATATTAGCCTTTTTAGGTTTAAAATCGTTTCATATGCATAAAATGAGATTTTATATTTTTTAATTGATAATTATTTATTATAAATCATTTTGATGCTTTCAATTTATTTTCAGAAATTAATTTACTATTTTTCATAATTAAGGGGAAAATTGGCTATTTAAATAATAACCCAATTCGTTTCAATTTTAGCCTAAAATCTAAATCCCAAATTGGACTCGAATTGCAGCCCAATTTCAGATTACCCGTCCCAGGCCCCAATTACCCCCTACTCGACCCAGAACCTTGTTAAATCTTGGCCGTTGATCAAAAAGATCAACGGCCCTCATCTGTTGTGTTTCGCATGTTACTCTTCTATCATGTTTCTCATGAGTTTCTGTTGTTTTCTGATGGTGGAAACCCGAGAATTTGGGGATTCCTCCAAGTCTGGATATGTGACTTGCTTGAACTAGGGTTTTATTTCAAAAACCCTCAACTTTTTCAGACCAATTTCGAGTCTCTGAACTGAGTTTGGACATCCTTGTTTTCATATGATTCTGACCTTTTGCTAAACCCTTCTAAGATTTTTTGCATTGGATCTTTTGTATGCTACTAGATGCTATCTCTCTTCTACATTACTAACTTATGTGACAACCATTACCTACTGATTTTTGCGAAGGAACGAAATCTTCTTTCAACTCAACATGTTTGTATGCTCTTTATATGTGATGAACCTCCCTCTAAAGCGGTTTTCAAATTTGTGATTAGTTCAGACTTCCTTTTGAATAGGTCTGACTGATTTCTTTCCATTGTTTGTTGATTTCTCTGTGATTCGACTTAAGTTAAAAACCTTTTCTCATCTTTTCTGACTCGGTTTATTCATGGACCAATAATTGCAAAATTTGAGACCCTTTGATTTACTGGCTACTAATTGATTTTCTTACCTTACTTGTACATCCGTGTATTTCAAGTTTTGTCCTTAAATAACTTTTTATGTATTTTCCCCTAATTGCATACTTTGCACAAGATATTTATTTGACTTCTTCCCTTAAATAGTTTTCCCGTTTGAATCTGAATTCCTTAATTAAAGGAAATCTTGTGTGATTGATTCCTAATTGATGATCAGTTCCTTAACTGCTTTCTTACCTTATTTCTGCCTGATTTTCACACTATAAATGCACAACTCTGTCAGAAACTCATCATCAACTGAGAATCCTTCTAAACTCATACTCTCTCATAATAATATTCTCTTCTTGTCTGCACTATGGACTGCTTTGCAAGACTACTGCATTTTATCTATTTTTTTCTTTGAAACTTGTATGTCCTAATTAAAGCTTCAGCATCATCCCAATGTGTTCATTTACAGCTTTCATATCCATGTCTACTTTACTGTTTCTGTAAAGTTCAATATTTAAGTTAGCACGCTCATATCTTTCTGTCTGTTTCTGCTATGGATCCTTTCTCCCTATCCCCATTACCCCTATGTGTTTGAGAGTTGTGACTTAAGGCATGGCAATATGAGTTGTTGCCCATGAATTAAGTTTGAACTAATGGGGTCTTAACCTCTAAGAAAACAGGCCGGAGGGTGTGTCAGCATCTCCCATTGTTGGGTGTTCCTATCAGCCTGCTTTTCTTTTGCTCTTGCAAATTCCCCCATTCCCCTACACCCCTATGTGTACTGATTTAAGTTGTTTCCCTTTTCCCTTTCCCCTTTCAGCACTCTATTTCTGCACTTGCTCTCTCTTTTAGTCTCTAAGTTCTGCCCCCCTCTTGTGAGCCTTGCCTTGGGACCTTGAGTTCCCTCTGAACTTGGACACCTGAGGGCTGGCCCTTCCACATTGCACTATGTCTTAATCCGGTAATACATCTGGGTGTAAGCACTGCCCATAGTTCATATGAGACTCTTAGGGAACTTTGACACATCCAAATGGGAGAAAAGCTTTGGAATATGATCTCTTGGAGTTCGTTTACTTCATATTTCAGACAGGAGTCCGAATCAGGCTCTCCTTGGTTGTACTTTTTAATTTCTGATGTATATTCTTTACTTTACTTTATTTTTCTGGGCTGTAATAACTTTGTAATGAAAACTCACATGGATGGCTAGTGAAAAAGGGAGGGGTAACTATGTATGCAAAAAGGGGTAGATAACCTGCTTATAGGAGTTTCTGAATTTCTGCATTTCCATGTAGATAATCTGCATATAAGAGTTTCTGAATTTCTGCATTTCCATGTCTATAGGAATCTCTGATTTCTACACTTCCATATAGATACCATGTCTATAGGAATCCTGCATTCTCATATATAGAATTTTGTGAATTTCTGCACTCTCATATAGATATCATGTCTATAGGAATCCTGCATCCTCTCATATATATATCATGTCCATAATTACTCGAAATATGAATTCTGCATATGCATATATAGAAAATATGCCTACAGGTCTTTCTGAATCTTGCATATCCACTTTTCATTAGGCAAACATGTTTATAGGTCTTAAATAACCAACTATAATTAGATATCATGTCGATAAAAAATACAATACCTAGATATAATGTTTGTAAGATTTCGGCATTTCTCTATGTCTATAAAAGTGTTCTAAAGTCGACAAACGCATAGAAAGCATGCCTATAGGAGCTTTAATCAAATCTGAATCGCCTCACTCGCTTATGAGTCTAAAACCAGCAATAATAATGCATTACCAGTTGTAGAACTTATGATCTTTTGCTAAAACTCGCCCTCCTTTAATAATTGACAACTTTTCTTAAATCAGTATGTAATCAGCTCATATCCTTGTTTCTAAAATCAGTAGATATCATTCCTATAGGGTCTTCGTCTAACACTTAGGCAAGCCATAAGGTGAAAGCTTATAAGTTGAATCAGATTTTATATGCTACAACCAGCAGGCTGGCCTGATTCAGGCTTCTTATCTGAACTATGTAATAAATCAGTCTACTTCAACCTTTTAAGTTTTAATCAGACCCTAAACAGTGCATGCAAGTCATGCTACATTATGTGCTTTCTTTAGTTTAAAGGAGGTCTCTGAGCCGTTTTTATTTGTTTATATGCTTCCCTAAACTTGTTATATGTGTTTTGTTTGTCGCCTTAATATTTTACCTTTTGATACCACAAATAAGCCCAATACCTCCTCCCTTTAGGATTAGTAGTCCCAAGTGTCTCCGGGGCTGATAGGATTGGGGCGGGTAATAGCATGCAATAAGTAAACGAGACCATTCTGTACTTTAATACCTTAACGGGGTAGGAAAGGGTAGATATGGATATGATAACCATGCGATAACATCACGTGTAGGCCCTCATTGAGGAGTGATTACCGAATGTTGTGTGGGGTGATCCATATTATCAATAAACCTAGGACCCCCCCCCTTCCTTTGTTTTTTTTGTTTCTTTTAAATTTTTTAAAACCATTTCTTTTAAGGAAATCAACTCTTTTAGTTCCTTCTTCTTACTTTTGTTTATTTGTCACCATTACATGAAAATCCCCTCTTATTGAAGCCTTTATTTGCCTATGTGTTATTTGCACTTAAGTCACAACAATAGCTTGGCCGGGAACCACACTAGTGGATCCTGAGGGGTGCCTAACACCTTCCCCTTGGGATAATTTCAAGCCCTTACCCAATCTCTGGTTACTCAAAACAAACCGCTCCTAGTGTCCTAATGCACTTTAATCATTAGGTTGTGACTCTTCAAATCAAACCCAACTCCCAAAAGGAATGAGTTGTCCTCCCAAATGTCATAAACCCGATTTCGCGAGAAAAAAAGGGCACGACACCCTCCCTGATCCTCTTTTTATCTCAGCCGTTAATCGCCTAGATCAACAGCTCACATTTTCCCCTTCCTTTTTTAACCTGAACTAACCCCAAACCCTAGTCATTTTCCACCTGCAGCTGCCCTTGAATCCCCCATTTTTTCCAATTCTCTCTCAAGCTCCTCTCAAACCCTAGCTGCCTCCCTCCGTTTCTACCCTAAAATCGCCTAATTCCATGGCTTCCAAAGCCATTAAAGGCCTATACCGGCCTCCTATGACTCCTACACACCTAATTACTATGGTTTAAAGGTCAGACCTTTGAAGAAGCTTGGCCCAGACTTTGTTTCATTCGAGTTCTATAGCTGTCTCTGAACTTGCTCCGGCCAGCCATGGCTATTCAAGCCTGATCTTGACTTCTCCTGCTTAGATCAATGAGTTTCCAATCCTTTCTCACCATCTAGGTTCTTCCGAAACCCTAACTTTCGAGGTACCTCTGATTCTTTTAGATCCGTTGTAGATCTGTGTTTTCTCTGAGCTTTTAAACGTTTTCTCAAAGTTTCTTTCGAAACTTTACATTCAAAACCTTTACCTTTTCCAATTTACGGTTTTGTTAAGTCATTTCAAAGCTTTTCTTATTTTAACGTGTCCTACTGTGTTTTTTATATTGACCTTCTACTATGTTTCTTATGTATGTTGTTCTTCTACTGTGTTTCTTATGTTGATTCTTCTACTGTGTTTCTTATGTTGTTCTTCTACTGTGTTTCTTTATGTTAAAAGTCTCGGTTCTTTCTTAAGGTTTCTGATTTTATTTTCTTTGTTGATATTTTTTTGGCCTGATTCTCTTATCTTTCATCTCTATACTCGATTGATGGTGAAAACCTTAAAATTTGGGGGTTCGTTTGAGTTTTGAGACTATTTGCTATGTGATTTGCTTGTTCCTCATCTGTGAACTTGTTTGGTTTCAAAACCCTAATCTCTTTGGACCTATTCGAGTTTCTGAAGTTGTTTCATCTACTGCTCGACTGAGTTTCGAAATCTTTGTTTCAACTTCTGTTACTTCATATGATTTTGATCTCCTGCTATCATTGAAACCCGACTGTATTTTCAGAAAGGTCTTTCTACTAGACCCTTTTGCATGTTTTTGATACTCTCCTTTTTCTCTATTAACCTATGTGACTGTCATGTGATTATTCTCTTTGTCATGAGTTCAGCCTCGCATGCCTAATGTTATGCACTCTTTTATATGCTAAATTTCCCTCTCAAAATAACCCTTAATTGTGGACTGATTTCAAACCTCTTTGTGTAATTCTGATTGCACTCTTGTAATTGATTCTTTCCTTGTTGTACTGATTTCCCTATTTCTTGGACCTATTTGAATACTTTCCTTTGAACTTTCGACCCCTATCTTTTCTACTCAATTTGATTAATCCACTTACATTGATTACATTGGTATTGGATTCTTACAAACCTTTCCTTGATTAGAGTCTAATGAACCTAGCCTCTATTACCTACTGTGTATTTGTACTATGCTGGAAATACTTCCTTATTGGTCATACTCAGCCCTATGTGATTCTTTCCTTATTTAGCATTTGCATGTTACCATTTGATTTTAACTCCTTAATTAAAGGAAGTTTTATACTTATTGATTTTAATTGGTACACGATTCCATAATTATTTTCTTGCCTTGTTTTCTGCCTATTTTCAAACTATAAATACCTGGCTTTCTCATTAACACAAACACACACAGACACTCTTAGTTTTCTGAACTTGCACTTACCTTCAAAAAGCATTCTCTATTGTTACTTTATTGTGACCTGTTTTCAAGTCCTGCTACTTGCTTTTATTGTACTTTGCCTCTTTGAAACTGGTATGTTCTGATTAAGATTTTCAGCAATCACAACAATGTGTTTACTTAATACTTTTACCTTCTTGTCTGTCTACTGCTTTATATGGTTCAATACTTACTTTAGCATGCTGTAATTTCTTCTGCATGTCCTGTTATGAACCCTAAACCCCTGCCCCAATGTGTTTGATACTATGGTTTGGTTGAGGTATGACAGTATTGAATATTACTATCCATGACTCAAGCTCCCTATGATTATTTGTTGTTGTATGTTCTAGTAGGCTTATAGGCTTGCCGGCATCTCCATTGCTATACATGCCCAAAGCTTACCCTTGCCAAGCATGGGCTCTCTGCAATCAGTTCCCAATCCCTGACCCCCTTTTGTGCAAAGTTATCAATTCTGTAGCTATTTCCCAATACTCTTTTTCCTTTTCTTTACTTCCCTAGTTCTTAAAGTTCTGTTTTAGCACTTGCACTCTCTCTTAGACTTTAAGTTCTGCCTCCCTCTTGTGAGTCTGGCCTTGGGACCTCTTGAGCTCCCTCTGAACTTGGACACTAGAGAGCTGGCCCTTCCACACTGAACTTATCCTCATTCAGATAATACAATTTGGGTGTGAGCACTGCCCAGAGTCCCATTGAGGCTCTTAGGGAACTCTGACACACTCAAGTTGAGAAAGGCTTTGGATCAATGGTCTTTGAGTTGGCTTACCTCATAACTCAGTGAGGAAGTCAAAATCAGGCTGCCTCTAGTTGTACTCTTATTTGTATGTAATTTACTATTCCGGTTTGTATTAAGTTGTAATAAACACTTGGGGCTGGCTAGTGAAAATGGGTGGGTAACTATGCATGCAATGGGTAGAAATCATGCCTATAGGGTTATTCTGAGTTCTTCATATTCAATTACATATAGAAACCATGCCTTCAGGTTGTTCTAATTCTACATATTCAATTACATATAGAAACCATGCCTATAGGATCGTTCTGAATTCTGCATATTCAACTGCATTAGATACCATGTCTATAGGTTTTAAATAGTTCTGCACTTAGGTACCCCGTCTATAAAGGTTTAAAGTCAGTAACGCCTAGAAAACATGCCTATAGGAGTTTCTAATAAAAAATCTGATTCGCCTCACTCAGTGCTAGATCTAAAATCAGTAATAATGGATATCATCATTTACAGAACTTGTAATCAATTCGTTTAAATTCTGTCTCTCTTTAATAATTTGAGTCCCTCACTTAACTAGTTTAACAAGTATGCATATAGGACTTTAAATAATTCATTCCAAGTTTTACTTGCTCATCACCTTCAGAGTTCAATAGATATCATGTCTATAGGACCCCGTCGAAACACTTAGGCAAGCCCTAGGGTAATAAATATAAACTGAATCTGCTTCTGTTAATAATTACAACCAGCAGGCAGGCCTGATTCGGACTTCTTATCTGAGTTATGTGATAAGCTAAAACTGTCTCAACAATTTCCTCTCACTTGTCTTTCATACCTTTTAAATCAGACCTAAACAGTATGTGTAAGTCATTCTAATTACGTGCTTCTTTGTTTAAGGAGGTATATCTGAGCCTCTACTTGTTATATGCTTTCCCCAATTTGCAATACGTGTTTTGTATGCCGCCTTAGAGTTTTTTCCTTTGAAACTACAAATAAGCCTAATATCCCTCCCTTTTAGGATTAGTAGCCCTAAATGCCTCCGAGACTAATAGGATTGGGATGGATAATAGCATGCAATAAGTAAACGAGACCAATCTGCACTTTAAATACCTTAACGGGGTGGGAAGGGTAGATATGGATATGATGACCGCGCGATAATGTCACGTGTAGACCCTCATTGAGGAGTGATTACCGGACATTGTGTGGACTGATCCATATTTTTTATAAACCTAGGACCCCCTCTCTTTATTTTTTATTTCTTTTCTTTTAGCATTTCAACTCTTTGTTTTAAAATCAGCTTGTTCTTTCAAACTTTGTTCACTTTCAAACCATTATGTGAAATCCCCGCTTATCTGAGCCTTATTTGCTTATATGTTAATTACACCCAATTCCCAAAAGGAATGAGTTGTCCCTCCAAATGTCATAAACCCGATTTCGCTCTAGAAAAAGGGGGCACGACAACCCTCGAAGCCAAGAACCTAAGACTCACTAAGAAGACCGGACCCTATGTGGGTTGCCTACGTATCATGCCCCGAGAGACGAGAATCAAGTTTGCATAGTTCGGGAAGATTGGATACGGGCGAGAATTACAGAACAACTAATTTAGATAAAATATATATTTTTTCGATTGTTTTTGAAAATGATGGAAAAGTGTAAAACCTTTTTGGATTTTTCATTTTTTTTGTCTTTTTCTTAAAAAAATGTGAAAGAAAACATAACTGGGCACTTGCTTTATTTTTTTACACTTCACCCTCTTTTTTTCTCATTTATCCTCAAGCCTCATTGGTCCGCCAAATGTTCCCTTTTACCCTTGAAAATTCCAGCATGTATCACATAAGATGCTATCAGGATGGTCTTTTATTTTTGGGCACACATGTCCTAGACGGACCCAACCCATGTGTTGAGTACCCAAAGTCAAATGCAGGTGATGCAAACAAGCGTTCCTAATAGGGATCCGATATGAGGCTGTGTTATTCTAGGTTTAAAACCTGGGTGTCTTATTCTAGACATGGCTTACCCGAGTGGACAACTCGAGTTGGGAGGGGGGGGCAGCGTATCGGTAACTAAAAGATCATCCGACTTTGCAACTTGTCTGAATCTCGTTCTAAATTGGGATATGACACTAACAGAAAAGAAGTCACGCCAATGTGCACTTCTCAGAAGATTAGAAGAGAAGGGTTTCACAGCAGTTTATATACAGTTCAAATAATATCAAAGCGGTAAAAAGTGGCATTTAGCACATTAGGCCCAAACATGCAACAAAAATCAGATAATAAATAAAAGTCAAATATAACAATTATTCTAAACTCGAATTCTGAACCATGAACCATAAGTTCTGGGTTCTTTTCCCCAGCAGAGTCGTCAGAGCTGTCACACCTCCTTTTTCTATCACTCCCGGAAAGGGGTATAAGAGAGTTTTTTCCAATGTAAGTAACAATCGAAACAAGATTATTTTATTGAATTCAGAGTCGCCACTTGGGATAATTTATCGTGTCCCAAGTCACGGGTTTAAAATCCCGGATCGAGGAAGTTTGACTCATATTTATGATCCGCGAATATAGAAATCCGGGTAAGGAATTCTGTTAACCCAAGAGAAGGTGTTAGGCATTCCTGAGTTCCATGGTTTTAGCATGGTCTCTCAACTATTATTATTAGCCTATTTATCTGATTTTAAAACATTCTTGAAACCTATGTGCATTTTTATCCCTTTACACCGCTTTTAATAATCCGTGATTGTCATACAACTAATTATTTGATTTCACATAGCGAATCATGTTACGGGAACTGTACCTACGATCTACAAGATATTTATTTTATTAACAAGATTAAATTGTGGCCAGGTCACATAAATGTACCCCCGGATTTTAGAATTGTGCATCACAACTACGTCACGGGAACCGTACCCGTAGCCATGACACTTTATTAATCGCGCCTAAAGCAAGCTACGATGTTCGTAATTGTTTTCCTAAAGCTAATTTTGAGAGTTATACATTCTTCCAACTTAAACCACTCATGGCCTACTCTTATTCCTTGACCATATATCTTAATGATGAAATCAATAAATTTTGCTTATTCAACTCTCAATTCTGTAAACCTCACTAGCAGATTATATAAATAGTATATATGAGAACCATACTTCAAATGATTGCAAACTAAATCTTGAACAATATAAGCTAATATAATAAATGAAACATGGGAACTAATCACAGAAGCATATAAGGAAACAAACGCAGTAAGCAAAAATGTTATTGAAGGAACAAAACCAAAATTGTACTTGGGTCTTTAACTCCTAAAAGAAATAGAAAATAAGAATTCAATCACATGCACAAGTTTATAAGAAAATAACAACTAAATACTACAAGCACCAAAAGATAACAATTAACAGATGACATACTAATTAGTAACAAAGACTGAAATGATAATAGAGATTAAAATAAACAAAGATTGAACCTTTTGTAGAACCAAAGAGAAGAACTTTTCTCCAGTATATTAAAAGATCCAGCAACAAGTTTTGTACAACAGTCATGATTCTTCAGCTATCAATACCAAAAACTAGCGACCATGTCGGAATCGAGAATGCGAACAACCTTGAACCGGAATGGAGCTCGATGGCGACGACAAACTCGACGGATGGAACTCAATTTTTGGAGCTGCTATTTTTCACGAGAAGGGGGGCTGTTTCTAGGCTATTTTTGCAGCTGGGTTTAGGGTGTTTGTTGGAGGATCTAAGGTGAGGAAGATGAATGGAGATGTTGTCCGATTTCTTCAAACCCTCCCCAAATTTTGCTCTTCTTTTTTAAAGCTCCCAGATACCTTTTGGGGTGTTCTTGTGTGTGTGTGTGTCATTTCTTTGGTCAGTTGAGGAAAGAGGATCTCTAAGATTAGAAGGGGAGGGGGACGCCATGTCACTTAGGTGTATTTCAATTTTTAGAAAGAATTATGGCTGACCTCTCTTTTGTCTAAGAAAAGTGACGATGGATATCCCCTATTTTTTTGGGAGATGTCGTCGTTTCTTAGGGTGTTTTTTGGAATTAGAGTCCTTAGGGTGTCTTCAAGAAGAAGAAGCAACGCTGGGGGTTTTCTATGATAGGAAAAAGCGGATGTTCCTCCCGGTCTCTAGGGTCTAGAATGTATATGTATAGGAATTTTTTAGGTTAAGGGAGTATGGGCTTGATCTTATTGGGCCTAATTTAGGAGATTGGGGTAGGTTCATGTTTTGTTGGATCTTAAAATTGGGCTCCAAGACTCCAAAATTATTGTTCAAAACCATAGCTAAATTCCTTTAATATAAGATAACTATACTACATAATGCAAAAACTAATTATAATTAATTAAACTAAACTATATTAAAACATGAAACTATTATTATTTTTTTGTATTTTCAAGATTATATAAAGATAAAAATAAGGCACTATTTTTGTATTTTTTTATTTTATGAAAGGTACATAAAATAAAAATATTTTTTGTAATTTTCATTTTGTGACGAAGTAAGCAAAAGAATCAAAATTTGTTGAAATAACTATATTAGACCTAAACTAAGTATTTAAATGCTAAAATATGTAAAATCTTGGGGAGGGTCAAAAATCACATGTCTACACTAACATTTACACATTATAAGCATGATGCAAAATCGAGTTCCTCTGATCAACTCTTCCATAGCCACATTCAATCTCTTACCAACTGTCTTTCTGGATGTAGGCATCATCGTATTATGAATAAGATAGAGTTTAGGAAATTGAGTTCTTACAACTGAGCTCTACCACACGATCTGGAGTAAGAAGAAAGAGTGACAGTCCTAAATGCCCTATAGCCTCCTGTTTATAAGTGTGGTGCACAACACACCCATAAACAATACTCTACTAGACACGGCTTGTAGACTCCCTAGCATGGAATATTTGAAGTAATTTTTCCGATCCACCTGGGTGATACGATATTATACTTTCATAACTGTATTTCATAGCATCCCAATGTGACTCGCCTTACATGGCTATTTTAATCCTGTCCAATTCCTGAAATCCTTTCTTCTTTTTTTGTCAGACCAATTCTCAATCGAAGGCCCAAACGTCATCCTTTATCTATTATAATCACACTCTCATTCTACAACATTTCATATCTTCTAAATGCTATTAGTCTTAGACTCATTTGAGTTCATTTAGGCTATAGTGAGCCTTGTATAACTTAGAGATACCGTCTTCTCTTCTTGTTTTCATGGGCTCAATTCTAAGGACTTATCCATTTTTGTTACCTTCTCACTCACCCTTTCTTATACTTAAGCATGTCTTGTAGAACCTTGTCGCTTCATCGTACAATAGCTTGCGACCTACACATATCTATTTATATTACTTGCAACCTTTCAACTTGGTTGCATCATATATTTCCTTATGTTTTTCTGGAATATCAAGCGAGACATCACATTGTCTCTAACTCTTCTTTGTTCTCTTAATCAGGCTTCTCGATACCGAGACCATAGGCTGGAGGATATGCTACTGACGATGCCACTATTATTTCGGGATATTGAATCCCCGCGCTTTTAGTCTTCTATCTGAAGTATGGACTATTCACATCCTTCTGCATCTGAGTATCTCGTACGTCGTTTACCTTTACCATACTTACTTTAAAGTTTCGCATCACGTCTTCTATCTCCTTCATGACCTTCCTTCCATATAGGTAGAATTCACATCCACAATTTAAAGCTCTATTATAATACTTGCACCTTTGGTGCATAAATAATCCGGTGGGAGTTCCATACTGAATTCTTATGAGGCTAGTATTTTCTAACTGGCATTATCGTAGAGCCGCTATAGAATATAGTTGTTGTGCTATCTCTCTTGCACCTCAATATTAAGAGTGATTCTGCTATGTTCTCAATCACTATGTCCATAATTTTCTGGGTTCAATAATCAAACTCCTGATTTACTTAGTTGATGTAACTCTTTAGTTTCCTCTTTCCTATGATCAACCTTTATGTAGGCTTAAGCTATCTTCTGATCTGCGGCTCATGGTGTTAGTTATTAATTTTAGCCATTCATGGCGCTATGTGATATGCATGATACAATCCTTTAACAACATAATCCTTAGTCTATGACTTGGTCTCATTTCATTCTTTTAACGTATACCAGAATCTTCTATGTTTGTATATGATGTATGTATAAAACTCTGAACCCTTACGTACGTTCATAACGTAACCAACTCTAGATCATTGATCGAATAATTCCTTTTTTTTCCATCTTAGCTTTCTTTAAACGTAAGCTATTATTTTTCCTAATCTTTTTGCCCCTTGTTGCATCCATACTCAGCTTATCTTAGTGCCCACATATATTGAAATTCCATACAACTCATACGATCCTAAATATCACTTCTGATTTTACTCCCTGTTCATTAGCCACTGTAGGTGCCACTTTCTTAGGGAGTTCATACAATGTTGTTTTGAGACTATTGTTACACGACCATTTCCTTTTAGGTCGTTGTGCTGAGGTTGAAGCCGTCTTCCTTATTTCCTCAGCTAGTATTTCGTTGTAGTACTTAGGGAAGACCCTCTAACTCTTGTAACGTTGTGAGCCTATTACATTGTATACTCGGCGGACCTTCTAATATCCTTCCTTGCCTATACTTATCCGTAGTTACTTACCTCCACGCCCTTGTTCTTGTATGGTTTCTTCTGAAGTGATAATTTGACTTCCTTTCCAGTGGCACTTTCTTTTATCCCCGTAACACTTATACGGTACCTTTAACTACCCCTACTCCTATTTGAATATATCTCAAGTATTATAATGACATTACTGCGAGACTAAATTCTCCATATTGGGGTTTACTACATTTATCTTCTATGATCTGCTGATTTGTCTATAACTTCTTATTTAGTCATGACTAGGCTCTTCCTGAATCAACTACTAACTACTAATCCGCCCATTCTCATATCCATATTCCACGTAATCTTTCTTGGATTATTTTCTTTGTCTTAACTTACCTCACGTACTGGCTCCTTATCTATCAATAACATCCCAGGCAGGAAACCTTACCTTTTTTTCTTGACGTCGTGCTTACATAATGTTCTAGAATCATAGCATATCTGTAACATTTGAATAAGTGCAATCTCATCCCTTTCTCATTTTTTTATCGCATTCTTGCTTTATCATTCCATAGTTACTAGATCTACTTAATTCAGACTTAATGCCACATTATTCCATATTCCCCCCTTTAGGGGAGTACAAAGAGTTGGAGCTATGACGACCTGCCTATAGATGTTTTTCCTCTTCATATTTGGCGTCCTTTCACATCATTAATTACCCATACTCTCCTTGCAGTAATCCTTTTGTACCAAGGATAACAAAATTCCTTACTCGCGATGGTGACACTTAGTGTAACTAGCATATATAGTCCCTTAAGCTTAACTTTGCTCACATTGCCTTTTTTAGGGAAGCGTCTTCCTGAGTGACCATTCTCTGAATTCATCATGGATCTTCTTCTATTGTCCATTCTATTAGCGCCGGAACGTAATCTGAAATTCTCATGATGCTGACTATTACCAAATCACTAAGTCCTAAATTCATTTTTGGTTTATCTTGTTCACTAGTCCATACTGATTTCTATTATTCTGGGGTCTAACTTTTCCTTTTGTTAATAACATTAGAGTCGCGAACTTATTTCTCGAAGTGAGGATGTGACTGTATGATCTATACTTTTTTGTTGTCTTAAGGCCCATCACTTTTAGTCTTTTTCTTCGTTTGACTATAGACTCTGTAACACTCTACCGTTGCCATCCATGTATCACATCTCACTCATAATGCTTCATTATTCCTCCTTGTACTTCCCTGCTAATATTTCTATCTATCACTTTATTCTAAAAACTTTAACAAGACATTCTTTCGCTTTTACCTCCCCTTGCTCCATCTACTGGCTCTTCGAGCTACCTAACATTCTCCCTCTACTAGGGAAGTGAGCCATACTAAGGTAGTATTTATACTTTCAATGTTTCTAGTTACTATCTTTGTAGTACTCATATCTAGCTGTACTGTTTTAGAGTGCGCCATCTGGATGTCTCACAAGGAGATTTATTAGCACTTTTGCAATATCATTCGAAAATGTCAACTAACACAAACAATCCATTTACCATTTTGGGTTACTCTAACCTCAACGGGATCCTTATGTTCTGTCATTTTCTTAAACTATACCTATTAGCCCCCATAGGCATAACTGAGATGGGTACGACCAATTGTACATACCTCTGTTACTGTTGAATATACTGAAAAAGCTTATATTCCTCTGCATGAATTATAAACACTGTTAACCTTCATTAATCGGGCGCCTCGTACTCTTCTTCATTTGCTTCTTTTGCTTGTTGAAACTTCAATTTATATTCTGAATCTCTCATTGTATTTTACCATTAAGGTGGATAGGTATTCTTGCCTCAAGACTCCTTATCAAGAGGCTTACACCTTTCAGTACGCACATGATCTGCTGAAGACCTCACATTTACTTATTATAAGCATGATGCAAATTCGAGCTCCTATGACTCAACTCTTCCATGGACATGTCTTTTACCAACCGCCTTTTTGGATGTAGTATCGTCTTATTATGAATAAAATAGAAGTTAGGAGTTTGAATTCTTACACCTGAGCTCTACCACACGATCTAGAGTAAGAAGAAAGAGTGACATTCCTAAATGCCCTGTAGCCTCATGCTTACAAGTGTGGTGCACAACACACCCTTAAACAAGACTCTACTAGGCATGGCTTGTAGACTCCCTAGGACAGGACTATTGTGATACCACTTTTGTCTCGACCCAAACCAATGGGCCGCAACGGGCACCTGGTACCTTAATCAACTGAATACCAATGTAACGTATCTTTCATATCCTTCTATCATAGGTAAATGAACCGGAGTAAAGCATGAGGGAATACAAACTTATGCATATGAAGTAAGAGCCTATAAGATCAAAATAACCACTCGTGTAGTGAACATGGGCCGACAAGGCCATACAATCTTTTACGTACATGACATCTGTCTACAAAGAATACATAATTTTCATAAAGGTTGGGACAAAGTCCCGCCATACCAAACAATACACGTCTAAATCATACTAACCAAACAAGCAACTCCGAAGCAAATGGAGCGCACCAACATCTTTCGCTTAGCTGATAGCCTACTTGGAGGGCTCTCGACCTGTCTATCGGGACCTGCAGGCATAAAATGCAGCGTCCCCAAGCAAAAGGGACATCAGTACGAATAATGTACCGAGTATGTAAGGCACATAAATTAGTACATAACAGACATAGAAGAAATATAGATTAAATGACTCAACCTTTAAGTCTGGATAACTCTATAAATCATGAAATACTTATAGTGTTATGCATATGCGTATGAATGTCATGTCATGTATAGGTACATGTGTTCATAACATCATCAAGCCTCTGAGGGCATCCCATTATATCATCTCGGCCACTGTAGGAAAATCATCAATGTATACCAGCTGATCAGGTGGTGGTGTGTATATAACGCCGTAACCTTTTCCCATATCTCATACACATCCCATATACATATATACGCATATATAACACCATCTGGT
This sequence comes from Nicotiana tabacum, assembly GCF_000715075.1. NCBI lineage: Eukaryota > Viridiplantae > Streptophyta > Magnoliopsida > Solanales > Solanaceae > Nicotiana > Nicotiana tabacum. The sequence goes on along the minus strand of NC_134086.1, from coordinate 75,499,075 downwards.
CATGGCTCAATGTACATGTATAAATGCATGAAATGCATAAGAATTACGTTAATAAGATTTCTGAGAATGTCATAAAAATCAATATGCCTTTCGGATAAACTTTATCAAATACGTATTTTTCTGAGACCCATGAAAAGAAGATATAATAATAATTCACATGGGGAATCAAGAATATAGACACCCCTAGTATTTCTATGAATAGAGTCATTTATGAAAGTTGCGTATTTTGCTCGTTTCATTTGTATTATTTGGATCATGCCAAAAAGAAAGAAGGGATAGCCTTCACATACCTGAGTCGATTCTCTTGACAATCTATCTAACACACGTCAATTGCGACAAAACACATAACGGCGGATCGAGTAGGGAACATCCGTATGATATTCTTGAAAAAGATTGCACCGTATTCCTTTAGAATCGCAAAATCCCGTTGCTATAACATTACGTAGTATAATTTCATATGAAGACTTCTTGGTTTGGGATCCGTTACATTTGTAGATGTAGAACACATCCATTTTTGGTGAATTTGATCCAAATTTTGGACGGCTTTTCCTTGCTGAAGCAAGTCACGCTTTTCCATCTCATATTTTTGTGAAATTTGAGACTTTATTGGATTAACAAAGACTCCTTCTAAAGGTGACTCATGTTCTAAATCATGCCACCTATAGTAATGACTTATGCGTCATTATAATTTAAAAGGAGGGGCTGCCATCTCATGCTTTAATGCTTATCCAATATATATCCCTAATTAATTAGGTAATGTCCTGTTATCTGGTAATTAACCAATTACCTGCATAATTAAGAATTATCTCAACTTACTTAAAATACTACTTGCTTTTAACATACCTTGTACACTTTACTATCATGGTCATGTAGTACCTTATTTGACACTAGTCCATAAATATTGGGTATTAATACCCGGCCGCTATTTTATCCCAATATGCCAAACTTGGACAAAAAAATTCATTTTCTTTGACTTGCTTCCCCTCTCACGTTCACGAATTTACTCATCATTTGTTTAAAATAGCATAATCCTTATAATCTCCAAATAATCTTTTTCCTTGGACTGATGTCAATTACCTTACGACAAATTCAACGTACAATACTACAGGGTGCAACATCGTCGTAATTTAATACTGCAAAGCTTAACATCACCATAATATAATACTGCGGGATGTAATATTGCGGGGTGTAACATCTTTGGGGAGACCTACAAAAGAAAATAGAACCAATGAGAACTCAATGGCATAAGGGAGAAATCAAATATTATTGAATCAAAAGAAGAAAACTTACCATGGGAACGGGCCTCCCACCGGCCCTTTGATAGATCAGTCCATGCACGCTCGGAATAGGGTTTCTATGACACGAGGTCCTCAACCCACTCATTGAGTCGAGGAACCACATTTGGCAATCGAGCAATGGCTGCACCACAAAACATCAATAATAAGGGAGGAAAAAAGGAGAAACAATAAATAAAATCTTTAAGGAGAAGTTATACTTATGCTTCATATTCCATTTCTCGGAAAATGGCATGTCCTTGGTAGGGATCAAGTCCGAGTTCTTCACTCAAACGAATCGGCCTATCCAGCCTCGGTCTCGATCCTCATCTATACTAGAGAACGGGGCCCTATTGGCCCTGCGAGTAAGTTTTATTAATACCCCTCGATAAAGTCGGGGACTAAACAGACGCATGAGATAATCGATGGTGAAGGGACACCCCTCGATTTTGCTTATAAAAAATTGAAGAAGAATCACTATCCTCCAGAAGAAGGGGTGAATTTGGCCAAGGGTCACCTTGTACCTCTTGCATAAGGCGATAATGACCGGGTCTAAGGGACCCAACATGAACAGGTAAGTGTAAACACTTAAAAAATCCTCCACGTGGGTAGTAATTGTTTCCTCAGGCGAAGGCACCACCATGTGCTTATCAGCCCAGTTGCAATCTTCTTTGACCTTGAAAGGGAGATCTTTGGTGATCGAACAAATATATCACGAGATCAGCACGCATTGACCCGGTACTGAGGATGTTTTTTCGACCTTAAAATCAGCACCGATCGAACACCCTCTAGGAACGAACTCTTCAGGATGTGGTTCTGCCGCAGCCTCGTCACCGACAGGTTGTGAGGAAGAGGCGGTCTCCTTTTGTAGAACAGCCTTAGAAGTTTTCGCCATTTTAAACTATAGATGAAGAAGAAGAAATTATGAATTTACGCTTAATGGTTTGTAAAAGGTTCAAGAAATCTGGGTACAAATTGGAGAGTGAAGAGATTCTTGAAGAACAAGAGTAGAAGAAGCTTTGAATATAAAGTTTGAATAAATGAAAGTTTGGATATTTATTGTTTTCAAAAGACGGTTCAAAACCTGTAGTGGCAGACAAATGACTGACACACATTTAATACCTTGGAGGCTGGGCCGGCGGGAATTTTTCGGTAACCTTTTGTCGCTTATGTCATGAGCTATCGAAGCGGGTTTCGGAAGTTCATATCGTTTCTCGTCATCTTCTGTATGAAAAATGAGGGGATTATCTGTACACGGTCGAAATCGGGTTCGTTCATTGTATGACTAACCGAGGATGAAACATGGCAGGTCAGAGCTCGAGCCCGGGTTATATCGAACCAAGGCGCGAAGTTAAATCGTTGAGCTCGTGACTCTGGAACCGAACAAGATTGAGGGAACTTTGTCGAGCCAAATAACGGAAGGCCAAAATATCCAAAATCAATTGGAGATCACAGTGGAATTCTCAGCATGTATCAATGGAAGGCCGATTAATTAGCAAGTAACGAGATTGGTTACCTTTTATAGAATTGTATCAAGAGTAGGACTCCCCTACTATATAAAGGGAAGTTTGATCATTTGTAAAGGACATTGTAATACGCACCAAAAAAGCAATACACTGTTATTTCTAGCTTTTATCATCTTGTTATTCTGTTCTTACATCAGTTAAAGCATTTCTTGATTCAAGTGTGATCAAACTCAAAGGCCAAGGTTGTTCAATTTGTGTAGTTTGCATTTATCCTCTTATCATCAATTCCAATATTAATCTATTCTCTTCAATTGTATCAAGTTATATCACATATCCTTAAAATCACGTATAAATTTAATTGTTATCCGATTTTAAGGGTAAACAACGTGTTTTGTACTATAAAGACTTTATCGGAAAAGAAATCAAGAAAATAAAAAAACTTGAGAAAAATCGAAATTGAAAACCCCAATTTTTGTTAGTTTTGTTGATATGTTTTGTACTATAAAGACTTAATCGAAAAGAAATCAAGAAAATAGAAAAATCGGAGAAAAATCAAGATTGAAAAATCTAACTTTTGTTAATTTGGCTTGGTTTATGAATTTAAAAGTTCGGCACAATTTATTCGTTTTGCTAATTAAAATTCAAACCAACAATACCAATGTACATGTCTAGTATTAGTAATAGCTTGGTTGGGCTTGCGTATGAAGTCTTCCACTAGTGAAGGTGCTTGGATCTTCGTTCTAAAATTCAAGTACTATTTATAGTGTAATTTTATGTGATATTATTACTACTTAAGTAGCTAATTAAGTCTTTCAACAATCACAATTTTATATGTTTGTTTCGATATTTTTTTTAACTATAAAGGCATTTTTCTTATATTAAGTGTCGATGTTCAAATGAAGACCAAATTTTGGAAGTTCTGTTTTAAAACGCAGTAACAAAGTTATGGATTGAATCCAAACGCTACATTGGCGTTCGCGCAATAGCGTGGGTGCTAGAGGGCCACCGAACACCAAGTATGTATAAAGAGTAAAAATAGCACGGTATAACCAGTTTTCGGACTGGTCATTCAAAAATAGTCAGCATTTACTAAGTCAATGAAAAATAGCCACTATTTTGCTGCAACAGTGACCGGTCCAGCATAATATACTGGAGTTCGGTGCACCTGTGTATGAACTCCAGCATATTATGCGCACCGGTGCTCCAAACTCCAGTATATTATGCTGGACCGATATACTTGCTGGAACTCCAGTATATTATGCTGGAGTTCTAGTGTACTTATGCTGGAACTCCATCATATTATGCTGGAGTTCTAGCATATTTATCTTAGAAATCCAGTATAATATGCTGGAGTTCAAGTATACTTATGCTGGAACTCCAGCATAATATACTGGCGTATTTCCCGGGTTTTGAACAGTGTTTTCGCTCAGATTTATCTTTACATGAAAAGTAGCTAAATTTCGATTACTTTTGAGACTGCGCTATTTTTGAACGACCAGTTGTAAATCTAGCTATTTTTGAAGTTCTCCCGTATAAAGATCATACGTTCTGTCGGATGGGCCTAACAAATTCTCTATTACTTTTCTGGATTTGTTGGGTCTAATAAATATAATTTGTATTGAGAAAATCTCACTTTACACCCATTAATTCTAAACTATTTACCCTTTAATGCCTAGACCCAACTATTTACTACTCCTATCCATGGAGCCCAAACTATTTACCCGGTTAAAATGAAACAGAAGTGGAAGAAACCTGGTAAGCAGAAGTGGCAACACCGAATATGAATTGGGGAGGAAATTCAGCACGAGAGAGTTGGTGCTTAGAGCTGTAAATGGAGTTCCATTCTTCCTCTATTTTCTTCTTCTTCTTCTCTAAATCCATTAGTTTTCTAGAGTTAACACTTGAATTCGTTTCCATTTCTATTATGGTGTTTAATTCTAAAATGATTTTCCAGAACTTTAAACTGAACAAAAATGGAAGTGAATTGTGAAATAGTGAAAGTGAAGAGAATACGACGGAGTGTGTTTTTCTTTTTTATTTTTCCTTTTTTCTATTTTCACTCTAATTGTTTTGTGTATGTCTCCACCACCTCCGGTCATCTCTTTACCTGTTTGCAGAATTGTATCGTGAAAAACAAAGAAAATTGTTTTTACAATTTACTTGTTTTCTAAACAAATCTCAATTGTTTTCACCATAGTAGGTAAAGGTCATTTACTTGTTTGCAGAATTTTCCCCTCACTTTGAAATAGAGGGGAGTGAATCTGGATCGCCCATACGAGTTGGGACAACAAGTATCAATGTATCTCTAGATAGATCTATGGAAGTTTCTGAAAAAAATTGTTTATTTTTATTTATGTGCGCCTGAGAAATGAATAAAATAAAATATACTCTATTTAATTGCTGGGGAGTTAATAAATGGAAGGAGAACATGTATTGAGATTTGTTTTGAAGCTCTTGAATTAAAATTTTTATTTTGAAGATTTCTTGTTTAATTTAAAGTGGGTGCTGTTAAATATTACTTATAGAACCTTCTGAAAGTTCATACTGAAATTTGATAGCATTTGGAGCTGATTTGACGTGATTGAGATCGAAATTTTCAGCTGAAAATGGAAGAACACAACTATAGTATACCACTACTGTATACAATATGTTGTAGGAGTATATATCTATACTGTTATAGTTTGCAATATACTGCAACGATATATTATAATAATCGAAGAAGAACATAGTTACCTAATAGTATACCGCTACAGTATACAATATACTATAGGAATATATAGTTATACTGCAACAGAATACTATTATAGTATATATATATATATATATATATATATATATATATATATATATATATATATATATATATATATATATATATATATATATATATATATATATATATATATATATATATATATATATATATATATATATATATATATATATATATATATATATATATATATATATATATATATATATATATATATATATATATATATATATATATATATATATATATATATATATATATATATATATATATATATATATATATATATATATATATATATATATATATATATATATATATATATATATATATATATATATATATATATATATATATATATATATATATATATATTTGATAACTGATATTATTTCAGTTTAATAATTGAATTAATTTTTTTTAACTCTTTGCGTACAATTGTATACCCTGTTGGTATAGCTATATACTATACTGGTATCATATGTTAGTTAATATTTTTTGGTTGTATTAGCTACATTTAATTGGTACACAATTTGATTTTTCTTTAGTAATAGTATAAAAAAAAGAATAATAAAAAATAGTGAAAACAGTAAATGAAATTAGATTATGAAGATAAAAAGAATATAAAAAAAAGAAGTTAAATGAAATTAGAAAAGGAAAAAAGAAAAAATTAAGAAGAAAATGAGAAAAAAGAAAGGGAGAAAAGAAAAAGAAAGAAAGAAAGAAAGAAAAGAAGCATAGAAATAAAAAAGAATTGGAGAATAAAGAAAAAATTCCCCACAAAAACTATTATGAGTAGAAAATGTAATTAATTTAAGGGTAGAAAAATAAATGAATAGACAAGGGTAAATAGTTTTGTTTCTATAGGTAAGTGTGTCAAAAGTCCACTTGTATGGTAGAGTTGTTAAATGATTTGATCCAGTTATCATACCTTATCCTGAAATGTCGGACCAATTATAGTTAGTTCGACATTTCAGTGGATCAGGACGACCCAATTTCAAAATTAACCATCCCACCACCATCTTATAGTGAGCCTGTTTGGATTGGCTTAAAAGTTGATCAACCAGCTTTTAAGCCATTTTTAGATTTTGAAAGTGTTTGGCAAAAAAGAAAGTAGCTTAAAAAAAGTTAAAATTGGCTTAAAAAAAGCCAAAAGCCACAAGTTGGTTGATCCCAACTTTTTTTTTCCAGCTTAAAAGCCAACTATCTTTGACCAAATATTTTATCCTCTTGTCCCTAATAATATTTATTATTCCAAAAATATCCTTCACAAACTTTTAAAATAATTATAATATCCAACTCAAACTTTTAAAATTTGTTAGAACGTGAACTTACTTTGAAGTTTAGCTTTTCTTTGAAAGGTGAATACGACATTTACCTAATGAAGTTTTCTTACTAAATAATTAAAACATGAGATAGGAAATAGGACTCCTAAACCTAAAAGGAAGGAAAAATAGTCCTAAATATTAGTATAAAAATGATTAAACATTTATTAGAATGTGATAGTCATTTCATATGTTTTCCCAGTAAGCTTGGAATTTCAAGAAATAAATAAAAAATTTACATGGTTGAAAGAAGTGAAAAATAAGAGTTCAACAATTATTTTTATAAAAATTATCTTAGGTAATCAGTTCAAATATTAATTATTCGTATTTATATTAATAAGTTTAAAATAAAATATTATAGTAATAAGCTTCTTTATAGTATTAACAGCTTTAAGGATATTTCAGTCATTTTTATAGAAAAAGTGCTTACCAGTACTTGTTTACCAAACATTTCAACAGCTTTTTTTTCAGCTCCAGCACTTCTATCCAAACACAAAACTGCTTATTTATAAAACTAGCTCCAGCACTTAAAAAGTGCTTTTAAGCACTTGTGCTTAAAAATTACTTTTTTTAAGTCAATCCAAACGGGCTCAGTGTTTATTCAATCTTGTAAATCCTTATTGAAAAATATTTTGTTTTCAATGTTGTGAGAGTAATAGTTTTGGAAATAATCTGGTAATATGAAAATCATTAGGGTTGATTGAACAATTCATATAACAAGTAGTCTTATGTGATAGTTTTACTATAACAAGTAGTCTAATATGAAAATCATTAGAAAAACACACCCAATCGATGTTATAGATGTGATAGTTTTACTATTTGTCTAGAAGAATAATCAGCAATTGCAAATGTAAAAAGTTGCATAAATTATAGTAAGTTTTATAGTTTTTCTTTTTTAGTTTGAAAAGAGAAAAAGACTTTTGGATGGTGGAAGAGAAGGGATGATATCAGAACTTTAAACTTTCGCGGGGACACGTGACTTCAGCCACTTGAGGATATCCAAATCCTTTGAGTTTTATGTTTCTTAGAATTTTTTGGTAGAAAATCACAAATAGACATGGGAAGTCCTGGACTGTAGTTCCTATTCTGATTCAGACGAGCTAGCCCGTTGGTAGCGTTAATCTCACTTGGAGGCAAAAAACTTCATGAATACCTATAGAAGATCAAAATATTACCGGCCTATACCCATATAGGATCTTATCCATTAAATATTATAATAAATATCTATTTAAGCTCAAAGAAGTTGAAAGAAGCCACAATTTCAAATGACCCAAACGTAGCCCTACTAGATTTTCTAGAAGCACAACAGAAAATTCAAAAATAGAGATCATCACAGCTGGAACATCTTTTCGGCTTGAAATTTTCGACCAAACTCACTTCAAATCAGCTTTAAATGAACTAAAACTACATATTCAAATTTCTACACATAGTTACAATAAGTTTTAATAATATCCACCCGAAAATTAAAGTCGAAACAACTGTTAAATCTTCAATTCCAATATTCAGAGCTTCATAAGCTCCTTCATTCAATGTATGGTGGATCAATTTTACTTCTTTTTTCAATTATCATCTACCAAATGCGGACAATAACCACGATTGTAGATTTTCATAGTAGCAACCAGATGATTAATACTATTATAGTATACTATTACAATATATTGTATGCTATTACAATACACTATTGTAATATATTATTATAGAGGTGATGCTTTTGTATCGTTAAAGTATATCGCAATAAGTTGTATACTATATTAGTATAATATTATAATATATTATATACTGTAGTAATATACTGTTGGATTGTTGTGCTTCTCCAAATTAAAGATCTTCAAGATCAAGAATGATGGGTCTTTAAAATCTAATCTCAATCACCTGAAATCAACTCTAAAAACGATTAAATTTCAGTATAAACTTCCCAAGAATACTATAGATAATATTTTTAATACTTACTTTGAATAAAATAACAAATCTTCAACTTGAAATTTCAGTTTCAAGAGTTTCAAGTTCAATAATGGTGAGATTTCAAAAATACGGCCCAAATCACCTCAAATTTGCCAAAAAAATAAAATTAAATGTGATGAGAAACTGATGTACAATGACAGATGATGATGTCCACAACAGACCTCGATAAGAGATATGATACGGTCGTATGCAATATAAATTACTCAACTATGAGTCGGGATCGAATCCATAGAGAGTTATGAGGGGTGTTATACAGGAGTATATATTTGAAGCAAGCGAATGGACTACCTAAAATTGCACTTCCACAACAAATTTTTTATTTCTACTTCTACCATTACTCTAATAATTGCAAGCTAAGAAAAATAGACTAGAGATGAATGTTTTTGGTATTTTTTTCAAATAGTGTAAAAGCCCAGCGATGAGACCATTACCTAGGTGAGATGAATATATTATAGCATTATATAATCAACACCCAATCATAAACAAGCATTAAATTAAATACCCATAAAGTTTATACACTAGGGTTGGGTCACAATCCTAGTAAAAATCTTGCTAATCATAATGATAATTGAAGAAAATAAAGAAGAAAAACTAATTAAACTCATAATCAAAGATTAAAATGATGAAATCTAATGTTTAAATACTCAAATAATCTAAAGCTTCCTAAAATGGTAAAAAGAAACGGCTACAACAGCTTTTGACGTTCAAACTTGACCTAAATTTTTGAAACTCGTCTATTTATACTGGGACAAAAATCGCTGATAAAAGAACCCCTCGGAAGGTTCTACGGCCGCACAATTCCATGTGCGGTCCGCATATGTGAAGACCTGGCCAGTCATCTCATGATTTACTACTCTGTTTTCCCCATTTCTGCTTCTTATTGCTTTGTTCATCGGTTCTATATGTGATCGGGTTGGTTGTTTCGAGTTCGGAGAGGTTTTGAGAAGGTTTGAGACACTTAGTCTCTTTTGAGGAAGCTTAAGTTGGAAAAGTCAACCGGATGTTGACTTATGCGTTAGAGGGCTCGAATGTGAGTTCCAATGGTTCGGATAGCTTCAGGAGGTTATTTGGAACTTAGGAGCGTGATCGAAATGTGTTTTGGAGGTCCGAAGTAGATTTAGGCTTGAATTATCGAAATTGGATTTTTGACATTTTCCGGTTGATAGGTGAGATTTTGATATAGGGGTCGGAATGGAATTCTAGAAGTTGCAGTAATTCCGTTTTATCATTTGGGATGCGTGTGTAAAATTTCAGGTCATTCAAACATGGTTTGGTAGACTTTTTGATCAAAAGCGTATTTTAGAAGATTTTGGAATTCTTAGGCTTGAATCCGATGCGAATTTGGTATTTTGATGTTGTTTTGAGCGTTCCGAAGATTGGAACAAGTTTGAATGATGTTATGGGATATGTTGGCATGTTTGGTTGAGGTCCCGGTGGCCTCGGGTGAGTTTCGGGTGGTCAATCAGACCATTTCATGTTTTGGAGAATTGCAGAAAATCTGCTAGAGTGTTGTAGAAAAATTGACCGGCGCGTTCGCGCGTAGGCCCTCGCATTCGCGAAGGGTTAGCAGATGAGGCTGAGGATTTAGCCTTCGCTTTCGCGAGGGAGGCTCCGCGTTCGCGAAGGGCTGGGATCTTGTGCATCACGTTCGCGAGGGAGGCTCCGCGTTCGCGTAGAGGAAGTTGAGCAGCTGGGGTTCATGTGGAATTGTTCTTCTCGTTTGTGGAAGGGGAGTCGCGTTCGCGGTGATCTAGGGAGCTAAGTCTTCACGTTCGCGAGCTAGGGATCGCGATCGCGTTCGTGAAGAAGGATTGTATATCTGGGCAGAATGTTTAAATAGCCATTTGATCCGCGATTTTGGGGTTAACTTCCACCATTTTTGAGCGATTTTGGAGCTTTTTGAAGAGGATTGAAGAGGGATTCAAGGGGAAACACTTGGAGGTAAGATTTATGGACTTAATACTCGAGTCTAATGTGAATTCTACTTAATTAATCATGGAATTTACGCCTAATATTGAAGAACTATGGCTTGTAATTGGAGACCTAAAATTTGGGATTTGAGGGGTCGTTTGTGGTTGGATTTTGATATTTTTGGTATGAATGAACTCGGGGAGTGATAAGGATGTGACGACCCAGCCAGTCGTCTCATGAGTTACCACTCTGTTTCCCCCATTTCTACTTCTTATTGCTTTTTTCATAGGTTCTATATGTGATCGGGTTGGTTGTTTCAGGTTCGGAGAGGTTTTGAGAAGATTGGAGACACTTAGTCTCTTTTGAGGAAGCTTAAGTTGGAAAAGTCAACCGGATGTTGACTTATGCATTAGAGGGCTTGGATGTGAGTTCCGATAACTTTGGGAGGTGATTTGAGACTTAGGAGTGTGATCGGAATGTGTTTTGGAGGTCTGGAGTAGATTTATGCTTGAATTGGCGAAGTTGGATTTTTGGTGTTTTCCGGTTGATAGATGAGATTTTGATATAAGGGGCCAGAATAGAATTCCGGAAGTATAGGGGCTAAAATGGAATTCCGGAAGTTGTAGTAGTTCCATTGTGTCATTTGGAATGTGTGTGCAAAATTTCAGGTCATTCAGACATGGTTTGGTAGACTTTTTGATCAAAAACGTATTTTAGAAGATTTTGGAATTCTTAGGCTTGAATCTGATGCGAATTTGGTATTTTGATGCGGTTTTGAGCATTTCGAATATTGGAACAAGTTTGAATAATGTTATGGGATATGTTGGCATGTTTTGTTGAGGTCCCGTGGGCCTCGGGTGAGTTTCGGGTGGTCAATCAGACCATTTCATGTTTTGGAGAATTGCAGAAAATTTGATGGAGTGTTGCAGAAAAATTGACCTTCACGTTCGCGAGTAGGCCCTTGCATTTGCAAAAGGTTGGCAGATGAGGCTGAGGATTTAGCCTTCGCATTCGCGAGGGAGGCTCCACGTTCGCGAATGGCTGGGATCTTGTGCATCGCGTTTGAGAGGGAGGCTCCGCGTTCGCGTAGAGGAAGTTGAGCAGCTAGGATTCAGGTGGAATTATTCTTCGCGTTCGCGGAAGGGAAGTCGCGTTCGCGGTGAGTTAGGGAGATAAGCCTTCGCATTCGTAAGCTGGGGATCGCGATCGCGATGAAGGAATATTGGTCAAAGTTAATTTGAGCTTTGCAAACACGAGGCATTGACCGCGTTCGCGAAGAAGGATTGGATATCTGGGCAGAATGTTTAAATAGCCATTTGATCCGCGATTTTGGGGTTAACTTCCACCATTTTTGAGCGATTTTGGAGCTTTTTGAAGAGGATTGAAGAGGGATTCAAGGGGAAACACTTGGAGGTAAGATTTATTGACTTAATACTCGATCCTAATGTGAATTCTACCTAATTAATCATGGAATTTAAGCCTAATATTGAAGAACTAGGGCTTGTAATTGGAGACCTAGAATTTGGGATTTGAGGGGTCGTTTGTGGTTGGATTTTGATACTTTTGATATGAATGAACTCGTGGGGAGATGTAACGACCCGACCGATCGGTTTGAACTTTTGCACTTTGATCGCTAGTTCTTGGGCATGACTTGGGCCAATTTCGGGATTTGTGTTGTAATTTGATTTCATTCGAGTGGTCTTTGTTTCCTTGGCATATTTTGATGGTTTTACACTGATTTTGGTTAGATTTGGAGCATCCAGAGGCCGATTCGAGGGGTAAGGGCATCGCGAGCTAGAGATTTGGATCGGGTAGAGGTGAGTAATGACTGTAAATGTTTTCCTGAGGGTATGAAACCCCGGATTGCACATTGTTCTGCTATATTGAGGTGACGCACGCGCTGGATGACGAGCGTGGGGTAGTGCACCGTTGGGGATTGTGACCTAGTCCATCCCGAATGATTGTTTTACCGCTTATTTGATTGAAAACTATTTGTTATCATCATGTTTTGGGCTGAATGCCATATTTGGGCCTCGTGCCAACTATTTGGACCTTTAGGGGATTTTTACGGATATTTTCTCACTGTTTTAACCTTATACTTGTACTAAGTCATGCCAAATTTTACTATTTTCATAACTCAGCCATGTCTATTTTGTTTTAATACCTTAAATGATAATTTGGGCTGAGCATCATGTTTTACTATTACCTGAGTGGCTTATGAGATTCTGACTGAGTAAGGCCGAGGGCCTGTGTTGTGAGGATACACTGATTATGATTATGAGGTCGAGGACCTGAGATTTGAATGTCACGAGGTGGCTCGTTGATATGAGGCCGAGAGCCTATGTGATTATGTCACGAGATGGCTTGATATTGCACTTGGGCCGTAAGGGACCCCTCCAGGAGTCTGCACACCCCCAGTGACCGCAGATACCCATTGTGATATGAGATATAGCCCGAGCGGCTGGTATTGTTTCGTGTGTTGTCCGAAGGGCTGTTTTTGTTGGTATTGTGCCCGAGGGGCAGTTCTTTATGTGTTTATCTTTTCTAGCTGCCTGTCATTTACTTGCTTAACTGTTAAAATGGTATTTTAAAGAAGTTTAAACTGAACTAAGGTGATTTTACATGGTTTCATTGTTTTTACTGGATTTTACTGCTTCTTTATAGCCTGTTGAGGTGCCCTTACGTGTTTTCTTATCGCTCAGTCTTTATTTATTATTATTACTCACTGAGTTGGAGTACTCACTTTACTTCATGCACCCCGTGTGCAAATTCAGGCACTTCACGTCTTGCTTGCAAGGGTTGAGAGATTCCAGTAGACTTCGGAGATTCACTAGGTAGCTGCTCGGCGTTCGCAACCTAGTGCTTCTCCCTCTATCTTATTTTCTCTTGTTTTAGTTATGTAATAGCTGTGTAGACTCTTTCAAACTTGTAGTTGTTATAATAGATGCTCATGACTGGTGACACCCCGATGTCGGGCTATGTCTATTCCACAACTGTATTATTTACCTTATTTTGGGATTTTTATTATTATGTTAAAGACTTAGTTTTATTACTGAATTGCTTAAAAATGAATCGGGAGTGTGTTGGCTGGCCTTGTCTTCATGAGAGGTGCCATCACGACCAGGTCCAGGTTTAGGGTCGTGACAACATATTTCTTTAGTTGGCAGGAAGGAGGATTCTGCAGGTGTCGAGCCCCCTTTTTTTCTCACAGAGTCCATGTTTCGACACTCATGGGGGAACAACTCGTTTCTTTTTGGGAATTGGGTATTTGAAGAGTCGCCACCTAACGGATTATGGTGCGTTAGGGCACCTAGAGTAATTAACTCGTGTAACTAGTTTGCATTATCAAAGATTAGGGTAAGGGCTCGAAATATTTCATCCTCTACTTATGGGAATGCTACTTCGAGAAATGCTGCTTCAGGATAAACTAGATATGTTGCGAGAGAAACTGGATATTTTCCTATGGCTTGGACCCTTTCACTCGAGAACTCAAAGGGGGGACTCACTATATAGGTGCGGACTTGCGTACGGTATCACTTGCCTAACAGCTGCCAAAAGCGGAAGCTTCAATGTTGACGGGCTTATTGTCTCCTTTCTTATCTTAAAAAAAGGGAAAATAAGAGAGGGATCACTCCTCGGGCAGTCGCTAACCGTTGCGCCTTCCCTTCTGCTTACACCATTTCTTTGTGAATGCTCCGCTTTGCTCTTTGTCGCGCTACTTCCGCTAGCAACCAGCTTCGGATTCTCCTTAAGGCACCGTGTTGAGTAGGGATTTGAATAGAAACTCTATTTTGGGGCTCAATGTTGCTGGACTCTACTCCTCTCCCCGGGCTCGCTCCGCTCTATGCCCAAAGCTTCAACTCAATCACTTGGACAGAGGGATTTGACCTAGCAACTGCAGGCTCGGGTGCGAGAACGGTATCCATTGCCTGCTGCCCCCTCCCAATAATACGTCTTTATCAACCACCCGCTTACTACAAGAATGTATCATGATGAGAATCAAAGCAGTCTTGTGAATGCCCAGTTCTCCTGTCTTCTTCGGGTCCTTAATAGAACTCAAAACTAGGTTTCTTCTGTATATAAACTATATCTTTCTCTTCCTCAGAGATTGAATTGAAAGTCGACTGAATGTGATGAAAGGTTATATGCTTAACACATGCAAGCCCGGTAATCCTCCTCGACTAGAGGGGCTACACGTGACATTAGCGCGCAGGTCATCATATCCTTTTACTACCCATTACCCTCCCTTTAGTGGTTATATAAGCGAGTTTAATTAACGAACTCTAAGCGTGCTTTACCCGTCCTTTCCTTATGGTCTTGGAGGAGTTTAGGACATCTAAATCTTGGAAGTTCTAGACAGCCTAAGGTGTTTAAAAGGGAAAATCTAGGCGACAAGCAAAGAACATATAAGACTAATCAAATAGGGAGAAGTAGTTAAGGCTCATGTTTAACTTCACATGTACATAAGAAAATAAGCAGCACGCCTCAAATAACTGATTTTCAATAAGTTCAGAAAGCCTAGGAACAAGATATCTAGATGAACAATCACAAAACAGAACATGCAACATTTGTTTTAAGAGAAGTGGCAGAATCCTAACCAGTTGCCTACTGGTTTTATAGCCTGTTAAGCTTGGATAATTTCATATATAAACAGGACTGGTTTCACAATTATTTAACGTCCTAAGTCTTGCCTAAGTGTGTATATGCATTCACGATTCTGGGAAACAGTTTGAAGTTCTTTTATCCTATAGGCATGCTTTCTAGTGACATTTAACAAGACACTATATTAAGTTCCAGTTTTAGTACTTAATGCATATGATAATTACCCTATGGATATAAATTCTATCTCTAATGAGTGAAACTGCTATTAGTTCTTATTAGACATGCATACTGACTGAGCAATTGTGACAACCAATTAAACCTACATGCATAATTTCTAAAGAGACGGATTTGAATATATGCTATAATAAAAGTTGAACCTTAGTTATTTTATTCCCTATAGGCATGACGTCTAATCATGTAAAGCAAAGTAGGCAGAATTTATTTCAACCAAAGCAAACCCTATAGGCAGGTTATCTAATAAAGCACATTTAAGCCAAAGTAAACCCTATAAGCATGTTATCTAGCACGAAATAATGATTAGAGTAAACATCTAGGCAAGGTTTCAAACATACAATAGTAGAGTGCTTTTGAATGAAGTAAAGCCATAGGCAGGTTATCTAACATACAATAGTATAAAGCAAATACCTATATGTATGTTATCTACCCAACTTTACCTATAGTACCATACAACTACCCTCTCTTTTCACTAGTCACCCCAATATCTGTTTATAATTAATTATTACAAACCAATGATTGAATAAAAATTACATAAATAAAAATATAATTTAAGCTATAGGGAGCCTGAAGTAGGCCCAAAGCAAATCCTGGTGTACCAGGCCTTCAGTAGTCTCAAATGCCAAGGATTTCATAGTCCAATTCATGTCCAGGTGTGTCAGAATTCCTTAAGGACCTCAAGGATCCCGGGCAGTGCTCACACCCAAACGTTTCTCAAATGAAGACTGATTATGTGCAGTGTGGAAGAGCCAACCCTGATATGCCTGAGTTCAGAGAGATGTCAAGGATCTTTAGGCAGTACACATACCATAGGGGGAGAACTTAATAATCTAAGAGTAGGTGGGAGTGCTTGAAAAGAGTTAGTGAAAACACTATGGAGATAAATTCTTAGGAGTAAAAGATCTTATGTAATAGACCAGTTTTAAGAAAAATGTTAGGAATGAAACCAGTTTTAGAAGAACACATTTCAAAACAGTTCAAAGGAGAGCAAATTCAGTAGACAGTCAATAGATCACAAAAGGTTTAGTTCCAGAGACACTTTAGCAAATAGGCAGTAATACACATAGAACACTTATAACCTTAACAAATTAACTAGGATAGCAGGCAACTAAACATGGAGCAAAGATATAAAGGATAGACACGCAAGCAGGATTAACCATAGGCATGATCACACAACTAGGCATAACTTTAGACAGGCTGCTTAAACATTAGATAAACATGTGAAGTGTAAACATATTAGCTGCACATAGAGCATGGCAAAATTTTAGGAATGCTTGAACAAAGAAGTGAATAATAGAGTAGGTCAAATTCATAACCAATGAACTAATGCAGGGATGAAGCACATAAAGTTTGGGTGTCAAATGTAACTAGAGACATACCAGTTGAGGGAAAAGAGTGCAGAATATAAAGCAAGTAGCCTCACTATCTAGCCTTAGCTAGACCCACAATAGCACAAGTAACACAAGTAGCAAAGAAGGAGAATAGTTTGAGTGTGTGTGTATATTGTGAATTGATGTCTGCCGAAAACCAGAAAATAGGGGGGAGGGGGTTTATAGTATGCAATAGGGCAGGACACATAAGGTAATGAGCCAATCATATGCACATAAGGTATGGAAATCAATTAACAATCAGTCATGACTCAATTAAGAGGACAAAATATCATAAATGATACTTAATTTAAGGAAGTCTCACACGGACTCCTTTAGTAAATCAGAGCAAGGCTAATAAGGTAAGAAATAACCAGACAATCGATCAAGTGAAGTCAGTCATGAATAAATTAGCCAAAAAATCAGACTAGTATTACTTAATTTAAGGAAAATTGTATATGGAATCAATCAGTAATTAAGGTATAGGTTAAATAAGGCAAGAACTAACTCCGAAATCAATTAGAAGTTGGTTCTGAAAATCAGAGCATAAAATCAGGCTAGCAGCACCAATTAATAATTACACATAAGGTAAGAAAACTAATTAAGGTTGTAAACAAGGGAAATAATCAAGAATCAACACATAAGTTTTGACAGTGCAAATCAATAGATCAAAATCCAAAGTAGTACTGATTTACGGGGAAAAATATCAGTTTCCACAAATATATAGCTAGGCTAAATAGAATTTCAGAAATTAGCCAAGAAATCGAATCAGAAACCTTAATAGAGATGGACTAGGGTATCACAAGACATTGAATTAGACTAAGGGGAAATCATGAAAGTCAAAGCACAAACAAAACGATGTAACAAGTAGCACAGAAAGTCTTAGAATCGAAGCAAAATATAAGAAAATTAGTGTTTCAGCATAAATCGATTAGGGTCCAGACAATTTTAGCAGAAATCAATCAATAATACTTAAGAAAAGATAATTAATATTCGAAAACCAGGAAAACTTTGAGAAGACAATTTTCAGTAAACCCTAGTTTTAGGAAGAACGAAAAATCACTTGAAAAACCAAGAAACTTTCAAGAAAACATGTGAAGTACGTTCAATCCGTCTAAGATCTATACAGATCTGAGAAAATCAAAGATAAAATTAGGTTTTTCTTTATAAGTGAAACAGAGATGAGAACATAGACTTAGGAGTCTACGGATAAAAATGAGAAAGGTCTTACTCAAGGTCGAGTCAAATGGATTGAAATAGGCAAGAAAACCCCAAGGTGTAAACAGACCGCCTAGGTCCCTTGAGAATCTCTTCAAGGATCCAAGAAATGGAGATACCATAGCATAGAGGAGGCCATTAGAGGCATGAGGTGGTGAAGAATCACCATATGAGGGCAGTAGGTGAGTGACAACGAGGGTGAATTAGGGTTAGAGTTAGAGAGCATTTGAGAGACGATGGAACAGTTAACGGTGGGGAAAAAATGGGAAATGATTAGGGTTTGGGGGGTGTAGGTGGGTTTAATTAAGATAGGAAATATCCTGACTATTGATCAAAAGTGATCAACGGCCAGGATTGGCCACGAGGTTTGGGTCGGGCAGGTGGATATTGGGCCTGGGATCTTTTGAGCCTGTTTATAAGGGGTATTGGTCTGGTTAATTTTAGGACAAAATTTAAATAAAAAGTGGCTATTTATTAAATACCCCAAACAATTGATTAAAAAATAATTACTAATTATAAAAATGAATCTCATGCATATAAATATTTTAAAAATAGTTATTTAGTATTCAAAAATACGAAGGACTAGTTTCTCGTAAAATAATACCAGAAATGTACGCATGGGCTATAATTGCAAAATTATTGCAATTAAGTCAAAAGGTACCAATTTGGCTATTTATGAACTAATTTGGACTTAATGCCACACCTCCTTTTTCCTACACCCAGATGGGTATAAGGAAGTTTTTTCCAATTTAATTGACAACTGAAACGGGATTATTTTATTTAAAATTCAGAGTCACTACTTGGTATAATTTATGGTGTCCCAAGTCACTGGTTCAAATCCCGAATCGAGGAAAGAGTGACTCTGTTTTACAGTCCGCAAACACAGAAATCCGGGTAAGGAATTCTGTTAACCCGGGAGAAGGTGTTAAGCATTCCCGAGTTCCGTGGTTCTAGCACGGTCGCTCAACTATTATTATCGGCCTATTTATCTGATTTGAAAACACTTTTAAACCTATGTGCATTTTAACTTATTAACCACTTTTAATTAATTTTTTGAAGATTCAACATTATTTAAAACATGTCTTGAACCGTGTCACATAAATGCACCCGTGGTCCACGACATTTTTATCTAACATTGTTAAGATTGGGATTTGGGCCACATAAATGCACACCCGAGTTTAGGAAAGTAGTTTAAATTATGCGCCTAAAGCAACTACACATTTTTAAATTTGCGAGGGCCATGGAAATTCAACTAAATGGCACGCCTCGATTTCTAGGGAATTTACTTAATTAGTTAAGGAGGCTTGAAACCCTCCGATTATTTCAACTAAGGCTCGACCTTACTTGTTAGCTAATAGGCGTCGTACTAAGGGGCGATTTATTTAAAGGGAATTCACAAAGATGTATCTGATGAAACAAAAGCAGGCCCAAGCAAACCCAATTTGGTGAAACACTGAGCACCTCATCGACGTGCATAATCAAGTCTGAGTTTGATTGCTTTTCATATGGGCCAGTGTTAAGCCCAGTTCTTATGCTCCAAATTATCTATACCAAACTTAATAATACCAATCAACTGATGCCAACATGGAATATGAAATCGAATTAGCAAACTTAAACTCTGGTTTTAAAATATTAAACACAAACTACCTATCTAACTTTCTGGTTTTATCTTGCGTGCACTTTTGGGTCAACTCTACCACTAGAACGATCCAGCAGCCAACAAATGAGCTACTAGGCTCAAGGAAAAAGCCCAAATAGCAAAAAGCAAGCCACCTTCCTTTGCAAATGATCTCAGGACCCAAAGCTCAATGAGCCCAAACCTTGTAAGACCAAGGTTGAGGATCCCAGACTCAACATAGAGTTTCTACCAAAGCAAACGACCCCTTTACACTTAATCACAAACCGATAGAACTCATTATTACCCAATGAATGGCACACCAGGACACTTTGAATATTATTAGGAACAAATGTTCGACTTCAAATTAGAAAATATTTATGTTTGAATTCAAACTCAAGCTAAACTTACAAATACCTCCTGAAAACTCAAACCAATTAGCTTTTCACAATACTAGCAGTAACTTATCCAGAAAAATAGCATACAAATTACTTGGATAAAAAACAACAACATGAATTCATTCTTTTAAGTATGTAAGTGTCGAAAGAAAAGGCTGAAGCAACAGGTAACTACCACACAAATTTCTCTACCACCCAAACACATGTAACATAAATGTATATATCTAAGCTATACCACAGATTCAAATTTTTCATTACTCACAGAACTCAGAAGTCAAAACACATCATCCACTCAAAATCTAACATTATGCTAAGCTCTCAAAAGCACAGACTCACTTTCACAATACATGAATGACCAGAAAAACTTCAGTAACAAGTATATTACAAAATGCACTACAACATGTTGAAGAAATAGAAGAAACAGAATAAGTAACTTCAACTACAACTTGGATTCAATCAACTTTCCATTCGAAATACATGCTCGCAATCAAATTGTTGTCCATAGTTGGGAAGATTACCAGGATACAACAATATAGAATCAGAAATTTAGCTTGGGACTAGGAAGAAATCAGCAGTAGCAGAACTCAGTAATGCAACAGTAACAGCAAATGAAACCCAAACCAATTCGAAATTTTGTCAAACCCAAATACACAACCTCAGAAGTTTTTAGAAATTATCAACTATTCAGAAGAATAACAAAACCAAAACCAAGCCTGATTTTAGTAGTTTTCAACTAGAAAATGCAGGGAATTTAGGTATATTACAGTTGTTTCAGTTTTCAGGTCTTTTTAAGTCTCTTCCCCCTTTCTTGCTAGTGAAGTAAAGTTTCTTTTTATAGGCAAGGTATTAGGGCAGCCTAAAGAAATCAATTTTTGCACTTAAAATCTTTTTCAATTCTCATTTTTTGCTCACATACCCTTAATTTAAAGATCAGACTTTCACATAAGCCCCCACCCCAGCTTCTAGGAAGCTTCCTTGGGCAGTTACATCAAGATTCCCTAAGCCAATTACCTAAAATAACCCTTAAATCCCTGAAAATTACCCCTCCAGCCAAAATATTGGTCAAATTGACCCGACTCAATTTGATATGGGTCTGTGTACGCAAGTTGAATCCCCTCTTGGGCTCTCTATCTTAAGTTCAAGTCACAAGCCCTGAATTTAAATGAGCCCAACATGGGTTTCAAAAAGGGAACTCGAAACCTCTTTTTATTTATTGAAAAACCATAACAAGATGAAATAAAACCAAAGAGCACCAAGCACTTTAATTAAATTACAGCATGAAAGCAGAAAAACAAAAATGAAAACAATTGAGACAGAAGAGGAGACGAGGCGAGAAAACGAAGACTGGAACGTTAGACTAAATAACAAGTAAAAGAAAGATTAATGAAGGAAATAGAAAGATGAAAATACCTAGGAGAAACCAGGACGAATCTTGAAATCAAACTCAGGCCTTCAATTTTGGCCGAAAAGAGTCTTAATCGTGTGTTTTCAAACGAAAACACACGAATAAGGTTAACTTCGACCTCAAATCTTCAATAAAAACTCACAGATTCGAGTGTTGGGAATTTAGGGTTCATGCTTTGATTTAAGATTCGAAGAACTCTAGAGGGATTCGAGGGAAAAGGGTAATGGATTTAGTATGAGGGGGTAATAAGGAGTCTAGGGTGTGAATTTGGGGTGATTTAGAGGTGGCGCTGCCGGGCAGATGCAGTGGAAAAAGGGGCGACGGATTAGGGTTAGAGATTGTGGTCTCTGAGAATAGGAGATGAGAGAGACGAGTTTGAGGGGGGGGGGGGGGGGTAGGGTAGGGTAGCGTTTATATAAGGGGAGGGGTCAGTTCCAGTCTGTTGGATCTTGTTGATCCAACAGTTGAGATGAGATATAACGAAACAATGTCTTTTGGTTTATTGGCGGGGCAAACCGGGTTCTAGGGGCGGTTATAGGCTGATTCTAATGGGTAATTGAAGGATAATTGAATTGGGCTTGAGAGAAATAAAACGGCCCAAAAAATCTAATTCTTTTCTACTTCTTCTCCTCTTCTTTTATTTTTCAAAATTCTTTTCCATTTTTAAAAATTAAAAATAATACCTAAATTAATCCCTAAATCACATAATCCTACCAAATTTAAATGATTAACTCTAAATAATAAATATCACAACTAAGTAAAACCAAATTAAAAGAAAAACTACAAAATTCGAAGCTAAAACTAAAAATGCAGAAATGGGTTATTTTTTGTGATTTTTCTATTTTTGCAACACAATCAGATTAATAATTAATTAAAAAATGCAAAATTAAATCCTAAATGCAAATGCAATGTATTTTTTTGTATTTTCCATGAATTAAATAAAATAAACATGCGCAGACAAATGTAAACAATTAATAAAAAATGCTACAAAATCCATGAACTTGCAAACAATGGGAAAGATTTATTTTGTTTGAATTTATGGGAATATTTCATATAGGGCAAAAATTACGTGCTCATATCTGCCCCTCTTTGCTCGGAAATAAAGAGAGTTTTATGCAAAGATAAAGTGAGCAGATACGAGTGATTTTTGCCCGTTTGAATACTCCGTGGGAAGTATTTTTGAAAGATTTGACCGCACCCTGCTTCCGAGGTTGCCTACATATCCTTGGATATAAAGGAATCAGGTCAGTGTAGTTCGGGAAGTTTCGGTAGCTGGGACTACCATGAAGCTGTGATTTCGCTGTTGTTGTTGATGTTGCTTACTGAACTCCTTATTACACCACGACAAAATAAAAGAAGCTAGGCTAAACTATGATCTATGCATTACAAAAATCCTATCTATATCCTCAAACTTGATCTTGTGGTTCATGTTGCCTTGTTGACTTGTATTCTCCAGGTGAAGTTCCTTTGTTGCCGTCTTGAATTGTAATCTGAGATGCTTTCCCTTTTCTTCAGGTGGGCGCCTGATTGCTGAACTTGAACCGTCTTCCTTCGAACATTGCTGCTTTCCATTCGTTCTTCAGGTGGGCTCCTGATTACTAACACTTGAACTGCTTCCCTTCGTTCTTCAGGTGGGCTCCTGATTACCAACACTTGAATTGTTGCTTTGTTCCTCAAGTGGGCTCCTGATTACCAACACTTGAATTGTTGATTTGTTCTTCAGGTGGGCTCCTGATTACCAATACTTGAATTGTTGCTTTGTTCTTCAGGTGGGCTCCTGATTACCAACACTTGAATTGCTGCTTTGTTCTTCAGGTGGGCTCCTGATTACCAATACTTGACTTGTTGCTTTGTTCTTCAGGTGGGCTCCTGATTGCCAACACTTGACTTGTTGCTTTGTTCTTTAGGTGGGCTCTTGATTACCAACACTTGACTTGTTGTTTTGTTCTTCAGGTGGGCTCCTGATTACTGATGCTTGAACTGCTTCCTATCCTTAAAAACTGGCGTTGTTCTCCCTTGCTCTCCAGATGGGCTCCCGATTTCAACGAGGTAGACAAAACAAAGAAAAATTCCTGCCCCAGTTTGGTAGCTGGGCGCATCTGTGAGTGTTAACTGAATCATGTACCAAATATCACTATGAATTTGAAAGCTAGATCCCATTATTCAGGAGGGCCATGAAAACTCCTAGTTAAATGACAGTTTTAAAGCTGAATTATGTTTTCTAAAGGTATGACTTTCACTAAATCTCGTTATCCAAGAAGGTCTTAAAACTACATCCCATTATCCAAGAGGGTCCTGAAAATCAAAATCAAGTCTTATCTTAAGAGTGACAATTTTTAAGGCGGAATTATGCTTCCCTACAACAGAACTTACGCTAAATCTTGTTATCTAATGGAAATTTTAATGCTAGGTCCCATTATTCAGGAGGGTCCTGAAAACTCCTATTTGAATCATATCTCAAAAAGGCAAACCTTGAAGCCAACTTATATTCCTTTGGGTTACATTTATGCTAGTTTTTGCTACTCATGGTTATTTTGAATTTAAACTAGGTCCCATTTTCTAGGAGGGTCCTGAGTATTTACGGTCAAACCTGTTTTGTACTTGCTTTTCCTTACGGAGGGTTTCTCCGACACAAACGAAATTTTCTGCCCCTCTTTCAAATCAAAGAAAAATCTTGTTAGTTTAAAATCTGGTGGTTAGTTTGTGGCATTCTTGCTGAAGGTGGCCTCTCTACTGTCGTGCTTTACTTTGACTAGTTTCCCCGAACTGGCCAAGAATTGTTTGACTTTCTGACTGATCATCAACCTCAAGACCATGGATGACCCGAGTGCTCCATACCCAAACCGTTGTTTTACACTTTTGACCCCTCTATCTGAACCTCTGCTTCTCCAATGGAATCACTAAACCATTCCAACGTTAGAGCTTTCACCGACACTTTGTGTCCCACCTTACATCATACTATCTCTAGTATGCTTTGGCCACGCTGCGCTTTGTGCAATTTTGGAAGTTGGTAGTGAGCTTTGAAATCCTTTCTTATTTGCTTAAACCCAACTGACATTGAAAACATCTTATAGAAATAAACCCAAAAGAAATAAAATGCAATGACTTTGAGAGCTAGGAATAAGGAAGAAAAATCCAAAATTGGATGGCTGTTTGAAGGGGAAAAGGAAAAAAAACTTATCTGAGTGGAGCAGCTGGTACCAATAATCATGACATGCATTTCGGATTAATCAGTCCAGTCTATCCAACCAATTAACTTTCAGTTGTCATTCTTTATGCCTCGAGATCTTCAAAACCCAATTTCTTTACCAAATCACTGACCCTGCTCGGCCTGCGGTGCCCTGAAGGGTTTTCACCAACAAGCCTCTCTCATTTGTTCAACTCTCAACTCATTGTCGCCTTACAGTGCCCGTGAGGGTTTTCACCAATAAGACTCTCTCATTTTAATTTCTCTCATCTTTCGTCGCCTTACAGTGCCCGCAGGGGTTTTCACCAATAAGACTCTCTCATTTTTCATTTTTCCTGCTTAGAACAGAGTGTTGCCCTTGATATGAATCACCTTTATTTGCTTGACTTGGAAGCTCTCGAAGACTGATCAGAAGGTCTTTCTTTAGACCGTAATGTGGGCTTTTGGATGGGTTAGAAAGAAATGATATCAAAAGGCTCAAAATAATTTCGAATGGGTTCAAAATTACAACTTTTGGAATCAAATTTCTTACAGCAACCACAATTTTCTACCCAGTTTCTTTGCATGGGGACTTTTGGATTTTTATTTTGATGGGACCGAACCGTGTGGCTGCCTACGTATCCTTAAAAGGAATCAGGTTGAACGTAGTTCATGTCATAGAAATTACTATATTGTTGTGATTTTTCTCTTTCTTTTCTTTTCTCTTCTTTTTTTTTCTTTTCCCCTTGTTGTTTTTGTTGTTGTTGTTTTTATCCTTCTTTTTCTTCTTCTTTCTTTCTCTTTTTTCCCTCTTTTTCATTCTTTTCTTTCTCTTTTTCTCTCTTTTCCTTCACTTATCTTTTGCGCTCGTGTTTCTAAACTTTGCTACTGATTCCAAAAGAGGGGTATGAAAGAAAATAAATAAGGCTCAAAGGGGTAACAAATGATAAAGTGTTTAGATAGTAGAACAAAATGCCTTCGTCATTCCAACCTTCAAAACATGCCAAGTACAAACAAACACAATTTAAACCAAAGAAATCATACATAATATCTTTTGAATACATAAGAATTGATAGCCATATCTACACATTTGCCTTTTATATATGTTAAATACAAAGCACCATTGGACAACACTCTCCTTACGATGAACGACCGCTACCAATTTGGGGCGAACTTGCCTTTCGCTTCAGCCTGATGTGGAAGGGTACATTTTAATACTTGCTGACCTACTTCGAATTTCTAGGGACGCACCTTCTTGTTGTATGCTCTTGCCATTCTCTTTTGATACAACTGGCCATGACACACTGCCGCCAACCTCTTCTCATCAATCAAACTTAATTGCTCCAGACGAGTTTTGACCCATTCGTCATCATCAATTTCGGCTTCTGCAACAATCCGGAGGGATGAGATTTCAACTTCCGTAGGTATCAGTGCTTCAGTACCATATACCAACAAATAAGGAGTTGCTCCTACTGAAGTGCGAACAGTAGTGCGATAAACCAACAACGCAAAGGGAAACTTTTCATTCCATTGCCTGAAACCTTCCACCATTTTCCGAATTATCTTCTTTATGTTCTTGTTGGCTGCCTCGACTGCTCCATTTGCCTTGGGGCGGTATGGAGTGGAATTGCGATGCGTAATCTTAAACTGTTGACATACCTCTTTCATCAAATGACTGTTGAGATTAGCACCATTATCTGTGATGATCACCTTTGGGATCCCGAACCAACAAATGATATTTGAGTGAACAGAATCGACCACTGCTTTCTTGGTCACATACTTGAAAGTTTTAGCTTCAACCCACTTGGTGAAATAATCAATGGCCACTAGAATGAACCTATGCCCATTGGATGCTGCTGGCTTGATTGGTCCGATGACATCCATACCCCAAGCAATAAAGGGCCATGGTGCAGACATTGTGTGCAATTCAGATGGCGGAGAATGAATCAAATCTCCGTGCACTTGACATTGATGACACTTGCGCACAAAACTGATGCAATCTCGGTCCATGGTGAGCCAATAATAACCCGCTCGAAGAATTTTCTTTGCTATAACAAACCCACTCATATGCGGCCCGCAGACTCTGAAATGTACTTCGATCATGATAGCCGTGGCCTGTCTAGCCTCTATGCATCTTAACAACCTAAGATATGGAGTTCTTTTGTACAAGACTCCTCCACTGAAGATAAATCCACTTGCCAAACGATGAATTGTTCTCTTTTGATCACATGTGGCTTGTACTGGATACACCCCAATCCTGATATACTCCCTGATATCGTGGAACCACGGCTCACCATCAAGTTCTTCTTCCACTATGTTATAGTAAGCATGCTGAGCGCGGACCTGAATATGCAAAGGGCCAACATAAGCCTTATCTGGATGATGTAACATTAATGTCAGAGTAGCCAGAGCGTCGTCAACCTTATTATAAATCCTTGGAATATGCTTGAACTCTACTGACCGGAACCGTTGACAAAGATCATGCAAACATTGTAGGTACGGTATGAGTTTCAAATCCCGTGTTTCCCATTCTCCTTGAATCTGGCGCACTAGAAGGTCCGAGTCTCCCAAGACCAAGATTTCGTGGACACCCATGTCTACAGCTAACCTTTAACCCAAAATACATGCCTCGTACTCAGCCATGTTATTGGTACAGTAGAAACAAAGATGAGCCGTAACAGGGTAGTGATGCCCTGTTTCAGAAATGAGTACAGCTCCTATCCCAATGCATTTCATGTTAGCAGCCCCGTCAAAGAAAAGTTTCCAACCTGGCTTTCCAATATATTCCAACTCATCAATGTACATCACCTCTTTATCGGGGAAATAAGTTCTCAATAGTTCTTACTCTTCATCAACTGGGTTCTCGGCCAAATGATTGGCCAATGCTTGGGCTTTCATCGCAGTCTGAGTCACATAGATAATGTCAAACTCCGTGAGAAAAATTTTCCACTTCGCAAGTCTCCCTGTGGGCATACACTTCTGATAGATATACTTTAACGGATCCAAGCGAGAAATGGGGTAAGTAGTGTAAGATGACAAATAATGCTTCAACTTCTGTGCTACCCAAGTTAGGGCGCAACATGTCCTTTCCAGGTGAGTGTACTTAACCTCATAAGATGTGAACGTCTTACTGAGATAGTAGATGACTTGCTCCTTCCTGCCAGTGATGTCATGCTGACCCAACACACAACCAAATGAATTATCCAAGAGCGTCAAATACTAAATCAAAGGTCTTCCCGGTTCTGGTGGGACCAACACATGTGGGTTTGACAAGTACCCCTTTATCTTATCAAATGCTTCTTGACACTTATCTGTCCACCTGACCACAACATCCTTCTTCAGCAACTTGAAAATAGGCTCACAAGTTGTCGTGAGCTGAGCAATAAACCTGTTAATGTAGTTGAGCCTCCCTAACAGACTCATCACCTAAGTCTTGTTCCTTGGAGGTAGAAATTCTTGGATAGCTTTGATCTTTGATGGGTACAATTCAATACCTTGACGGTTGACTATGAATCCCAGCAGTTTTCTAGATGGAACACCAAATGCACACTTGGCGGGGTTAAGCTTAAGATTGTACCTACGAAGCCTTTGGAAAAATTTCCTCAAATCTCTGATGTGGTCAGGCTGCTTCCTGGACTTTATGATCACATAATCCACGTAGACCTCGATCTCCTTGTGTATCATGTCATGGAATATGGTCTTCATTGCCCTCATGTAAGTTGCCCCTACATTTTTCAAACCAAAAGGCATGACCTGGTAGCAATATGTTCCCCATGGCGTGATGAATGTCATCTTTTCCGTATCTTCATCATCCATTAAGATCTTATGATAGCCCGCATAGCAATCCACACATGACCCAATCTCATGCTTGGCACAATTATCTATCAAAACGTGGATATTTGGCAGTGGAAAGTTGTCTTTTGGACTAGCCTTGTTGAGATCACGATAATCAACACACACTCTGGTCTTGCCATCCTTTTTTGGCACATGCACAACACTAACTAACCAAGTGGGATACTGCGTGACTCAAATAACCTTTGCATCAAATTGCTTTGTGACCTCTTCTTTAATCTTCACACTCATGTCGGTTTTTAACTTTCTCAAGTTCTGCTTGACAGTATGAAATGCCGGGTGAGTGGGCAATTTGTGAACCACCAAGTTAGTGTTTAGAACCGGCATATCGTCATATGACTATGCAAAAATATCTTTATATTCAAACAATGCTTTAATTATCTCTTCCCTGATTTGTGGTTCAAGATGGACACTTATCTTAGTTTCCCTGATATTTTCTGGGTCCCCTAAATTGATTGCTTCTGTATCATTTAGGTTAGGCTTGGGTTTTCCCTCAAAATGACTTAGTTCTTTACTAATCTCTTCAAAGGCCTCATCCTCATCATATTCTGATTCATCATCACACTCTATTTCTTGAATTATTATTTCAGAATTAGACTGACTTTTAAGATTGGGCCGGAGATTCCTCATGCATGTCATGTCATTGAAACCAGCATAAAAAGAACTGTACAGGGAAGAAAAGAAAAGCAAAAAATAAAACTATCAGGAATGATGAAAAAGGGAAATCGCATTTCATTCAAAATAAAAGATAACAGGGTTTATACATCCGAACAGATGGAACATAGAATCTGAATTACAACCCTAAAATAATCCAGATAAACTGAAAGAAAATCAAAGCAAACTGCCAAAACTCCCTCCGGATAGGGAGAGGAGTATCCTTACAATTGTTAAGCTTTGCATTTGGCCCAACAAACTGCACATCTGCTTTGCTAGAACCTTCTCCAACTTTCACCATATTCACCTTATCGAACAACCTCTGGAACCTCTCAATTAATGTTTCGTCAATGTCAACCACAGAACTGGGAACTGTTGTCATTGGGCATTTCTTGGCACCGGGCTTGACAAACAACCTGGAGAGTCATGGGAGAGGCTTTGGAAGGGCCCACACCCTCTATTTCAACTTTCTAGCTCTTTTTAGGATGTGGGTTAGAATCCCAGACCAAATGTACCCAAGTTTTTAGGGAGGGACACCAGCTGTATGATACCTTGCAGGGACGCACCCAAACCCTTACTAGTCACAAAGCCATTTTTCAGCATTTCGAAAGCCACCATGACTGATGTGGCGGTTACCTTTAGAATTAGAACGCATTTCACTTCTGGAATTTTCTCGACCGACGTTGTTTCAAAAACCTGATAGACCCAGGGCCCTTTGTCATCTTCAACCTCAATGAATGGGACAACGGCATCACTATGAGCACACAAATTATCCTCGCCATGCATAACAATTTCCTGTCTATCCCATTCGAACTTGACTATCTAGTGCAGAGTGGATGGGACTGCTTTAGCGGCATGAATCCAAGGTCGACCTAATAGCAGATTGTAGGAAACGGCTACATACAGCACCTGGAACTCCATGGTTAATTCAATCGGTCCTATTGTCAACTCAAGCACTATATCACCAACTGAATCTTTCCCTCCACCGTCAAATCCCCGAACGCAGATACTGTTCTTGTGAATCCTCTCATCATCCACTTTCCACTTGTTTAGAGTAGAGATAGGGCAAATGTTTGCACTGGAATCATTGTCAACCAATACCCTGGTAACCATAGAATCTTCATATTTCACTGTAAGATAGAGGGCTCTGTTGTGCTCAGTACCTTCCATAGGCAACTCATCATCAGAGAAAGTGACTCTGTTCACCTCAAATATCTTGTTGGCGATCTTTTCAAGATGGTTCACTGAGATTTTGTCCGGAACGTGGGCCTCATTTAGAATTTTCATCAAGGCCCGCCGATGCTTGTCTGAATGGATTAACAATGACAACAGTGAAATATAAGTAGGCGTCTTTCTCAACTGCTCCACGATGGAATAGTCTTACACCTTTATTTTTCTCAAAAACACCTCCGCCTCCTCTTCAGTTACAACTTTCTTCACTAGAACTGGGTTATCTTTGGAGGTTTTATCTTTTCTTAACTCTTTCGGGGCAAAGCATATCCCCGAACAAGCTAGTCCATAGGCCTCATTGACTAATTCTTTATCTTCTTTTCCTTTGTAGGTCACCGACACCCGTTCATAGTTCCCTAGGAAAGCCTTGTTGTTGACTATCGGTAATTAGGTTACATGCTTGATAATGACAGGATCTGTGCGGGCACCCTATACAATCACAACAGGCTTGTTTGCCACTCCTGGTACAACCACTTTTGGCTTTTCTTGTTTTTGCTGCAACATCACTTGAGGACCCTTTCTTGACTACCGCAGATGGTTCAACGTTTGTACCGCTCAACTTGATCAGTGATCTCTCACTTGTTGATTTTTCAACCGGCTTGACCTCACTAGACCGAATTATCATGACGGGCTATGAAGGATTCTTGGGCTCCCATCCGTTATGAACTATCTCGATCATGTTTGTCTCCTGATGGGTTGACAACGGGTTCTGGTTGATGTTGGTTGCCTTCGGAGCTTGGACTTCAATTTGATTTGTATTAATGATCTCTTAGATAGCAATTTTCAAGTGCCAGCATTTCTCTGTATCATGCCCTAGAGCACCGAAACAATATTCACAACTTATAGAATAATCAAGATTCTTCGGAGAAGGATTTGGCAATTTGGACTCGATCGGCCTCAGCATATCCAATTGTCTTAGCATGTGAAACAAAATGGTATAGGACTCTCCCAATGGAGTGAAGGTTTTCTTCCTCTACAACCTCTCATTCTTAAATGCTTGATTGGGCCAGAAATCTGGTCCAAGAGAGTTTCGATAGGCTCGTGGGGTTGGTTAGGTATTTTGTGGGGCTAGCACACGCCATTGCGCGTGGGCGGGAGGTTGGGTGTATGTTTGGGCGTAGTGAATAGAAGAATGAAGGTCTGGTGATGAGTAGTAATGTTGGGGTGGATTATACGAGGTATATGGATAGGTTTGGTGGTGGGGTCGAGGCTGATTATAGTGGTGAGACGAGCCCATGGGTCCGAACCAAACTCCTGAATCAATTGTTGCCACATCCTCTTTCTTCTTCTTTCTTATTACTCCCCCAGTACCGTTCTGCCTGGGTAGTTGCCTTAATAGCCGAGTAACTCAGTAATTTGTTTGACTTAAGCCCTTCTTCTACCATTCCACCAATCTTCACTACCTCGTTGAAGGACTTGCATATGGCCGATACCATATGGCCGTAGTAAGTGGGCTCCAGGGCCTGCAGAAAGTAATCCACGATTTCGCTCTCTTACATTGGAGGGTCAACCCTTGCCGCTTGTTCTCTTCAATGAAAACCATACTCCCTGAAACATTCACTAGGCTTCTTCTCAATCTTAGTCAGAGACAAATGATCCGGAACAATGTCGAGGTTGTATTGGAAGTGACAAGCGAATGCTTGGACCAAATCATCCCATGTATACCATCTGCTGTGATCCTGACGAGTGTACCACTCCAATGCCACACCGTTTAGACTCATACTGAAGTATTCCATCAATATCTCTTCTTTCCCACTGGCTCCTCTCATTTTACTGTAGAATCCCCTCAAATGGGCCACCGGGTCTCTCTGTCTGTCATACAAATCAAATTTGGGCATCTAGAATCCTACTAACAGTTAAACATCGGGAAATAGGCACAGATCCTTATAAGCGACGCTCACCTGGACTCCCAATCACTGCATGTTTCTAAATGACTGCTCCAAGCTTTTAACCTTTTTGAATATCTCCTCCTGTTCTAGATTTTTAGGTGGCTTCTCAGTTTCAACGGGGAGGTTGAAACGAGGAGTGTATGAGTAAGGTTCTGGGGCCTTGAAAGTAGGCTTCGGGGGATAGTATTAGTTATTTTTGGTATGGAATAAAGGCTTACTGGAGGATCGGTGAAGTGTAGCGGGTGGGGGTGCCACGAAAATAGGGGTGGCTATGGAATTGGTTTGGGTGGTGGGTCTTGTGGTGTTTGGGAAGTGGTGTCGTGGTAGTGGTGGTAAATGGGAAAGCTTAGAGATGAATCAACAGTGGGATGTTCCTGGGATTGAGCCAACGCCGCGACAAAAGTAGGGTTAGCGGGGTAGTATGGTAGTGGATGCCCTTTTACCCATGTCTGGTACATCTCTGCCATCTTTTGTTTTAGTTTATACACTCCTCTTTCAGATTAACATCAGCCTCTTCCCCCTCTCTTGACAGATCAATAACATTTGCATCCAGTTCTTGGTTAGTCATGATCAACTTGTTTTTGGACCTGGTATTGTATAGATGAGTTGCCAGAATGCCGAACAAACTAACCACCTGCCTATATTGATTTTCAACAACAAACTTGTTAGCGATTAGAGCTTAACAGATAGGCAATCACACATTGGGGATGTAATGTACCTAAGCAGTTAACCATTTCTATTATGCATTTGATCGGTTGCTTGCGTCATCTTGGCTTTCCCTAATTTTCATTTTGCTACTTCTCTCTTTTCCACTCCTGCATTGCTTGATTTCTCATTGTTCTTTATTCCCTCATTTTCCTCTCTTGTTTTGCCATTGTTTTCTTCCCACCGTTTCTTGTTTTCTCTCTCTTCTTTTTCTTCATTTCTTTTTTTTTCTGGTTATGATCGAATCCTATGGGGATTGCCTACGTATCATGACGCCGCATAAATCAGACTAAGCGAAGTTCTGGAGGATAAATGTAAAAATAAATAATGAAACATTTTGGGATGTTCAAATTTTCCATAAAACGAAAACGTTTTGATTACAATGACTCATCTATCAAATTTAATCATAAAAACTAACAGACTCAAAAAGGAAAACTAACAGACTCCAACAGAAAGATAAAAATACAAACTCGAACACAGACTAACAGACTCTAACAGAAAGGCGAAAATATAGACTCGAGTAAAAATCATGAATACATTAATGCCTCAACTGCTCCTGGGGCACGCAAGACATCAATTGGTCTCGCCGCGGGCCTATGCACCAAATCCCCTTGGAGATGATAGAGATCCTCCATTATCTGGCGGACAAAGGTCATTACAGTGGCGAAAAACATGGATATGGTCATGTCTTCATACTTACTGCACTTCATTGTGATGTAGTCGGCGATCCTTCTGAACCCTTTCTCTTATGACGCCCTTTTATCACAACAAATGCCCAATCTGTTGGGCCCTAGCTTCCAAAGTTTGTTCAGCTATATGATTCTGTTCTTGAAGTTGTTGCAAATCTTGTTCTAATTGTTTCATCACTGCATAACAGTGTTCTCTTTCTGCCTTAAAGTCTTTGCCTGCTTGATCATTTTATTCTCAAAGATGATGACCCTTTTCTTCAACCCCACAACCTCATTGTCATATTTTTCTTTTAACTGTTTAACCAAGCACGCTTGTTCCTCCGCATTCTTGGCCAATTCTGTTTGTGCCCTTGCTAATTCACCTTCTGCCTTGTTCAGATCAAAACCATACTCACTCACCTTCCGCCTAAGGTTATCTATAATCTTTCCATCCTTTGCACTTCTGGCGGGATTTTTGGCTGCTATTTCATTTCCCGAATTTGGGCTCGCAGGGCGTCATTTTCCCTGGCTAGCCCTTTCTTCTCACGCTCATCTGCGGTGGCTTACAAACCATTCTCAAATTGAAGATCCTCGACTTGCTTTTCTAGCTTGCTTATGGTAGCCCTATATTCATTTTCTTTGTCCGTCCAATCCCATTGCGCTTATGACGCCTCGACAAATTCTTGAAGATGGGGTCTTTTGGCTGGTCTCCCAAACTCAACACTTCTTTGGTACCATGCAAGGTAACCGAGCGAGACTTCACCCTTGGATAGATCACGCACTTGGGTGCTTGCTGTCAAGTACTGACACTCACTCCAGATCTGGCGAACTGCTGCTTCATGAAATTGACTGTTAGAACCAATCTCGACTACCTGAGTACTAAGGTCTTCATCCTTTGGAACTATTTGACATCTCCCCAGCTGCCTCAAAACCCGGTATGGGGCATAAGGCTGGATACTTCTGAGACCTATCAGGAGAAGTGAGGCTCGGTAGCTGGCATGTATATGATTTTATCTACATGAAGCCACCCGAATGTCCATTCTATTTGATTTGCAGTGACGAAACGGAGACGTGATATCCATTCTGTGACCCCTTCTGGCATACTAAACCTGTCGACCCTTGTATAAAACTCCTCTATGCAACTTTTCTCTGTCGACCCATAGTTCATGTATTGAGGACAATGACATAGATGTTCAATCATCCACATTTGTAGCAACAAGTTGCAACCTTCAAAAAGGTCTCCTCCGGCTTTGCAGGCTGTGAGAGCTCGGAAGATTTCAGACTCTATCATGGGTGCGAGGGTGCTTTTGGCCTGAGTAAGCAAAGTGCTGATGACCCCAGCTATCCGTATATCGATATTCCCATCTTTCCTGGGAAACACTAGAAGACCCAAAAATACCACCATAAAAGCAAAGCACTTGTGTTCTTCCTATTTTAGGTGATTCCCTTTGTTACACATTTTGCTTTCTGGATTGTTAAACCCCCCTATGTGCCTGTATCGCTGGTATATAAACTGCGGAGTGGAAAAACCAGCTGCCAAATCAGTGTAATCGACCCCCTGCTTATCTTTAAGAAATCTAGGAACTTGTGTGCAACAACGACTCTTGGAGAAATCAAATACTTATGTCTCAGAGGAGCTTCAATGCTCCCAATATATCCGGCTATTTCTTCTAGAGTGGGTGTGAGTTCAAAATCCGAGAAATGAAACACGTTGTGAGCTAGGTCCCAAAACGTAACCAATGCCTGGCCTGATCGTCAATAACCTGGGGAGACCTCCCAAGTAGAAATTGACCTTATCTTGTCCTGATTCACCTAGATCTTCCTATCACATATACATCTCCAAAGGAATCTTGGTCATGACTGTTATTGGCAAATTTTGACTCGTGCTCATTCCGCACATTTATTAGGGGGATTTAATTAAGTAAAATCATGACTCATTTGACTCAAGAAAAAGTTAACACTATTTTTTCAAAATTTCATTTCAAAAATAAAACCCGGATTTGCAAATATGGCCTTTCAGCACTTCGGAGGAGAAGATTTTAAGGTTGTGCTTGCTAACCGGCTAAAAATTTGAAAAAGAGACCAAAGGTGGCTATTCTTGCAAAAACAAACTTCCGACATCTTTTTGGGGACATTCGGCTATTTTTAACAAGCATGGCACCCCCTTACTTATTTACAACAAAGAAATAATTTTTTTTTGATTCTTTTTGGGCTATTTTACAAAAGGAAAGTTGGACCCGATGGGAGTTGCCTACGTATCCCACATCCGGCGAGAATCAAACTGGCGTAGTTCGGGTAGTTTTGACAAAACAAAAACCAACTATATTTCTTTTTAAATTTTTTTTTCTTTCTTTACTTTTTCTTTTTTTTTTTCAAAATTTCGGTAGAGTTTCAGTATATTTTGGACATCGATTTTTCAGAAACAGGTAATTATCTCTCTCAGCCCTCACATTGACTTTCTTCTTCTCAACTTTTCTCCTTTTATTTGATAAGCCGGTCAACATGCAAATTCGAAGCAAATGAATGCGAAAGTAGCAAGTAGGATACATCAGGATGGTCTTTTCATTTCGGGTACACCTGTCCTAGACAGACCCAACCCCTGTGTTGAGTCTCCAAAGTCAAATGCACATGATGCAAACAAATGTTCCTACTAGGGATTCAACATGAGGCTGAGTTATTCTATGTATAAAACCTTGGTATACTGTTCTAGACTTGTGCACCCGAGCGGACAACTCGAGCCGAGGAGGGGGCTACGTACCAGGAACCAAAAGGCCATCCGGATTTGTAACTTGTCTAGGCCTCTTTCTTATTTCAAGGTATGACACTTACAAAATAGGGAGTTACGCCAGCGTGCACATCCTCAAAGATGAGAAGAGAAGGGTTTTGTAGCAGTTTATGTATAGTTCAAATAGTATCAAAGCA
The DNA here is from genome assembly GCF_000715075.1 of Nicotiana tabacum. Lineage (NCBI taxonomy): Eukaryota > Viridiplantae > Streptophyta > Magnoliopsida > Solanales > Solanaceae > Nicotiana > Nicotiana tabacum. The sequence goes on along the minus strand of NC_134086.1, from coordinate 75,462,439 downwards.
GTAAAAAACATCATTTAGCACATTAGGCCGAACATGTAATAAAACAAGATAATAAACAAAGCCAATTATAACAATTATTCTAAGCTCGAATTCTTGAACCCTAAACCAGAGATTCTGTGTTCTTTTCCACACCAGAGTCGCCAGAGCTGTCACACCTCCTTTTTCTTACACCCGGAAGGGTATACAGGAGTTTTTTTCAATTTAAGTGACAATCGAAATGGGATTATTTTATTTAAAATTCCGAGTCTCCACTTGGGATAATTTATGGTGTCCCAAGTCACCAGTTCAAATCCCGAATCGAGGAAAGATTGACTCTATTTTACAGTCCGCGAATACAGAAATCTGGGTAAAGAATTCTGTTAACCCGGGAGAAGGTGTTAGGTATTCCCGAGTTTCGTGGTTCTAGCACGACCGCTCAACTGTTATTATTGGCCTATTTATCTGATTTGAAAACACTTTTAAACCTATGTGCATTTTAACTTATTAACCGTTTTTAATTAATTTTAGGAAGATTCAACGTTATTTAAAATACGTCTTGAACCGCATCATATAAATGCACCTGCGGTCCACGACATATTTTATAACATTGTTAAGATTGCGATTTGGGCCACATAAATGCACACCCGAGTTTAGGAAAGTAGTTTAAATTATGCGCCTAAAGTAACTACGCATTTTTAAATTTGCGAGGGTCATGGAAATTCAACTAAATGGCATGCCTCGATTTCTAGGGAATTTACTTAATTAGTTAAGGAGGCTTGAAACCCTCCGATTATTTCAACTAAGTCTCGACCTTACTTGTTAGCTAATAGGCGTCGTACTAAGGGGTCAATTATCTAAAGGGAATTCACAAAGATGTATCTGATGAAACAAAAGCAGGCCCAAGCGAACCCAATTTGGTGAAACACTGAGCACCTCATCGACGTGCATAATCAAGTCTGAGTTTGATTGCTTTTCATATGGGCTAGCGTTAAGCCCAGTTCTTATGCTCCAAATTATCCATACCAAACTAAATAATGCCAATCAACTGATGCCAACCTGGAACATGAAATCGAATTAGCAAACTTAAACTCTGGTTTTAAAATATTAAACACAAACTACCTATCTAACTTTCTGATTTTATCTTGCGTGCACTTTTGGGTCAACACTGCCACTAGAATGATCCAACAACCAACGAATGAGCTACTGGGCTCAAGGAACAAACCCAAATAGCAAAAAGCGAGCCACCTTCCTTTGCAAATGATCTCAGGACCCAAAGCTCAATGAGCCCAAACCTTGTAAGACTAAGGTTGAGGATCCCAGACTCAACATCGAGTCTCTACCAAAGCAAACGACCCCTTTACACTTAATCACAAACCGATAGATCGCATTATTACCCAATGAATGGCACCCCACGACACATTGAATACTATTAGGAACAAATGTTCGACTTCAAATTAGCAAATATTTATGTTTGGATTCAAACTCAAGCTAAACTTACAAATACCTCCTGAAAACTCAGACCAAGTAGCTTTTCACAATACTAGCAGTAACCAATCCAGAAAAATAGCATACAAATTACTTGGATAAAAAAAAACATGAATTCATTCTTTTAAGTATGTAAGTACCGAAAGAAAAGGCTGAAGCAACAGGTAACTACCACACAAATTTCTCTACCACCCAAACATATGTAACATAAATGTAATATATCTAAGCTATACCTCAAATTGGAAACATTTTTTCACTACTCACAGAACTCAGAAGGCAAAACATATCATCCACTCAAAATCTAACATTATGCTAAGCTCTGAATACCACAGACTCACTTTCACAGTACATGAATGACCAGAAAAACTTCAGTAACAAGTATATTACAAAATGCACTACAGCATGTTGAAGAAATAGAAGAAACAAAATAAGTAACTTCAACTACAACTTGGATTCAATCAACTTTCCATTCGAAATACATGCTCGCAATCAAATTGTTGTCCATGGTTGGAAAGATTACCTCGATACAACAATATAGAATCAGAAATTTAGCTTGGGACTAGGAAGAAAACAGCAGTAGCTAAACTCAGTAATGCAATAGTAACAGCATATGAAACCCAAACCAATTCAAAATTTTCTCAAACCCAGATACACAACCTCAGAAGTTTTCAGAAATTATCAACTATTCAGAAGAATCACAAAATCAAAACCAAGCCTAATTTTAGTAGTTTTCAACCAGAAAATGCAGGGAATTTAGGGGTATTCCAGCTGTTTCAGTTTTCAGGTCTTTTTAATTCTCTTCCCCCTTTCTTGCTAGTGAAGTAAAGTTGCTTTTATAGGCAAAGTATTAAGGCAGCCTAAAGAAATCAGTTTTTGCACTTAAAACCTTTTTCAATTCTCATTTTTGCTCACATACCCTTAATTTAAAGATTAGACTTTCACATAAGCCCCCACCCCAGCTTCTAAGAAGCTTCCTTGGGCAGTTACATCAAGATTCCCTAAGTCAATTACCCAAAATAACCCATAAACCCCTAAAAATTACCCCTCCTGCCAAAATATGGGTCAAATTGACCCGACTCAATTTGATATGGGTTTGTGTACCCAAGTTGAATCCCCTCTTGGGCTCTCAGACTCAAGTTCAAGTCATAAGCCCTGAATTTAAATGAGCCCAGCATGGGTTTCAAAAAGGGAACTCGGAACCTCTTTTTATTTATTGGAAAACCAGAACAAGATGAAATAAAACCAAAGAGCACCAAGCACTTTAATTAAATTACAACATGCAAGCAGAAAAATAAAAATGAAAACAATTGAGACAAAAGAGGGGACGAAGCGAGAAAACGAAGACTGGAACCTTAGACTAAACAACAAGAAAAAGAAAGATGAAGGAAGGAAATAGAAAGATGAAAATACCCAGGAGAAACCGGGATGAATCTTGAAATCAAACTCAGGCCTTCAATTTTGGCCGAAATGAGCCTTAATCGTGTGTTTTCAAACGAAAACACACGAATAAGGTTAACTTCAACCTCAAATCTTCAATAAAAACTCACAAATTCGAGTGTTGGGAATTTAGGGTTCATGCTTTGATTTAAGATTCAAAGAACTCTAGAGGGATTCGAGGGAAAAGGGTTCTGGATTTAGTATGAGGGGTAATTTGGAGTCTATGGTGTGAATTTGGGGTGGTTTAGAAGTGGCGCCGCCAGGCGGATGCGGTGGAAAAAGGGGCGACGGATTAGGGTTAGGGATTGTGGTCTCTGAGAATGGGAGATGAGAGAGACGAGTTTGAAGGGGGGGGGTAGGGTAGGGGTTCGGATAGTTATATACGGGGGAGGGGTCAGTTCCGGTCCTTTGGATCTTGTTGATCCAAAGGTTGAGATGAGATATAACGAAACAGTGTCATTTGGTTTATTGGCGGGGCAGACCGGGTTCTAGGGGCGGTTCTGGGCTGATTCTAATGGGTAGTTGAAGGATAATTGAATTGGGCTTGAGAGAAATAAAACGGCCCAAAAAATCTGATTCTTTTCTACTTCTTTTCCTCTTGTTTTATTTTTCAAAATTCTTTTCCTTTTCAAAAATTAAAATAACACCTAAATTGATCCCTAAATCACATAATCCTACCAAATTTAAATAATTAACTCTAAATAATGAATATCACAACTAATTAAACCAAATTATAAAAAACTACAAAATTCGAAGCTAAAATTAAAAATGGGTTTTTTTTTTGTAATTTTTCTATTTTTGTAACACAACCAAATTACTAATTAATTTAAAAATGCAAAATTAAATCCTAAATACAAATACAATGTATTTTTTTTGTTTTCCATGAATTAAATAAAATAAATGTGCGCAGAAAATGCAAACAATTAACAAAAAATGCTACAAAAATCCATGAACTTGCAAACAATGGGAAAGATTTATTTTTTTTGAATTTATGGAAATAGTTCATATAGGGAAAAAATCACGTGCTCACACTCAATAGGACCTATAATAGTAATATTAAATCAAGAAATGTTCTAAATTCAGTTGTGATGCAATTTTACAATCATTTATATGAAGAAAATATTGAAATAAATTACTTTAAGGGTGTCTAAATCACTGAAAAATACCTATTGATGCTAATGCATAGTTTTAAAGGTATATATACATTTCAAAAATATTGTAGGAAAAAATTGGGTATCAACAGCCGTCCCTCTTTACCCGGGAAGGATGAAAAGAGTTTTCGGCTAAAGAAATGATGGCCAATTTTGACAGAATGAGATGTTTTGAAAAATAAAGGCCGGACTCTAGTCTTTGAGCTACCTACATATCCCATAATTTATAGGAATCAGACCATGTGTTGTTCCAGATTCATCGGCAAAATATACCGATGAAGTCATTACAAGAACGGACACGATATTTCGAGATGGATGAAAAAGTGGTTATGGTGAATGGTCAAGTTTGAGATGGTTGAAGGAACTGGAGCAAGGTTGCTTCTATTGGGATAGCGGTTGTGTACTCGTCACCTGTAGATAAAGAGATGCTACAAACATGTATTTGTGCGAAAACTTAAACATGATGCAGATTCCCTTTTGGATTATGAAGGTTGTCTTCGGACGGTTAAGGATGACGTCCTCAGACCATAATGTCCTGGGCCATGATTTGTTTATTGAGGCATTCACAGGCCATGAAATGATGTTCACGAGCCATGAAGATGGTGCCTCCGAACCATGACGCCTTTGAATAAGGATATGCAAATTTGAGCGATCCTCAGGCCATGGCATGGTGTCTTCCGGCTATGAGGATGATGCTTTAAGACTATGACGACTTTGGAAAGATTGGCGATATTTCAGCCCATGAGATGCAATAGTAGGATGTTGACAAAACAAGGCTTAGTCTTGCGAAAGGGAGGGTAGAGCTTAGCCCGACAGAAAAGCGAATAGATAGTACCGGAATAGAGCAACATTCATGAAAGGAGGTACAATGCTTAGTCCTATGCAAATGGAAGGCCGTGCTTAACCTCATGTAAATATGGAGGCAGGGATTAGCCTCATGTAAATATGGAGGCAGGGATTAGCCTCATGAAAATATGGAGGCAAGGATTAGCCTCAGGCTGATATCGAGGTAGGGCTTAGCCTTATTCAAGATATGGAGGAAGGGCTTAGCCTCATGCAAGATATGGAGCTAGGCTTAGCCTAATGCACATGAGGGACAAGGCTTTGTCCCATGCAGATGGAAGGTAGTGCTTAGCCTTATGCAAATATGGAGGCAGGGCTTAGCCTCACACAAGATGCGGGACAAAGATTAGTGCCATGCAAAGATCACTGTTGAGATTGGTGGCATTATCAGTGATAATAGACTCCGGAACTTCAAATCGGCAAATAATACGATCCTTGACAAAGTTTGTGATGACTTTCTTGGTTACAGCTTTGGCGACACTTTTATCATATCATCGTGCACTTGACATTGGTAGCATTTGCGGACATACTGGACGCAATCTGCCTCCATGGTCATCCAAAATTAACTGGCCCTAAGTATCTTCTTGGCCAAGACAAAACCATTCATATGTGAACCGCAGGCCAACATGTATCTCCTCAAGTAGTTTAGGTGCCTCTTTTGCGTTGACACATCTTAGAAATCCCAAATCGAGAGTTCTTCTGTACAAGTTTCCTCCGTTGTGGAAAAGTAATTAGACAATCTCCAAAGTGTGCGTTTCTGAGTGTGGTTTGCATGCTCCGAATATTCTCCTTTTTCCAAATACTCTTTGATGGCATGAAACCAAGGTTTTCCATCTGTTTCTTCTTCAACGTGGGAACTATATGCCGGCTGACTATGAATTCTCACTGGGATGGGATCAATGAAATTCTTGTCTGGATGCTGTATCATAGATGACAAGGTGGCCAATACATCGGCAAACTCATTCTGAATTCTGGGTACATGCCGAAACTCTATCTTCGTGAACCTCTTTCTCAATTCCTGCCTATGGTGCAGATATGGCAGTGTCTAGGAATTCTTGGTGGCCCACTCTCCTTGTACCTAGTGCAAAAGCAAAGCTGAATTACCTATTACCAGCAACTTCTGAATATTTATGTCGATTGCCATATTGAGTCCTAGTATGCAAGCTTCATACTCTGCCATGTTGTTGGTGCAGGGAAATCTGAGTTTAGCAAATACCGGATAATGTTGACCTGTTTTTTATACCAAAACCACTCAAATGCCCACTCCTTTCAAATTTGTTGCTCCGTCGAAGAACATCCTCCAACTGTCGTATGCTTCGGTAATGTCCTCTCCTATAAATGATACCTCTTCATCGGGAAAATATGTTTTTAAGGGTTCGTATTCTCCTCCCACGGGATTTTCAGTATGGTCTACCAATGCTTGTCCTTTGACTGCCTTTTGAGTTACGTAGACAATATTGAACTCACTCAACAGTATCTTCCACTTGGCTAACTTCCCAGTTGGCATGGGTTTCTGAAATATGTACTTCAAAGGGTCTATCTTAGATATGAGGTATGTGGTATAGGCACAGAAGTAGTGCCTCAATTTCTGGGCTGTCCAGGTCAAAGCACAGCAAGTGCGTTCCGGCAGAGAGTATCATGCTTCATAAGGTGTGAACTTCTTACTTAGGTAGTATATGGCTTGCTCCTTTCTCCATGTCTCATCATACTGTCCCAGAACACATCTGAGGGCTCTATCCAACACCGATAGATAGAGTAACAAAGGCCATCATAGTTCTGGCGGGACCAAGACCGGTGGTGTGAACAGGTACTCCTTGATATTGTCGAAAGCTTTCTGACAATCTTCGGTCCAACTTGTTTCGACATCTTTCCTCAACATCTTGAAGATGGGTTGCTATGAAGAGACTGATATAGTTAAGACGTCCTAGGAAGCTCATCACATCCATTTTGCTCCTAGGCGGCGGTAACTCCTGAATAACCTTAACTTTAGACGGATCGAGCTCGATCCCTCGACGACTGACAATGAATCCTAGTAACTTTACTACGGGAACCCTGAATGCACACTTCACGGGGTTCAATTTTAATTTGTACCTGCTTAACCTGTCAAAGAAATTTCTCAATTCCTCTATGTGATCTGCGGCACTCTTGGATTTGATAATGACATCGTCCATATACACCTCTATTTCTTTGTGTATCATATCATGGAAGATGGTTGTTATGGCCCTCATGTAAGTAGCCCCAACATTCTTTAGACCAAATGACATCATCTTGTAGCAGTTCACCTCCCATGGTGTAATAAAAGCTATTTTCTCGGTATCTTCTTCATCCATCCAGATCTGGTGATAACCCGCGAAGCAATCTACAAAGGATTTGAGTTCATGTTTGGCACAATTGTCGATTAGGATATGTATATTTGGTAGTGGAAAGTCATCCTTGGGACTTGCTCTGTTTAAGTCTCGATAGTCAACACATATTTTGACCTTCCTATCTTTCTTTGGAACTGGCACAATGTTGGCTAACCAAGTTGGGTACTTAACCACCCTGAGGACTTTGGCTTTGTTCTGCTTAGTAACTTCCTCCTTGATTTTTAGGCTCATATCTGGTTTGAATTTTTTGAGTTTCTGCTTCACTGGCGGACACATGAGATTAGTAGGCAACTTGTGAGCCACTATGGACGTTCTCAACCTGGTCATGTCATCATATGACCATGCGAAAATGTCCTCATACTCCTTTAAGAAATGAATGTACTCCTCTTTCTCTGTCGGTGATAAGTGAATGCTGATGCGAGTCTCCTTGATGGTCTCGGCGTCCCCCAAATTTAATGCTTCGGTTTCGTCAAGGTTGGACTTAGGCTTGTTCTCAAAGTTTTCAACCTCCCTAACAACTTCCTCAAGTATCTCATCTTCTTTATCCGAATCACTATCGTCATGTTGGTTGCCTCATTACATGTCACAGTCACCAGTTCATCAGGAAAAGTAATAGTAATACTATAGAAAAATATGGAAGATAATAATAAATAATAAAGAGCAATGCATTTGATTAAGACTTAAAACATCCAAACAAGTATGGCTCGATGAATCGAGCATTTATTTTGAAACAAGTGAGTCTTTAAAACAAAATTACTGAAAATCTTAGATACCTAGAATGGCTATAGAAATAAAATCAACAAAGCTACCCAAGGACTCGGCGGGCCCGGGATGGTGTGACGGTCTAGTTCTTGAGAACATCTCCCTTCTCCATAGTCTGAATAGTGAGGCCTTCTTCTTCGTCCTCCTCAATTATTGTACTGCAGTCCATGTCCCGTCTTCCAAGTATAGATTCCTTAGCCCAGCTAATGCTTCTTCTTTTGCAGTTCCCCATATTGTGTCAGCTTGGTGAAAAGTTTGACCCAGATGTGGTACTGGTTGCTCGAGAGGGTAATAAGGTCCACGCCATGGATGCGACCAATCATCATACTCCTACCATGTATACTGGTATCCGAGCCCAAAAGTAGTACCATGACATTTCAGCTGTATTGGTTTAGTAATACCCTGGAGATTCTTCCCAAGCCCCTTGCCGGGTTCATACCCAGACTATGCTAGTATGTTTTCTATTTTGCTACTCCACCATTTGTCTTTCTCAATCACATTGACATGTTCAATGTGATGATAGGTTTCCCCTCCCAGCCTTCTTATGTTCCTGATAATCGGGAAAGTTTGACTGGTGTAAATGGGGTTACTCCCGCCTCCGTGAATGATCAGATATTGATGGTTCCATTCGAATATCACGGCTTGATATAGTGTGGAAGCCACAACCCCAGTGGCATGTATCCATGGTCAGCCAAACAAAAAATTGTATGAGGCTGATATGTAGAGCACCTAAAATTCAACGTCGAACCAAGTTGGCCCTATCTGTAGACAAAGATTGATTTCCCCAATCGTGGCCCTTTGAGACCCATCGAAGGCTTTCACGTTCATGCTTCCTGAAACCTTTCCCAATCTTTTCAAAGTATCCAAAGGATAAATGTTGAGGCTTGAACCCCCATCAATCAAGACCCTGGCAATGAATTTGTCTTCGAATTGCACTGTGATATGCAATGCTCGATTGTGATTCAACCCTTCAGATGACATCTCATCCTCGTGGAAGATTATTTCGTGACTTTCCAGCACCTGCCCTACCATATTGGCCATCTCTCCGCAGGTGATATTGTTGGGCACGTAAGCTTCACTCAACACCTTCATCAAATAGGTGATATGTCTCTCAAATATTGACAATATGGATATCTCCGACGGGGTTTTGTTCAAATGATCAATGACAGAATATTCCCTCTCTTTTACTTCCCTCCAAAGGTCATCTGGTCCCGTTTCAATAACAGGCTGCTTTATAGTGGCATCCTTACTTGGTCCTCCCAAGTGTTTAGGTGTATAGATTCTTCCGGTCCTAGTCATTCCTTGTGCGGCATAGGATTCCTCTATCTTTGCCTTTCCTTTTTACCTAGCTTCGGCAATGTAATCCTAAGGTATTGCTTTTGAGTTGAAAGAAGGTGTGGTTGATACTGTCGATGTGAAAGGTGTGGCCACTTCTACTTCAAATGGAACAGGGGTGGCCGTAGGTGGAGCTACCTCAACCTCAACCTCAAATGGAACAGATGCAACTATCTCAACCTCGATTGGTGACAGAGTTTGTACTACAATAGTAGTAAGTGTGACTGCAGGTTTAAAGTCATTGCCTTCTCGAATTAGCCCGATTGACCCCTCAGGATCCCATTCTTCATCCATCTCTATCACATGTATATCGCCACCCCTATGATCTGGAAGAGGGTTGTTGCAGACATTGGGTGCAACTTCTTTTGCCTGTATGACCTTGTTGTCAATCAGTGTGTGGATTTTGTCTTTCAATGTTCGACACTCATCAATGATATGCTCCTTCATACCAGAATGGTATGCACATGTTTTGTTTGGGTTGACCCATTGGGACGAGTTTCTACTACCACAGCGGGAATGGGAGTGATGTAACCAGCGGCTTTCAACCTTCCATATAGCTGGTCGATGGTTTCAGCAATAACGGTGTATTATCTGGGTGGTTTGCGGTCAAAATTAGGTGTTGGCCTTGGATATTTTTTGCGAGTTGTAGGTGACATGAAGTGAGATGGTTGGGAATTATAGGTATGATAGGCAATAGCTAGTTGGGAGTATCTGGGAAATGAGGGCTGGTATGTGGGTGGTGGTGCTTGGTATGTGGGTAGAGGTGTTTGATATATGGGTGGAAGTGTTTGATATGTAAGTGGTTATTTCGGACCTTGAGCCACCATTACTGCCCCAACATCTCTCTTCTTTGATATGCCGCCTGATTGTAATGCCTTGTTTGTGTCCTATAATGCCTCAAAGTTTGTTACCATCCCGCTCTTGATGCCTTCTTCGATTCTTTTCCCCGAGTTTGATGATATCAGAGAATTTATAATTTTCAATAACTATCAACCTTTCATAGTATTGTGGATCCTGTGCTCTAACGAAAAACTTGTTCATTTGTTCCTCGTCCAAAAATGGCCTGACTTTGGCTGCTTCTGACCTCCAACGAGTAGCATACTTGCAGAATGTCTTGGTGGGCTTCTTCTTAAGGTCTTGAATGTAGAAAACATCTGTTGCATTTTCTATGTTGAACCTGAATCGGCCCATGAAATCAGATGACATACTCACCCAGTTGGACCATTTCTTAGGATCCAGGCTGATGTACGAGGACAAAGCGTCTCCTATAAGACTCCTCATGAAAAGCTTTATCCAGATCTTTTCGTCCTTTCTGACCCTGACAAGTTTGTCACAATAGGTCCTTAGATGAACCCTGGGATCACCTGTATCGTCAAACATCTCGAACTTTGGAGGTTTTTACCCCTCTGGTAGTTCTACATCTGGCTGTATGCATAGGTCTTCATAATTCAAACCCTATATCCCTTTGCCTCCTTCGACACCCTGAACTCGAGTTGTCAACTTCTTGAGTTCCTCAGCCATGTTCTTGATGAGCAGGTCCTTCTTAGCGGATTCTGGTCTATAGGAAGCTGGTTGGATAGAGTGAGGTACGGTTTCCACGTATATAGGGTTGTTTTGTTGAGTGCTAGGTGCCTGCATGTAGTGGTGGTCATTGGTTGAGTTTTGAGGATCAGGAATAGGTTGTGGTGTGGTCTGGGGAGTGTGATAAGTGGAGGTTGGTGGGTACTGTATTGGTTGATGGTGGTGTTGTGGCGGGGTTGGTATCGGTAAGGGATTGAGATTTTGAGGTGGGATTGCATATTGATGCGGTGCAGTAGGGTTTTGTGGATGTTGGTTTGGTGTGTTTTGGGGAGGTGCTGGGTTCTTTGTGTTTTGTTGGTTGATATTGTGGATATTCAGGGTGAGGGATAGGTTAGCCATGTTGCGGACCTGCTCAAGCTCTCCCTGTAACTCTAGTATCTTTTGTTCCAACCTCAATACTAAATCATTTGGCGCTGGAGTACTCCGACTGTTTGAAGTTTCTGCATTTTCCACATTCTCTTTTCGAATACCACTTAAGTCATCCATTTTTGCTTTCACTTTGCTCTTTGTATTACTTGTAGGAGGAGGAGGTGGAGGGCCTCTAGTTCTGGTGTGATACGCTGATGATGACAGTATGTGCGAACCAACCTTAGGGGATGGGAATAAAGAATAAAGAAAAACAAAAGGTAAACAAGTCAGTAAGGATTCTGAAATATTTGTAGTATTTAAACACATATTGCGGGAATGTAAATTCACGTCGTAATTTGGGAACCTCGTTGTGCCCGAGGTAGGCCTAGCGACAAATAAATTTTGGAGAAATTTAGTGCCAATAATTGCCTCATTTCATTAATGTAAAAGTAGACAACATAAAATGAAACTAAATGAGATAATGTTGCTAATGGCACTTGGCCTTATTACATTTAAAAGGAAAGCAAGTAAATCTAATATACTTTCTCCTAGAAGGACCCTCTCCAGACCGGATGTTATTGTCGATCAACTCTCCCAGCTCGCGCAGGTTCAGTAGTAGGAATGCCCTTATCAGATGCCCTCCTTCATTTCCTTCAATGTTCTGACAATCAGTGACCTCTTTCTTATCTTCCCCTCCAATTACATCAAACTGTACTCCAGATATTCCAGCCTTTCGCTTGATTTGATAGCTCTTTCTTTCCACTCGTTGATCATTTCCATATCGGCCTTATGCTATGCCATATGCTCAGCTTCAGACTCTCGAACTCCTTTGCGCAGCTTGTTGTACTTCACCTCTGCCTCGACAAACTCATCTATGACCCTATTTCCTGGACCAAACTTTGGCTCAAAGGCTCCTGATAGATTATCGTCCAACTATGAGGGGTAAAAGTATGAATGGTCCGCATGGTATCGGTCTATCTCGATGGTATCCTTCTCTACAATAATCATCAAAGCCCACATATATTGTGCTTCGTTCTTTTATGGGATGGCGCCACCCTGGAAATTGGCTCTGAAGTGACTCATCTTAGCAATCTGTGGTATGACTTGTATCATGCCTGCCTGTCTCATAACCCTAAGGGGAGCATAAGGGTATATCCCTCTTAACCCGATCAACACCAAATTTGGGCCATCTCTGGACCTTATGATGAACTCATCGGTGGGGAACCACTCGAACATCCAATTAACCTGGTCCTCAGTCAACTTGTTGAAAACCTGCACCCATCCTACAACATCCTTAGGTTGATCGAACATGTTTGGAATGTAATCATCCTTTTAGGGTGATGGAAGGCTATGTGATCGTTTCATGGCCTTCGTGGAAACTCCTGGCGGTATTGGCTCCTTTGGATATGTTCTAACAGCTAGACTTGTAACAACAAATTGCAACCCTCAAAGAATTTGGACCCCTTTTGACAGCATTCCAAGGCCCGATACATATCCGCAATGATCATAGGGACAATAGTATATGTCTTCCTCTCGATCCCGTCCATTAGAGTTTTGGCCACCAGGGGGGGCCCAATTGTCAAGCCACTAAAGCAAGGGCTTTAGGCCCCCAATTTTTGGGGCCCCAAATTTTTCTTTTTGTTTCCTACTTATAAATGTATTGAGATACCAACTAATTAAGATTCGTACTGCGTAAGGCCTAGTAGAAAAGAGAACACATTTTAATACAATTTTACTAGGGCTCGAAATCAATATATTTAATTAAGGTAAATTGGATCATATACATCTCACAACAATCTTTAGAGATAACGTCTAAATATATTAGGTATTTTAAACTAAAAAAGTAAAATATTTTATAAAAGGTAAAGGTAACTTTTAGTTTAGTACTGGTGTAGACGTTTGAGAAAACAATGGAGAAAGAGAATAACTCTCCTTAAACCCTTGTCACTAATGTAAAACTTTTTATTATTTAAATTTTACGATTGACATCATTAGTGAGGTACCAATATTATTATTCTCCTTTTATATTTCTCACTAAAAACGTGTAATAAATTTTTAAAATTCATTTTTGGTATCTTCAATAGTCTAAGTCTTATTTTTTTATCTTTCTTATCAATTGGTTTCTGCAAAAAAAAAACTTAAGTTTTCGATAGTTATATTATTCTCTGTTGAAAGATTTATTTTTTCTAAAAAAACAAGAGTTGAAGAGTATTGTTTAATAAAACTATATTGCACATTCTTTTTTCCTTCTTTTTCTCTCCGATTTCAAGCATTTCAATAAATATATTAGAACATCAAAAATTATTTCAATATCAAGTTATCAACTTCTGTAATCTGGTTCTATTATCGAAGGTCAACAATATCTTAGGAGAGATTAAATTATTTATAAAAGAAATTATTCACAACTTTTAAATTGATTTTTGCTGAAAGACCCTAGATTAAAACTTGGCTTTAGGCCACAAATCTTCTAGGGCCGCCACTAGGCCAGCCTAGTATGGATTCTATCCCCTTGGATTGTGAATACAAGCATGCCCAAGAAGCACACAATGAACATGAAGACCCTACGATGAACCCAACCCAAAGAAGTGATTGAGAACTCATCATCAAAAATATGGTAAGAGCTACTGTGACCGTACCTTTCATAAAGGAAATCAAAAGGTATGTATGAGTTTTTTAGGCACTCCAAATCATCATTTTTATTTAGCTCCATCATCTTAAGGAACCCTCTGGTGGTGCGATTTTCAAGTGCTTGCAGACCAGGGCTATCCCAAGGCAACCCAGCAAATTCCCTTATTTCTTCTAGAAGGGGGGTCATTTCTATGTCTCCAAAACGGAACCCAACCCCTTCCTTATTCCAAAACAAAGTGGCAACCTCGATCAACATCTTGTTTGGTTGAAGATCCAATTGTGACGGCAAATTTCCTAAGACGTTTTTCACATGATTTTGGTCACTTGAGGGAAGATCCCTCCACCAATCTATCAAAAGTGGAGGAACTACCAACCATAATGAATCTGGAGACTTCGTGCCTCATTTTCTGCAAAACAAGAGAGAGTTAGGCCCTTTCCCCCTCCAGGTTCGTCTATTTATACAGTAATGATTAGCATATTGGCACTTATTTCTCCAAATTAATGAACACAATTATAGTTACGATGGTTGGAATTATGGAAAACCTGATGGACTTTTGGACGAGGTTTCTCTTAAAGGGTTATTATGTGGACAACATATTAACCCGGCTAGGTTTGACCATGATGCATGTAAAATTAATCAGAGTAAGGCTGCTATAGAGGTCTAGACTGAGAACCTGAAGGGGAGAACTTGAGGGGGAAATGCACGGAACTGTTGAACGCACCGCTGATCGACTAGTTTTACTGCAAATACGCTTTTCCAAATTTAAAGGGTGATATATAGGAAGAGCGCAAACACTCATCAAGCGTTGCTATAGGATTGATTACGCACGAGTGGAATATGATGTTGAGGATGATTTATGCAAAAATAAATAGCCTGTTGTCAAGTATTTACGCGTAAAAAAATAATAAATACAGGATTTAAATAATTGAAAGACAGTTACAAAAAAAAAACAAAGAGACAAGTCAGTTTTAGGAAAATAAAGAAATCATAAATGCTGGAAAATAAACAGTTAATTTCAAATAAGGGAAAAGGGTACATGGGATAGAGCAGGCTTGGAATAATTTACAAAAATAAGTTCATTATGGTAAGAGCCTAAAATATCCCCAGCAGAGTCGCCATGCTGTCACACCCCTTTTTTCCTCGCGGAGTCCGATTTTCGACATTCACGGGGAACAACTCGTTTCCTTTTGGGAATTGGGTATTTGACGAGTCTCCACCTAACGGATTATGGTGTGTTAGGTCACCTAAAGTAATTAACTCATGTAACTAGTTTGCATTACAAGAGATTAGGGTAAGGGCTCGAAATAACCTTGAGAGGAAGGTGTTCGGCACCCCTCGCGGTCCACAGCGGTGGGTCCCGGCCGAACTTAAAGTATGTGAATTAGTTATTTTAACAAGGAAAAAATTTTAACACATATTGGCAAATAAAGGCATGTTTTCACATTCTAAATACATGTATGATTCAGATAATGAAAGTAAGAGAGAGGTTTGGACAACTTACACATGTATATGTAAAGAAAGGGAAGCTTAGATGATTTAAACATATATAGGAATTGGGAAAATGAAGTCCTAAGTTGATTAGCCTACACGATCAATCTGTACAATGCCCGGTAATCCTCCTCGACTAGAGGGGCTACACGTGACATTAGCGCACATGTCATCATATCCTTTTACTACCCATTACCCTCCCCTTAGTAGTTATATAAGCGAGTTTAATTAACTACCTCAAGTGTGCTGCTACCCGTCCCTTCCTTGTGGTCCTGGAGGAGTTTAGGACCTCTAAATCTGGGCAGTTCTAGACAGCCGAATATGTTTAAAAGGGAAAACTAGGCGACAAGCAAAGAACATATAGGACAATCAAATAGGGAGAAGTAGTTAAGGCTAATGTTTACCTCCACATGTATATAAGCAACTAAGCAGCACATCTCAAACAACTAATTTTGAATAAGTTCAAAAATCCTAGGAATATGATATCTAGATGAACAATCACAAAATAGAACATGCAGCGTTTGTTTTAAGAGAAGTGGCAGAATCCTAACCAGTTGCAAACTGGTTTTATAGCCTGTTAAGCCTGGATAATTTCACACATAAACGGGACTGGTTTCACAATTATTTAACGTCCTAAGGCTTGCCTAAGTGTGTATATGCATTCACGATTCTGGAAAACAATTTGAAGTTCTTTTATCCCATAGACATGCTTTCTAGTGACATTTAACAATACACTGTATGAAGTTCAAGTTTTAGTACTTAATGCATATGATAATTACCCTATGGACATAAGTTCTATCTCTAATGAGTGATACTGCTATTAGTTCTTATTAGACATGCATACTGATTAAGCAAGTGTGACAACCAATTAAACCTACATGCATGATTTCTAAAGAGACGGAGTTGAATATATGCTGTAATGAAAGTTGAACCTTAGTTATTTTATTCCCTGTAGGCATGACTTCTAGTCATGTAAAGAAGGTATTCAGAACTTATTTCAACCAAAGCAAACCCTATAGGCAGGTTATCTAACAAAGCACATTTGAGCCAAAGTAAACCCTATAGGCATGTTATCTAGCACGCAATAGTGATTAGAGTAAACATCTAGGCAAGTTTTCAAACATGCAATAGCAGAGTGCTTTTGAATGAAGTAAAGCCATAGGCAGGTTATCTAACATACAATAGTATAAAACAAACACCTATAGGCATGTTATCTACCCAGCTTTACCCACAGTACCATATAACTACCCTCCCTTTTCACTAGTCACTCCAATATCTATTTACAATTAATTATTATAGACCAATGATTGAATAAAAATTACATAAATAAAAATATAAATTAAGCTATAGGGATCCTAAAGTAGGCCTAAAGCAAATCCTGGTGTACCAGACCTTCAGTAGTCTCAAATGCCAATGATTTCATAGCCCAATTCATGTCCAGGTGTGTCAGAGTTCCCTAAGGACCTCAAGGATCCCGGACAGTGCTCATACCCAGACATTTCTCAAATAAAGATTGATTATGTGCAGTGTGGAAGAGCCAGCCCTGATATGCCAGAGTTCGGAGAGATCTTAAGGATCTCTAGGTAGTACACATACTAGAGGGGTAGAACTTAATAATATAAGAGTAAGTGAGAGTGCTTGAAAAGACTTAGTGAAAACACTATGGAGATAAATTATTAGGAGTAAAAGATCTTCTATAATAGACCAGCTTTAAGAAAAATGCTAGGAATGAAACCAGTTTTAGAATAACACATTTGAAAATAGTTCAGAGGAGAGCAAATTCAGTAGACAGTCAATAGATTATAAAAGGTTCAGTTCCACAGACACTTTAGCAAACATGTTTTCACACATAGGTGAAAAGGGGATTGGGAACACATGGAGATCTTATAGAGGGTGCATGAATGGGGTGCGGGGAGACAGATAGGCAGTAATACACATATAACACTTATAACCATAACAAATTAACCAGAATAGAAGGTAACTAAACATGGAGCAAAGATGTAGAGGATAGACACATAAGCAGTATTAACCATAGGCATGATCACACAATTAGGCATAACTTCAGATAGGCTGTTTAAACATTAGATAAACATGTAAAGTTTAAACATATTAGCTGGATATAGAGCAGGGCAGAATTTTAGGCATGCTTGAACAAAGAAGTGAATAAGAGAGTAGGTCAAATTCACAACCAATGAACTAATGGAGGGATAAAACACATAGAGTTTGGGTGTCAAATGTAACTAGAGACGTACCAGTTGAGAGAAAAGAGTGCAGAATATAGAGCAAGCAGCCTCACCGTCTAGCCTTAGCTAGACCCACAATAGCACAAGTAACACAAGTAGCAAAGAAGGAGAATAGTTTGAGTGTCTGTATATTGTGAACTGATAGTTGTTCGAGAACCAGAACAGTGGGGGGGGGGGGTTATAGTATGCAATAGAGTAGGACACATAAGGTGATGAGCCAATATGCACATAAGATATGGAAATCAATTAACAATCAGTCATGACTCTATTAAGGGGCCAAAATCTCATAAATGATACTTAATTTAAGGAAGTCTCATACAGACTCTTTTAGTAAATCAGAGCAAGGTTAATAAGGTAAGAAATAATCAGACAATCGATCAAGTGAAGTCACTCAAGAATAAATTAGCCACAAAATCAGACATGTATTACTTAATTTAAGGAAAATTGTTTATGGAATCAATCAGTAATAAAGGGCTTGGTTAAATAAGGCAAGAACTAACTCCGTAATCAATAAGAAGTTGGTTATGAAAATCAGAGCATAAAATCAGGCTAGCAGCACCAATTAATAATTACACATAAGGTAAGAAAATTAATTAAGGTTGTAAATAAGGGAAATAATCAAGAATCAACACATAAGTTTTGACAGAGCAAATCAGTAGATCAAAACCCAAAGTAGTACTGATTTATGGGGAAAAATATCAGTTTTCACAAATAGAGAGCTAGGTTAAATAGAATTCAGAAATTAGCCGAGAAATCGAATCAGAAACCCTAATAGAGATGGACTAGGGCAAAAATCACAAGACATTGAATTAGACTAAGGGGAAATCATGAAAGTAAAAGCACAGACAAAACGATGTAACAAGTAACACGGAAAGACTCAGAATCAAAGAAAAATATAAGAAAATTAGGGTTTCAGCATAAATCGATTAGGGTCTAGACAATTTTTAGCAGTAATCAATCAATAATACTTAAGAACAGATGATTAACATTCGAAAATCAGGAAAACTTTGAGAAGACGAGTTTCAGTAAACCTTAGTTTTGGGATGAATGAAAAATCATTTGAAAAACCAGGAAAATTTCTAGAAAACATGTGAAGTACGTTCAATCCATCTCAGATCTGTACAGATCTGAGAAAATCAAAGATAAAATTAGGTTTTTTTAGAAGTGAAATAGAGATGAGAACATAGACTTAGGAGTCCATGGATAAAAATGAGAAAGATCTTACTCATGATCAAGACAAATGGCCTGAAATAAGCAAGAAAACCCTAAGGTGTAAACAGACCGCCTAAGTCCCTTGAGAATATCCTCAAGGATTCAAGAAATGGAGATACCATAGCATAGAGGAGGCCATTAGAGGGTAGGTGAGTGACGGCGAGGGTGAATTAGGGTTTGAGTTAGAGAGCATTTGAGAGATAATGGAACATGTGACAGCGGGGAAAGAGTGGAAAATGATTAGGGTTTGGGGGTGTAGGTGTTTCTAATTATGGTAGGAAATATCCTGACCGTTGATCAAAAGTGATCAGCGGCCAGGATTGGCCACTGGATTTTGGTGGGGCAGGTGGATATTCGGCCTGGGATCTGTTGGGATGGTTTATAAGGGGTATTGGGCTGGTTAATTTTAGGACAAAATTGAAATAAAAAGAGGCTATTTATTAAATACCCCAAACAATTGATTAAAAAATAATTTGTAAAATAATTACTAATTATAAAAAATGAATCTCATGCATACAAATGTTTTAAAAATAGTTATTTAGTATTCAAAAATATGGAGGACTAGTTTCTCGTAAAGTAATACCAGAAATGTGCGCATGGGCTATAATTGCAAAGTTTTTGCAATTATAGCCAAAATGTGCGAATTTGGCTATTTATGAAATAATTTAGACTCAGTAGGACCTATAATCGTAATATTAAATCAAGACATGTTCTAAATTCATTTGTGATGCAATTTTACAATTATTTATATGAAGAAAATATTAAATAAATTAATTTAAGGGTGTAAAAATTACGGGAAAAAACCCATTGATCCTAATGCATAGTTTTAAAGGTATATATGCATTTCAAAAATATTATAGGGAAAAATTGGGTATCAACAGCAGGCGCACATGTCTGGAATACGGTTGCGAGCAACTTATGCGGATGCACTTCTGCAAGGCATCAGACTTGGTCTTCTGTACATTCTCTAAACTTGTAAATACTTGTCAGTACGGACCCTGCTTTGCGCCCGCACATTTGTCAAACTCCTGTTGGGATCTTTAGCTTGGGTTATGGCTGTAGATGGAATTCTATGGTCCGCAATTTCTTCTGCGGTCACAAAATTCCTAATGCGAACCACACATCTTTGTTTATGCGCCATTTATTGTCGTGTGCTTCGGAACACTCCTTTTTGAATCGGATTTCATCATAGGATACCAAACTTCCAGCATTCATGCAATTTGTATAATTTTATTAATTTCGGAAACACAATTCAATACTTTCGGACTAAAGTAAAAGCAAAAAGGTGCTAATAAGCAGTCAAAATTCCAACTTATCAATTTCCTCAAACTTAAGTCTTTGCTTGTCCTCAAGCAAATAAATTAGTTCCCACCTCCTAAAGCTAAGGGTCACTTCAGCGAGTCATAGGTGAGCCATTCACACATCAGTTGGGACCAACAATTACCCATTATAGTCATGCATTGTCAACAAGGAGACAAGTTAAATATTCATGCACATATAGTTCTGCTGTGACATTTGAGCTTCAAGAATTAACTTTACCCATCAAGGACTCTTGCTCTATCATGTAGGCCATGGTAGACTCCAAACTCTTCCTCATCTACTTTCTATTTGCAAAGCTCATTTAAGAATTTAGCACTCAATCCGAAGATTTTTGAAAGGCTTACTCATCTTTCACAAGAGAATGTCACAAGTACGGCTTCAAGTACCATAGGCTTGCCTCTCATGTAGATCACCATTAATGCAAGCTTACTTGGTTTGAAATCAAGTAGGACTTCTTTCAGGATGTAATGAAGGTTTTGGGTTAAGGTAGGATACCGTATGGGTAAGTGGTTACACCATTCCTTAAGAACTCAACCTTTCCTTTATCGGCTCACACTTGAAAAATATTTTTGGGAGTATCGTTGGGTCACCGAGGAAGACTAAGCTAGTCATGCCCAAACCCGAAACTACATGTGCCGATGTAGGAGTTGATTGAGGGGTGAGCCCCCATTATAATATAATGTGATTATTACCATTGAGCACGTGATTTTTGCCCTATATGAATTACTCCTACAGAATCCCAAAGAATTAGATTTTTCTTTAAATTGTTTGCCATTTTAGGAATTATCGTAGAATTTTCTTAATTATTTGCATTTCTTTTGTGCATGCTTAATTTCTTTCAATTCATAAAAATACAAAAAATACTTTGCATTTGCATTTATGATTTATTTAACATTCTTTAGATTAATTAGTAAATTAGATGTTTTACAAAAATGAAAAAACCACAAAAAAAGAACTCATGTTTGCATTTTAACTTTTAATTTTGAATTTTTGTAGTTTTTCTTTCAACTTAGGAGTTATTTAATTTTTGTAAATACCATAAATAGTAATTTGATTATTTTTTTTTAATTAATTTGGTAAAAAGAAAGAAATTTGGAAATTAAAAGAAAAAGAAAAGAACAACAAAGGGGCTGCCTGATCTGGGCCAATTGAGCACAGGACCAAACGATTTTGCCCAGAAAAGCCACTCAGTCCAGCCCAAACCATGCCTTAACCCGGTCCGTCCGTTAAATCAACCAAACGACACCCTTTGGAGTTCCACCACTTAAATTTAATCCTAACCTTCCGTCCCATCTAATCTAACGGCTAAAACACTTCCCCCCATTTTAATTAAATATGTCTAAAAGCTCCCAGAGACAACCTAGTACCCCTTCCCCCTTCCCTTCCTCTTCTCTCATCTCTAACTATGAACCCTAAATGCCGACCTTGAAATCCTTCGCCATTCCCATCAGTTTGGACCTCCAATCAATCCCAAACTTCAACTATATAGCCACAACTCACCCCTGACCCCAATCCCTCATAACATCTCTTCAACTCCTCGCCAAATCTAACCAATCTCGGATCTGAAAAGAAAAAGTAGAAGATAAATAATCACCAGAGTTTTTCCACTTTTGAAAAGTGATTAAGAGTCGATACTGGCCTTGCTCGTCTCTTCTTAACAAGATCACGTGATTGAGGCCAATTTCAGCTCAAAATCAAAAACATCTGAGATCTTTCAAGCCATGTTCATTCGCATTCTTCTGTAGGTACCTTTGTTCTTTTATTGTTTCCCCGTTCTTTTGTTCTTCTCCTCGTCTTCATCTCTTTCTGTCTCCTCTTTTCTTTTTCTTTATTATTTTTTTTGTTTTTAATCAGTGTTCTGTTTGCATGATTAGATTAAGAGCATGTTTAGTTGCGTTTGTTTTGATTCTCATGTTTAGTTTTAATTAGTTCTTTTTCTTTTTCTTTTGGTTTCATGTCAAAAGTTGTCTAGTTTTGCAACCCCCTTTAGCCTGAATTTTGGGTGGGTTTATTTTGAGTTATGAACTAGATTTGGGTTCTGAAAATCAAAAGCCCAAAGATAAGGGGTCAGTCCGGGTTTTGCAAAGCCCAGGTTTTGTTTGTTGGGTCGATTTGACCCATGTGGTCTGCTCAAGTAAAAACAGAGGGTTTAAAGGGTAGTTTGGGGAATTTGGGCATAAGAATCTTGTGTAACTGATTTAGGAATCTAACTAGAAGGTGGGGTTGGGGCTAATTTTAACAAACAAAGTTTAAAATTGAGGACTAACTAGCAAAAATAAAAATTTGAAAAGGGACAATGGGCAAAATTTAGAACCAATTTTGTTGCTCCTAAGAAGACTCTATAAAAGGCCTATTTCTTCATTATCAAGTCAGATTCAGAGAATTAAAAACATTGAAAAACGGCTGAGCCTCTTTCAAACTCCAAAATACTAAAAATTGCTTAAAAATTTGCTTGGTTTCCGGTTCTTTGATTCCCCTTGGTTAGTTAGAATTTCTAAAAGTTCCAAAATCGCGCACCTGGGTTTTAAAAGGGTTTGAGTTGGTTTCAAAGTTTGGTTTGATTGGCTGCTCTGACACTGTTCTATTGCTGCTGTCTTACTGCTGCTGATTCTTTTTAAGCTCCAAGCTTACTTTCCTTGTTATTTTGCTGTAACTAGGTACTCTTTTGGACCTTATGAGTGTATGAAATGCACATTTGAAGCTATATGATCAACTTGAATTCCTATGGATGAGTGGAATCTACTGATTGTTTGGTTTTGTTTCATTTTTTTTGAAGATCCTCCATGCTTCCTTTCTTCGTTAAATTAGTTTACCATTTTGATGTAGTACTTTTATGTTATTAGCAGCACTTTTTGGGGTTATGTTTAGATTTTGGTTTAGTCACTTAGGCTCTAATTGGGTTGAACCATCCTCTTCATGTATGTAATGTGGATTGTGCAGCATGAACTGATTTAGACGAGTAGTTTCTTCATTGTGTAAGATTGTGATTGAGTTGTTTTGGGGCTTGTAGTGATAATCAATCAGTTCATAGGGATCTCCTCCCACAGTGTAGTTGGTTAAATGTTTTGTTTCAATATCCACATGAATATAGGATCTACTGTTGCATCTCTGATGTCCAGTTTGAAGAATTAAATTATTCTACTGTTAGATTCACTAAGTGCATGAGTTCAAAGTTGGTGAGAAGTAATTTTGACTTTCAAATGCAGGAGATTTGTGTGTTATTGAGCATGAAGTGTTTTATGTTGCGATGTAGATTTAATTTATTTGGAAAATCTCTTATTTGGTTTTTTTATTGAAATCAGTGTTCGTTAATATGAGGTTTGACACATTTAATAAAGAATTTTGAACTCATGTTCATGGGATGTTTAATTGCAGGAAATGTTGAAAGTTTATGTTAACCATGGTTGTTTATAGTTGATGTCATTTATTTCATGTTTTCACAATAACAATAATAACTGGTTTTAAAATGGGTAGGTGACAGACAATCTGTTAAAATGGGCCCTTTGGGCCTGTTGTGTTCTCGTCACCCCTGGCCTAATTCTGAGCCCCCATCTCATGCGCTCTGTTATTCTAAGGCACCGGCTGATCCAACTGGGCCTCGCATACTTGAGACGATGAGGCCTGTTGCTGGCTTGAGCCTTTTCAAATAGCCAAGCATTTAATTTCAATTTAATGCCAGTCCATTAAATATTAAGTTTAGTTGAACATTAGCCTAGAAATAATAAGGCAAAAATTCCTTAATCTTTTAGTTAATTAATCAGCTATTTTGAAATTAGATTTGAGGTGTGCCATAAGCAAAATTAGATAATCCATGGCCCTCACATAATTAATAATAACCCTTTAAGGTCGAGGTTTGCCATTTATTAAATTTTCCATGGCCCTCACAAACCTCTTATTAATTTAAACCATCGCAGTTTGCTTTAGGCCCGATTTAGATTAGTATTGCGATTATATATACGTTCGCATAATATAATTACAAATTTAACTCTAAAAGACTCGAGTGATGCGTTCACGCAACTTCAACCAAACTTTCTTAATAAATCTACAAAAAATATTATTAATCGTGGACACGTTCACGTGACATGATTTTGACGTATCCAAAGAAAAGAGTATATGTACACATAAATCAATTGTTTTATTACGAATAAATCAAGTGAATAAAAGTGGTAAAAGGTAAATGCACATATATCCTAACAATGAGTAGTTAAACATTTTAAGCCAAGTACAAATTGCTAAGAGACCGTGCTAGAACCACGGAATCCGGGAATGCCTAACACCTTCTCCCGGGTTAACAAAATTCCTTATCTAGAATTTCTGGTTCGCAGACTTCAAAAGGAAAGTCGAAATTTCCTCGATTTGGGATTTTTAAAATAAATCGATGACTTGGAACACCAATTAAAATATTCCATGTGGCAACTCTAAGAATTAAATAAATAATCCAATTTCAAATTATGTTATTTTAATTGAAAAAACTCCCACATACCTTTCGGGGTGTAGAAAAAGGATGTGTGACAACTCTGGCGACTATGCTGGGGAAAAGAACCCAGAACCTCCAGTTCAGGGTTCAATAATTCGAGCTTGTTAATGCGATTTTTTATTTGGCTTTATTGTTGATATTACTGTATTTTGTGGACTTAATGTGCTAATTGTCATTTACCACTTTGAAATTACTTGAACTTTATTTAAATGTCTTCTTATGCCACCCCTCTGAGTCTTCTGAAAATGGTGCACACGTTCGCGTGGCCCACTTTTTCTGTAGAAATTATACCAAATAGATCGACGTTGGGCCAGCAACAAGGTCGGGTAGACTTTAGTGCTCCCGGTACGTTGCCCCCTCTTCGGCCCTAGTTGTCCGCTCGGGTATCCCAAGTCTAGACCACAAACCCCAGGTTTTAAACCTAGAATAACGCAACCTCATGCCAGATCCCTAATAGGAACGATTATTTGCATCACATGCATTTGACATTGGAGACTCAACACAGGGGTTGGGTTCGTCTAGGACAGGTGTACCCAAAATAAAGACCATCCTGATGCGTCCTACGTGCTATATGAATATTTATTTGTTTCGGCTTGCATATTGACCAGCTAGGAAAAGGAAATAAAGAGAAAAACCAAGAGTGAGGTAGGAGAGAGAATTTACCCGGTTTCTAAAAATCCCAATATTTGAAAAAGGCCCAAAACTCTGCCAAATTGTTTTAAAAAAAAGGAAAAGGTATTTCAAAAGAGTGAGTCAAATATCATGTTTTTACGTCAAAACCGACCGAACTACGCAGGTCTGATTCTCACTAGATATGGGATACATAGGCAACCCACATAAGGTTCGACCTCATTTTTTACAAATAATAAATTAAGGGTGGTTTAGGGCTTTGGTCAAAATAATGAGCCGACCCAGCTTCAGTTATATTTTAAGTCGTTTCTTACCGGAATAGCCTTAGATTACATTTCAATTGTCGAAAGGCTATTTTCGGGAAGAAGGGGCAAGTCTATCTAAACGGTGTCTTTTCCAATTAAATACTTACCCCCGACCTCAAAATTTGTTTGAAATTGTGAAGGGGCCACATTTGCTAAAATGACCATTTTTGCTAAAGTAGCAATAAAAGGGGTCTTTGTTCGTTGATTTTCTTTAGAAAACTTGTTTTGCAAAAAAGAGACCACAAGAGTCAACCCTAATCTTAACACTCTGCAGGTACAAATGAATACTGTCCAGGACTCATCGCAATATGTCATAGAATGGGCTCAGTTGCAGCTTTGCAGGTAGTGGGATGATTTAGATGAAGATGGACGGGATTGGGTGAAATAACAGTTGGGTTCCCTTATAGACATCATGCACATCAAACCCCAGGAGGATTTAATCAAAGCCTTGGTAACCTTTTGAGATCCCGTCCACATTGTGTTTCGTTTCTCGAATTTTGAGCTCACCGCCACTCTGGAAGAAATGGCCAGGTATACTAATTTTGGCCAAGAGTTAAGAAAGCAGCAACTCATATTCCTAAGAGCTCCCTCTGTGCACAAGTTCTTCGATATTTCTAATATTAGTAAACAAATGAATAAGGCCCACGTGAGCAAAGGATGTTGTTCTTTCTACTTCTTGTACTTCGGGTTCGGGAACTCAGCCGGGTTTGAAACACATGAAAAGGGTTTGAATAATAAACAAGACAAGAGCATATGGCAAATTCATCGACGGTTTTCCTTCATCGTGGCATTTCTAGGAGTCATGGTCTTTCCAAATGCAGAGGGCACAATAGACACTCTTATGGCCAGAATCGCACAGATCCTCGTCACCAAAGAAGATCACACACTTGTCCCGTTAGTGTTGGCAGACATTTACCGGGCATTAACCTTGTGCAAATCCGGGGCTCAATTCTTCAAAGGTTGCAATATTCTCCTTCAAATGTGGATGATCGAACACCTTCGCCATCATCCTAAGTTCATGAGATATGCTTCGGACGGGAACAATTTCATCAAAAATTATGAGGAAAGGGTGAAAGACTACAAACTGCCAGAAGGAGTTGAAGCTTGGGTCTCCTATTTAAAAAATCTAAGAGCAAATCAAATCGAATGGACCATAGGATGGCTCCCAGTAACAGAAGTCATATGCATGACAGCTTCAAAAGGCTACTTGATGATGATGGGGTTGAGGAGTATCCAACCATATGCACCACAAAGAGTTCTGAGACAGTTGGGAAGATATCGGGTGATACCCAAAGATGCAGATCTAAGAACCCCAAGTCATTGAATTACACGCAGAAGAAACACTACCCGAGGCTTTAGTTCAACGGGATTGGAATGGTTGTCGGTATCTAAAAAGTGACACCCAGGTACCAGACCCGGCTAGGGACGAAGTTGATCCCAATTATGTTGCTTGGTTTGAAAGAAGTTTTTATGTGAACAATGAGCCAGAGCCAGAGCCCGAGCCCGATAGGCCTGCCAAAAGGCCCCATGTTCAATCTTTTGATGACAAAATTCAGGAAAGGTTGGCCTGGGGAGAAAAGGAAAAGAACTATCAAGCCAGCATTCACGCTTTGCGAGAAGAGTTGAGAAATGTCACCTTCAACAATGATCTACACGCATGAGAGGCCGAGGGTGAAATAAAAAGGTTGGTCCAAGAAAATGAAGCTCTTAGAGTTGAGGTTCGACAACTGAGAATAGCAGCCGAGAACCTGGGCAGAAGTAGAAAAGATGAAAGGCTCATTTACAACCTTACACAAAAGGTACGTGACTGTGAAGATGATCTGCAGAAAACTAAGTCTGAGCTTGCAAAAGTACGACCAAAGATGACTAAAAATGCAGAAGGATGGGCAGCTTTCGTTCAACAGATGAAAGAAAGATATGAAAGAAGGGTCACGGGTTGGGAAAAGGAGATTAGCAACCTCAAAAGTAATATGGCTAAACAAGCCAAGAGTTTCAAAGAAGGGAGAGAACATTGCTACGCTTTGATGGCACAGCTAGAGGGAGACTTACAACATTTGCAGGAACAGAATAATATCGCCACCCAGGTCATAGAGGCTAGGTCCCAGCAGATTGGGCATTTGTTGCAAGAAAAAAGCATCATAAGGGAAAGGGTCAGAAGAATCGCCGACTACATCATGATGAAATACAGTGAGTGTGAGGACATGGCCAGGTCCATGTTCTTCGCCACGGTAATGATATTTGTCCGCCAGATAATGGAGGATCTTTATCGTCTCCAAGATGACATGGCGCGTAGGCCCGCAGCAAGACCAGTTGGTACTCCTAGGACAGGGTTGGAGGCACTGTTGTATTCTTGATTGTATTTTCTTTTTCGAGTCTGTATTTTCATTTTTAAAGTATGTTTCGAGTCTGTTTGAAGTTTTATATTCCTATAAAAAGTATGTTTCGAGTTTTTTGTAATTTAGTAAAGTAGAAGTTTTATTAATGAAAATTTTGAAATCCTCAAAAAATTTGTTTCTTTATTTTTCACATTTATTTCTTGAACTACGTAATGATCTGATTCACGCGACGTCATGATACGTAGGTAATCCTCATCAGATCAGGTCATGATTTTGTAAATAACTCAAATAAAAGAGAAATATGGGAAGGAAAGAACCTAAAGAAAAACAAAAAAAAAAGAGAGAAAAGAGAGCCAAAGAAAAACCAAAAGAAAAGCGAGAAGAGCAAGAGAAGAGAGGAAAGAAAAGAGAGAAAAATTGGAATAAGAGGAGAAGCATCAAAGAGCCAAAGTGGAAAGAAAAGAAGATTGGGGAGATAAGCAAGAGTCGGGATAAAACACGCAACCGTTGCGAAACATGTAGAAACACATTTAACTGTATAGGTACATCACACCCTAATCTGCGATTACCTACATGTTAATTGCTTCAAACTAACTGGTTTGTTGTCTACTGTTGAGTCCAGGTTCTATATTGAGGTGGTTGGGGTGTGATAATTTGGCTTCACATTCGTACTTCACAAGGTCAAAAGGAAGTGTTGAAATGTCGTCAGAAAGTCATCTACCCACAGTTCCTATCCTGGAGGATAGCCCGATCTCGGCCATCCCAACATTCGATTCAGCAACTACTGAGGAAAACAAAATTCTGTATCTCCGCATAATGGAAATGTGGGACGCCTTGTCCAATGGCAGAGAACCACCGAGTACTATACCTGGATTCCTTGAGCTACTTCCCAGGGCAAGTGGGACTTCTAACGTCCCCATAAGTTATCCAAATACCCCACTAGGATGTCCTACCATCTCAACCCACTTTGCCTGAACACCATCTGAGGCTCGCCCCCAGGTGATAAATTCAGGTGCGACATTAAACATATTCACAGCACCACCTTGTTCAGCTATGGCACAACCCACTCTACCCAGGCCTAGTTTTGATCCATCGTCCTTCACCTTTCAAGTGCCATCTTTCCCACTGGAACCTGCCCAGTTCACTACTAATACCTTCCCTCAACAACCTCGGTACGAGTTTACCGTGGGATAGGAGAAAACCACAAAGAACCCTGAACAAGAGGAGATTACCCGAAAAATGAAGAGTATGGAGCAGAGTCTCAAAAATATATAGGGTTTGATCGGGCAAAAGAACGTATCCTATGATAATCTGTGTATGTTCCCACACGTTCACTTACCCTTGGGTTTCAAAACCCCGAAGTTTGAAAAGTATGACGGGCATGGGGATCCCATAGCCCACCTCAAGAGGTGCTGCAACCAATTGCGGGGAACAGGTGGAAAAAAGGAGCTTCTCATAGGTTATTTTTGAGAGATCTTGGTCGACATTGCTTCTGAATAGTGCATGGATCAGGATATATCTTGGTGGCATATTTGGGATGACCTGGCTTGGGATTTTGTCAGGCAATTTTAGTATAATATTGTCATAGCCCCTGACAGGAATTCATTGTCGAACCTCAAGAAGAAGTCCTCGGAAAGCTTCCGAGAGTATGCTGTCAAATGGAACGAACAAGCGGCCAGAGTCAAGCCTCCAATGGATTAAACAAAGATGGTTAGTGTTTTTATTCAAGCTCAAGAGGCTGATTATTTTCAGAATATGATGTCCGCGATGGGGAAGCCGTTTGCCGAGGCCATCAAAATTGGTGAAAAGATCGAGAATGGTCTAAAAACAGGGTGCATATTGAGTCAATATGCTATAAGGACTACCTCCCAATCAATTCAAGGCGGGTCTGGAGGTGTAGCGAACTGAAAGAAGAAGGAAGAAGTGGCAATGGCAACTTCAAGTGTAAGAAAACCCCGTCCACCCAGACCTTATTTCCCTACAAGAACCCCACAACACTACTATCCTCATTAGGATGTGGCCTATGCTATGTTTCCTCAACCATACACAGTGATGGATGCCAGCCCTATGTTAGGCCATAACAAGAATTCAATCAAAACCGAGCTCCATTTCCTAGAAATCAACCTCCTCAACAAGCTCAATATAATCCCCGACCTCCACAGAATAACTTCTCCTACAATGCCAGTGCCCGGGAACCACCCAGGATGGCAAACTTCATGCCCATTGGTGATTCATACTCTAGTCTTTTCACGAAACTTGTCCAGATGGGTTTGTTGCAGCCCATACCCCAAAACTAGGCAGAACCCAGAATCGCCCTCCTACAGAACCGGTACTCGATGTGCTTACCATTCGGGGGCAGAAGGGCATGATACAGATGACTATTAGACCCTGAAAAGGGCTGTTGAAAATCTCATAGAACAAAAGCGGATAGTGCTAAAGGACGAATACGTTCTAATGTTACCAACAATCCATTACCGGCTCACAACAACAGACCGGTTATTGGAATGATTTGTGAAGATAAGGAGTTTGATCCTGCTTTGAAATCCATAATTGCAATCGCTGATGTTTAAAAGAAGCCAAAGGTTGCCGCAAAACAAGACAAGGGGGAGAAAAAGAGTAAACCCACCCCTCAAAATATAGAAAAGAAAGTGGAAACCGAAACTGGGGTAGCACCCTGAAAAAATTTCGTTCTCTATGTTCCCCGGGGTCACAGGAAAGGACAAGTGACATTGAGCCCTCCAAGAAGGTTTGAGCTAAACAAGGGATCAAAAATGTACATGCCTAAAGGGACCTATATGGTACGGGGGCCAGTAATTTCACCAAGGCTGAATGAGACCGTGGTTGTTGGCCGCGCACCATAGAGGCCCATGACAGATCCCACAGTCATCCCATGGAATTACAACAGGGCGGTAGTAACCTACAAAGGAAAAGAAGTCTTGGGAGAAGCCAATGAAACTAACCTGGCTGAGAAATACCTCAATCTAGAGGAAGTGAATGACACCACAAAGAAGCGTTTCCCACTCAAGAAGCCAGTTAGTGCTGAAGAAGCAGAAGAGTTCTTCCAAAAAATGAAAATGACGGACTACGAGATAATTGACCAACTCCGGAAGTCTCCTACTCAGGTCTCTTTATTGTCTCTGCTAATGAATTCAACTGAACATCATAAAGTGTTGATAAAAACCCTCAATGAAGCGTATGTTCCCATTGAAACCACTCTGGAACAACTGGAAAGGATGGCGGAAAGATTTTTTGCAGTCAATCAAATTTCTTTCAGCAAGAATGATTTGCACCCTAAAGGGGCCGCCCACAACAAAGCCCTTCAACTGATAGTTAAATGCGAGGGATATTATGTGAAAAGGGTCATGCTGGATGGTGGTTCCGGAGTAGATATTTGCCCTCTCTCAACTCTGCAAAGAATGGAGATCGGTACTGAGAGAATCGGGCCCAACAATGTCTGTGTGCGTTCCTTTGATGGCATCAACAAAGATACCGTAGGTGTGATTGATTTGATTCTGACTATTGGTCTGGTGGATTTTGAGGTGACCTTTCAGGTCCTAGACATGGATACTTCCTATAATTTCCTCTTGGGAAGACCTTGGATTCACGCAGAAGGGACTGTACCTTCTACTCTCCACCAGATGGTAAAATTTGAATATGAAGATCAGGAGATTGTAGTTCATGAAGAAGTTGAGCAGTCGATTTACCAGGACCGGTCAGTCCCTTGTCTCGAAGCTAGGGAAGGATGTGAACACATAGTCTATCAAGCTTTCGATGTTGTGGCCGCAGACCAATGTGAAGAAGGAAACCCTTGTCCTCAACCCTTTCTCTCAAATGCGTCAATTATGGTTGCCAAGGAAATGATCAGGCATGGTTATAAACCCGGGAAGGGGCTAGGGACGTCATTGCAAGGAATCACGGAACCTATCACTCTGGTTGCTAGCGAGAAGTTCTTTGGTGTGGTTTTCCAAGCCACGCCAGCTGATGAAACAAGGGCAGATAAACAAAAGAGCAATGGTTGGGTCTTGCCTCAGCTGGTTCCACATCTTTATAGAACATTCGTCAAGACTAAGTATAATGAGAAAGAGGAAGATGAGGCCTCCACGAACGAGGAAATTGAAGAAATCTGTGGGGCTATGAGGCAGATGCTGTATGAAACCCACATGGTTCAGCCGGGAGAAGGCTCGAGCACCGCTGAGGTGCTGTATATGGGGCCAAACGCCAAGCTACAAAGTTGGAAGGCTACTCCGTTACCAATCAGGCGGGAATCCTGGTAGTCCAATCTTGCCACCTTTTCTGCATCATGAGTTATTTCAGGGTGTAACTCAGATGTTTTCTTTTAATTTCCTTTCTTTAATTCCAATGTAAACCCTGTTATTTTCAAAATTCAATGAAATGAGATCAATATTTCATTATTCATTTCTCTTTATTCTTTCTGATTTTTGTTACTTTTTCTTATTTCTTCTTTTAGTTCTAATAATGCGACTTTAAATAACATGACATGCTTGCAGACTTCATGCCCAGATCCAAACATGATGTCTAATTGTGAAATAATGAACCAAGATCCGGAATATGATGCAAAAGAGGCTTTTAGGGAAATAAATTGAGAATTGGAACAATTTGAGAATAAACCTAAGTCGAACTTAAATAAAAGCGAGCCGGTTAATTTGGATAGTTATGAAGAAGTCAAAGAAACCAAGATAAGCATTCACACAAATGAAAAACCCAGAGATGCATTGATCCAACTTTTGTTTGAGTTCAAAGATGTGTTTGCTTGGTCATATGATGACATGCCAGGATTAAGTGTCGATTTGGTGGTCCACAAGTTTCCAACCTACCCCGATTATCCTCCTATCCAGCAAAAGAAAAGAAAGTTAAAACTAATATCACTGACAAGATTAAAGAAAAAGTCACAAAATAGTTGAAAGCGGGGGTGATCCGAGTGGTCCGATACACCACATGGCTGGCTAATGTAGTTCCTGTGCCAATGAAAGACGGGAAGACTAGAGTGTGTGTTGATTATAGAGATCTGAACAAAGCAAGTCCTAAGGACAACTTCCCTTTGCCGAACAACCACATCCTTGTTGATAACTGCGCCAAACATGAGATACAGTCTTTCATAGATTGTTATGCAGGATATCACCAGGAGTTGATGGATGAAGAGGATGCAGAAAAGACAGCTTTCACCACACCCTGGGGCACCTACTATTACAGGGTCATGCCTTTTGGTCTGAAGAACGCCGGGGCAACCTATATGAGGGCCATGACTACCATTTTTCATGACATGATGCACCAAGAAATTGATGTGTATGTAGACGATGTGATCATCAAATCCAGGACCCAAGATGACCATGTTCAAGACCTGAGAAAATTCTTTGAGCGGCTGCGTAAGTATGATTTGAAGCTAAATCCGGCCAAATGTGCATTTGGGGTTCCGTCTAGCAAACTCTTGGGATTTATAGTCAGTTGGAGGGGCATCGAGCTAGACCCCAACAAAGACAAAGTCAATTCAGGATTTGCCTCCTCCAAGAACCAAGAAAGAGGTTATGAGCCTGGTTGGAAGGTTGAACTACATTAGCCGATTCATTGCTCAGTTGACTTCCATATGCGAACCCATCTTCAAACTATTAAATAAAGATGCAGCGATTAAATGGACGGATGAGTGTCAAGAACCCTTTGACAAAATCAAAGAATATCTGTCGAGCCCGCCAGTCTTGGTCCCACCTGAACTTTGAAGGCCTTTGTTTATGTATTTGACAGTCTTGCAAAATTCTTTTGGATGTTTCCTCGAACAACATGACGTGATAAGGAGAAGAGAGCATACGATCTACTATTTGAGCAAAAAGTTCACAAGTTATGAAGCCAAATATACCATGTTGGAAAAGACTTGCTGCACCCTAACTTGTGTCGCTCAGAAGCTTAGGCATTACCTGTTGGCCTATACCACTTACCTCATCACCAGGTTGGATCCTTTAAAGTACATATTCCAGAAGCCAATGCTCACAGGGAGGTTAGCAAAATGGCAAATCCTGCTCACTGAATTTGACATAGTCTATATCACCCGCACGACAATAAAAGCCTACGCTTTAGCAGATCACCTGGCTAAAAACCCTGTTGATAATGAATACCAGCCCTTGAGCACCTACTTCCCGAATTAAGAGGTAAATTCAGTTGAGATAGCATCAGAAGACACCAATGCTTGGAAAATGATCTTTGATGGAGCTGTGAACGCAAAAGGCGTTGGAATTGGAGCAATTTTGATCTCACCCACTGGTCAGCATTATCCAGTCACAGCCCGGCTTTGGTTTTTCTGCCCAAACAACACTACCGAGTATGAAGCCTGCATTATGGGTATGAATATGGCAATCGACCAAAATGTGGAAGAATTGTTAATCATGGGAGGTTCGGATCTGATTATCCAGCAAGCTCAGGGAGAATGGGAATCTCGAGATGTCAAGCTTATTCCTTACATGTAACATGTGGAAAATCTTAGCAGGCGGTTCAAGTCAGTTGAGTTCAGGTACATTCCTCATTTTCACAATGAGTTAGCCGATGCGCTCGCTACTTTGGCCTCGATGCTGCCATACCCAGGCAATGCCTATATTGATCCGTTGGAAATCCAAATCCAAGAAAGGCATGGTTACTGTAATACAGTTGAGGCAGAACCGAATGTTCGACCATGGTATCATGATATCAAGAGAGAATATCTCGAGTAAGCCAGTGGAGACCAAAAGAGAACCATTAGATGGCTTGCAAGTGGTTTCTTCTTGAGCGGTGAGGTCTTGTACAAAAGGACTCCGGATCTCAACTTATTAAGATATGTTAACGCCGAAGAGGTCGGGAGAATCATGTATGAAGTGCATGCAGGAGTATGCGGACCCCACATGAATGGGTACGTCTTGGCAAAGAAAATCCTCTGAGCAGGCTATTACTGGATGACTATGGAAAAAGATTGCTTCAGTTTCATCCGGAAATGTCATCAGTGTCGGGTGCACGGTGACTTGATTCATGCACCGCCTACGGAACTGCATCCCATATCAACACCTTAGCCATTTGTTGGCTGGAGTATGGACGTCATTGGGCCGATCGAGCCAAAAGCTTCAAATGGGCATAGATTCATATTGGTCGCCATCGACTACTTTACAAAGTGGGTTGAAGCAATTACTCTCAAATCTATCACCAAGAAAACAGTGGTAGACTTCATGCATTCTAATCTCATTTGCTATTTCGGTATTCCTGCAACTATCATTACGGATAATGCTGCAAACTTGAATAGTCACCTGATGGGGGAAATATGTGAACAATTTAAAATCACACATCGAAATTCTACTCCTTATCGGCCTAGAGCTAATGGCGCCATTGAAGCAGCAAACAAGAACATCAAGAAGATTCTGAGAAAGATGATCCAAAGTTCCAGGCAATGGCATGTAAACTTGCCGTTTGCATTGTTGGGATATCGCACTACTGTGCGCACATCAGTCGGAGCAACCCCATACCTTTTGGTTTATGGTACTGAAGCCGTAATACTTGCCAAAGTTGAAATCTCTTCTCTTCGGATCATTGTTGAAGCTGAAATTGAGGACAATGAGTGGGTCAAAACCCATCTGGAACAGTTAACCCTGAAGTGGGGCCTAGACATTTTGAAGTGGGGAAACTCGTCTTGAGACACATTCTCCCTCACCACCAGGAAGCAACAGGAAAGTTCGCTCCTAACTAGAAGGGACCATATATTATAAGAAAAATATTGCCAAGAGAGGCGTTATACCTGGGAGATATCGAAGTAAACGACCCTAAAATAGCCGTAAATGCGGATGCAGTCAAAAGGTACTATGTCTAGTCTTTCTGCAGCAACAACATTAGCCGATTGGGATAATGAAGGCTTTCATTCTCACTACCAAAAACACTCCAATCCTTTGCTAACCCTTTGAGCCAGTTACCTTTCTTTCATTACCCTCTTTGGAACTTGAAAAAGTTTGGAAAAAAAAAGAAAAAAAATCATCATTAAAACAAAAGAAAAGAAAAAGAAAAACAACAAAAACAAAAATAAAACAAAAGTTTCCCTGAACTACGTTCGACTTGATTCCGAAAGGATACGTAGGTAGCCTCTCTCTAGGGTTCAGTCACACCAAAACAAAAATCCAATTCCCCCCCCCCCCAAAGTGAAATTGGGGCAGATGTTATAATGATTCGGCGATGATCCCACTTGAACGGTTCCAAAGTTGTTATTTGATCCAAGTTCTATTTACCCAAACCTTGTTCAAGTCCTTCCGATCATCGGTGAAAGGTGTTCAAAATAGGGGAACACAGTTTGTTTGGATCCGATGCAATCAAGATGAGAGAAATAAAATGAGAAAGGCTTATTGGTGAAAACCCACAGGCACCATAAGTCGACGGTGAGCAGGGAAATTGAAAATGAGAGAGTATTGTTAGTGAAAACTCTTAAAGAGCACTATAAGGCAACAATGAGAAGAGAAATGAGAGAGGTTGATTGGCCAAAACCCGAAAAGGGCACCGTTGATCGAAAAGAAGAAATCCCTCACCACCATTGGCACTGAAAGAGTCCTAGCAAGGTTTCTCAGTTCTAAAACACAGGTCGCAATGGGTTTATGAGAAGGTGGATAGTTGTGCAGATCGGGTATCCATTCCAAGAAGCATGTCATGTCTATTGAAGTCTGCATGCATTCCAGATAAGTCCTTCTTTCCTCCCCGAAAGGGACACTTCTCCTTAAATTCACTTTCTTTCCCTTTGTTTACTTTTCTTTGAATCTCTTTCGGTCTAACTCTGTTCCGAAACTAATACAAAGAAAAGATGGCAAGATTGGTTTTACAAGGTTCTGCTTAACAAAAGCCAAATCTAAAGAAAGTGCCCAGCCTTAGCGGGTGAATCAAGTCGATCCCGACTGGTCATTATGGCCGATGCCCTGAAGTCAAAATTATTGAAATGAAAGAAATCCGAAGTCAAATGCCCATAGAGGCAGAATAAGATGAAAGGGCCAAAGGCCCACACGGGTGAACCGTCATGTGAAATTTTGGAAAGTTGAGTTCCTTGATTTTAGGAGAGAGATCAATCTTCAGAAAAGCCTGCAAGCAACAGAGGTTCTCACCAAAAGAGTTTGGCCGATATCAAGTGATCAAAAATAATCAAGGACACAAAACCAACCACCATTTCAAACTAACAATTGTCATGGTTTGAAAATTTGAAAAAGGTGCAATCCAAAACAATCGTGCAAGAAGTAGGTACAACCAAAAAAAAAAAGAAACCCACAAATGCAAGAAACAACTTTGCAGCAATAATCCATAAAAGGGAAGTCCCCTCCAAATTTCCCCGCATTTACTCATTCCAAAAAAATCAGTAGAAATAGAGAAAACAAAACAAGATGAAAAACAAGAGATAAGAAGAAAATTAAAACAAAATGGTAGTATAGGATCCCCAATCTCAATTATTTACGCCTTTTGCCAACATAGGGTCTCCAATCCCTAGTTGAGATTATTTTAGACATAGGGTCTCCACTCCCTAGTCACCTTTTGCCAACACAGGGTCTCTAATCCCTAGTTGAAATTCTTTTTAGACATAGGGTCTCCACTCCCTAGTCGTCATTCACCAACATAGGGTCTCCGCTCCCTAGTTGAAATTATTTTTAGACATAGGGTCTCCACTTCCTAGTCGCTTTTTGCCAACATAGGGTCTCCAATCCCTAGTTGAGATTATTTTAGACATAAGGTCTCCACACCCTAGTCGCCTTTTGCCAGCATAGGGTCTCCACTCCCTAGTGGATATTATTTTAGACATAGGGTCTCCACTCCCTAGTCGCCTTTTGCCAACAAAGGGTCTCCAATCCCTAGTTGAGATTCTTTTGAGACATAGGGTCTCCACTCCCTAGTCATCTTTTGCCAACATAAGGTCTCCACTCCCTAGTTGAGATTATTTTTAGACATAGGGTGTCCACTCTCTAATCGCCTTTTGCTAACATAGGGTCTCCAATCCCTACTTGAGATTATTTTAGACATAGGGTCTCCACTCCCTAGTCGCCTTTTGCTAACATTGGGTCTCCATACCCTAGTTGTGATTCCTTTTAGCCATAGGGTCTCCAATCCCTAGTTGCCTTTTGCCAACATAGGGTCTCCAATCCCTAGTTGAGATTATTTTTAGACATAGGGTCTCCACTCTCTAGTCGCCTTTTACCAACATAGGATCTCCAATCCCTAGTTAAGATTATTTTTAGACATAGGGTGTCCACTCCCTAGTTGCCTTTCGCCAACATA
The DNA here is from genome assembly GCF_000715075.1 of Nicotiana tabacum. Lineage (NCBI taxonomy): Eukaryota > Viridiplantae > Streptophyta > Magnoliopsida > Solanales > Solanaceae > Nicotiana > Nicotiana tabacum. The sequence goes on along the minus strand of NC_134086.1, from coordinate 75,424,252 downwards.
GGGTCTCCAATCCCTAGTTGAGAATCTTTTTAGACATAGGGTCTCCACTCCCTTGTCACTTTTTTCCAACATAGGTTCTCCAATCCCTAGTTGAGACTATTTTAGACATAGGGTCTCCACTCCCTAGTCGCCCTTTGCCAACATAGGGTCTCCACTCCCTAGTCGCGTTTTGCCAACATAGGGTCTCCAATCCCTAGTTGATATTATTTTAGACATAGGGTCTCCACTCCCTAGTCGCCTTTTGCCAACATAGGGTCTCCAATCCTTAGTTGAGATTCTTTTTAGACATAGGGTCTCCACTCCCTAGTCATCTTTTGCCAACATCAGGTCTCCACTCCCTAGTTGAGATTATTTTTAGACACAGGTTCTCCACTCCCTAGTCGCCTTTTGCCAACATAGGGTCTCCAATCCCTAGTTGAGATTATTTTAGACATAGGGTCTCCACTCCCTAGTCGCGTTTTGACAACATAGGGTCTCCACTCCCTAGTTGAGATTCTTTTTAGACATAGGGTCTCCACTCTCTAGTTGCCTTTTGCCAACATAGGGTCTTCACTCCCTAGTTGAAATTATTTTTATACATAGGGTCTCCACTCCCTAGTCACCTTTTGCCAGCATAGGGTCTCCAATCCCTAGTTGAGATTATTTTTAGACATAGGGTATTCACTCCATAGTAGCCTTTTGCCAACATAGGGTCTCCAATCCCTAGTTTAGATTATATTTAGACATAGCGTTTTCACTCCCTAGTCATCTTTTTGCCAACATAGGGTCTCCACTCCTTTGTTGAAATTATTTCTAGACATATGGTCTCCACTCCCTAGTCATGTTTTGCCAACATAGGGTCTCCACTCCCTAGCTGAGATTATTTTTTGACATTGGATCTCCACTCCCTTGTCGTCTTTTAACAACATAGGGTCTCCAATCCCTAGTTGAGATTATTTTTAGACATAGGGTCTCTATTCCCTAATCGCCTTTTGCCAACATAGGGTCGTCACTCCCTAGTTAAGATTATATTTAGACATAGGGTCTCCACTCGATAGTATCCTTTTGCCAACATAGGGTCTCCACTCCCAAGTTGAGATTATTTTAGACATAGGGTCTCCACTCCCTAGTTGGGATTTTAGACATAGGGTCTCTACTCCCTGGTCGCCTGTTCCAACACAGGGTCTCCACTCCCTAGTTAATTTTTAATATAGATATAGGGCTCCACCCCCTAATATCTTTCCCACATATACACAATCTTGATTTTATTGCTTTCAAATAAAGAAATAGTTTAGATTTTAGTTACAAATAACTCACAAAATTTTCCTAGTAAAAATTGGGCCAGAGAATTTTGTTCGTTTGTTCGTTTTGGTGTCTGAGCAGGTTTTACCTCAAGGCACAGGGTTCGAGATGACCAAAAGAATGAGTCTCAATCCAGAATAAAGAAAAAAAGGAAAAGTGCAAACAGAAATGAACTCAAAGTGCTGAAGCGGAGAAAGATGTGGACTGTTCAAGATGTGATTGAAGTCACAAGCTTCGCATGCCCCGCCTTGATCCAAAGATGAAGAATGAACTGGCGGTTACAGTTAACGAGCATCAAGATTCAGATCAGAGTCTGCAGCAAGAACCAACCAAGACTCAAGATCAAGCTTCAGAAAATATTTATAGATAGGAATCTTGTAACTCGTAGTGGATAGGTTTAGCTAGTTTAGCTTTTTATTTTCCATTTTGGTGTAATAAGGAGTTCAACAAGCAGTAGAAGCAGCATCAATAGTAAAATCACAGCTTCCTGGTAGTCCCAGCTACTGAAACTTCCAGAACTACAATGACCTGACTCCTTTATAGCCAAGGATATGTAGGCAACCTCTGAAGCAAGGTTCGGTCAGGCTCTTTTGAAAATGCTTCTCATGTAGTTTCAAATGGGATAAAAAAAACCCTCGTAATTGCTCATTTTATCTTTGCCCGAAAATCCTTCTTGTCTCCGAACAAAGAGGGGCAGCTGTGAGCACGTGATTTTTGTCCTATATGAATTACTCCTACAGAACCCCAAAGAATTAGATTTTTCTTTAAATTGTTTGCCATTTTAGGAATTATCGTAGAATTTTCTTAATTATTTGCATTTCTTCTGTGCATGCTTAATTTCATTTAATTCATGACAATACAAAAAATACTTTGAATTTGCATTTGGAATTTATTTTACATTTTTTAGATTAATTAGTGAATTAGTTGTTTTACAAAAATGAAAAAAATCACAAAACAAAAACTCATGTTTGCATTTTAACTTTTAATTTTTAATTTTAATAGTTTTTCTTTTAAACTTAGGAGTTATTTAATATTTTTAAATACCATAAATAATATTTAGCTTAATTTGTTAGATTAATTTAGTTTTAAAAGTTAATTTAGGTTTTTAAATTAATTTGGGAAAAGAAAAGAAAATTGAAAATTAAAAGAAAAAGAAAAGAACAACAAAGGGGCTGCCTGATCTGGGCCAATTGAGCACAGGCCCAAACGTTTTTGCCCAAAAAACCGCTCAGTCCAGCCCAAACTACGCCTTAACCCGGTCCGTCCTTTAAATCAACCAAAGGACACCGTTTGGAGTTCCACCACTTAAATTCAATCCCATCCTTCCATCCCATCTAATCTAACGGCTGAAATAGTTTCCTAAATTTTAATTAAATATGTCTGAAAGCTCCCAGACACAACCTAGTAACCATTCCCCCTTCCCTTCATCTTCTCTCATCTCTAACTATGAACCATAAACACTGACCTTGAAATCCTTCGCCATTCCCACCGTTTGGACCTCCAATCAACCCCAAACTTCAACCATACAGTCACTACTCACCCCTGACCCCCAATCCCTCATCACATCTCTTCACCTCCTCGCCAAATCTAACTAATCTCGGATCTGAAAAGAAAAATAAGAAGACAAAAAATCACCCGAGTTTTTCCAGTTTTGACAAGTGATTAAGAGTCGAAACTGGGCTTGCTTGTCTGTTCTTAACAAGAACACGTGATTGAGGCCAATTTCGGCTCAAAATCAACAACATTCGAGATTTCTCAAGCCATGTTCGTTCGCATTCTTCTATAGGTACCTTCGTTCTTTTATTTTTTCCCCGTTGTTTTGTTCTTCTCCCCGTCTTCATCTCTTTCTGTTTCCTCTTGTCTTTTTCTTTATTATTTTTTTTTGTTTTAATTAGTTTTCTGTTTGCATGATTAGATTAAGAGCATGTTTCATTGTATTTGTTTTGATTCTCATGTTTAGTTTTAATTAGTTCTTTTTCTTTTTGTTTTGGGTTCATGTCGAAAGTTATCTGGTTTTGCAACCCCCTTTATCCTGAATTTTGGGTGGGTTTATTTTGAGTTAGGAACTTGATTTGGATTCTGAAAATCAGAAGCCCAAAGAAAGGGGGTCAGTCCGGGTTTCGCAAAGCCCGGGTTTTGTTTGTTGGGTCGATTTGACCCATGTGGTGTACTAAAGTAAAAACATAGAGTTTTAAGGGTAGTTTGGGGAATTTGGACAAAAGAATCTTGTGTAACTGATTTAGAAAGCTACCTGGAAGGTGGGGTTGGGGCTAATTTTAACAAATAGAGTTTAAAATTGAGGACTAACTAGCAAAAATAAAAGTATGAAAAGGGGCAATGGGCTAAATTTAGAACCAATTGTGACGCCCTAAGAAGCCTCTATAAAAGGTCTGTTTCTTTATTATCAAGTTAGATTCAGAGAATTAAAAACACTGAAAAACTTGGAAAACGACTGAGTCTCTTTCAAACTCCAAAATACTAAAAATTGCTTAAAACTTTGCTTGGTTTCTGGTTTTTTGATTCCCCTTGGTTAGTTAGAATTTCTAAAAGTTTCAAAATCGTGCACCTAGGTTTTAAAAGGGTTTGAGTTAGTCTGAAAGTTTTGTTTGATTGGCTGCTCTGACACTGTTCCATTGCTACTGTCTTACTGCTGCTGCTTCTTCTTAAGCTCCAAGCTTACTTTCCTTGTTATTTTGTTGTAACCAGATAATCTTTTGGACCCTATGTGTGTATGAAATGCACATTTGAAGCTATATGATCAACTTGAACTCCTATGGATGAGTGGAATCTGCTGAATGTTTGGTTTTGTTTCATTTTCTTTAAAGATCCTCCATGCTTCCTCTCTTCATTAAATTAGTTTACCATTGTGATGTACTACTTTTATGTTATTAGCAGCACTTTTTGGTGTTATGTTTAGATTTTGGTTTAGTCACTTAGGCTCTAATTGGGTTGAACCTTCCTCTTCATGTATGTAATATGGATTGTGCAACATGGACTGATTTAGACGAGTAGTATCTTCATTATGTAAGATTGTGATTGAGTTATTTTGGGGCTTGTAGTGATAATCAATCAGTTCACAGGGATTTCCTCCCACAGTATAGTTGGTTAAATGTTTGGTTTCAATATCCACATGAATATAGGATCTACTGTTGCATCTCTGATGTCCAGTTTGAAGAATTAAATTATTCTACTGTTAGATTCACTAAGTGCATGAGTTCAAAGTTGGTGAGAAGTAATTTTGACTTTCAAATGCAAAAGATTTGTGTTTTCTTGAGCATGAAGTGTTCTATGTTGAGATGTAGATTTAATTTATTTGGAAAATCTCTTATTTGGTTTTTTATTGAAATTAGTGTTCGTTAATATGAAGTTTGACACATTTAATAAAGAATTCTGAACTCATGTTCATAGGATGTTTAATTGTAGCAAATGTTGAAAGTTTATGTTAGACATGGTTGTTTATAGTTGATGTCATTTATTTCTTGTTTTCACAATTTAAATAATAACTGGTTTTAAAATGGGCAGATGACAGACAATCTGTTAAAATGGGCACTTTGGGCCTGTTGTGTTCTCGTCACCCCTGGCCCAATTCTGAGCCCCCATCTCATGCGTTCTTTTATTCTAAGGATCTGGCTGATCCATCTGGGCTTCGCATACTTGAGACGATGAGGCCTGTTGCTGGCATGATCCTTTTCCAATAGCCAAGCATGTAGTTTCAATTTAATGCCGGTCCATTAAGTATTAAGTTTAGTTGAACATTAGCCTTGAAAGAAAAAAGGCAAAAATTCCTTAATATTTTAGTTAATTAATCAGCCCTTTTGAAATTAGATTTGAGGTGTGCCATAAGAAAAATTATATAATCCATGGCCCTCACGTAATTAATAATAACCCTTTAAGGTTGATGTGTGCCATTTATTAAATTTTCCATGGCCCTCACATGCCTTTTATGAATTTAAACAATCATAATTTTCTTTAGGCCTGATTTAAATTAGTATTGCGAATATATATACGTTCGCGTAATATAATTGCAAATTTAACTCTAAAAGAATCTAGGGATGCGTTCGCGCAACTTCAACCAAACTTTCTTAATAAATCAACAAAAAGCGATATTAATCGTGGACACGTTCGCGTGACAAGCTTTTGACGCGTCCAAAGAAAAGAGTATACGTACGCGTAACTCAATTCTTTAATTACGAATAAATCAAGTGATTAAAAGCGGTAAAAAATAAATGCACATAGGTCCTAAAAATGAGTAGTTAAACATTTTAAGCCATGTATAAATTGCTAAGCAACCGTGCTAGAACCACGGAACCCAGGAATGCTTCACACCTTTTCCCAGGTTAACAGAATTCCTTATCTAGATTTTCTGCCTCGCAGACTTCAAATGAAAAGTCGAAATTTCCTCGATTTGGGATTTAAAATGAACCGGTGACTTGGGACACCAATTAAAATATTCCAAGTGGCGACTCTAAGAATTAAATAAATAATCTCATTTCGAATTATGTCACTTTAATTGGAAAAACTCCCATATACCGTTAGGGGTATAGAAAAAGGAGGTGTGACAGGGATGAGATGATAGTTTACAAAGACCATGTCGATCCACATGACATTATTATGAGATGGCTTAGCCGATCGGGGCAGGGATTGGACTTCAAGCTGTGCACATGGTGATATTATATTGTTATGTCAACCCTCATGGATTAGGGTAAGACGACATCGCCAATTGAGTGGGGATCAGACTCCATGCCATATACATGGTGGTGTATCGGTACCAATGGTCTCCTAAATTAAAACATTATTTCTTATTTTAAAGGTTCACTTTGTTTTAACTAGACATTTAAATATTGTTGATATTCTTTGCATACTAGTACTATTTCATATGTACTAACGTCCCTTTTGTCGGGATGATACATATTTAATGGAATCAAGTGGTTCCTCAGCATGCGCCATCGACTCTTGATAGCAGTTACCCTCTACATAGCGGATTTTGGTTAGCCTTATTCCATATCGCGGCCTTGTGTCGTTTTGATTTCCTAGTATATTACTTTTAAGGTATAGACGGGGCCTTATCACCGGCACTTTCATATTGTACTCTTGTTCACTTAGAGGCTCCGTAGGCACGTTGTGGATTGTATTTTGATTGGGGTTACAAACTACAAATATTGTAGTTATTGGACATGTTTCCATTTTTAAACTATAAACTTGAAATATTTTGGAAATCGTAAATGAAGCTTCGATTGGTAACGAAATTGGTGTTGTACATGTTATTCTCTTGTTTGTCTAACCCATTGTATTAATCCTCACATTATTCATGGGTATGGTTGGGTATAAGACATCAAGTAGGTTTGCTTGACTATAATATCTCGGTTGAGCATCGGTCGCGCTCCTATGTGTTGGGGCATGACACTCTTGGTGAATAGGATGAACTTCTCTAAATATATAGTAAAAAACTAAGTCCAAGTGAGAGGAAGTGACCCTGCTAGTCTACCCAATTCACAATTCTGCCACCACCTCTTGGCTGGACATTTCAACTAAAAAGTAGTAAAATTAATTCCATTGGACTCTACAAGCCCTAAATTGCGTAAAATCTCATGACACTTACCTAAGAAATCTTGAGCATCACTTGTGGAATCACCATAAAAATGTGGAGGATTTAACTTCTGGAATCAATCCATTCTCTTCTGTTCATCAACATACCTATTAGGCCTAACCTCCAGCCTAACTAACACAATGGGTTGACTACCCCAACTGGTGGAATAACATGAACTCCTAGAGTTTGAAACATATTAGCTGCCTACTCCAAAGTGTGAGTAGCTAGAGTATATGTTCCCCCTCCATCCTAAGAAGTAGTTGGGACCATCGCGGATAGTGCTAGACTGTTGAAGTAACTTATAATTTGGACCATAATGTTCTAAAGCGCTGGAGTAGCAATGAAATTCTCGATAATCTAAATTTCACCAAGTGGTAACACATTATTTGGAAGTTATTTCACTACTGCAGCTACATATGGCTCCTTAGAGACTACTATAACACGGGCATGAGTAGCCACAGATGCTCTACCTTTAGGTGATGTTGCATATGCCTGGTTTGGGCTCTAGCCCTGCTCCTCATGCTCTACCTCTAGTAGTGATTGCAACCTGAGGCTCTGCCTCTTGCTCATCTACTACTAACGCACATCTTCTCACCATAGGTGAAAGAAAAGAACATTAAGGATTCAATCTTCAGTATGAAACAAAGTCGTATAATAGAGAAAGAAAAAAGTAAAGTTTTCTACTTATGCCATAGAGCTCTAATACCAACTTTCTCGCGACCCAAATATCATCATGGCCGTAATGATACCTAATCTAACTCACTAGATAAAAAAATACTCAAACATAAATCAAGACCAAGCATAACAAGATATACTAAGCTATCATTGCATAAATAAAGCATTATGAGTCTAATATCATCGACAAATATGGAAATAGTACAATAGCATTCCTAAAAACCTAGTTGCATGAATTCATAAACTTCTAAGATAAAATACAATGAAGTCTCACAAAGTACCAAATATTGTTTGACATATGAATACACAATATGATAACAAAAAGAATGTGTCGTCAAGGGTCTGCGATCGATCAAGCGGTACTACTTCGAGTCTCCTGAATCAACTGCTGGACACTCTTCTTAGATCCACTAGTTCTAATATAAGAATATGCACAAAATATATAAAAGAGTAGTATGAGTACAAAGACAATGTGTACTCAGTAAGTATCAAAACTAACCTCGGTAAAGTAATAGCGAGGTTCAATTCATATGATAATCACTAACAAATGTACAGGTACAATTCATGTATATACATAGAAAGGGAATAAAAAGAGATACAGACTCACAAAAGTATATATCACAAAATAGCAATTTAACATGACTTGTTATATCAACTCTCAAGTCTAAAGCACGTAATAGAGGTATCAAGTAGCATGTTAGAAGATAGACACAAAAAGCATATAATATATATGATATGGAAAAAAGGAATCACTTTAATAGTTAAAGTTTTCACCTTGATGTCTAACTCATCAACCAATACTATCATAATTTAATATTCATCAGTGCCCCACAAACCACCATGTGTACACCACCAACAGAGAAACATGGGAGAGCAATCCTGGGGGTTGGATCTGTATTCACATACTACACAACAGAAACCTCGTGTCATAACAATAACCACACGACATATGCCTTTCGCCATATCAAATAGACTGCATCTCATAATATTCAATTATGCCATAATCAAATCAACCTGTATAAATATCATTACCTCCAAGGATGTAAGCATATGATCTAGTTATAACAAAGAATATGCACAAGGACTTTAAGAAAACCGCAGATGCATTTTCATGATATAAAGTGTGACTACGACTAAATCAAGTAGCTCAACATCTCAATAATAGGCCATCATGGCAAATGAATATATCATAAGCCTAAACATGATCTCTAGCATGAATAAATAGGATCATGTAGTCATACAATCAAACAAAGTATAAGTTTGATGAACACAGAACTGAACAAGGCATAAAGAAGCCTAAAGTCTACCCCAAGCATGAATAAACTATGGCACTTAGCTTATACGTTTTCCTCAACACATTACAATTAGTAAACAAGGTCATATCCTAAGGGATTTTTCCCAAAACCAAGATTAGTCATGATATTTATCTCTTCCAGAACAAGACTCAATCGTCCAATCAGTTGTTCCCTCTATATGTGACCCCCAAATGGTTTGAATCTAGTCAAACAATATTTAACGAGGACAAATAAAGTCATATAATCCAATTCCAAAAAATAAAAATCTTTAATCTTTAATTAAATCACAAAATAAGGTCAATAAAAGTCAACACAAACTCATATGGTCAAAACTATAATCTAGGGTTAGATACTGTTGACCTATCATCCCATGAGTCAAAATATGTGATTATTTCCCAAATTCAAATCTAAATCGATGTTCAAAACATCACAATTCACTCTCTTAAGTTGTAGAAAAAACTCCCCAAATTTCACTCTTAAATTTTATATTTTAGGTATAGAATTCTACAGGGAATCAATATATATGATCAAAATCAAGTAAGAATTATTTACCCCAATCAATTGAAAAGAAACTACTCTAAAATATTGTCTATTGTTGATCTCCAAAACTCAAAAATGGAAAAAATGAGCTAAACCTCGACCTAAATAAATCTGCCAGTCATCTTTGTAGGTATGGATACTAAGATGTAGGTGCAATTTCTTGCACAATAGGTGTGCACCAGCCTTCCCTAGCCAACCTTCGCAGGTGACCACACCCTTATGCAGGTACGACTTTCGCATCTGCAACATCTACTTCACCGGTGCGCCCTTATTAGAAGACTAGATATTACAATTAGATAAAAATGATATGAAACCACCTTGAAACTTGCTGAGCCTTCTAGGAACCCTTCCACATCATCCTATAAGTCTATATACCCTATATAAACTTATTCAAGGGCTCAAAATACAAAAAACAACATCTAAACCAAATCATGCATCAAACCAAGAATCTCAAATTCTATTAAGTTTAATATTAAAAATTTCTATTAGAAGCGCCGAAAAAACCTAAAGCTACTAGAGGCATGAACCAAACATACGTACAAGCTTAAAATTATTATAAGAAAATAGTGGAATAATAAAAAAATCAGTTCGGAATCGTTTACTCATAATATTGACTATGGTCAGCTTTTCAACATTAAGCCTCAAATTAGGAACTAATTGTTATAAATCACTCCTGAACCCCTTGGACACAAAACCGCCCATCCCCACAAGCCATAAAATATAAAACAACTTACGAGAAATATCAAATAGCAAAATAGGATTCTAGAACTCAAAATAACCGGTCGGGTATTTACAATTTCAAGTCGTATCCACCTTAGTGTCATCCCTATCTACACAAGCAAAACCTCAGTAATAGTCATTCCTGGATCAACAATAGAAGCGCCCTCCATAGAACTCACATCAATCACCTCTACAGTTAGCAGCTCCTCAAAATTTGTTTGAACCTTACTAGACTCTGTCTTGTCATCCCGTGAATTGCGGCAAGTATCACATCCAACTTCTCGTGCATCCATAGACCGCTAATCTCTTAGGGGACTAGAAATGCATGATCTTGTTCCTCCAAATAAAACCTCATCTACCTGATCTTATCCTCCATATCAGTAATGTTCTCACTATGACCTTAATCTAGACATTTTCCTCAATCAGATCCTGGACTACACAAATATCATGGGGGTACATCTTGGGAGAACATCTTTGTCCCATCAACAAGATTATCATTGTCGTTTGCTAGCTTGTACTTTTCCAACACCACATCTAAGGTGTGCACGAAGTACATAGACCACTTCAGGTTCATACGGTTCTTAACCATCTCTCTAGTTAAACTTACCAAAGCTTGCAAAAGATGCTCATAGTGTGAGGCCTTCAAACAAGCACAAAAATAGGATGAAATGAAGTCTCACGGTCCACTAACATCACTATCTTCAAGAACTAACTCCTTTGGGGGACATTTAGGTCTATCACGATGCGAGGATCTTTGGGCAATCCCAAAGAGTGCTATTTTAGCCATTTGCATGTTTTGATACTTGTTTCCAATTCCCTTTCTCTAAGCTTCTTCCTCTGTATCTATTCTTCACTTGCAAAATTCAATAAACATATCAAGTAACAAAAGATAAAATAAAATCAACAAAAAAAATAAAAGCAAAAAATTGCATTGCCTCGCAACAAGCTCCCGATTTAACTAACGCTCGTGAGGTTGAATATATGGTGGATGAGAAGGTTCTACTCAAAGTTTGAAGGGTGTGATGATATTCAGGAAGAAGAGGAAGTTGAGCCCCGGGTATATTGGTCCTTTTGAGGTGCTTGAGAGGTTTGGAGAGGTGGTCATTAGACTTGATTTGCCACCTAGTCTATTGGGTGTTCACCAAGTATTTAATGTTTCGATGCTCCAAAAGTATTATGGTAATTTGTCACATGTTTTTGGACTTTAACATAGTACAATTCGATGGGGATTTGACCTATGATGTAGAGACGGTGGCCATTCTGGACCAGCAAGTTCAAAAGTTGAGGTCAAAGAACATAACATTTGTGAAGGTGCATTAGAGAGGTCATCCAGTCGAGGAGGCTACATGGGAGACCGAGCAGGAGATTCGGAAAAAATATCTGCACCTATTTGAGACTCAAGGTATGATTCTAGACCCATTCGAGGACGAACGCTTATTTAAGAGAGGGAGAATGTAACGATTTGGTCGGTTGTTTAGAGTATTTTAGCCTCTTTTACCACATTTGATGCCTTATTTATGTACATTTGTGGTTTTGTGGCTTTCTAGGGTGGTTGGTTTCATGTCAGGGAGGGTTTAGAGTGAATTCAAATATTTAGTGTCATGGTTGGAAGCCTAAGTTATAAGAGTTGCATGGAGTTTGACTTTTGTATAATGACTCCAGAATGGAATTTTGATAGTTTCAATAGCTTCATATGGTGTTTTTGGACTTACGCATATGTTCAGATGAGGATTTGGAGGTCCGTTGGTTGATTTGGTGTGTTTTGGAGAAAGTTGAAAAGTTTAAGGTTTGGAAGGTTGAAATGTTTTACCGAGAAATTACTTTATTGATATCAGGTATGGATTTTGGTTTTGGCAGTTGGAATAGGACCGTTGTGTAATTTGGGACTTGTGTACAAAATTTGAGGTCATCCCAGGTTGATTTTATGTGATTCGGCATAAGTTTTAGAACTTGGAAGTTCATTAGTTTCATTAGGCTTGAATTGGGACGTGATTCATGGTTTTGATATTGTTTGGTGTGATTCGAGGCTTTGAGTAGGTTCGTATTGTGTTTTAGGACTTGATGGTATATTTGATTGACGTCCTGGATGCCTCGGGGGTGTTTGGGATTATTGGCAGATCATTTTTTGACTTTGTGGAGCTGCTAAAGTTTTGGAGTTCTGGTGCATTCACACCTGCGAGGAATTGGCCGTAGAAGCGGCCTGTTTATCGTAAAAGCGGGAGAAGGTTGGTCAAGGCTGGGTCTGCAAATGCAGGAGCTGTAGGTTCGAATGTTTGATTACAGGAGCGAAAGGTGTGGCCGGAAGAGGATGTGATTCATGGTTTGATATTATTTGGTATGATTCGAGGCTTCGAGTAGGTTCGTATTGTGTTTTAGGACATGATGGTATATTTGGTTGATGGCCTGGAGGCCTCGGGGGTGTTTCGAATTATTGGCAGATCATTTTTAGACTTGGAGGAGCTGCGAATGGTGTGGTTGGAAGAGGACATCCACATATGCAGACGAGTGTGTACAGATGCGCTTAAGCAGGTGCATAGGTATTCTGTAGAAGCAGACTTGCAAATGCACTGGATGATCCGTAGAAGCAGAAGGTTGGGCACTTGGAGGGAGCCGTAGATGCGTCCACTGTTCCGCAGAAGGGGACCGCAAAAGCGGTTAAGTGACCGCATATGCGATATTGCTGGGAAGATCTTATAATCGAGGGTTTGGTTTTTTTTCTTCTTATTTTTGGAGTTTAGGAGGTCGGCTAAGGGCGATATTTTGGAGACTTTTGCTGCAATTGAAGAGGTAAGTGAAGTTTAATAACTTTTGATGATAGATATTGATTATTACACCTAGTTTATATGAATATAAGGTGAAATTTGGGGATTTTAGACTATGTTGTTAGAGAGTGAGATTTGATAATTTGAGCGTCGATATGTGGTTGGAATTGGATGCAATTGGTATGGTTGGACTTGCATTTGAATGGGTGGTCGAAATATGTACATTTTGTCGAGTTTTGGGGTGCATCCCGGAGTTCACTCTTTGGGTTGATTTTGCTAATTTGATTCAAGACCTTAGCTTTATCATTTGGAATTATTTTTGATGGTTTTATTGATAATATTAAGTTGCTTTTACTAGATTCGAGTCGCTCGGAGGATGATTCACGTGACAAGGGCTTTTTAGAGTATTGATTTGCACGGTATGAGGTAAGTAACATATCTAAACTTGGATTTGAGGGTAAATATCCCTGGGAACAAAGTTATATGAGATGTATTGGGGTGACGCACGCGCTAGATGAAGGGTGTGCGTGCGCCAGAGTATTCATGAGTTGAGATGGCTTTTAGACTAATATGGTATGTGTTTTTTCTCTCATACCTCGTTATATCCGTATTTTCTCAACCTGTATGATTAATTGAGTTCTGATTCATGTTAGAAATCATGTCTAGGTTATGTACTAGTTGTTTGAGAAATGATAGGGCTATACTTATTGTTTTGAGCTATTTTCTTTAATTGTACATATCCTCTCAGCCATGATATTATATGTGTAAGATTTCTCTTTAGTACTTTCTTCTTTTTTTCCTCGAATGTTGTTAATGCCTCGTATGTGTAACACTGTTGAATTGAGTGCTGTGAGATGTGGTTAGCTGAGACTAGAGCAGTTGATGACTAAGCTTGGGTCATAGAGCCGATTTAGTATTAATTTTGAGGTGACGCGTACGCCAAGCTCATTTTGGGGTAAGTGTTACTGATTTGGAGCGACGCGTGCACTAGGACCCACTATTAGGCTACGCGATTATGATTAGCACATGGGCAAGATCTGCCTCTCCAGATTCTGACATCAAGCAGTGGGTGCATGCACAAAGTAACAAATATGTGCTTTGATAAAGAGCATTTATATCAGGCACATGTACACTGCTAAGTGTTATTATTCTTGATGGCTTCACTATAATGTTATTGAGTTAACATGTATATTTTCTATATAGACATAGAGATGTATTTTCCTCATGCTATCTAATAAATAAAATATTTTTATCCGTATTGGACTTAAACTGTTATACTTTAAAAGCATGTCTAAATTTTTGAAATGTGAACGAGTTGAGCATAATATGTTGTGCCAGGCAGTATTACGTCAATGTTATGCCCTGCAGTATTATATTACGTCAATGTTATGCTCCGCAGTATTAAATTACGATGATGTTGCACCTTGTAGTATTGTACGTTGAATTTATCGTAAGAAAATTGACATCAGTCCAAAAAAAAGATTATTTGGAGAGTATAAGGATTATGCTATTTCAAATAAGTGATAAGTAACTTCATGAAGGTCAGAGGGGAAGCAAGTCAAAAAAAATGAATTTTCGTCCAATTTTGGTATATTGGGATAAAATACGGGCCGGGCATTAATACCAGATATTTACAGACTAGTAACATACAAAGTACCATATGAACATGATAGTATGATGTATAAAGTGTATTAAATTAAGTAGAATTTTAAGTAATTTGAGATAATTCTTAATTATGTAGGTAATTGGTTAATTATCATGTAGTAGAATATTACCTAATTAATTAATTGGTTATAGGATAATATTAAAATCCCTCCCCACCCCACGTGGCAGCAAGCCACCACCCAAACCAAATGACTCATTAGTCATGATTTGTTAGGTGGCAATTAGTTAAGATAAAAGTCTTGAAATCCATGAAAGGCTACATAACGTTTAGCAAAGTAATGAATTCATATATCTAATGTTGGAGGAAATAGAAAAGAGCTCTCCATGACTCTCTGAAGCCAACAAGATAGCTACCTGAAGCCAACATGAAAGCAAATTGAAGTTAAAATAGAAGGGCACGAATCATTAATAGACTGAACAAAGATTTTGCAATTTTAAAGGAGTACAGTGTAAATCTTCTCAAAAATATCACACAGATTTTTTCCTACTCCAGGTATGTTAAGGCTAAACACTTCCTAATTTTGCATGATCTCGTTATTACACAAGTTTGATAACGAGTCGTAAAGAAAAATTCATGTCCCGAAATTGAAGTATATTTTTCTTAGTCTTGTAAGTACAATATTTAATTGAGTATTTCCTTCTTTTAGTCAAGAGAGCAGAGAGTCTATACATATAGTATAGTAGTATTTTCATTACTAACGAACAATAATCGATGGGCAGGACCCTATTGGGTAACCTCTGATCAAATAATAAGTTATATACCGAGCCTACTGTAGCCAAACGCCTATAAGCGAGTTCAGTTGGTTGAGATACAGAGCCTAGTATGGCCCAACACCTATGAGCGAGCCCACTACGGCAGAGCATATATATATATACATATATATACCGAACCTTATAGGGCCGGATAGCAATTTTACGTATTATATTAAGAGAGTTGAGTTAGTATCAACAGGTAAGTATATCTTCAGATTATCTTTGACCTCCAGTTGCTTTCACTTATTATATTATCAATTCAGTTTCAGCTTTCAGTATATTGCCTTACATACTCGGTACATTATTTTGTACTGACGTCCCTTTTCATAGGGTGTTGCGTTTCATGCATGCAGGTTTAGACAGACAAATGGGTAGACCTCCTCATTAAGTGTTGCCCGAGTTCAGCTTGATCGGTTAGCTCCATGATTTTCGGAGTTGCCGGGTCTAGAGCTTTATGTACATGTTGTGTATATATATTATGAGTAGGTCGGGGAGCTGTTCTGATACAGTATATCAACCAGTAGAGGCTTGTAGACCAGTTAGTATAGTATGTTGGGCTTGAAGGCCTTGTATGTATATTTGGTTGGTTTGTCAGCTGCAATAATTATGATGGCCTTGTTGGCCCAGCTTTATATTAATATTTCATCAATATTCACAGTTGTTTTGCAATGTGGCCCATGGCCAAAGTATGACATCATATGTCCAGAGTCCCTTTGTCGTAAGTTGGTACGCAAGGATAGGTGAGGCACCGGGTGCCGGTCTTGCCCCCTAGTTTGGCATGTGACAAAAGTGGTATTAGAGCAGTTCTGTCCTAGTGAGTCTACAAGTCGTATCTAGTAGAGTCTTGCTTATTGGTGTGTTGTGCACCACACTTTTAAGCAGGAGGCTACAGGGCATTTAGGATTGTCACTCTTTCTTCTTACTCTATATTGTGTGGTAGAGCTCACTTATAAGAATTCAAATCCCGAACTTCTATTTTATTCATAATAAGACCATGCCTACATTCAGAAAGATGATTGACAAGAGATATAGCTATGGAAGTGTTGAGTTAGAGGAACTCGATATTGCATCTTGCTTATGATGTGTAAATAAGAGGTATTCAGCAGATCATGCGTGTACTAAAAGGTGTACGGTTCTTGATAAGGAGCTTTTAGGAAAGAATACTTATCCACTCTTACGGCAAAAAGGAATAATGGAATAGAAATTAGACATGAGTTGCAACAAGTAAAAGAAGCAAGGTAAAGAAGGCTACGAGGTACCCAGTTAATAAAGATTATCATTATTTACCATCCAGAGAGGGAGATATAAGCATTTTGAATTACCTTCAACAGTAGTAGATGTACGTACAATCAGCCACACCTATCTCAGTCATGCCCTATAGGAGCTAACGGATATGGTTTAAGAGAAGGGCAGGATAGTAGGATCCGGCTGGGGTTAGAGTAACCCAAAATGATGAATGGATGATTTGCGTTAGTTGACATTTCTGAAAGATATTACAAAGGTGCTAATGGATATCCTTATGAGATACCTAGATGGTGCACTAAAAAATAGTACAACTAGATATGAGTACTACAAAGACGTGCACTAGAATCCTAATTCCTTAGTGTGGATCCCGTCCCTAGTAGAAAAAGAATGTTTTGAAGTTCAAGAGCCCATGGATGGAGCAAGAGGAGCTAAAAGCAAAATAATGTTTTGTTCGAATTTTCAGAATAAAATGATAGATAGAAATTTTAGTAGGGAAGTACGAAGAGGGATAATGAAGCATTATGAGTAAATGTGATACATGGATGGCTACGGTAGAGTGTTACAGAATCTATAGTCAAATGAAGAAAGAGACGAGAGGTGATGGGCCTTAAGAAAGCAAAAGAGTATAGGCTATACCGTCACATCCTCATTTCAAGAAATAAGTTCACGACTCTAACGTGATTAACAGAAGGAAAAGTTAGAAATCAGTATGGACTAGTGAACAAGATAAATTAAACATGAATTAGGAACTTAGTAAATTGATAATAATCAGCATCGTGAGAATTTCATATCGCATTCCAATAATAATAGAATGGACAATAGAAGAAGATCCATGATGGATTAAGAGAATGGTCATGCAGGGTGACGCTTCCCTAAAGCAAGCAATATGAGCAAAGTTAAGCTTAAGGGACTGTATGTGCCAGTTACACTAAGTGTCACCATCACGAGTGAGGAATTTTGTTATCCTTGGTACAGAAGGATTACTACAAGGTGAGTAAGCGTCACTGATGATTTAAAAGGACGTCAAAGATGAAGAGGAAAAATATCTATAGGCAGGTCGTCGTAGCTCCAAGTCTTAGTACTCCCCTAAAGGGGGGAATATGGAATTGTGTGGCATTAAGTTAGAATTAAGTGGATCTAGTAACTATGGAATGATAAGAATGCGATAAAAATGAGAAAGGGATGAGATTGCACTTATTCAAATGTTACAGATATGCGATGACTCCAAAACATTATGTAAGCATGATGTCAAGAAAAGGAAGCAAGGGTTCCTGCCCGGTATGATATTGATAGATAAGGAGCCAGTATGTGAGGTAAGTTAAGACAAAGGAAATAACCCAAGAAAGATTACGCGGAATATGGATATGAGAATGGGCCAAAGAGTCATTAGTAGTTGATTCAGGAAGAGCCTAGTCATGACTAGACAAGAAGTTAAACACAAATCAGCAGATCATGCAAGATAAATGTAGTAAACCCCAGCATGGAGAATTTAGCCTCGCAGTAATGTTATTACAATACTTGAGATATATTCAAATAGGAGTTGGGGTAGTTAAATGTACTGTATTAGTGTTACGGGGATAAAAGAAAGTGCCACTAGGAAGGCAGTGAAAATATCAATTCAGAAGCAACCCTACAAGCACAAGGGCATGGAGGTAAGCAACTACGGATGATTATAGGCAAGGAAGGACATAAAATGGTCTGTAATAAGCTCACAACTTTACGAGAGTCAAGGGTTCTCCCTAAGTACTACAATGAAAGACAAGCTGAGGAAATAAGGAAGAAGGCTTCCACTTAAGCACAATGACCTAAAGAGGAAACGGTCGTGTAACAACAATATCACAATAATATATATAAGCACTCCAATGGAAAATAGCACCGACTATGGCTAATGAACGAGGAGTAAAATTAAAAGTAATATTCGAGATCATATGAGTGAGAAGTAGGATAAGCTAAGTATGCATGCAACAAGGGGGCAGAAATACTAGGAAAATTGATAGATTACGCTAATGAAATATATGAAGGGACGAAAGGAATTATTCGATCAATGATACCGAGTTAGTTACGTTATGAACGAACTTAAGAGTTCGAAGTATAAGCCATGCAGCATATATGTTGGCAATCATACAGTCGTAGAAGAAGGATTAAATTGTTAGAGTTTGTATCCTGAATATTCCATAGCGCCCAAGAAGAGCTAAATTAATACCATGAGCCACAGATCGGAAGATGACTTAAGCCTACATAAAGGTTGATCAGAAGGAAGAGGAAACTAAAGAGTTACATCAACAAAGTAAATCAGGAATCTGATTATTGGACCCCAAAAATTATAGAAATCGTGATTGAGAATATTGTAGAATTACTCTTAATATCAAAGGTAAAAGAGAGATAGTACAACAACTATATTCTATAACGGCTCTACAATAAAGCTAGTTAGAAGAAGTACCAGCCTCATAAGAAGTTTTATAGGTGCAAGTATTATAATAGAGCATGTGGAAGGGATGTCATGGAAGAGATAGAAGATATTATACAAGATTTTAAGGTAAGAAAGGTAACGGTGAACAACATACGAGATACTCAAATGTAGAAGGTTGTGAATAGTCCATACTACGGATAAAAGTCTAGAAGCGCGGGGATTCAGTATCCAGGAATGATAGCAACATCGTTAGTGGCATACCTTCCAGCCTATGGTTTCTAAGTTCCGAAAGGTCTAATTAGAGAGTAAAAGAAGAGTTAGAGATGATGTGATGTCTTGCTTGATGTTCTAGAAAAGCATAAAGGAATCGATCGCAAGCTAAAATATAATAGAATGACAAGGATTTAGAAAGACAAGAGTAAGGATAAGAAGAAGGCAAGTGACAAGGTGACAAAAATAGATAAGTCCTCGAGATTATCCACGTGAAAACAAGGGAGCTAATGGTTCCTCTAAGTTATAGAAATCTCAATATAGCCTGAATGAACATAAAAGAGTCTAAGACTAGTAGCATTTAGAAGAGATAGAATGCTACCCTGGTAGTAGAATGGGGGTGTAATTGTGATAAATAAAGGATGACGTTTTGGCCTTCGCTTGAGTAATGATTCGAAGAAGTGAGTAATGATTTGAAAGAGAGAAAAAAACAAAAAAGGGGGAAGAGGATTTCATGAATTGTAAGGGACTAAAATACCCATATAAGGTGAGTCACATTGGGATGCTATAAAATACGGTTATAGAAGTATAGTATCACCCCAAGGTGGACATGATCCCTAGCAACAGTGTTGCATAAGAGATCAAGTTATCAGTGGTAGATAATGAATCAACATTAATGTAAATCAACAATATATAGATGGAAGTTCAACAGTATGACATGAAGTTAGACCATTAGTCTCAAGGATAAGCAACGAGAGTAACCTGGAGTTGGTTGCAGATCTCAATAACAATAAATCGAAGTAAGAGTTATGGTATAGTATGACCTACATAAATATAGTAAAGTCATATGAATGGATAACCAGGTCTATGAAAAAAGATATAACAATATTCTCAAGTTCTACAAAGTACTGAGTGAAGAACTTCAGTACACCTAGAGATGCTCAGAGAGGCATCCTATTAAGCCTCGTATATGGTTACAATGTAATGCCTAGAGATTGGCTAAAAGTTGAAGGAAAAATGAGAGAAGAGTCCCATAGGCACACTTATAAGGTCAGTATCGTAAATGCTACATGATAGGAGGTAGAAAAAGTTACAAGATTGGAAGGAATTCGATCACAAGTCATGGTGTGGGAAAGAGGCCTAAAGGGGGGAATGTCCTGGCCTTTTGATTTATTCACAGAACAGTTGCCTCGATGGAAAAGAGAGTGCTAAAGTATTCGCAAGAGCCATAGGTTATGAGAATGTTAACTCCACCAATCAACATTCGAGGACGAATGTTCTAAAGGAGGGAATGATGTTATGCCCCGCAGTATTACGTCAATGTTATGCCCCGCAGTATTATATTACGTCGATGTTACGCTTCACAATATTAAATTACGACAATGTTGCACCCTATAGTATCGTAGGTTGAATTTGTCGTATGGAAATTGACATCAGTCCAAGGAAAAGATTATTCGGAGATTATAAGGATTATGCTATTTCAAATAAGTGATAAGTAAATTCCTGAAGGTGAGAGGGGATGCAAGTCAAAGAAAATATATTTTCATCCAAGTTTGGCATATTGGGATAAAATATGGGCCAAGCGTTAATACCCGATATTTATGGACTAATACCATGCAAGGTACCATATGACCATGATAGTATGATGTGTAAAGTGTGCTAAAAATAAGTAGAATTTTATGTAATTTGAGATAATTTTTTATTATGTGGGTAATTGGTTAATTATCAGGTAGCGGAATATTACCTAATTAATTAATTGATTATAGGATAATATTAAAACCCCTCCCCTACCCCACGTGGAAGAAAGACACCACCCAAACAAAATAACTCATTAGTCATGATTGGTTAGGTGGCAATTAGATAAGATAAAAGTCTTGAAATCCATGAATGACTACATAACCTTTAGCAAAGTAATGATTCATAAGTCTAACGTTGGAGGAAATAGAAAAAATATATCCATGAGACTCTCTGAAGCCAACAAGAATGCTACCTAAAGCCAACATGAAAGCAAATTGAAGGTAACATAGAAGGGTACGGATCTTTAATAGATCGAACAGATATTTTGCAATTTTAAGGGAGTACGGTGTAAACCTTCTCAAAAATATCACACGGATTTTTTCCTACTCCAGGTATATTACGGCTAAGTTCTTCCTTCATTTTGCACGATTTTGTAATTACACAAGTTTGATAACGAGGCAACAACAACAACAACAACTACTACCTAGTAAAATCCCACATAGTGGGCTCTGGGGTGGGTAATGTGTACGCAGACCTTACCCCTGCCCCGGTAGGACAAAGAGGCTGTTTTCGATAGACCCTTGGCTCAGAACGACGGAAATAAAGAAAAATAAGGAAAACAAGAAAAGAAAATAGAATTTATTAGTAACTCCAATAAAAACCATTAAAGTAACAGAAGCATAAAAATCAAAAGATGAATGACTTGCAATAACAGTAACCAGAGTCTAAGGAATTTAAGATAAACAACAAGAATAGTGTGGGTTCAACATAAACTACAAACCATCTATGTTCAACCCTAATCCAACCCCGCCTCACCCCCGGCATGCAGTAAGGAAAGCTCCACTACCCCTATCTTACAACTCTAATGCTAGTCCTCTAGGCCTTCCTATCAAGGGCCATGTCCTCGGAAATCTGCAGACGACCCATGTCCTGCCTGATCGCCTCTCCCCAATACTTCTTAGGTCTTCATCTACCTCTTCTCGTGCCCTCCACGACCAACCTCTCACACCTCCTCACTGGAGCATCGATGTTTCTCTTCTGTACGTGACCAAACCATCTGAGCCTCGCTTCCCGCATCTTGTCATCCACAGGGGCGACGCCCACCTTCCTCCGAATATCTTCATTCCCGATCTTGTCTAACCTAGTGTGCTTGCACATCCACCTCAGCATCAGCATCTCTGCTACTTTCAACCTCTGGATATGGGAGTTCTTAAACGGCCAACACTCTGCCCCATACAACATTGTCGGTCTAACCACAGCTCTATAAAGTATACCTTTGAGTATCGGTGACACTTTCTTGTCACACAAGACTCCAGATGCAAGCCTCCATTTTATCCAGCCCGCCCCTATGCGGTGAGTGACGTCCTCATCGATCTCTCCGTCCCCGTAAATCACCGACCCAAGGTACTTGAAGCTATCTCTCTTGGGGATGACCTGTGACCCAAGCCTCACGTTCCCGCCTACATCCCTCGACTCAGTGCTAAACTTGCACTCCAGGTACTCTGTCTTAGACCTACTCAATTTGAAACCCTTAGACTTGAGAGTCTGTCTCCAAACCTCCAATCTCTCGTTAACACCTGCCCTCGTCTCGTCAATTAGAACAATGTCATCAACAAATAGCATACACCATGGCACCTCCGCTTGAATATGATGTGTCAAAGCATCCATCACCAAGGCAAATAAGAATGGGCTAAGTGCAAAGCTTTGGTGTAATCCCATGACAACCGGGAAATGCTCTGAGTTGCCTCCCACAGTCATAACCTTAGTCTTAGATCCATCATACATATCCTTGATCGCTCTTATGTAGGCTACCGCCACGCCCTTCGCCTCAAGACATTTCCATAGCACCTCCCTAGGAACCTTGTCATACGCTTTCTCCAAGTCAATAAACACCATATGTAGATCCTTCTTCTTATCCCTGTACTGTTCCACCAACCTCCTAATAAGATGGATAGCTTCCGTAGTGGAGCAGCCCGGCATGAACCCAAACTGATTGTCGGATATAGACGTCGTCTTCCTCACCCTCACCTCCACCACCCTCTCCCAGACTTTCATGGTATGGCTAAGTAACTTGCTACCCCTATAATTGTTACAACACTGGATATCACCTTTATTCTTGTACAACGGTACCACTATACTCGACCTCCATTCCTTCGGCATCCTTTTTGTCCTAAATATTACATTGAACAACCCAGTCAGCCATTCCAATCCTTCTCTACCCACATACTTCCAAAACTCAACCAGAATTTCATCTGGCCCGATCGCTCTACCCCTACCCATCTTACGCAAAGCCCCCACGACCTCGTCGACCCTAATGCGCCTGCAATACCTAAAATCTCAGAGACTCTCTGAATGCCCCAAGTCCCCTAGCGCTATATCCCGGTCCCCCTCCTCATTTAGAAGACCATAGAAGTATGTCTGCCATCTCTGCTTAATTTGGGGATCTCCCATCACTACTCTACCATCCTCATCTTTGATGCACCTCACTTGGTCCAGATCCCGGGCCTTCCTCTCCCTCACTTTAGCCAGCTGAAACAACTTCGTGTCCCCTCCTTTCTCCCCTAATTCCTCGTATATACGGCTAAACGCTTCATTCTTAGCCTCCGTGACCGCCAAATTCGCCTCCTTCCTAGCCACTTTGTACCTCTCTCTATTCGCTCTCCTCTCCTCCTAGCTTGAGCTCCCTACCAACTTCGCGTACGCTACCTTCTTCACCTCCACTTTACCTTGGACTATTTCATTCCACCACCAGTCTCTTTGGTGCCTGCCAGAAAACCCTTCGATACACCTAGCACCTTTCTCGCCACCTTCCTCACATAGTTCACCGTAGTTGACCACATAGTGCTCACGTCTCCACAACTCTTCCAAGCTCCCATAGCAGATAACCGCCCCTCCAATTCCTAGGCTTTATCCTTGGTTAAAGCAAGTTTGATAACGAGGCATAAAGAAAAATTCATGTCCCGAAATTTACGTATATTTTTCCTAGTCTTGTAAGTACAATATTCAATTGAGTATTTCCTTCTTCCAGTCAAGGGAGCAGGGAGTCTATATATACAATATTACAGTATTTTTATTACCATCAAGCTATAATCAATGGCAGGACCCTATTGGACAGCCTCTTATTAGATGGTAAGTTATATACCGAGCCTAGTGTGGCCGAGCGCCTATGAGTGAGCCTAGTTGGTCGAGATACAAAGCCTAGTATGGCCGAGCGCCTGTGAGCGAGCCTACTATGGCAGAGCAGTTATATATATATATATATACACCAAGCTTTATAGGGCCGGACAACTATCTTACTTACTATATTGAGAGAGTTGAGTCAGTATCAGCAGGTAAACATATCTTCAGATTATCTTTGACTTCCAGTTGCTTTCACTTATTATATTATTAGTTCAGTTTCAGTTTTCAATATATTGCCTTACATGCTCGTTACATTATTTTGTACTGACGTCCCTTTTTTGGGGGCGCTGCATTTCATACGTGCTGGTTCAGATAGACAGACGGGTAGACCTACTCATTAAGTGTTGCCCGAGTTCAGCTTGATCGGTAACCTGCATACCTTTCGGAGTTGCGGGGTCTAGAGCTTTATGTGCATCTTGTGTATATATGTATATATGTTGTGAGTAGGTCGGGGAGCTGTTCCGATCACAGTATATCAACTAGTTGAGGCTTGAGACATATACTGTCAGTTAGTGAAGTATGTTTGGCTTGTAGGCCTTGTATGTATATTTGGTTGGTTTATCAGCTGCAATAATTATGATGGCCTTGTTGGCGCAGCTTTATATTGATATTTAGTTAGCATTCGCAGTTGTCTTGCAATGTGGCCCATGGACAAAATATGACATCATATGTCCAGAGTCCCTTAGTCGTAAGTTGGTATGTAAGGATAGGTGAGGCACTCGGTGCCAGTATCGCCCCCTAGGTTCGGGGCGTGACATGATATCATTGAGTTATATACATATATTGTTTCATTTATATTCTAAGTTTTTTTCTTATATAGTACCTGGGGTCGGTTGTACTCATACTATACTCTGTAGTTTGTGCGCATATCTAGGTATTTTCAGAGGAGGTGATTTTTAGAGTCGTGTTGCTACTAGATGTTGGGAGACTAAGAGGTAGTTGCTATATCATTCGCAGGCATTGTAGTTCTCTTTTATTTACTTGTGTTATTATTGTTCTATTATTAAGACAGTTGTATTGAGGATTCAACCTTGTATTTTGTTATTCACCAATGCTCATGTACTCATTGATACCATATCACTGGGATGGTTGTAATAGTATTGTTGTTGTTTTCATCAGTTATTTCACGATATTTTGTTGTTGAGTTTATTAAACCATATTTATTCAACTTCGTTATTATTGTGTGTTTTCTTGCTGAGCATGTAGTATTAGGTGTCATCGCGGCTCCGGCGGGAGTTGGGTCGTGATAGTCAGAGTAGCATTCATCGTCTTAGTCAGAACACTCTTGATATCTCTATTGTACACTCCCACTTGCTTACTTGTTTGTAGGTGGTAGGTTGTGATGACATTATCATAAACACCATACATTTTTAGCAATTTTGCAAAGACTTTGTTGGAAAATAATTGCTTCTATCACTGATTAAGACTCTTAGAATGCGAAAGCAAGTGAAAATATTCTTCCTAAAAAATCCCATGACTTTCTTTTCATCATTCGTCGAAAGTGCAACAACTTCTACCCACTTGGAGAAGTAGTCAATTGCTAGATAATATATATTTTCTATTGTAAGAGCTTATAAATTGTGCCATAAAACAATCCCTCATACGCCAAACACTTCAACCTTTTGAATTTGACTCATTGACATATGATGATGGCGAGATATGTTTCCATCCGCTCAATCATCACAACTCTTGGCCCATCCATCTACATTCCTGAATAGAGATAGCCAGTAGAATCCTAATTCCAACACCTGTATAGCTATCCTAACTCATCCAAAGTGGCTATAATATGGTGATGAGTGGCAAGCCTGAAAAATAGAGCTTTGATCTATCTCGGGGATAAACCTCTGAATCATGTTATCCACACAAACGTAAAAAGGAGAGAGTCATCCCACTAGTAAGACTACCAATAATAAATGAATTTTTCTTTTGAATAGAGGAAAGCCTACAACGTACAATATTGCTCGCCAAGTAGTTTTGTCATGCCCCAAACCTGGGGAGGCGTGGCTGGGATCCGGTGTCGTACTAGCCCGAGCAAACCACTCTGTAACTCATTTTTTCTGCTGCAACTATCATGGGCCAACATGGCCACAACTCGAAATTTATTACTATAGGTGGGCCACAACTCTGTATCAATGAACCATCATTCTTAAAACATGAATAAATATGGTCCGTCAAGGCCTCTGACATACTGTAAAAAATGAACCTCTATCTACAAAGCCTTTAAGAGTATTAGACATCAAACAGCATAGGGCAGCGGCCTACCCATAAGTCTGTAGCAAAACTCTAACATGATGACTCATAGACTCGACTGCACTCCGAATGAGGTGGAGTCTTACCGATCTTTCGCTGAATGCTAACCTTGTCTATTACAAGAGCTCGTCAAACTGATTATCTATACATGCATGCATGAATACAACGTCCACAACAAAAAGGACATCAGTACGAATAATGTACCGTGTATATAAGGCAGAACTGAAACATAATAATAAGTCAACATTAATGAAAGAGATATAAGAATCACCTGAACCACTGAAGTGCTACTGTATATGCATACTTATTATACTTATATGTATTTCTATAACCTCTTTGGAACCATTATCTATATCAATGCATGATTGCCCAACTGATCAGTGGTAACTGCCCGACTGGTCATAGCACGATGGTAAATGTATGACTACGCGACCGACCGTAGCTTGATGGTAAATGTGTAACTATCCAACCGGCCATAGCTCGATGGTAAATGCATGACTTCCCGATCGGCCGTATCTCGGTGGTAAATGGTAACTGCCCAACCAGCCTTAGCATGGTGGTAAATGTATGACTACACGACCGGGCGTATCTCAGTGGTAAATGTGTAACTGCCCAACTGTCCGTAGCTCGGTGGTAAATGCATGATTGCCCGATCGGCCGTAGCTCGATGGTAAATGATGATGCATATAATACCATTATAAACATTAACATCTTTATCAAATACCTTAATAGGGAACTAGATATATACTTAGACATGCTTAAATATCATTTTACATGAATGAATAACGTAGACCTTCTTAGTTACTAAGAGTAGAACCATTTGTGAAATAACATTACGTTTACGTATCGTTACTTGGATCATGGCAAAAGAAAGAAGGATTATCCTTAACATACCTGAGCTGATTCTTTTGACATTCCATCTAACACACGTCAATTTTGAAAAATATACGTAACGACATATCGAAGTAGGGAAAAATCCGTATGATATTCTTGAGAAAGATTTTACCGTGCTCTGTTAGAATCGCATTTTACGCTATAGTAGCATTATAAGGGTTCATAAGAATTCCCCTTGAGAAAGAGAATTTCATCCGTTAGCTATGCATTTCTCCTTAATGAATTAGGGGGGTGATTGTATCATAGTTAAGAGTCATCAATTTGAGCAATTTTTGATTACTTAGCCAAACTTTCTCTCTAAATGCAACCTTATCAAATGCATTAAGAGTCACCAATTTGAGCAAGGTTTGCTGCCACGTTAAGCCTCCTTAAACTTATCCAAATATTCACCTCTTTTCCTTAATCAACTTATTAATACCCTGCTAATCCAATAATTAACCAATTACCCACATAGTTAAGCATTATCTCAAATTACATAAAATACTACTCACTTCTAATATACTTTATACACCTTACTATCATGGTCATGTGGTACCTTGTATGGAACTAGTCCATAAATATGGGGTATTATAGCTTGGACTGTATTTTATCCCCAAATTTCCAAACTTCAACGGAATTCATTTCCTTTGATTCGCTTACCCTCTCACCTTCACGAATTTACTTATCACTTGTTTGAAATAGCGTAATACTTATAATCCAAAAATAATCTCATTCCCGAACTTACGTCGATTAACTTACGACGAAACATTAACGTACAAAAATGCGGGATGTAACATCTCATTTCCAAGCTTTCATAAATTTACTTATAACCTCAAAAATAGTCATGTCCTTGAACCTATGTCAATTATTTTATGAAAAATTCAACATAGAAAAGTATGGAATGTAACATCCTTCTCTCCTTTAGTAACATTCGTCCTCGAATGTTAACTCTTCGAGTTTTTCAAAAATTTTACTAGGGCCCTCTCTGTAAACTAAAATAAAACTCAAACTATATCTAATGTCTTGACTATTGGCAACTTTTTGTACTTGAGTATCTCATATCTTCTTCACTTTTACCTTATTCAATCTTACATCGTATCTTCGGTCACTTTCATAACCTCCCTTCCACATAGGTGGAAATTTCATCCACGCCTTAAAGCTCTACTGTAATACCTATACCTCTAGTGCATATAAAATCCTGTGGAAGCTTCATACTGACTTCTTACGACTTAGCTCTATGGAATGATCTGGAAACAAATGAAGGGTGACATTTCCTAAATGCCCTATAGCGTCTCAGTTATAAATGTGGCGTGCAACACACCCATAAGTGAGACTCTACTAGGTACGGTTTTGTAGACTTCCTAGGATATGACCTGCTCTAATACCACTTTGTCACGCCCCAAACCTGGGAGGCATGGCTGGCACCTGGTGCCGTACTGGCGCGAGTGAACCACTCTGTAACTCATTTTTTTGCTGAATCTATCATGGGCCAATATGGCCACAACTTGTAATGTATAACTATAAGTAGGCCACAACTCCGTATCAATGAACCATCATTCTTGAAATATGAGTGCATATGGGCCGTCAAGGCCTCTAACATACTGTACAAAATAAACCTCTGTATATAAAGCCTCTAAGAGTATTAGACATCAAACATGATAGGGCACCGACCTACCCATAAAAATATAGCGAAACTCTGACACAATGACTAATAGACTCGATTGCACTGTGAATGAGGTGGTGTCTTACTGATCCTTAGCTAAATGCTAACCTCGTCTACTATGAGGGCTCGTCAAACTAATTATCTATACCCACAGGCATGAATGCAATGTCCACAACAAAAAGGACGTGAGTACAAATAATGTACCGAGTATGTAAGGCAGAACTGAAACATAATAATAAGTCAACATTAACGAAAGAGATAAAAGAATCACCTGAACCTCTGAAGTGCTACCATATATGCATACTTATTATACTTACATTTATCCATATAACCTCTTTGGAACCATTATCCATATCGATGCATGATTGTCTAACTGATCTGTGGTATTTGCCCGGCTAGACCTAGCGTTGTGGTTAATACATGACTGCCCGACCAGCCATAGCTTGGTGGTAAATGTGTAACTTCCCAACTGGTCGTAACTCGGTGGAAAATGCATGTGTCCGACAGGCCGTAGGTTGGTGGTAAATGTGTAACTGCCGAACCGGCCGTAGCTTGATGGTAAATACAGGACTGCCCCGCCGACCGTAGCTAGATGGTAAATGCATGACTGCCCCACCGGCCATAGCTATATGGCATGAATGCAATGTCCACAACAAAAAGGTCGTTAGTACAAATAATGTACCGAGTATGTAAGGTAGAACTGAAACATAATAATAAGTCAACATTAATGAAAGGGATATAAAAATCACCTGAACCTCTGAAGTGCTACCATATATGCATACTTATTATACTTACATTTATCCATATAACCTCATTGGAACCATTATCCATATCGATGCATGATTGTCTAACTGATCTGTGGTATTTGCCCTGCCGGACGTAGCGTTGTGGTTAATACATGACTACCCGACCGGCCATAGCTTGGTGGTTAATGTGTAACTGCCCAACTGGTCATAGATCGGTTGAAAATTCATGTGTCCGACTGGCCGTAGGTTGGTGGTAAATGTGTAACTACCGAACCGGCCGTAGCTTGATGGTAAATGCAGGACTGACCCGTCGGCCGTAGCTAGATGGTAAATGCATGACTGCCCCACCGTCTGTAGCTATATGGCATGAATGCAATGTCCACAACAAAAAGGTCGTTAGTACAAATAATGTGCCGAGTATGTAAGGCAGAACTGAAACATAATAATAAGTCAACATTAATGAAAGAGATATAAGAATCACCTGAAACTCTGAAGTTCTACCATATATGCATACTTATTATACTTACATTTATCCATATAACCTTATTGGACCCATTATCCATATCGATGCATGATTGTCTAACTAATCTGTGGTATTTGTCCTGCCGGACGTAGCGCTGTGGTTAATACATGACTACCCAACCGGCCATAGCTTGGTGGTAAATGTGTAACTGCCGAACTGGCCGTAGCTCGGTGGAAAATGCATGTGTCCGACTGGCCGTAGGTTGGTGGTAAATGTGTAACTGCCGAACCGGCCGTAGCTTGATGGTAAATGCATGACTGCCCCACCGGCCGTAGCTAGATGGTAAATGTGTATCTTTTCAACCAGTTGTAGATCTATGGTAAATGCATGACTGCCCGACCAGCCGTAGCTTGGTGGTAAATGATGATGCATTGTCACGACCCAAACTGGAGGGCCATGGCTAGCACCCGGCCATACTTGTCGAGCACCAACATACATTTTATCTAACCCTCTTTATTATCTTTTAGGGCCGACGAGATCAATATAATTGGTAGACATGGATCATGGACAACTAACAACAAAAGATGATGACGTGAACATACATAACATGGAATGACCAGACAATCAAGAAACTATTTATAAGGTACGAGCTACCACGCTACCATGAAAGACTATACAACAAAAATCAACCGACAAAGCATACCAAACTATACATGAGTTGACACCTATCTATGAGCCTCTAAAGGAACATAAGTGCTGCAACATTGCCGGAACAGGGCCCCGACATACACATAATGTCTATAACAAAAATGCATACCAAGACCACGGCATGTTCGAAGAAGGGATCTCGCCAATTACCGCTGAATATGACCGCCTACTGTGGTGGGGGAGCTGCGCCTAGCTATATATCAGGACCTACAGCATCCACAAATAAAAATATGGCAGTACGAAAAAAGTACTGAGTATGTAAGGCAGGGAACCATAAGTACGAACAGTAATGTAAGCAAGTATAGAGAATATACAACCTGTAACGTCTGGGTACCTCTGAGGGCTACTGACATGCAATGCATGATACATATGTATATATGCATAAACTTTTAAAACATACGCCTCTATGGGCATCATCATCATCATATCATACCCGGCCATAATAGGCTCGGTAAAAACGTACCCAGCCATCATAAGGCTCGGTAGAATCATACCCGGCTACGTGGAGATCGGTAAAACCCAAATGATCAGTAGTTGCACAATAGGTGTCGTACTTGGCCAACTATAGTGCGGCTCAGTAAAGTAAAATAGATACATATATAATACTGCATGCTCGACTCATGGAATCATGTTCTAAACCTTTCAGAGTGACGTAAGGTCGGTATCCTCTGTACATGTTATTAGGACTAACTCTTCACTATGAACCTTATAATAATTAGGAAGTACCAACAACATTGATAATATAAGAATAAGAGAAGCAACATCAACATTAATTGTTCCATAAGAGGGGAAATAATGTAAGTACTGCTAGATTCTAAGAGTAGAGTATCTTTGGAAGCTCGTTCATTACATTATGTATAATCGGAGTCGTGCAAAAGAAGGAAGGGGATAGCCTCACATACCTTGTATATACTGCCCAACCTCAAGCTATGTAAATGTCAAGACTCCTTAGTCTACAATAGGAGAAATGACACTATCATTAACGTTTAAACGTCGTAACTATTATGTACCGACCACAACCTATTTTATGATGAAACGGACAGCACCTCCCCTATTTATATGACTTCCACAAGTGAAAACAATCACCAAATAGACCAAACAACATCAATGTTAATCATATTGAACCTCACAAAACAGTCCACCAAACGATAACATTACTACCAAGCCTTTCGATATATATTCCACAAGTTCTAGCTTCAATGACTTAGCCGCAACTTGGATAATCTTAAATACATATAGAGTAAGAGGTTCCTTACCTTTATACAGAAAGAACAAATCCAATTTGACCTTAATTTTCCATGAAATATCCCTCTAATGCTGCCACAACAACAAGAAAGCGAAACTAGCAATCAATTAGTCTTTTTCGGCAATAAAATCACTTTAGAAGGCTTGAAATCTCATAGGGTTGATATTAAGAACTTGAGGGAGTATTTATAGAACATAAACCTTTTAAAACAACCTCCCACATGATCTGGAACAACACAAAAATGAGCAACAACATGAAGAAAAAGAAACTTACTAGCGCCACGGGATTCCCGACACTTGATTTGTGTTGTTTGCCCTTTGTTTGGGTCTTGAATCTTGATAGAACATTGAGAGGGTATTCCTAGGGTTCTATGGTCTGAATATCATGAAAATAATGACTTAAAACGGGTTGGAGGCATCATATATATACCCAAATGTCTTAAACCGCCTAAGTGGGCCCCATAGAGAGGTGCTTGGCGCAGTCTCACAAAAATGCAAATATCTCTCTACTCCAAGATCGTATCGATGAACGGTTTAATGTGTAGGAAACAAGACTCATAGATCTTCAATTTGGTGGGTAGATTACCCCATTATTCTAAGTAAATTGGGAGAAAGCTTAGTAACATTTGACCTAATGTTTAAGTAAAATTATGAACCTAAGTTGTGACAACTTTTGTCGACTTTTGTCTCATAACTCGTTTGACTTCATGACTTATAATGCGGATATTATATGATTCAATACATTAAAACACTACCTCTTGAGTGTATTAAGCACCTCTAGGTTTATCCGAAAATACGACTGACAGCATCCTTGATTCGTTTAACTTCTAATACTTGTTAACCACCCTTATACACCTTTGTATCATTTAAGACCAATAGGATTAACTTCTTATCATCATAAAGATAATCTCTTCATAGATTTACGTTGACTACCTTATGGCATGAGCTAACATACATGAATATGGGTTGTAACATCCTCCCCTCTTTGGAACATTCGTCCTCTAATGTAAGGGTCTATGGGGAGTCCAAATCATCGTGGATTCCAATGGAAATTTCTGATTAATTTTCCCCTATAAAATGGTCACTAGCAAAACTTGCAAGCAGTTAACCCCATCATATGGCCTCACAAGGCTACACAAAGAATTATGGATATTTACATTATCTGCATATCACCATTTTGTATTAAGGAAGAGTATTCTCAAGTTATTGCTTACCTCATAGAGCCATTTCACCTTCCAATGTATCATGTGTTCCACCAGCATCCTTGTTATCTTCATTAAGGAATAGGCATGGGCATTTAGACTTCATCTCCTCTTCTCCTTCCCATGTCATTTCTTTCATATTCTTGTTCCTCCGCAATACTTTGACGGAAGCTACATCTTTTGTTCTCAGTTTGCGCATTGTCGATCTAATATAGCCACTAGCACTTCTTCATATGATAGGTCATCTGTAATTTGTACATATTTGATAGGGATGACTCGATAAGGGTCTCCAATACATTTCCTCAACATAGATATATGGAATACCAGGTGGACAAATTCCAATTCGGATGACAATTATAACTCATAAGAAACTTGTCCAATTCGTCGAAGAATTTTATACGGCCCGATATACCTTGGACTCAGTTTACCTTTCTTCCCAAAATGCATAACACCCTTCATTAGTGAGATCCTCAGGAAAACCCAATCACCAACCTCAAACTCCAGATCACGACGTCGGACATCGTAATAAGACTTTTTCCTGCTTTGTGCCGTCGTCAATCACTCCTATATCACTTGCACCTTCTCAATAGCTTGGTGAATCAAATCTGGCCCATATAATTCTGTTTCACCGACTTCGAACCATCCAACTGGTGATCTAAATCTCCTCCCGTATAGTTCCTTGTAAGGGGCCATTTTAATACTGCAATGGTAGCTATTATTGTAGGCGAATTCTATGAGTGGAAGATGATCATCCCAATTCCCTTTAAAATCTAGAACACATGCTTGTAGCATATCTTCTAGTGTCTGAATGGTACATTCAGTCTGTCCGTCAGTCTGCGGATGAAATGCAGTGCTGAGGTTCACTTGTGTGCCTAAACCCTTTTGAAAAGACCTCCAAAAGTTATCCGTAAATTGAGATCCTCGGTCTGATATAATAGATATCGGCACACCATGAAGCCTAACAATCTCCTTGATATACAACTTCGCATAATCTTCAGCCGTGTAAATTATTTTAACTGGCAGAAAATTGGCACATTAAGTCGATCAATTATCACATAGATGGAGTCAAACTTATGATAAGCGTGAGGTAATCCAATAATGAAGTCTATATTAATCACCTCCCACTTCCAGGTCGGAATCTCTATATTCTGAAGCAATCTACCGGGTTTCTGATGTTCTGTTTTTACTTGTTGACAATTGGGACACTGGCCTACAAATTCTGAAATAGACTTCTTCATGTTATCCCACCACCGCTCCGTGACATCATGATACATCTTTGTCGAGCCAGGATGGATGGAATATCGGGATTGATGAATCTCATTAATAATCTTCTCTCGCAACCCTGCCACATTAGGCACACATAATCGGCCCTGGTATCTCAGTGCCCCATCTCTTCCGATCTCAAAAGCCATACTTTTACACTGCTGAATGCTCTCTCTTAATTGTACTAAGATAGGATCTTCATATTGCCGTGCTTTTACCTCGGCTACCAAAGATGATTCTGATGTATTCTGTACAGTAACACCTCCGTCATCAGAGTCTAACAATATGATTCTCATATTGGCTAGCTGATGAAGCTCTTTAGACAACCCCCATCTACCTGTCTCAATATGTACTAAGCTTCCCATTGACTTACGGCTGAGAGCGTCTGCCACAACATTGGCTTTACCGGGATGATACAATATCTCGACATCGTAGTCTTTCAGTAATTCAAGCCACCTACGCTGCCTCAAATTCAACTCTTTCTGCTTGAAGATGTATTGTAAACTCTTGTGATCCGTGTAGATGTCAACATGGACGCCGTATAAGTAGTGTCGCCATATCTTCAAAGCATATATTACTACAGCCAATTCCAAATCATGGGTTGGATAATTCTTTTCATGCTTCTTCAATTGTCTTGATGCATAAGCAAACACCTTCCCACGTTGCATCAATACGCACCCAAAACCTATACATGAGGCATCACAATATACCATATAACCTTCTGTTCCTTCAGGGAGAGTGAGCACTGGTGCGGATGTCAATCGATTCTTCAACTCCTGAAAACTACGTTCACAAGTGTCAGACCACTTGAACTTGGTATCTTTTTGTGTTAACTTAGTCAATGGTGCTGATATAGAGGAAAACCCTACTACAAACCGCCTATAATATCCTGCTAGCCCCAGGAAGTTGCGGACTTCTGATGGTGTTGTAGGTCTCGGGCAATTCCTTACCTTATCGATCTTCTGAGTGTCGACACTAATACCCTCGTCAGATATCACATGGCCAAGAAACGCTATTGAGTTCAGCCAAAATTCACATTTGGAGTTCTTAGCATATAACTTACGATCCTGAAGCGTCTGTAATACTATCCGCAGGTGGCCTGCATGTTCCGCCTTCGAACGAGAAAATACTAGAATGTCATCAATGAATACAATCACGAACACATCAAGATAGGGCCTAAATAAAGTATTCATGAGATCCATCAAAGATGCTGGGGCATTTGTTAGCCTGAATGACATCACCAAGAACTCAAAGTGCCCATATCTTGTCTGGAAGGCTGTCTTTGGAATATCCTTCTCCTTAACCCTCACCTGATGATACCCTGAACGTAAATCAATCTTGGAGAAATACTTGGCACCCTGGAGTTGGTCAAACATGTCGTCAATTCTTGGAAGTGGATACTTGTTCTTTATAGTAGACTTATTCAACTGTCGATAGTCGATACACATCCGTAACGACCCGTCTTTCTTCCGTACGAATAGGACCGGTGCACCCCAAGGTGAAGTGATAGGCCTAATGAAGCCCTTATTCAGCAAGTCCTTCAATTGCACCTTCAACTCTTGCAACTCTGCCGGATCCATTCTGTATTGAGGGATAGAGATCGATTGAGTGTCAAGCAACACATCAATGCTAAACTCAATCTCCCTTTTAGGAGGAAGGCCTGGGAGTTCATCTTGGAAAACATCTGGAAATTCATTGACCACGGGGATTGATTGTAGAGTATGCGGCTTCGCCTCCGCATCCCTAACGCGAACGAGATGATAAATGTAAACTTTTGATATCACTTTCCTTGCCTTAAGATAGGAAATAAACCTACCTTTTGGTTTAGCAATGTTCCCCTTCCATTCAATGACGGGTTCACCAGGAAATTGAAAACTAACCATCTTCGTACGACAGTCAACATTTGCATAGCATGAGGCCAACCAGTCCATTCCCATTATCACATCAAAATCAACCATTTCTAACTCAAATAAATTTGTTGAGGTTTGACGACTATAAATCATCACAGTGCAACCTCTATATACCCTTCTAGCAATAATAGAATCTCCTATCGGAGTAGATACCGCAAGGGGTTTACTTATCAATTCAGGTTCAATGCCAAACCTTTTATCCACAAAAGGTGTAACATATGATAATGTAGATCTCGGATCAATCAGTGCATATATATCATAAGAAAACACAGAGAATATACCTGTAACAACATCTGGAGATGACTCAAGATCCTGTCGACGTACTAGAGCATAGGTTCGATTTTGAGAACCACTCGAACTCGGTACTGCACTTATACCTCTACCACGACCTGTCGACTGCTGAAAACCCCGTGCTGGAGGTCGAACTGATGAGGAAGAACCATACATAGATCCAGTAAGCTGAGCCATACCATCACCTCCTCTATTAGGGCAATCCCGCATAATACTTGTATTAACTAGTTTATCAGCAATACTTGTATTCTGCCTCTGAGCCTGAGCAGCTACCAAGCTAGTCAAGAACTGCAAAGCACTCTACATATCCTGGTCTGTAGTGCCGGATGGAGGAACTGGAGGTGCTGGGTGCCTCCTAATATCCTCTAGAGGAGACGGAGTAGATGAGGTATGAGAGGGCATCTCACTCTGAGCCTCACTTTGTCCTGCTCTGGCTTGGGGAACCTGATTAGTACCCTCTCCTGCTGTTGTATCCAGCCGACTACTAATCATTTGCTTCCTAGTCGAAGGCATCACTGAAAGAAAACAAGGTGAATATTAGAGATGAACACTTACGACTCAACTCTACGCATGATCTAGATTCAGGAAGAAGGTAATAACCCTAGATGTCATGTAGCCTCATGATTATAAATGTGGCGTGCTACACATCAATAATCAAGACTCTACTAGACACGACTCATAGACAACCTCTAGGACACACTTGCTCTGATACCAAATTTGTCATGACCCAAACTGGAGGGCCATGACTAGCACCCGGCCATACTTGCCGAGCACCAACGTACATTTTATCTAACCTTCTTTATTATCTTTTAGGGCCGACGAGATCAATATAATTGGTAGACATGGATCATGGACAACTAACAACAAAAGATGATGACATGAACATACATAACATGGGATGACCAGACAATCAAGAAACTATATATAAGGCACGAGCTACCATGCTACCATGAAATACTATACAACAAAAATCAACCGACAAAGCATACCAAACGATACATGAGTTGACACCTGTCTATGAGCCTCTAAAGGAACATAAGTGCTACAACATTGCCAGAACAGGGACCCGACATACCCATAATATCTATAACAAAAATGCATACCAAGACCACGGAAAGTCCGAAGAAGGGATCTCGCCAATCACCGCTGAATTGGATCGCCTACTGTGGTGGGGGAGTTGCGCCTGGCTATCTATCAGGACCTCAGCACGAGGGGAAATAATCGTTTCATAAGAGGGGAAATAATGTAAGTATTGCTAGCTTCTAAGAGTAGAGTATCTTTGGAAGCTCGTTCATTACATTATATATAATCGGAGTCGTGCAAAAGAAGGAAAGGGATAGTCTCACATACCTTGTATATACTTCCCAACCTCAAGATATGAAAATGTCAAGACTCCTTAGTCTACAATAGCAGAAATGACAATATCGTTAACGTTTAAGCATCGTAACTATTATGTACCGACCACAACCTATTTTATGATGAAACAGACAGCACCTCCCCTATTTATATGACTTC
Source organism: Nicotiana tabacum (assembly GCF_000715075.1). Lineage (NCBI taxonomy): Eukaryota > Viridiplantae > Streptophyta > Magnoliopsida > Solanales > Solanaceae > Nicotiana > Nicotiana tabacum. The sequence goes on along the minus strand of NC_134086.1, from coordinate 75,386,063 downwards.
CACACGTGAAAACAATCATCAAACGGCCCAAACAACATCAATGTTAATCATATTGAACCTCCCAAAACAGTCCACAAACAGATAACATTACTACCAAGCCTTTCGATATATATTCCACAAGTTCTAGCTTCAATGACTTAGCCACAACTTGGATAATCTTAAATACATATAGAGTAAGAGGTTCCTTACCTTTATACAGAAAGAACAAGTCCAATTTGACTTTAATTTTCCATGAAATATCCTTCTAATGCTGCCACAACAACAAGAAAGCGAAACTAGCAATAGAAGAGTATTTATAGAACATAAACCTTTTAAAACAACCTCCCACATGATCTGGAACAACACAATAATGAGAAACAACATGAAGAAAAAGAAACTTACTAGCGCCACGGGATTCCCGACACTTGATTTGTGTTGTTTGCCCTTTGTTTGGGTCTTGAATCTTGATAGAACCTTGAGAGGGTATTCCTAGGGTTCTATGGTCTGAATATCGTGAAAATAATGACTTAAAACGGGTTGGAGGCATCATATATATACCCAAATGTCTTAAACCGCCTAAGTGGGCCCCATAGAGAGGTGCTTGGCGCAGTCTCAAAAAATTCAAATATCTCTCTACTCCAAGATCGTATCGATGAACGGTTTAATGTGTAGGAAACAAGACTCATAGATCTTCAATTTGTTGGGTAGATTACCCCATAATTCTAAGTAAATTGGGAGAAAGATTAGTAACATTTGACCTAATGTTTAAGTAAAATTATGAACCTAAGTTGTGACAACTTTTGTCGACTTTTGTCTCATAACTCATTTGACTTCAAGACTTATAATACGGATATTATATGATTCAAATACCTTAAAACACTACCTCTTGAGTGTATTAAGCACCTCTAGGTTTATTCGGAAATACAGTTAACAACATCCTTGATTCGTTTAACTTCTAATACTTGTTAACCACCCTTATACACCTTTGTATTATTTAAGACCAATAAGATTAACTTCTTATCATCTTAAAGATAATTTCTTTATGGATTTATGTTGACTACCTTATGGCATGAATACCTTCATGGACCAATGTTGGTCGCAAAATAAAGCCGACCAAAGTTTGTCGGTATTTTAATTATATAATCAAAAGATTCACCATCTGGGAATCGAACCAGGGTGTGTATTGTTGCAGGATACTATTCTACCACTAAACCATTGGTGCATATTGTTTCAAGATTGTATTATTTTTTATTTATACTCTTTCATTGTATATTCGCACAAAGTTGGTCGGTTTTTTAAAATGACCGGCGGAATTTACCGACCAAAGTTGGTCGGTTTCTTGAAAAATAAATTTTGCGGGACTCAAAAATAGCTTCCCCCATTTTTGCACCAAAGAAAACTGACCAAAGTTGGTCGGTTTCATAAAAAAAAATTAAAAAACAAAATATTTTTAAAACTTTGGTCGGTTTTTGGCCGGTTTTTGACCAACCAAAGTTGGTCGGTTTTTCTTTGCCGGCTTTTGTCGAATTCTAGTAGTGCTTGAAGAATAGGAATTTTACTTTTCTTGTCTTTAGTTATTTTATTTTCTTATTAGAATAGGAGTTGTAGTCATCAAAGAAGAGACTCTAGGCCAATATAAAGGGTTCTCTTGCCTTGTAGAAGAAACAAAATCATGTTTTTTAGGTTTGCCTAGTTTTAAAATAGAGTATTTTTCTCTATTTTGTCTTCTTTATCCTTGTTTTTGGTTCCAAGCAAGGTGGTGATTGTCTTTATCTTATTTTCAATTGCGTATGGTGTATCTTTATCATGTTAATTATTTCCAAGTGGTGACTTTAGGAACTTTTTTAGTTCTTGATCTTTCAAGAACACGTTTCTTGATCTAAATTCATTCTTTTGATATCATAGAATCATAAATTTCATTGAACTGGTGCAACATCAATAATTACTTGTTTTGAACGAGTAAATAGTCTTTCTTATAGTTCAGATCATTATCTTTCACCTCATTTTTGAATCATCAGATTCTGAATCCTAAAACATGAGATACATAATTTCTTGAAATCGACCCACAAACCACGTTTTCGTTTCAAGATCTTGATCCTGGTCAGTTGTTTCTTTGTTAACTCGAAGAATCACTTCAATTTGGTATCATAGCTATAACCCACAGGTCCAAAGGTTGTGAAATCATCATGTCTAAGATTCAACCAAGAGAAAGATTCTTGGTTCAAGAAGATGAAGAAACGAGACAACATGAAGATTTTTTCCACACTAGATGTATCTCCCACGGAAAAGTTTGTTTGTTGATCACTGATCGTGGGAGTCACATAAATATCATTTGTAAAGAGATGGTTTCTAAACTCGGCTTGTCAACCAAACTTCATCTATATCCTTACAGCATTGAAGTTGAAGATGATGATGGTTTAGAGGTAACTCGTCAATGCCTAGTATTTTTTCTATTGGTAAGATCTATAAAGACAAGATTTGGTGTGACGTAGTGAATATGGATGCTTGTCACTTATTACTTGGAAGACCATAGGTGTATTATAGGTGTGCTAAATATGATGAAAACCTTAATACCTATTCTTTTATAGAGGATGGAGGTAATATTATTTTAGTACCATTGAATTCAGAAGAAATTGCTAAAAATCTGAAGTTCAATGATGATTATTTTCTAACCAAATTACAAATAATTAGTCCAATCAACAGAGAAAAGTCTTTGAATGTTGATATTACTATAGAAGAGCATAAGAAGGAGGAGCATGCACTAGATCCACAAGTTGAGGAGTTACCTCCGAAGTTTGATGATGATCCGTTGGAGTATCCCATATGTGAGCATAACTTTCCAACAAATAGAGATGATCAACATAATATTAATATGATTGTTGATTCCATACTTCCAAACGAAGCAACATATTGCATTAATCCAAAAGTCCATGAAATTTTACAAACACAAGAGGAAGGGTTTCTTAAAAAGGAGTCTATAATGGAGGATTTGAGTTCAGATTTTGTTCCAGCTTTTTTAGTGCCTCCAAAGAATGAATATTTTCAAGTATATGTTGGAACAGGGAATCTTAAAACAAATTCCATCAATTGTTATGATCTAGTTAAATATGAGAGCATTGTTACTGATGAATTCTCAAGAAGATATACTTCGATCTCTAAGCTTGATCCAAAGGTACTTGAATTTTATTCTTCTAAGGGTTTTTGTGGTGCCAAATTGAATTTTCTTGGCATATCCCATAAGCACCAGACTGACATGGAGAAGTTCAAGATTTCTGAAGATAAAAAAGAATATAACTTATGATTATGGATTAGTGTTTAAAAATCGATTTAAGAGGATTAATTGCAGCTATATTGGTAAAAAATTACTATTGAGAAAGTTAGATTTAGTTCGGCCACATGCTAAGCTTTGTTACAACATGATAAAGCTTTATGACAACTTAGAAAAATGCAACTTAGAGCCTGGTGAATATGAGTTCAACCAAAGCATGGAAGTTGCCAAGCTTGTGGAATTTGTGGCGCCTTTAGACTCGAGGACGAGTCTTTCTCAACTATGGGAGAATGATGTAAAAGAAGAATCTATGTTAAATTTCATTAATTTTGGGCAAGATCATGTTTTAGATCTCAATTCCAAACATATGGACTTATTTTCAAGAAGCGCAAGAAGTCCAAGAAGCTCAAGATTGATTTCAAGAAGCCAAGATTTTTTCCTTCTTAAAAAAGGATTTTTTATTTCTTTACAAGAAAGGATTTCTTGTTTCCTTTTCTTGGTAGGTATAGACTTTATTTAGTGTCTTCCGTTTAGTATAAGGATTTTCCTTTTGGTAGGATTCGAGTTTCTTTTCCTTATAGAATAGGGATTTTACTTTCCTTGTCTTTAGTTATTTTATTTCCTTATTAGAATAGGAATTGTAGTCATCCAAGAAGAGACTCTAGGCCTACATAAAGGGTTTTCTTGCCTTGTAGAAGAAAAAAATCACATTTTTAAGGTTTGCCTAGTTTTACAATAGAGTGTTTTTCTCTATTTTGTCTTCTTTATCCTTGTTTTTGGTTCCAAACAAGGTGGTGATAGTCCTTATCTTGTTTTCAATTGCGTGTGGTGTTTCATTATTGTCACGACCCTAAAACCGACTCGGTCGTGATGGCGCCTATCATGAAACTAGGCCAGCCAACACAAATCCCAAATCAAACCAGTATTTCATAAAAGATATTTTAAGCTATTAATTAATAAAAATTCCATAACATGAGTCTAATAACAAGTGCGGAAAATAGTACAAGCCCGACATCGGGTTATCACAAGTCACGAGCAACTATATGGTCTGTCTAAGTACAATAAAGTCTATCAAAGTCTGGGAATAATACTAATATAATCTAGGGAAGATAAGAGGGAGAAGAGCAGGGCTGCGAATGCCATGTAGGTATCTTGCCGACTCCAAAAGACCCGCTGGATGAAGATCAGTGCTCGCTATCACAACCCGCAACTCCCGGATCTGCACACAAGGTGCAGTGAGTAATGTGAGTACTCCAACTCAGTAAGTAATAAAAGTAAATGAAAGCTGAGCAATAAGAAATCAGATAATTCCATGTCATAGAACTGCAACAAACACGGTATAGTTCCAAAACATTATAGAAATAAATTATCTGATAAAAACTCAGTTTTAGTAAAAATACCTTGAAAAATGTCTTTCTATAGTTTCAACATCTTGTTACATACATCTCCGGAGGGGCTCCTACAACCCAATCGCTATCACAAGCTATCTCATGGCATAATAAATCAGGCCCTCGGCCTCTCATATATCACAAATCAGTACAACATGTTGCGGAACGCAGCCCGATCCCAAGATATCTTCACAACACAGGCCCTCAGCCTCACTCAGTCAGAAATCTCTCAAGCCATTCAGGCTACAGTAAAACGGGGTGCACAGGCCAAAATATCATTTATAATATCGAAACGGAGTAAATAAGACTGAGTTATGAAATCAGTAACACGGCATGACTGAGTACGAATATTTAATCAAAACAGTGAGGAATAGTAGTAACAAGTCCCTAATGGTCCAACAGCTTGGCACGAGGCCCATATATGGCATTCAGCCCAAAACATAGTAATACTTTCCAAAACACGACGGTATCAAATAGTTTTTAGTCAAATATACGACTTATTAGTCGTACGGGACAAACCAAGTCACTATCCGCAACGGTGCACGCCCCCACGCTCGTCATCTAGCGTGTGAGTCACCTCAAAGTACTGAAACGATATGAAATCCGGGGTTTCATAACCTCAAGACAACATTTACAATCATTACTTACATTGAACCAGACCAAACTCTATCCCGCGATGCCTTTGCCTCTCGACTCGGCCTCCAAATGCTCCAAATCTAATAAAAATCAGTATCACATCATTTATACACGCTACAGGAACAAAGCCCAAGAGAAAATAATCAAATTAACTCAAAATTTCCGAAATTGGCCAAACCCGAACCCCGGGCCCACGACTCAGAATCCGATAAAAGTCATAGCACTACAATCCTTATCTCCTCACGAGTCTACACATACCAAAATCACCAAAATAGGACCACAAATGACCCCTAAAATCCCCAATCAAAGCTCTCCTAAACTCAAGCCCTAACCTTCAATTTCACCCCAAATTCCCCACTAGTTTCATGATTAGGTAGTGGAAAAGTCATCACAAACACCAAATACAAAGCCCAATTAACTTACCTCACTGAAACCACTCATTTCCCCCTTGAATTCATGGCTTGGAGCTCCAAAATCACACAAAAATGGTAAAAGATTGGCTGAAAATCGCGAAGGGGTCTTTTTATACATTCTGCCCAGCACTTTCGCACTTGCGGCCCATTTCACGCACTTGCGGGCCTCTTCTGCGGTAAAAATAACACACCTGCGATTTTCACTTAGAGCTCCAACTTCCGCACCTGCGCCCAAGGAATTGCACCTACGGGCTCGCAGGTGCGGTCAACTCCTCCGCTCCTGCAATAATATCCGCATCTGCGATTGCTTCCCGCTTCTGCAATCATCGCACCTGCGGTCCTAAATCCGCAGGTGAGGAAACAATAGAAGCAGCAAAAATTCAAGACCAAACCTTCCGTCAACCACCCAAATCCATCCCGAGGCCCTCGGGAGCTCAACCAAACATGACAACAAGTCATATACCACTATTCAAACTTATTCCAACCTTCTAAACACTCAAAACAATATCGAAATACCAAATCACCCTCGAATTCAAGCCTAATGATTCCAAAACTTCCGAATTCTGCAAATGATGCGAAAACCTATCAAACCTCAATCGAATTACCTGAAGTTTTTCACACACATCACAAATGACACAATGGACCTACTACAATTTGCGAAATTCAAATCCGACCCCGATATCAGGATTTCAACTGCCAACCGGGAAACGCCAAATTTTCAATTTTGCCAATTCAAGCCTAAATCTACCACGGACCTCCAAAATACATTTCGAATAAGCTCCTAAGTCCCAAATCACCTATCGAAGCTATCCGAACAATAAAAACCCAATTCCAAGATCATTTACCAGCAAGTCAACTTCTGGTTGACTTTACAAACTAAATAACCAACTTAAGAGACTAAGTGTCTCATTCCACCCTAAGGCTACTCCGAACACAACACCACCAACACGATATGATGAAATACAGCTGAACAACACACAATGAAGTAAAAATGGGGGAAACAGAGTGGCAACTTATGTAATAACCGGCCGGGTCGTTATATCCTCCCCTTCTTAAACAAATGTTCATCATCGAACGAGTCAAGAAACATACCTGAAGCCTCAAATAGGTGTGGATATCTTCACCGTATCTCCCGCTCGGTCTGCCAAGTAGCCTCCTCAACAGGCTGACCTCTCCACTACACTTTCACTAAAGCTATATCCTTTTATCTCAACATTCAAACCTGCTGCTCCAAAATAGCCACTAGCTCCACATTATAAGTCAAATCACTATCTAACTGAACCATGCTAAAATCCAAAACATGAGATGGATAGCCAATATACTTTCGAAGCATAGAAACATAAAATAGCGGATGCACACTCGACAAGCTAGGTGGCAAAGCCAGCTCATAAGCCACCTCCCCAATCCTCCGAAGCACCTCAAAAGGCCCAATAAACCGAGGACTCAATTTATCCTTCTTCCCAAATCTCATAACACCCTTCATGAGTAAAACCTTTAGTAGAACCTTCTCCCCAACCATGTAAGACACATCAAAAACCTTCCTGTCAGCCTAACTCTTTTGTTTCAATTGCGCTGTACGAAGCTGCTCCTAAATCACGTTCACCTTGTCCAAAGCATCATGCACCAAGTCTATACCCGAAAGCCTGGCCTCGCCCGACTCAAACCAACCTAATGGAGATCTACATTGTCTCCCATATAAAGCCTCATATGTAGCCATCTTAATACTCGACTGATAATTGTTGTTATATGCAAACTTCATGAGCGGTAGAAACTAATCCAACAAACCCCCAAAATCAATGACGCAAGTGCCCAACATGTCCTCCAATATCTGGATAGTGCGTTCGGACTGCTTGTTCGTCTGAGGGTGAAAGGTTGTGCTCAACTCAAACTGAGTACCCAACTCTCGCTGCACGGCCCTTCAAAACCCCAAAGTGAACTGAGTACCTCTATCTGAAATGATGGAAACTAGGACACCATGAAAGCGAACAATCTCTCGGATATAAATCTCTCCTAACTGCTCTAAAGAATAGGTAGTACATAGCGGAATAAAGTGTGCGGACTTGGTAAGCTGATCCACAATCACCCAAATAACATCGAACATCTTTAAAGTACAAAATCCATAGTGATCCGCTCCCACTTCCACTCTAGAATATCTATCTGCTGAAGCAAGCCACCCGATCTCTGACGCTCTTATTTCACCTGCTGACAATTGAGACACCGAGCTACAAATTCCACAATATCATTCTTCATTATCATCTACCTATAATGTTGTCTCAAATGCTGATACATCTTTGCGACACCTAGATGGATGGAATATCGCGAGCTGTGGTCCTCCTCCAGATTCAACACCCGAAGCTAGTCTACATTGGGCACACATATCCGTCCATGCATCCTCAATACCCAATCACCAATAGTCACATCTTTGGCATTGTCATCTTGAACTCTATCTTGAGGAAAAGTAAATGAGGATCATCATACTGGCGCTCTCTGATGCGATCAAACAAGGAAGACCGAGAAACCATACAAGTTAAGACCTGATTGGGCTCCGAAATATCCAACCTCACAAGCCAATTGGCCAAGACCTGAACATCAACTACAAGAGGTCTCTCCGCAACAAGAATATACACTAGACTGCCCATACTCACCGCCTTCTTACTCAAAGCATCGGCCACTACATTGGCCTTCCCCGGATGGCACAAGATAGTGATCTCATAGTCCTTTAGCAACTCCAACCATCTCCGATGCCTCAAATTGAGATACTTCTGCTTGAATAAGTGTTGGAGGCTACAATGATCAGTAAACACCTCACAAGACACACTATAGAGATAATGCCTCCAAATCTTCAATACATGAACAATGGCAGCCAACTCCAAATCGTGAATAGGGTAGTTCTTCTCATGGGGCTTTAACTAACATTAAACATAAGAAATCACTCTACCCTCCTTCATCAACACACACCTAATACCAACTATCGAAGCATCACAACATACAACATATGAACCTAAAGCTGATGGCAAAACTAACACTGGAGTTGTGGTCAAGGTAGTCTTGAGCTTCTGAAAGTTCGCCTCACACTCATCCAACCACCTGAATAGAGCACCCTTTTGAGTCAATTAGGTCAAGGGTGATGCTATAGACAAAAATCCCTGAACGAACCGACAATTACCCCGCCAAACCAAGAAAGCTGCGAATCTTTGTGACTAAGGATGGTCTAGGCCAACTCTGGACTGCCTCTATCTTCTTCGGATCAACCTGAATACCCTCACTAGACCCCACATACCCCAAGAAAGCCACTGAGCTGAGCCAAAACTCACACTTGGAGAACTTTGCATAAAATTTCGCCTCCCTCAACCGCTGCAATACAACTCTGAAATGCTCAGTGTGCTCCTCCTGACTACGCGAGTACACCAGAATTTCATCAATGAATAAAATAATGAATGAATCAAGATAGTGCCGAAACACACTGTTCATCAAATGTATGAACGTTGCTGGATCATTGGTCAACCCAAAAGACATCAGAAGGAACTCATAATGACTATTTCGGGTCCTAAAAGTTGTCTTACTAATATCCGAGTCTCTGATCTTCAAATGGTGATACCTTAATAGAGATCAATCTTGGAGAACACTCTCGCTCCTTGAAGCTAGTCAAATAAATCATTAATACGAGACAAAGTGTACTTGTTCTTGATTGTGACTCTGTTCAACTTCCTATAATCAATGCACATCCTCAACGTGCCATCCTTCTTCTTCACAAATAGAACCGGCGCACCCCAAGGTGACACACTAGGCTGAATAAACCCCTTATCAAGGAGTTCCTGAAGCTACTCCTTCAACTCTTTCAACTTCGATGGGGCCATATGATACGGTGGAATAGAAATAGGCTAAGTTTTCGGCACCAAATCAATACCAAAGTCAATATCCCTGTCTGATGGCATGCCCGACAGGTCTGCAGGAAACACATCCGGAAAGTCCCTCACTACCGAGACTGAATCAATGGTAGGAGTCTCTACACTAACATCCCTCACAAAGCTAAGTGTCACACCTCCTTTTTGCTACACTAGGAAGGGTATAAGGGAGTTTTTTCCAATTTAAGTGACAAACAAAACGAGATTATTTATATTAAATTCATTGTCGCCACTTTGGATAATTTATGGTGTCCCAAGTCACCGGTTTAAAATCATGAATCGAGGAAAGGTTGACTCTTATTTATAGTCTGCGAACACAGAAATTAGGGTAAGGAATTCTATTAACCCAGGAGATGGTGTTAGGCATTCCCGTATTCCGTTGTTTTAGCATAGTTGATTTAATCATACTTGGCTTATTTAAATTGTCTAATTACTTATTTTTAAACCAATGTGCATTTTTACCTCTTAACGCTTTTAATTACGAAATTAACCTGAAACGAGTCACGCGTACGTGTACTCATTTTGTTTGGTGTATCAAGAATCGTGTCACGTGTACGTGTCCACAATTAATCGCGATTTATTATTATTAAGAAATTTTGGTCAGAGTTGCGCGAACACATACTCCGAGTTTGTTTTTGGAGTCGTAATTATGTCACGCGAACGTGTACACAATCACGGTGATAGATTAAGTCACGCTTAAAGTCATTTCTATGAATATTCATCTTGAGCCCGATGTTCTGATTTTGCCCTAATTAATTAAATTAATGGTCTATATACTTAACTGATTGCCAAAGATCCAATTATTTTTGCAAGATCAAACAATGGTCCTCTAATATGACCAAATCTTTATTCTTATAATTATAAACAAACATTCAGCTAAAATGAAAACTTGTTCAACTAATCTATTTAGAAACATACAAAAGGAATATAAAACCATAACAAAGATGAACCACTGTAATAAACAAAATGGCACAGCAAATCCCATGTGAACTCTCATTTTTAACATAGAAACCAAAAGAAATTTTCAGCAATTTTAAAACCAATATCATGAGCTTTACATGGATTAATGAAGCACAAATTTAAAAGCTTAAATGGACAGAGGTTATAAAACGTCACCTCAGCAAGCTGTTGAAGCATGTAAAACCATAGATTTGATTGGGATGATGTTGGTTTTAATGCATTGCATATTTAATATTCACTAGCATCCAAAAGGAGATTGAATATACTACAAGTTGCACCAACTGATGAAGCTAACCTTAAATCTATGTGTAAACTTCCTATTCCAAAGTCATTCACCTCTGACTAGAGTCGGAATGAAGGTGACGAACCTGACTCGATCGGAATATAATATCACCGCAAACGACCTCGACTCTCAAATGGTGACCTCGATCGCGAAATTACAACGATTCAAACTCGAAAAATGCTAAATGATGTTCAATCTACTTTATTAATCCTTTCTGAAGCAAATACAAGCCAACTACGTGACTGAAACTCAGCCAAAAAAACTGATATGGCCACAAGAACACTACCACAAACCAACAGACGAGAACCAACGGCTGACGGCAAACTCGAACGGACTCGCAAACAACTCCAATATTCAATCAAAATCCATCATTTTGAAGTCGTTTCTTGTTGTAGGGGTCTATGTTGTTGTGTGTTTGTTGGGTTCAAAGAAGAAGAAAAGGCTTAAGGGTCATTGATTGGCGAAGTGAAAAAATGTAGCAACGACTAGTTTTTTGTCCTCTCCGTTCTAGCTGTTGATCCTTCTTTTAGACCTTAGCCTTAGATTTTGGTTTTTTGTTTCAAAATGAATAAGAAGGGTCCTCTGTATGTGTAATAGCTGATCTGGTTGAAGAGAAGGGGTCAGGGGTGTTGAAGGTTTGTGATTAACGGCTATTGTCCGTTTTCCGGCGAGCTCAAAGGTGGAAGAACGGCGAGTCTGTTGGTGTGTCTCCTAGGTTAGTCAAGGAAGAAGAAACAATGGCTTGGGGGGGGGGGTCTTTGCCGATGGCTATTGGATTCTTCGGTCTAGGGTTCTGCGGCTAAAACTTCATGCTAGGGTTCTGTTTTTGTTCTCTTCATGGAGAAGATGAAGCTTAGCTTCCAAAATGAATAAAAACGGCTGATTTTCAAGTTGTCATATCTAGGTTTTTTATAGTGTATATGTGTAGGGTGTTGAAGCTTAGGTCTTAGTGTTGGGTATTGGGTGTTGGGCTTAGGTTATTTGGGCCTTAAAATTGGATCCAAAACTAAAAATGGAGTACAAAATTCATTAAGATGGGATAAACCAACCCAAAACTAACTCTTCCTTCTAAACTTATATACAATTTATAATATAAAAATATAAAATTTATCTTAATAAATTAAAATAAACTATATTAAAACATGAAACTATTTTTGTGTTTTCAAGATTATATAAAAATAAGGATAAGGTACTATTTTTGTATATTTTTTATTTAAATTTATGAAAGATACATAAACTAAAATATTTTTTGTAATTTTCAATTTTGTAATGAAATAAAGTAAAAGACTCAAAGTTAGTTGAAATAGCGATATTAGGCCTAAACTAAATATTTACATGCTAAAATATAAAAAATCTAGGGGATGGTCAAAAATTACATGCCTACAACTGCCCCTCTTTGAGTGGAAACGCGAAGTATTTTCAGACAAAGAACGACTAGACAGGTTTTTTTACTTGACCCTTATTTAGGGAGACCAAAAACTAAGAGAAAGGAGAATGTGACCGAACCCTCGTATCTGAGCTACCTACATATCCTTAGCTATAAAGGAATCAGGCCACATGTAGTTCAGAATTAGGAAGAGTGATGGAGTATCGAGGTGGAAAGCCGATTGAGGTGTCGTCGAGGTTCCGGTTCGCGGTCCTGTTATTAAATCAAAATCAAAAAATGAAAAAGATTAACTAAGCCTGTCAACTAAAAGTTACAAGATTCCTACATATAAGTCTTCCGAAGCATGATCTTGAGTCTTGAATGGTTCTTTATGCAGACTTTAGATTTGAACCTTGACGCTTGCTAGTTGCAGGTGCTAATTCATTTTTCTTCAGCTTTTCGAATCAAAACCGGACACACCATGCTTGTGACATAAGTCATGTCTTGAGCAATCCACCTCTTGTCTCAGCTTCTGCATTTCAGATTCACTTCCCTTTTCTTTTTTTTTGGATTGTGACTAACTTTTGTTGATCATCTCGGATTGTTGACTCGCATTCTTGTCGCGAGCTTCTGCTACTTATAACTTGAATTGAATTATGAAATGACTTCTCTTTTTCTCTAGGTAGGCGCCTGATTGCCAAAACTTGAACTAGATTCCCTTGTTCTCCAAGTGGGAGCTTGATTGCCAAAACATGAACTGTATTCCCTTGTTCTCCAGGTGGGCGCCTGATTGCCAAAACTTGAATAGTATTCCCTTGTTCTCCAGGTAGGTGCCTGATTACCAACTTGAACTGTATTCCCTTGTTCTCCAGGTGGGCGCGTGATTGACAAAACTTGAACTGTATTCCCTTGTTATCCAGGTGGGCGCCTGATTGCCAAAATCATGAACTGTATTCCCTTGTTCTCCAGATGGGTGCCTGATTTCCAAAACTTTAACAGTATTCACTTGTTCTCCAGGTGGGCGCCTGATTGCCAAAACTTGAATTGTATTCCCTTGTTCTCCAGGTGAGCGCCTGATTGCCAAAACTTGAACTGTATTCCCTTGTTCTCCAGGTGGGCGCTTGATTGCCAAAACTTTAATTGTATTCCCTTGTTCTCCAAGTGGGTGCCTCATTGCCAAAACTTTAATTGTATTCCCTTGCTCTCCAGGTGGGCGCCTAATTGCCAAATTTTTAACTGTATTCCCTTATTCTCTAGGTGGGCACCTGATTGCCAAAATTTTAATTGTATTCCCTTGTTCTCTAGGTGGGCGCCTGACTGCCAAAAACTTGAACTGTATTACCTTGTTCTCCAGGTGGGTGCCTGATTGCCAAAAACTTTAACTGTATTCCCTTGCTCTTCAGGTGGGCTTCTGATTGTCAAAACATTAACTATATTCCTTTGTTCTCCGGGTGGGCGCCTGATTGCCAAAACTTGAACTGTATTCCCTTGTTCTCCATGTGGGCGCCTGATTGCCAAAACTTTAACTGTATTCCCTTGTTCTCTAGGTGGGCGCCTGATTGCCAAAACTTGAATTGTATTCCCTTTTTCTCTAAGTGGGCGCTTGATTGCGAAGACGTGAACTGTATTCCCTTGTTCTCTAGGTGGGCACCTGTTTGGCGAAACTTGAACTATATTCCCTTGTTCTCTAGGTGAGCGACTGGTTGCTAAAACTTGAACTGTATTCCCTTGTTCTCTAGGTGGGCGCCTGATTGCCAAAAACATAAATTGTATTCCCTTATTCTCGAGGTGGGCGCCTGATTGCCAAAACATGAACTGTATTCCCTTGTTCTTCAGGTGGGCGCCTTCCATTATAACAAAACAGACAAAATAAAAGAAACTTTTCTGCCCCAGTTTGGTACTAGGATCATCTGTGCGTGTTAATCGAATCTTGTTATCAAAAGATCTATTAGAACTCAAAAGCTAAATCTCATTATCCAGGAAGGTCCTGAAAATTAAAATTAAATCTCATCTTAAGAGTGAAAACTTCAGAGCTAAATTCAACTTCCTAAAGGTGTAACTTTTGCTAAATATCATTATCTAATGAAGGTCTTGGAATTCAACTAAGTCTCATTGTTTAGGAGGGTCCTGAGAATCTTTAAATTAAATCTCATTATCCAGGAGGGCCCTAAAAACTTCAAATTAAATCTCATCTTAACAGTGAAAACTTCAGAGCTAAATTCAACTTCCTAAAGTTGAAACTTATGCTAAATCTCATTATCTAGTGAATGTCTTAAAACTAAGTCCCATTATCCAGGAGGGTCCTAAAAACTTGAAATTAAATCCCATTAACCAGGAGGGTACTGAGAAGCTGAGAATGAACTTACATGAGCCATGCTCTCTTCCTAGAGGATCTCTGCAGAACGAATAAAATTTCTTGCCCCTGAACCATGCTTTTCCTCATAGAGGGTTCCTGCAGATCGAACAAATTTCTTTCCACTTCTCAAACTGCCTTTGTGCTGAGATAATTTGGGCATGCCACTTGAAAAATTCAAGCTTCCAAGCTTTGATTTGGAAATAGTCTTCATCCCTGTTTCAAACAAAGAAAACTTGTGAGTTTAAACATGGTGGTGTCGCGCCCCCTTTTTCTCGCAAAATCAGGTTTATGACATTTGGTATGGGACAACTCGTTCCTTCAGGGAACTGGGTTTTGCAATTTGAAGAGTCGCCACCTAATGAATTAAGGTGCATTAGGACACCAATAGGGTTGATTCTAAGTTCGTTTGAATAGCCAGAGTTAGGGTAAGGGCTTGAAATTATCCTAAGAGGAAAGTGTTAGGAACCCCTCAAGATCCATTAGTGTGGTTCCCGGCCAGACAGTTGACTGTGAATTTGTGCAATTAACAAGTAAACAAACAAGGCTCACATAAGAGGGGATTTTAAATACACAGGTGTTTAGAAATGATAAAATAAAGCAAAGTTTTGAAAGTGTTATCACTAAGCATGTTGATGAATGTAAAGGGGTCCTGGGTTTGTATTTAATATAGATCGCATCAATGCGATACCCGATATGACACTCCTCAAAAGAGGGGATACACGTGGTATTAGGGCACCAGTTATCATATCCATATCTACCCTTCCCACCCCGTTAAGGTATTTAAAGCACAAATTGGTCTCGTTCACTATTGCGTGTTATTACCTGTCTCATTTCTATCAGTCCTGGAAGAGCTTAGGACTACTATTCCTAAAAGGGAGGGATATTAGGCTAATTTTGGTTTCAAAAGGAAAAAATCTAAGGCGACATACAAACACATAATACTGCATGTTGGGGAAGCATATAAACAGATAAAGGCCCATGTATTCCTCCTAAAACAAAAAAAAAACAAATAAATAGCATGACATGCACATACCTTTTATGTATGATTAAAATACTAAAGACGAGGGGAGTTTAATTATTGAGGAAGATTAGTTTATTACATAACTTAGATAACAAGTGCGAATTAGGCCTGCCTGCTGGTTGTAGAAACTAACAAAAGCGGATTCAAATTTTATTGTTGTTATTACCTAAGGCTTGCCTAAGCGTTTGGGTTAGCTTTTACGAACATGGTATCTATTTACTGATTCAAAGTGTGGCAAAGTAGTAACAACTTAAAACGAATGGTCTGGGATCCTATAGGCATGCTTGCTAAACCTCGTTAAATAAAGAAGGAAAGTTGTTTAAAACTGGGTCGGAATCGAAGTGATTTGAAATTGAGCTAGTCTCAGATTCTGTAGGCGATGGTATCTAATATTTGATGATTTTAATCCCTATAGGCATGATATATAACATTGAATATTAACGGAAATGAAGAGGATTTTCTTGGGAATCCCTATAGGCATGATATCTAACATTGAATGTTAATATAAATGAACAGGACTTTCTTGGGAATCCCTATAGGCATGATTTCTATGTATTATACTGATTTCAACCTTATGAACACGATACTTACTTATTACCATTTAGAACCTAAAATATGATATCTAAGTGACAACAAACAAGTAGAATTATAAATAAGTCCTATATGCGGGTTTTCTAGATGTGAAATTGATCGTGAAGAAATTAAGATAAACCTTATAGACATGGTGTCTAAAATGTAGAATTGAACACGCACAATAAAAGAAAAAGTCCTATAGGCATGCTTTTTACCCTTGAGCATACATGATTACCCAACCCTTTTTACTAGCCAGCCCCAAATATTTATTACAAATTATTACAGGCCAGAAATAATGAATTATACCATAAAAGTTCAAAGAAAAGTTACAACCAGAGGAAGCCTGATTCTTGACTTCCTCTCTGAGTTATAGAATAAACCATCTCAAATGCCATTGATTCAAAGCATTTCTCATACTTGAGTGTGTCAAAGTTCCCTAAGGGTCTCAATAGGACCCCGGGCAGTGCTCACAACCAAGTTACATAACCAGAATAGAGATGAGTGTAGTGTGGAAGTGTCAGCCCTTATGTGTCCAAGTTCAGAGGGAGCTCATGGGTCCCAAGGCAAGGCTCACACAAGGAGGGCAGAACTTAAGTTCTTAGAAGATAGTGAAAGTGCAGGGACAAAGTTTAAAATCTGAGGGGATAAAGGAGAGGGGTAAAGGGTGATAGGGAGACAGTAATCAATAACACATAGAGTTAATAACTTCATACAAAGTAGGGTCAAGGGTTGGGAATCCATTGCAAGGAGCCCATCCACTTAGGCATGTATCAGTTTTGGGCATGCACAGCAATAAAAGGTGCTGACATGCTTATAAACCAATCAGAACACACAATATTTGGGAGAAACATGGAGGTTATGATCCCAGGGGAATCAGTTTTTGGTCATGCACAGCAATGTCCAATATTGTCATGCCCCAAACCAAACACAAGTATTAAACACATTGGGGTGGGGATTTAGGATTCACAAGTTATAGTAAGTAGTGGACAAAACATTAATTCAAAACAGGAAAGGGCAGATTAAAGCATGTTTAATAATGGTACTAGGTTAAATACAAACAGGGGACAAACAAGGATGAAAGAGACAGTAAAGAAACATGTTGTTGGTGCAGAAGCTTAATTAGAACATACCAGTTAATTGCAAATGCAGAGAAAAATAGGCAGGTTTCCCACAGCCTAACCTTGGCTTTCAGCCGGCTAGGTAAGGCAGCAATACAAGTAGCAACATAGAAAAGAGAGAGATTTTAGTGGAGTGTGTGACTGAACTCAAGTATTTTATGCCTTGTGTTCGTGTTTGAAAGAAGAGAACTACAGGGTATTTATAGCTATTTGAAAATGAGTGAAAGAGAAGTAATAAGCCACAAACATGGAAACAATCACTATTTAGAATCAATTACGCAAGTGATTGCCTTTAATTAAGGGATCACTTGCTTAACGGGCAGTGACAGGTTCAAAATAAGGAAAGAAATCAATTTATAGGCAGACTGATTATTGCCATAAAAGAAGTAGTAAAACAATTGAGTAAGTGATTAAGTCGAAGTGGAATATACTTGTTTTGGAAAGGATTTAGTAAGGCAAAACAAGGAAAGAAATCAATTAACCTTAACAGGCGAGTGAAATCAAATTTTAACAAAAGAAAAGTTTGAAATCAGTCACACGATTCAAGGTCAATTAAAGAAGGAAACTCAACATATAAATAGAGTGCACAAACACTGGACATGCGAGGCCAAACTATTATCAAAAGGAAACAACATGCAATAATAGCAAAAGTTAGTAGATAGCAAACATTCGAAACACGGTAGTCACGTAGGTCAAGTTTCATTGACTTAGTAGTGGAGAAAAAGATAGAGTATCAGAAGCATGCACAGGGTTAAGTGAAAAATCCTTCTAAAAACCATAGTCGAGTTTCAAAGATAGTAAGAACCTAGAACCAAAGGAATCACATAAAGAAAAGAGATACTGAAACAAAGGAATTTCAAATTAAGTCGAGCAATTTCATACAAATGAATTGCACAAGCAGTTTCAGAAACCCGAATAGACCCCAAAGAAATTAGGGTTTTCGAAACCAATCGAGTTTAAAGATGATGAACAAATAGATTACACAAATACTTAGCAGACTGCTTCAGAGACTCGAATGAACCCAAAAGAAATTAGGGCTTTTATCATGAAAACTTAGATAGAAGGACTATTTGAGCAAACATAGCAAAACATGTCAAAAATCAAAGAAAAGTTTTGAAAGAACTTAACAAGAAAACCATAATCGGAAAAGGTAAAGAGTTTTGAAAGCAAAGTTTTAAAAGAAACTTCGAGAAAAATGCTTAGAAGTTCAAAGCAAACACAGATCTGAAGCAGATCTGAAAGAAATCGAAATAACCTTAGAGATTAAGGTTTCAGAAGAACCCCAAGTGACAAGAAAGGCCTTGAGAGCCATTGATCTAAGCAGGAGAGTCAAAGGCTGACCCGAATGGCCATGGCTGGTCGGAGAAAGATCAGAGACGACCGGAGAATAGTCATCGAGCAAAGTCTGGACCAAGCCCCTTCATGATCTGGTCATGAGACCACAGAAACAAACTTGTAGAAGCCATGGGAGGCTGATACAGGTCTCCGATGACCCTGGAAGGCAATGCATTAGAGCGGATTAGGGTGGCGGCAGCTAGGTTTTGAGGGTGTTGTAGAGAGGATTTGGGAGAGGAGGGGTTTCAGAGGTGGCGTGTTGTGAGGAATGAGTTAGGGTGAAGGGGTCGTTTGGGTAAAAAAAAGTAAAGGGTGATTATTGGCCGTTGATCCTTCAAGATCAATGGCCTGCATTAAAACGGGTAAGTGGGGCGGTTTAATGGGATAGGGTTTGGGTCGGGTCATATTGCAATTGGGTCGGTTTTATTGGGCTTCAAATTGGGTTCAAATCAGGCTAGAATTTAAATAAAATGGGGCTAACATTTAAATAGCCAATTTTCACTATTTGATTTATAAAAGTTAATAAAATAATTTTTGTAAATAAATTAAAGGTGCTAAATTTATTTATAGTACATAATTATCAAATTAAAAATACTGAACTTAATTTATATATATATAAACGCAATTAAATCTAAAAGAGGCTAATATTGCCATTATATGCAATTTAGCTTTAAAAATACTAAATCAATTTATAAAAGTACGCAAAAAATATTTTAGCTATATTTTAGTATAAATATGAAAATCCAATAAACGAATCACCAAAATGATAACTTTAGGAATTATTATTAGGTTGTTATGAATAAAATAGGGGAATAAATTGGTTTAAAAATTAAGGAAAAATGATGAAACATTTGAACATACTTATACATATATATATGCTATTTTGAAAATATTTTTCATATTAAAAATATATAGGGAAAAATTGGGTATTAACAGCTGCCCCTCTTTACCCGGAAAGGATGAATGAGTTGTCGGGTAAAGATATGATGGCCAATTTTGACCGAGCGGAACGGTTAGAAGAGGTTTAGGCCATGGAGACTTTCAAGAGCGGACACAATATCCAGGGTGGGGTGAATGGTGAAGGTCTGATAGGGCTATGGGAACTGCAGCGGGATCACTCCTGCCGAGATGGTTGTTGCTCGCCGGTTTACCTGCAATACAAGCATATATTGTGCGTAAATTTAGACATGATGCAAATTCCCGTCGGACCATGAATGTTGTCTTTGGACGGTTAGGATGACGTCCTTAGACCATGATGTCCTAGGCCATGAAGCGTAAAATAAAGGATTCACAGGCCATGAAATGATGCTCTTTGGCTATGAGAATGATGCCTCCGAACCATGATGCCTTTGAATAATGATATGCAAAAGATTAAAAGGGGTCCTCAGGCCAGGACATGGTGTTCTTGGGCTATGAAAATGGTGCCTCCGAACGATGACGCCTTTGGATAATTTGGCGATCTTTCAGCCCATGAGGTGAACTATTTGGCAATCTTTCAGCCAATGCAAATGCAGTAGGGGCGATCTTTCAGCCATGCAAATGTAGATGAAGTGGAGATCTTTTAGCCATGCAATGCAGTAGGTAGCAATCTTTCAGCCATGCAATGTAGATAAGGTGGCGATCTTTCAGCCCATGCAATTGCAGTATGGGGAGATCTTTCAGCCATGTAATACAGTAGGGGGCAATCTTTCAGCCATGCAATGCAGTAGATGGCGATCTTTTAGCCATGCAATGTAGTAGGTGGCGATCTTTCAACCATGTAAATGTAGATGAAGTGGCGATCTTTCAGCCATGGAATGCAATAGGTGGCGATCTTTCAACCATACAAATATAGATAAAGTGGCGATCTTTCAGCCATGCAATGTAGTAGGTGGCAATTTTTCAGCCATGCAAATATAGATAAAGTGGCGATCTTTCAGCCATGCAATGTAGTAGGTGGCGATTATTCAGCCATGCAAATGTAGATAAGGTGGCGATCTTTCAACCATGCAATGCAGAAAATGCAGATGGAGACAGTGTTTACTCTCGGAAGGTAGAATGGTAGCTTTATGCAAGAAATAAAGTGGCTAGAGGTAACAGAGCTTTCTTACCTGATAGTAGATTGCGATATTGTGACTGCTGGGAACATTGTACACGAAACGTCACCAGTGTGTATGGATGGAAAATGTGAGTAGTGCGACAGTTCTGAGAGTTGGATTCTTGAATAACGTTTGTCGTGGGTGTATAATACATCTGATGCTTTCGTAATCCAAGTGTCTACGTTCAAAGAAAAATTGTGAGTTTTGTAAGGAGGGAAGGTTAGTTCGTATCCCCGCTGGCTCTGCTTGATCTGCTCGGCTTTGATCTGGTGATACTGTTTGCATCATTGGGTTAGCGTTGATAAACAAGGAAATTTCATTAATAAACATGCATGATTTCGTAAAAAATATGTCATAAGTATATATAATTAAAAAAACTTTTAGATAAACCGATGACTGTGACGTGGTTCAAGACATTGCAACCTCTCTTGCTACGGAATTTTGAGGGTCCTCCTCAAAATTCTGCCCCAATTTAATGGGTTGATGCCTCTGACCGTTGCTTGCGACGATTGGCTGAAATCACTTCGGAATTTTAAGGGTCCTCCTCAAAATTCTGCCCTAGTTTCCAATTGCGATGGGGGGGAATGGAAATTTTATTGAGTTGTGCCCGAACCCATAGGGCTACCTACGTATACCCTCTTAAACGGGAATTAGGTCAGGTGTAGTTCAATTTACATCATATAGGAAAGCATAAAGAATATACGTAGTAACGCGTGACTGCATCTGAGTTGATAGGATTTGGCCAGACTTCTTCGTCCATTTCTGCAAGTATGAGGGCTCCTCCTATCAAGACCCGGTGAACCATGTATGGGCCGTGCCAGTTGGGAGAGAATTACCCTTTGGCTTCATCTTGATGCGGGAAAATTTTCTATAACACCAGCTGCCCCGGTGTGAACTATCTCAGCTTGACTCTTTTGTTAAAGGCTGTGGATATTCTGTTCTGATAAAGTTGACCATGGCAAACGGCATTCATTATTTTCCGTCTATAAGGGCTAGTTGCTCATAACGACTTTTCACCCACTCTATGTCGTCGAGCTCGACTTCCTGTATGATCCTTAGGGAGGGAATTTCTACCTCAGCGGGAATGACTGCCTATGTACCGTAAACCAGCATATAGGGGGTTGCCTCGGTTGATGTGCGAACTGTGGTGCGATACCCCAATAAAGAAAATGATAACTTCTCGTGCCACTGTTTATGCTTCTCTATCATTTTCCTCAATATCTTCTTGATATTCTTGTTGGCGGCTTCTACGGCTCCGTTCATCTGAGGTCTGTAGGCTGTAGAATTCTTGTGTCTGATCTTGAAATTTTCACACATAGCTTCCATCAAGTCACTGTTGAGGTTGGAGCCATTATCAGTAAGGATTGGCTTTGGAATCCCAAATCGACAAACGATGCGGTCGCTGACAAAGTCCGCCACGACTTTCTCTGTTACTACTCTGAAAAATGCTGCTTCGATCCATTTAGTGAAATAGTCGATTGCTACTAGGAAAAACCTGTGTCCATTGGAAGCGTCGGGCTAGATTGGTCCAATAACATCCATCCCCCAGGTAGAGAACGGCCATGGTGAGCTTGTCACATTAAGCTCATTTGGAGGTACCTTTATCATGTCTGCATGTATCGGACAGCGGTGGCATTTCCAGACATACTGGATGCAGTCCGTTTACATAGTCATCCAAAAGTAACAAGCTCGGAGTATCTCCTTTGCTAAGACAAAATCGTTGATCTGTGGACCGCAGGTCCCAAAATGAATTTCCTCTAGTAGCTTGGATGCTTCCTTTGCGTCGACACACCTTAGTAACCCCAAATCAGGAGTCCTCCTATACAGGATTCCTCTATTGTGAAAGAAGTTGTTGGACAACCTCCGAAGTGTGCATTTCTAAGTAGGATTTGCAAGCTCTGGGTATTCTCCTTTTGCCAAATATTCCTTGATGTCATGAAATCAAGGCTTTCCGTCTACTTCTTCTTCAACATGGGCACAATAAGCTGGCTGATCATGGGTTTTCACTGGAATAGGATCAATGAAATTCTTGTCTGGGTGTTGTATCATAGATGACTGGGTAGCCAATGCATCGATGAATCTCTGGGAACATGTTGGAACTCCGTCTTTGTGAACCTCCTTCTCAATTCCTTTACATGATGCAGATACGGGAGTATCTTGGAGTTCTTTGTCGCCCAATCTTCTCGTACCTGATGTATAAGCAAGTTTGAATCTCCGATCACTAGCAACTCTTGAATGTTCATGTCGATGGCCATTTTAAGCCCTAAGATGCAAGCTGCATATTCAGCCATGTTATTGGTGCACGGGAACCTGAGTTTGGCAGACAACTAATAATGCTACCCGGTTACTGATACTAGGTCTGCTCCTATTCCAACTTCTTTAAAGTTCGCCGCTCCGTCGAAAAACATTCTCCATGGGATTCTACAATGTCCTCTCCTATGAATGATACCTCTTCATCAGGAAAATATGTTTTCAGGGGTTCGTATTCCCTATCTACGGGATTTTCTGCAAGGTGATCTGCTAGTGCCTGTCCCTTGATTGCTTTCTGAGTAACGTAGAAAATGTCAAACTTACTCAACAGGATTTGCCACTTGGCTAGCTTGCCAGTGGGCATGGGCTTCTGGAAGATGTACTTCAAAGGATCCATCCTTGATATGATATATGTAGTATAGGCACAGAAGTAGTGCCTCAGCTTCTGAGCTACCCAATTCAAAGCACAGCAAGTGCGCTCTAATAGAGAATACCGGGCCTCGTACGAGGTGAACTTCTTACTGAGGTAATAGATGGCCTGCTCCTTCCTTCTCGTTTCATCATGCTGCCCAGAACGCAATTGAAAGCTCCATCCAATAATGCAAGGAAGAGTAATAAGGGTCTACCTAGCTCAGACGGGACTAATACTGGTGGTGTTGACAGGTATTCCTTGATCCTGTCGAAAGCTTTTTGGCAGTCTTCAGTCCATTTAGTAGCGGCGTCCTTCTTTAATATCTTAATGATTAGCTCACAGATAACTGTAGACTATGCTATGAACCGACAGATGTAGTTAAGCCTTCCCATGAAACTCATCACGTCCTTCTTGTTCTTTGGTGGTGGTAGTTCTTGAATGGATTTGACTTTTGATGGATCCAGTTCTATTCCCCGGCGACTCACATAAACCCAAGTAATTTTCCAGCAGGAACCCCAAATGCATATTTCGCGAGATTCAGTTTTAGGTTGTACCTTCGTAGTCTATTGATCAGTGGCCTTCTTGAAATTATGATAACATCATCTACGTATACCTCTATCTCCTTGTGTATCATATCTTGGAAAATGGTAGTCATGGCCCTCATGTAGGTGGCCCATGCATTCTTCAAATCGAACGGCATCATCTTGTAACAGTACATTCCCTGCGGCGTAATGAAAGTCATTTTCTCGGCATCTTTTTCATCCATCTAGATATGATGATAACCAGCGAAACAATCTACAAATGATTGTAACTCGTGCTTGGCGTAATTGTCAATTAGGATGTGTATGTTTGGCAAAGGGAAGTCATCTTTCCGACTGGCCTGGTTGAGATCCCAATAGTCTAAACAGACTCTAACCATTCCGTCCTTCTTCGATACTGGTACGATGTTGGTTAACCATGTCAGGTATTCTACTACCCTGAGAACCTTAGCTTTGACCTGCTTAGTGACTTCTTCCTTGATTTTCAAACTCATATCAGGCTTGAACTTTTTGAGCTTTTGCTTTACCGGTGGACATGTCGGATCGGTTGGCAGTTTATGAGCCACAATAGACGTACTTAGACCAGTCATGTCATCATATGACCAGGCGAATATGTCGTCATATTCCCTTAGAAAATCTGTGTATTCCTTCTTTTCGGACAGCGATAAGTGAATGTTGATTCGCGTTTCCTTGACATTTTCTGCATTTCAAAAGTTGACAACTTCTGTATCGTCCAGGTTGGACTTAGGTCTATTCTTAAAATTCTCAACTTCCTTAACAATCTCTTTCGGTATTTCATCTTCCTCTAAATCTATGTCCGTTTGTTGTATTGTCTCGTTGCATGTCACAGTCATTGGTTCACTAAGATAAGTAATAGTAATGTTGTATAAGTAAAGTAATGAGAGAAAAATAATAATGAGCGTCGATTCATAAGAAAAAAAATGCTTTGATAAATTGCATAATCATTTTGAACATTGGAGATCATATTGCGGGAATTAAAAATATGCGAAAAATAAAATCTTTTAGTAAAGGAAACAATGCTTGTTTTAGCTTTGCTACCCCGACGCTCGTCGGGCTCTTGTTGTCCTGATGGTCCAGTTATTGAGGTGTGCCTCTCTGCTTACAGCCTGTATGTAAGAGCCTTCCTGCCCCTCCTCCTCGAGAACAACACAATAGTTCCATGTCATTATCTTCTAAGAAAAAGTTTTTCACCACTGCCAGTGCTTCTTCTTCATCTGACCCATAAATAATATCGGCCGATTGGAAGGTCTGCTCCAGATGTGGTATCGGCTGCTCCAGTGGATAGTAAGGACCACGCCATGGTGGCGACCAGTTGTTGAATTCTTCCCAGGTGTACTCGTATCCCATACCGAAAGTAGTGCCATGTTTCTTGAGCTTTATGGGTTTAGTGATTCCTTTATGTTCTTTCCGAGTCCCTTGCCAGGTTCGTACCCACTCCAATTCAATATACTCTCGATCTTGTTATCCCACCATTTATCTTTGTCAACAGCATATACCCGTTCAATATGATGGTAATTTTCTCCGCCTAGCTTCCTTCTCCCTTCGATTGCCAGAATGGTCTGGCGACTGTATATAGTTTTGCTCCCGTCACTGTGAATGATCACCTCTTAATGTTTCCATTCAAATTTTACTGCCTGATGTAGTGTTGATGCTATGGCCCCAGTGGCATGGATCCATGGCCGTCCCAACAGCAGATTGTAAGATGCTGGCACATCTATTACCTGGAAATCAACATCGAACCAAGTTGGCCCCATTTGCAAGCATAGACTAATTTCCCCAATAGTGGACCTCTGGGAGCCGTCGAAGGCTTTCACAATGATAGCTCTGTCCTTTATCTCGTACGGTCCTTTACCCAACTTCTTGAGTGTTACCAGTGGATAGATGTTGAGATTGCAACCTCCATTGATCAGGATTCTGGTGATAAAATAGTCTTTGCATTGCACGATGATGTGCAGTGCCTTGTTGTGACCCAACCCTTCAGGTGGCAGCTCATCCTCATGAAATGTAATTTTATGACTTTTCAATACCTGTCCTACTATGTTAGCAATTTCCTTGCCAGTGATGTTACTTGGCACGTATGCTTCACTTAGTACCTTTAGCGGAGCATTCTTATGTGCCTCAGAATTTTTTAGCAAAGCAAGAATGGAGATTTGCGCCGGTGTTTTATTCAACTAGTTGATGACCAAGGACTCCTTGGCCTGTATCTTTATCCAAAGATCGGCTGGACCTTTCTCAATGATGGGTGGCTGATTGGAGGCCTGCTTGCTTGACTCAGCTGGATGTTCTGAGGTATAGACTCTACCAGTTCTTGCCATACCCTATGCTATAATAGTCTCTTCTAATATGACCTTACCTTTCCTCCATGCCTCGGCTGTATAGTCACATGGTATAGCCTTTGTATGGAATGGCATCATGGTTGACATCACCACTGGGATCACCGTGGATGTCCTTACTCCAAACGGAGCATGTGCCTTGGGTGGTAAAACTGCAACTTCAAATGGTGTGGGTGCGTTTGTTGGAGACACAAATTCGACTTCAATTGGCGCTGGTGTCTTTGCAAATGACGTTGCTTTGAACTCAAGTGGCATAGACATATTTACCTCAGCGTCCCCAGACGGCTGAATTTGGACTATGATGCGATTAAGAGTAACTATTGGCTTCTTTGTGTCATCACCATTTGTGATCAACCCGATTGATCCCTCGGGATCCCAATCATCATCTATTTCAATCATGTGGATACCTCCACCCTTATGGTCTGGCAGAGGGTTATTGCAGACATTTGGAGCAGGTACCTTTGCCACAATAATCTTGTTATCACTTAAAGTCTGGATCTTGTCTTTCAGAGAATGACATTCATCGATGGTGTGTCCTTTCATGCCAGAGTGGTATGCACAGGATTTGTTTGGGTTAACCCACTGAGAAGGGTTCTTTGGGGTTGCATCAAGGTGGGGGTGATATAACCAGCAGCTTTAAGTCTCACTTACAACTGGTCAATAGATTCATCAATGGTTGTATACTATTTCGGAGGTCTGCGGTCAAAATTCGACCGAGGTCTAGGGAAGTTTTGGCATGCAGGAGGTGATTGATAGTGGGATGGTTGAGAATTGTAGGTTTGGTAGACATGTGCGGGTTAGGAATATCTGGGTGAAGTAGGCTGATATATGGGAGGTGGAGGTGATTGATAAGTGGGTGGTGGAACTTGATAGGAGGGTGATGGTGCTTCGTAGTTCGGAGTTGGTTGATATGTGAGGGGAGGTGTTGGGTAAATTTGGTATTTGACAGGAGATTTGGTCCTCTGTGCAACCATTACGGCTCATACGTCCCTTTTCTTGGACACACCACCTAATTGCAATGCCTTATTTGTAGGTTAGATGGCCTAGAAGTTTGTAACCATACCGTTTTAATGCCTTCTTCGATCCTTTCACCCAGCTTGATAATGTCAGGAAATTTGGGGTTCTCAATCATCATTAGCCTTTCATAATACTGCGGGTCCTGAGCCCGGACAAAGAACTTGTTTATTTGTTCCTCCTCTAAGGCAGGTCTGACCTTAGCAACTTCGGACCTCCAGCGAGTAGCATACTCGCAGAATGTTTCCATAGGTTTCTTCTTTAGATTCTGAATATAGAACACATCTGGCATATTCTCTATGTTGAACCTGAACCTTTCCATAAAGTCGGATGCCATGCCTACCCAGTTTGACCATTTCTTTGGATCTTGTCTAATGTACCAGGACAAGGCATCTCCTTTCAAGCTCCTCATGAAAAGCTTCATGCGGATTCTCTCGTCTTTCCCTACTCCAACCAGCTTGTCACAGTACATTCTCAAATGGACCCTTGGATCCCCTGTACCATCAATCATTTCAAACTTCGGAGGTTTGTACCCCTCGAGCAGCTCGACATCGGGCTGTATGCAAATATCTTCATAGTTTAGCCCTTCAATTCCCTTGCTTCCCTCGACGCCTTGAATCCAACTAGTCAATTTCTTAAGTTCTTTAGCCAGGTTCCTGATGAGCAGGTCTTTATCATCAGACTCGGGTGTCCTTGATATGGGTTGGGCGGAGTGTGCCATTGTCTCCACGTAGATGGGGTGTTATGGTGGGTGCGAAAGTGGTCATTTGTGGTGTTTTGGGGTTCTAGAATAAGTAACTGGGTGTTGTTTAAGGTATGGAAGGTGTTGCAGTGGTGGTGATGAGCGGGATGGTTTTGTTGCTTTGGGATATTCTGTGGAGGTGTAGGGTTCTGAGCATTTGGGAAATTGATATCCGGAGTGGTGAGGGAAAATGACAGATTTGCCAGATTCCGAACATGATCAAGTTCATCTTGGAATTTTAGCAGCTTTTGTTCGAGTTGGGATGCATTTTCCTTATGAACCTGAGTACCATGACCATGAGTGATCTCTACCCATTCAGTTGAGTTCTCTTTTCTGACGTTATTCAAATCTTCCATCTTCCATTTGTTCTTGTTTTTGACAGGACTAAGAGGATGAGTGGGTGGAGGACCCCTAGATCTTGTAGAATAGGATGATGTTGCCAGAGTGCACGAACTAACCTTTGGGGAGGGGAATAATAAAACAAAAGTAAAACCAAAAAGGTAACAAGTTAGTGAGGATCATAAAAAATGTTGCAATATTTAAACACGTAGTGCGGAATGTAAAATATGTCCTAATTTGAGAACCTCTTTGTGCCCGGGGTAGGCCTAGCGATAAATTAATTTGGAGAACTTAGAATGCTAAATGTCTCATTTTATTGATAGAAAATAAGACGAATCCCAAATCGACACTAGACAAACAGGAAATAAATGTCACTAATGGTCATTGGCCTGATTAGCAAAAAGACAAACTCCTATCTATTTAGCCCCAGAAGGACGTTCCTCAGGTTGAATGCTCTCATTGATCAGATCCTCCAGTTCGCGTAGGTTCACCAGTAAAAATGCCTTTTCTAGATGTTCTCCTTCATTTCCTCAGCGTTCTGGCAGTCGGTGACTCTTTTCCTCACTTTTCCTTCCAATTCCAGTAGATTGTATTCCAGATATTCCAACTTTTTGCTAGCTTTGGTGCCCCTGTATTTCCAATCATTGATTTTGTCATTTGATGGAAGACTCCTCCACCAGTCTAGTAATAGTGAGGGTATGCTAACCATACCAAAGTTGGGGACCTCGTTCTTCATTTTCTACAATACGAAAGGGTTAAGACCCTACCCCCACCAGACTCGACCATTTAACATCAACAATTAGCATGAAGCATTTAGTTCTCCAAATAAATGCACAGAACGTGGTGGTGTCCATTTGGGTTTAGGGAAACCCAGTGGACTTTGGACAAGGCTTATCTTAAAGGATTATTATGTGGACAACATAACTAACCCATCTAAGTTTGACCATGATGCATGCGTAATTTAAATAGAGTAAGGTTTCTATGGGGTTTTAGACTGGTACCCTTGAGCAAATAACTCAAGGGGGAAAGGAACAGAATCGTCGACTATACCGTTGATCGACTAGTTTTACCGCAAATATGCCTTTTCCGGATTTAGGGGGTAATAATATAGGAAGAGTGCAACCACTCATATAAGCGTTGCTATGGTATTCATTTGGCACGAGTGGAGTACGATGTTGAGAATGATTATGCAATAATTAAAAGCTTGTTGGCACGTATTTTCACGTTAAGAAAGCAGTAAATACAACAGTTTCATAATTTAAAGCAGAAGTAAGGAAAGAAACAAAGAAGACAAGTCAGTTTTGCAGTTGAAAAGGGAATTGAATGCTTAAAAGAATTAAAGAAGTAATTGCACATAAAGAGGTATAAATCCACAATAATAGTCTGAAATGATAAAATATCCCCAACAGAGTCGCCATGCTGTCGCGCCCCCTTTTTCTCGCAAAATCGGGTTTATGACATTTGGTATAGGACAACTAGTTCCTTTAGGGAACTGGGTTTTGCAATTTGAAGAGTCGTCGCCTAATGATTTAAGGTTCATTAGGACACCAATAGGGTTTAATTATAAGTTCATTTGAATAACCAGAGATAGGGTAAGGGCTTGAAATTATCCTAAGGGGAAGGTGTTAGGCACCTCTCAGGATCCACTAGTGTGGTTCCCGGCCAGACAGTTGATTGTGAATTTGTGCAATTAACAAGTAAACAAACAAGGCTCACATAAGAGGGGATTTTAAATACACAGGTGTTTAGAAATGATAAAATAAATCAAAGTTTTGAAAGAGTTATCACTAAGCATGTTGATGAATGTAAAGGGGTCCTAGGTTTGTATTTAATATGGATCACATCAATGTGATACCCGGTATGACACTCCTCAAAATAGGGGTTACACGTGGTATTAGCGCATCGATCATCATATTCATATCTGCCCTTCCCACCCCGTTAAGGTATTTAAAGCGTGAATTGGTCTCGATCACTATTGCATGCTGTTACCAGTCCCATTTCTATCAGTCCTGGATGAGCTTAGGACTACTATTCCTAAAAGAGAGGGATATTAGGCTCATTTTGGTTTCAAAAGGAAAACATCTAAGGCAACATACAAAACACATAATATTGCATGTTGGGAAAGCATATAAACAGATAAAGGCTCTTGTATTCCTCCTCAAACAAAAAAAAACACATAAATAGCATGACTTGCAAATGCCTTATAGGTTTAATTAAAATACTAAATATGAGAGGAGTTCAATAATTGAGGCAGATAAGTTTATTACATAACTCAGATAAGAAGTCCGAATCAGGCATGTCTGCTGGTTGTAGCAACTAACAAAAGCGGATTCAAATTATATTGTTGTTATTACCTAAGGCTTGCCCAAGTGTTTGGGTGAGCTCTTAGGAACATGGTATCTATTTACTGATTCAAAGTGTGGCAAAGCAGTAACAACTTAAATCAAATGGTCAGGGATCCTATAGGCATGCTTGCTAAACCTCGTTAAATAAAGAAGGAAAGTTGTTTAAAACTGGTTCGGAATCGAACTGATTTGAAATTGAACTATTTTTAGATTCTATAGGCGATGGTATCTAATATTTGCTAATTTAATTACTATAGGCATGATATCTAACATTGGATGTCAACGGAAACGAATAGGATTTTCTTGGGAATCCTTATAGGCATGATATCTAACATTGAATGTTAACGGAAACGAACAGGATTTTCTTGGGAATCCATATAAGCATGATTTATATATATTATACTGATTTCAACCTTTTGAACATGATACTTACTTATAGCCATTTAGAACCTAAAATATGATATCTAAGTGACAACAAATAGGCAGAATTATAAAATAAGTCCTATAGGCAGGTTATCTAGATGTGAAATTGATTGTGAAGAAATTAAGATAAACCCTATAGAAATGGTGTCTAAAATGTAGAATTGAACACGTCGAATAAAATAAAAAGCCCTATATGAATGCTTTCTATCCTTGAGCATACATGATTGCCCAACCCTTTTCACTAGCCAGCCCCAAGTGTTTATTACAAATTATTACATACCAGAAATAATGAATTACACCAGAAAAGTTCAAAGAAAAGTTACAACCAGAGGAAGCCTGATTCTTGACTTCCTTTCTGAGTTATGGAATAAACCACCTCAAATGCCATTGATTCAAAGCCTTTCTCATACTTGAGTGTGTCAAAGTTCCCTAAGGGTCTCAATAGGACCACGGGCAGTGCTCACAACCAAGTTACATAACTAGAATAGAGATGAGTGTAGCGTGGAAGTTCATGCCCTTATGTGTCCAAATTTAGAGGGAGCTCATGGGTCCCAAGGCAAGGCTCACATAGGAGGGCAAAACTTAAGTTTTAAAAGGATATTGAAAGTGCAGGAACAAATTTTAAAAACTATGGGGATAAAGGAGAGGGGTAAATGGTGATAGGGATATAGTAATCAATCACACATAGAGTTAATAACTTCATACAAAGTAAGGTCACGGGTTGGGAATCCATTGCAAGGAGCCCATGCACTTAGGTATGGATAAGTTTTGGGCATGCACAGCAATAAAAGGTGCTGACATGCTTATAAACCAATCAGAACACACAACATCTGGAGGAAACATGGTGGTTATGATCCCAGGGGAATCAGGCTTGGGTCATGCCCCAAACCAAACACAAGTATTAAACATATTGGGGTAGGGATATAGGATTCACAAGTTATAGTAAGTAGTGGACAAAAATAATAATTCTGAATAGGAAAGGGCAGATTAAAGCATGTTTACTAATGGTACTAGGTTAAATACAAACAGGGGACAAACAAGGATGAAAGAGACAGTAAAGAAACATGTTTTTGTTGGTGCAGAAGCTTAAATAGAATATACCAGTAAAATGCAAATTCAGAGAAAAATAAGCAGGTTTCCCACAGCCTAGCCTTGGCTTTCAGCCGGCTAGGTAAGGCAGCAATACAAGTAGCAATAGAGAAAAAAGAGAAATTTTAGTGGAGTGTGTGTCTGAACTCAAGTATTTTATGCCTTGTGTTCGTGTTTGAAAGAAGAGAAGTACAATGTGTTTATAGCTTTTTGAAAACGAGTGAAAGAGAAGTAATAAGCCACAAACATGGAAACAATCACTATTCAGAATCAATTATACAAGTGATTGCCTTTTATTAAGGGATCACTTGCTTAACGGGCAGTGACACATTCAAAATAAGGAAAGAAATTAATTTATAGGCAAACTGATTATTGCCATTAAAGAAGTAGTAAAAGAATTTAGTAAGTGATTAAGTATAAGTAGAATATACTTGTTTTGGAAAGGATTCAGTAAGGCAAAACAAGGAAAGAAATCAATTAACCTTAACAAACGAGTGAAATCAGATTTTCACAAAAGAAAAGTTTGAAATCAGTCACAAAATTGAAGGTTAATCAAAGAAGGAAACTCAGCATATAAATAGAGTGCACAAACACTGGACATGTGAGGCCAAACTATTGGCAAAAGGAAACATCATGCAATAATAGCACAAAGTTAGTAGACAGTAAACATTCAAACATGATAGTCATGTAGGTCAAGTTTCATTAATTTAGTAGTAGAGAAAAAGATAGAGTATCAGAAGCATGCAAAAGGTCAAGTGATAAACCCTTCTGAAAAGCATAGTCGAGTTTCAAAGATAGTAAGAACCCAGAACCAAAGGAGTCACATAAAGAAAAGAGATACTAAAACAAAGGAATTTCAAATCAAGTCGAGCAATTTCACACAAATGAATTGCACAAGCAGTTTCAGAAACTCGAATAGACCCCAAAGAAATTAGGGTTTTCGAAACCAATCGAGTTTAAAGGTGATGAATAAATAGATTACACAAAAACTTAGCAGACTGCTTCAGAGACTCGAATGAACCCAAAAGAAATTAAGGCTTTTATCATGCAAACTCATATAGAAGGACAATACGAGCAAACATAGCAAAACATGTCAAAAATCAGAGAAAAGTTTTTAAATAACTTAACAAGAAAACCCTAATCGGAAAAGGTAAAGAGTTTTGAAAGCAAAGTTTTAAAAGAAACTTCAAGAAAAATGCTTAGAAGTTCAAAGCAAACATAGATCTGAAGCAGATCTGAAAGAAATCGAAAGAACCTTAGAGATTAGGGTTTCAGAAGAAACCCAAGTGACGAGAAAGGCCTTGAAAGCCATTGATCTAAGCAGGAGAGTCAAAGTTCTGACTCGAATGGCGATGGCTGGCCAGATAAAGATCAGAAACGATCGGAGAATAGTCATAGACAAAAGTCTGGACCAAGCCCCTTCATGATCTGGTCTTGAGACCACAGAAACGAACACATAGAAACCATGGGAGGCTGATACAAGTCTCCGATGACCTTGGAAGGCCATGGATTAAGGTGGATTACGGTGGTAGCGGCTAGGGTTTGAGGGTGTTGTAGAGAGGATTTGGGATAGGAGGGGTTTCAGAGGCGGCGTGTTGT
This sequence comes from Nicotiana tabacum, assembly GCF_000715075.1. Lineage (NCBI taxonomy): Eukaryota > Viridiplantae > Streptophyta > Magnoliopsida > Solanales > Solanaceae > Nicotiana > Nicotiana tabacum. Next base: position 75,352,278 of record NC_134086.1, on the reverse strand, counting down.
GAGGAATGAGTTAGGGTGAAGGGGTTGTTTGGGTAAAAAAAAGGAAAGGGTGATTATTGGCCATTGATCTTGAAGGATCAACGACCTTGATTAAAACGAATAAGTGGGGCAGTTTAATGGGATAGGGTTTGGGTTGGGTCAGATTGTAATTGGGTCTGGGTAATTGGGCTTCAAATTGGGTTCAAATGAGGCTATAATTGAAATAAAATGGGGCTAACATTTAAATAGCCAATTTTCCCTATTTGATTTATAAAAAATAATAAAATAATTTCTATAAATAAATTAAAGGTGCTAAAATGATTTATAGTACATAATTATAAAATTAAAAATACTGGACTTAATTTTTATAGATATAAACGCAATTAAATCTAAAGGAGGCTAATATTGCCATTATATGCATTTAGCTTTAAAAATACTAAATCAATTTATAAAAATATGTAAAAAAAAAATATATTAGCTATATTTTAGTATAAATATGATAATTCAATAAACAAATCACCAAAATAATAAATTTGGAAATTATTATTGGGTTTTTATGAATAAAATAGGGGAATAAATTGGTTTAAAAATCTTTAAAAATTAAGGAAAAATGATAAAACATTTGAACATACTTATACATACATATATATTGCAATTTTGAAATCATTTTGCATATTAAAAATGTATAGGAAAAAATTAGGTATCAACAGGTGGTTAGTTTATGGCCTTGACTTTGAGGTCGATTGCTCCTTCACTTCCCATGATAACTTTGATTTCAACTCGAAAGACTTTACTTATTTATTGACTAACCACTTTCTCTGTCACCCTTATCCCAGAAGATACCTCTGATTCGTTCAAACACAGACCCTTTATCTATTGCATTGTGCTCATGCATTAACATATACCGAACCTTTGTATTTCACATAAATCCTAAAGCACGTTGATTTTTACCAACTCAGTGCGCTTGTTGTTCTTTCCTGACGCATGCCACTGGCCTTGGCCTTGAGGTCTATTGCTCCTTCACTTGCCATGATAACTTTTGTTTCCACTTGAAAGACCTTGCTTGTTATTGGTTAACCACTTTCTCTGTCAACCTTATCACAGAAAATACCTTTGAACCATTCAAACCCAACACCCTCTATCTGTTGCATTGTGCTCATGAATTGACATATACCAAACCTTTTGTGTTTCACATGAATCCCAAGAACGTCAATTGCCACCAACTCAGTACGCATATTATTCTTTCCTGACTTAAACCACTTTGATGTACTAGCCAGACTCCGCTTTGTGCAATTGGAAAGCTGGTAGCAAAGTTTGAAGTCATTTCTCACTTGTTCTGACCAAACAGACTCAGGAAGAGGAAGTAAACAAGACAAAAGGAACAGAGTAAGGGCAATGGAAAGAGATGATTCCTCACAAGAAAACTACAAGTAGAAACTTATCATATGTGGATACCAACTCTAATGACCATGAAATGCACCTTTGGATTGAGTGGCCTAATCTGTCAAGCAAGTCTGATGTTCCACTCTTGTTATACCCCTAAATCGTGAAACGGGGCTTCAATGCTCCGATTATCCAATCTGATTCACGATCCTTATTCGACTTGTAGTTCCCGGATGATTTCCACCATCAAGCCTCTCTCATTTTGTTCTTTCTCTCAACTCATCGTCGCCTTATGGTGCCTGTGAAGGCTTTCACCAATAAGACTCTCTCGATTTGTTCTTTTCTTCTTATTTCCTCTGATTCTGCAGTTGACAAGGCATTAACCATGGTAAAAATATCATATACTCTTGGCATGTCTAAACTCAGCACTCTCAAAGCTTATCTGTGAGGTCTTTTTGGACTGTAATGTGGCTTTTGGATACGGTTAGAAAGAAAGGATATCATAAAGGCTCAAAATAACTAATATAACAGGGTTAATTTATTTACAACTTTTTGAATCCATTCTAAAAACTTTGCCCCAATTTCAAAAACAATGGAATTTGATTCACTTTTTTTCTGTTTTTCTTTTTGAAATGGAATTTCTAAGAAAGACTGCCTCACTCTCGACTTCGTGGGATTATGAAATATTTTATTTTGTATGACCGAATCGTAAGGCTGCCTACATATCTTGTGGTGACAAGAATCAGGTCAAACGTAGTTCACAAGACTACTTTTTGTTACTATTTTCCTTTCCTTTTTCCTTTTTTTTTTCTTTTTTTTTTCATTTTTCCTCTTCTTCTTTTAAAAAAAATCATTTTGGAATGAACTTTCTAAAATAATCCTATGGGGACATGAACCTTTTTTTTTCGTATGACTCTAACTTGATTCCAAAAGAGGGGAGGTCAAAGAAATCAGTACAGGCTCGAAAGGGAATTAAATGGTATAAGTGTTTGGGTAGCTGAAAGAGGGCCTCCCAATCCCTGAAAATGCCAAATACAACATATGCAACTTGAAATGAAAAAAGAAGAGCACACATAATATTTCTTTTATAGCTTCAGAATTGATATCATTGATCTGCTTTCCACTTTTGTTTTTTTAGTGCCTTGTCAAGTACAGAACTCTTCTTGGGTGATTTCTTCTTCAAAATGGATGTGCTCCGTCTGTTTGGAGAAAACTCCATTGGCTTTATGTTGTAACTTGAGATGCACTTGAACTCAAAGCTACTTGCTTCTAATTGTCCGGGATGCACTCTGCTTTAACGAATTCTTGTCATTCTATTAACTTCCCAAATTATCTGCCTCAGTTTCACACAGTTCAGGATTCAAATGATCTCAAAATGTCAAAATCTGTATTTATTTCCCTCAAGTGTCCCTATCATCCTCAAAATTGCTTCATTGTTTTATGACTAAACTAACTTTTAAAACCAGGCTGAGAATTATGCGTGCATGTCATGTCACTAGAATCATCAAGAAAAGAACTATAAAAGAAAAAGAGGACTAAACAAAAAATGACTAGAAATAACAGAAAACAAATTGCATTGGATATGCAGTGAAAGGTTTGAACAACAAAACAAGCAAAATAGACTGGGGTTACAATCCTGAAACAAACCTAGACAACACTAAACGAGTTACTGCGACTAAACAAACTAGGCAAAATAAAAGCATAGAAGGGTTTGAGTCACAAGACAATATCTGGATTACAACCCTAAAATAACCTGGTCAACAGAAATGACAACAAAATGAACCACCAAGACTCCTCCCTGTCTAGACAAGAAAGGGGCATCTTTCCAAAAACCAAGCTCAACATCTTAGCCACTGAGTTCTGCATCAACAGTACTAGGACCTTCACAAGTCTCCATCACATAGACCTTAGCAAATTGCTTTTGGGTCCCTTTTGTCGGCTCGTTCTTAAGATCAACTTCTGGAACCGATGGTGATAGTGCTGAAAGCTTTGCGGCAAGAGGCCCTTCGAGGATCTCGGAAGAATTCTCATATTCCTTTTCAACACAAATCAACCCACCATATGCGTCTCATTATGAACAGGCGATAGACTTTGGATAGTGTCTAATGCATATGGATTTTGCACGACAATGTCACATGCACCAATAAGCTTCTGAACTGCTCTTTTCAGATGCCAACACTTTTTTGTGCTATGACCCGGGGCATTAGAGCAATATGCACACCTTTGATAATAATCAAAATTCTTTGGAAGAGGGTTCGAAATTTTTATCTGAATCAGCTTCAACATGTCCAATTGCCTCAACTTTTGGAACAAACTGGCATATGATTCTCTAATAGGAGTGAAAGTCTTTTCTTTTTCCTGTTGCCTTTTCATATTGTACTCTGGCCTCGGTTGGAAGCTTTTGCGGGTAGGTGGTTGATATGCTTGAGGAGGCGGGTAGGATATTTGCGGAAATGGTGCAGGTCATTGCGGGTTCTGTAGATGTGGAGCATATAGTGGTGCATTATGGAGGGAGTACTAGGAAGTGAGGTATGACTTTGGGGATTTTGTAGAGAGAAGTAGCATTTCGGAGGATTATCTGGAGCACAGGGATATCCATGGGGTCGATATTGAGGTTGAAAGCGTTGAGTAGGAATGCCCATTAGATCCCGTCGTTGACGGGGCTCAACATCTTTTCTATTTCTCTTTCTTCCACCCAGACTTACTGAGATGTTCTGAATGTTTTCTATAGTATCTTTCAATGCAGAATAACTCATGATTTTGCCTGAATTAATTCCTTTCTCTACCATCTCCCCCATTTTTACAACATCATTGAAAGGTTTACCCAAGGCCGGGATCAAATGACTGAAGTAGGTGGGCCCCTGACTTGTAGGAAAAGCTCAACCATTTCTTCTTCACCAACCAGGGGGCTGACCCGAGCAGCTTGTTCTCTCCATCTGAGCCCAAACTCACTAAAACTTTCCTCGGGTTTCTTTTCCATCTTAGATAGGGAGGAGCGGTCTGGGATAATGTCTAGATTGTACTAGAAGTGTCTAACAAAATATTGAGCCATGTCATCCCATGCATTCCACTTATTGACATCTTGACGAGTAAACCATTCCAAGGCTGCCCCAGTCAAGCTCTCACTGAAATACGCCATCAACAAATCATCTTTCCCGCCAACACTTCTTATTTCACAGCAGTAACCCTTTAGATGGACTACTGGATCTTCTCGCCCATCATACTAGTTAAACTTTGGAATTTTAAACCCCGTGGGTAGATGAACATCAAGGAACATACACAAGTTAGTGTAAGACATGTTAGTTTGATTTCCCATCCCTTGCATGCTCCTTAAGGACTATTCTATACCTTTCAGCTTCCTGGATATCTCATCTCTCCCTTCTTTTCCTGAGAACTTTTCATTTTTAACATGAGGCTCATTCTGAAAGCTATGATTGTATGAGTCACGGACCTTGTGGGCAACCTCCGAGGGGTAGTATTGGGCATCAAAGCGGTTGAATTGGTGTTCATTGTTGGACCTGAGGAGATTTTGTTGAGAAGTTGTGATCGTGGATGCAATGGATAGGACAAGAGGGCAATTGTTGGGAAAGGTAGTTGGAGGACGAGTACTGGAGCTACTAGTGTGGTTGGGAAAGCTGCGATAAGTGGGAGAATCTGGAGAGTATAGGGAATCATCTGGCACTATGACCGGAGTTTGGGTAAGGGTAGCATCTAGGAAGGTAGGTGGGGGGGGTGGTGCCTTCCTAGTCATCCAAGCCCGATACATGTTCGCCATGTGTTGTCTTAACATGCTTACCTCTTCAACCAACTCATTGTCCTGCTCAACCAATTGCTTTTGGTCACCCATATCAATCAACTCAGTTCTGTTGTCATCTGCCATTGCCTTTCAACTTTATGTTGTAGAGAAAAGTTACCACATTAAGAACCACAAACCAACCACCCTTCTGCTTTATAACAAAAGCAACAAAATGTAGTCATCATGTTAGCGTTAGGGAATTTAACATCTAAAAATATCACATTACGTACTATGCACCTAGCAACAATTAACTGTTCAAGAATAACTTTGAGGGTCACAAGGTCACTTGGTATCATCCCAATTTGTTCATTTCAATCTTCTCTTTTCTTTCCTTTTCTAGCACTTGCTTGCTCTTTTTCCTTCCTCTTTTTTTTTTAATTATCACTCTTTTCTTTCATCTCATTTCTCACATCCCATAATTTCACCCCTTTTTCGTTTCCTTCTTTTTTCCTTTTTCTTTTAATAAAATAAAAAAAATGATTTGATCGAACCCTATGTAGGTTGCCTACGTATCATGACGCCGCATGAATCAAATCTTTGCATAGTTCGGGAAGATCGGAATAAAGTAAACAAACTAACGTTCTCTTTTTCTTTTTCTTTTTCTTTTTTTTTGCTTTAATGACTACTCTTATGAGAAAAGAGAAATAAAAGAAGCAAGCTTAACGAGCATATATATTTTTTTTCCTTTTTTTCTTTTTGAAAGAAATACTCTATGGAAAATTATTAAGAAAAAAAAAACTCTAGAAGAGAAAAATATTTTTTGATTCTTTGTTTTTTTAGGAAGGAAGTCTAAAGAATAAACCAAAGAAAAATATTTTGAATGTTCATTTGATATCCTTGAAGAAAGATTTCGAAACGAGAAATTAACAAGATAAAAAATACTTTTGGATTTCAGTTTTTGATTACTTAAGGAAGAAACTTTAAAGATAAACAAAAGATAAAGTATGTTTTTTTCTTCTATGTACAATATCCTAAAGTTCTAGTGAAAATAAAAGAATTTTTTTTCATTTTATCGTTAATTTCCCAAAGAAGAACGTCAAAAGAAAATTTTTTTTTTTATTTTTGGAATTAATATCTTAAAAAAAAACTTTTAAAGATGTACTAAAAGAAAATTCTTTTTTTTTGAATTTTTAGTCTTAATATACTAAAGGAAATATAAAAGCAATTTTTATTTTAAGTTCTAGGTATTAACTTCCTAAGAAAAAACACCTCAAAAGATTGTTTTTTTATTTCTAAAACTGGTATTCTAAAGAAAACTTCTAAGGGAAATATAAAACGCAAAATCTCTTTTTTTGGATTTTTGAGTTATAACACACTTTTTCAAATACAAAATAGAAAGTACAATAACAAAAAACTCGACATTACTGTACAAAACTAGAAGGTAAAAGACGACATAAAAAGAAAAACAGACTCAAAACATAAAAAAATCTCTTTAAGCAACTTCTGAATGAGCGATCCTAACTGGATGGTTCCGGGGTGTCTCTCATGCTCAAACTCCGGTAAGTAAATCCACATCTGTATGAAAAAATTAAGACCAAATAAAGTTAAAGACTTAAAACTCTATGTGAGACAATAACCTTTGTCGTTGGACACATGCAAGATATGATTGTGACTATTTTTCTAAAGTTAACCTATGTGGCTAAAATTGGCTAAAATGCAAGATTTGGCTAATATCCCGCGAAGCCAAGAACCTAAGACTCACTAGGAAGACCAGACCCTATGTGGGTTGCCTACGTATCATGCCCCGAAAGACGAGAATCAGGTATGCGTAGTTCGGACAACTCGGATACGGACGAGAATTTAAAAAAACAAATAATTTAGAGAAAATATATTTTTTGTCTTTTTTTTTTTTGAAAAAATGATGAAACATATAAACTCTTTTTGGATTTTTTTCTTTTTCCTTTTTTTTGAAAAATGATGGGAAAATGCAAATCTTTTTGGGGACTTTTTCATGTATTTTTTTGGTCTTTTTCTTAAAACAAATGTGAAAGAAAAACATAATTGGGACCTACTTGCTTTATTTTCACACTTCACCCTCTTTTCTTTCTCATTTACCCTTAACCATCATTGATCCGCCAAATGATCCTTTTCACCCTTGAAGATTGCAGCATGTAGCACATAGGATACCTCAGGATGGTCTTTTATTTTTGGGTACACTTGTCCTAGACGGACTCAACCCCTGTGTTGAGCCCCCTAAGTCAAATGCACGTGATACAACAAACGTTCCTACTAGGGATCTGGCATGAGGTTATGTTATTCTAAGCTTAAACCTGGGGTTGTGTTCTTGACCTGACTTACCCGAGTGGACAACTCGAGCCGAAGAGGAGGCAACGTACCGGGAGCACAAAAGTCTACCCAGCCTTGTTGCTAGCCCAGCCTCGTTCTATTTGGTATAACTTCTATAGAAAAAGTGGGCCACGCAAATGTGTGCAGCGCTTTTAGAATACTCAGAGGGGTGGCGTAAGAAGGCATTTTAATACAATTCAAATAATATCGAAATGGTAAATATACAACAATTAGCACATTAGATTCAAAAAATACAATAATACAAACACTAAATAAAGCCAAATAAAATCAGAAAAATAAGCTCAAATTCTTGAACCCTGAACCAGAGATTCTGGATTCTTATTCCCCACCAGAGTCGCCAGAGCTGTCACACCTCCTTTTTCCTACACCCGGAAGGGTATAAGGGAGTTTTTTCCAATTTAAGTGACAATCAAAACGGGATAATTTATATTAAATTCAGAGTCACTACTTGGGAATATTTATGGTGTCCCAAGTCACCGGTTTAAAATCCCGAATTGAGGAAAGGTTGACTCTTATTTATGGTTTGCGAACACAAAAATCCAGGTAAGAAATTATGTTAACCCGGGAGAAGGTGTTAGGCATTCCTGGGTTCCGTGGTTTTAGCATGGTCGCTTTAATCATACCTGGCTTATTTAAATTGTCTAATTACTTATTTTTAAACCTATGTGCATTTTTACCTCTTACCGCTTTTAATTAAGAAAATAACCTAAAACGAGTCACGCATACGTGTACTCATTGTGTTTGGTACATCAAGAATCGTGTCACGCGTACGTGTTCACAATTAATCACACTTTATTATTATTAGAAAATTTTGGTCAAAGTTGCACGAACGCATACTGTGTGTTTGTTTTGGGGATCGTAATTATGTCAGCGAACATGTACACAATCACGGTGATAGATTAAGTCACGCTTAAAGTTTTTTCTACGAAAGATCCAATTATTTTCGCAAGATCAAACAATGGTCCTCTAATACGACCAAATCTTCATTCTTATAATTATAAACAAAAATTCAGCTAAAACGAAAAGTTGTTCAACTAATCTATTTAGAAACATACAAAAGACATATAAAACCATAACAAAGATAAACCACTGTAATAAACAAAATGGCGCAGCAAATCCCACGTGAACTCTCATTTTCAACATAGAAACCAAAAGAAATTTTCAGCAATTTTAAAAGCAATTTCATGAGCTTTACATGGATTAATGAAGCACATATTTGAAAGCTTAAATGGACAGAGGTTATAAAACGGTCACCTCAGCAAGCTGTTGAAGCATGTAAAACCATAGATTTGATTGGGATGATGTTGGTTTTAATACATTGCATACTTAATATTCACTGGCATGCAAAAGGAGATTGAATAAACTGCAAGTAGCACCAACTGTTGAAGCTAACCTGAAATCTATGTGTAAACTTTCTATTCCAAATTCATTCACCTCTGATCGGATCCGGAACGAAGGCGATGAACCTGACTCGATCGGAATATAATATCACCGCAAATGACCTCGACTCTCAAATGGCGACCTTGACCGCGAAACTACAATGATTCAAACTCGAAAAATGCTCAATGATGTTCAACCTGCTTTATTAATCCTTTCTGAAGCAAATACAAGCCAACTAAGTGACTCAAACTCGATCAAAAAAATTGAGATGGCCACAGAAACACTACCACGAACCAACGGACGGGAACCAATGGCCGAAGGTGAACTCGAACGAACTCACAAACAACTCCAATATTCAATCAAAACCCATCATTTTGAAACTGTTGCTTGCTGCTGGGGTCTGTGTTCTTGTGTGTGTGTGTTGGGCTCAAAGAATAAGAAAAGGCTTAAGAGTCGTTGATTGGCGAGGTGAAAAAACATAGCAGCGGCTGGTTTTTTGTCCTCTCCGTTCTAGCTGCTGATCCTACTTTTAGCCCTTAGCCTTAGGCCTTAGTTTTTTGTTTCAAAATGAAGAAGAAGGGTCCTCTGTGTGTGTAACGGCTGATCTGGTTGAAGAGAGGGGTCAGGAGTGTTAAAGGTTAGTGTTTAAAGGCTATTGTCCGTTTTCCGGCGAGCTCGAAGGTGGAAGAACGGCGGGTCAATTGGTGTGTCTCCTAGGTTAGTCGAGGAAGAAGAAGCAACGGCTGGGGGGGGGGGGGGGGTCGTTGCCGATGGCTACTGGATTTTTGGGTCTAGGGTTTTGCGACTGAAACTTCACGCTAGGGTTCTGTTTGTGTTCTCTTCATGGAGAAGATGAAGCTTAGCTTCCAAAAAGAATAGAAACGGTTGATTTTCAAGTAGTCATTTCTAGGTTTTTTAGAGTGTATATGTATAGGGTGCTGAAGGTTAGGTCTTAAGGTTGGGTATTGGGTATTGTGCTTAGGTTATTTGGGCCTTAAAATATGATCCAAGACTAAAAAAGAACTACTAAATTCATTAAGATGGGATAAAACAACCCATAACTAACTCTTCCTTCTAAAATTATATACAATTTATAATATGAAAATATAAAACTAATCTTAATTAATTAAACTAAACTATATTAAAACATGAAACTATTTTTCTGTTTTCAAAATTATATAAAAATAAGGATAAGGTACTATTTTTGTATATTTTTTGTTTAAATTTATGAAAGATATATAAACTAAAATATTTTTTATAATTTTTATTTTTGTGACGAAATAAAGTAAAAGAGTCAAAATTAGTTGAAATAGCGATATTAGGCCTAAACTAAATATTTACATGATAAAATATAAAAAATCTCGGGGAGGGTCAAAAATTACATGTCTACACTAAGTATGAAAGACAATCTTTCCCAACCATCCGCTGGGCCTTCAAAAATGAAATCACCCTATTAGGGAAAAAATCAGTCAAACCTCGCCACTCAATCTCTGGCACACCCGGCATAGCCAACGTTACTGTCTTAGCATGACAGTCCAAAATAGCACGACACGGAGATAACCAATCCATGCCCAATATCATATTAAAATACACCATACAAAGCAATAAAAGGTCCACTCGGGTCTCCAAACCCTCAATAGTCACCACACACGACTAATATACGTGGTCCACAACAATAGTATCGCCCACTAGTATAGATACACGAACAGATGAAACAAGAGACTCACAGGGCGTATCCAAATAACGAGCAAAATATGATGACACATATGAAAAAGTGGAACCAGGATCAAATAACATAGAGGCATCTTTGTGGTAAACTAATACAATACCTGTAATCATAGCATCTGGAGAAATATCATCTAGTCTGGCTGGGTGTGCATAGAAATGGGCCTGACCACCACCTGATCGACCTCCCCCTCTAGGGTGACCTCTAGCTAACTGTCCTCCACCCTTAGCTGATTGGGTGGGTGGTGAAATAACTAGTGCCGAAGTCGATGGATGACTCCTTTGCTGAGACAGACCCCCAAGATGATGAGGATATTGTCTCCATATATGCCCCAACTCTCCACGCTCATAATAACCCCCTAGTGCTGGAGACGGGGACTGAAGGGAACCCCTAGTACCGGAATGACTAGCAGATGCAACCTGGCATGGAAGAGTCCTGAACTGATGGAGCACAGATGAACTCTAAGCTGAGAGGGCACTAAGTGAGGAATGGCCTTGATGAGAAGTGTGAGAACCATGGCCCGATGACTCCCCACAATAAACTAGGCGAGTTGCCTGAGCATGCCTGAATGGACAGCCTCTGCCATGCTAAAACTGACCCCCATGAGGAGCACCACTGAATCCACCCTGCCACGTGGCCTCTTAGCCTCCCTGTCAACCCTCTCCTGACCACGAACCATCTCAATCTGCCGAGATATGACAACAACCTCATCAAAGGTAGCACCAGATACTCTTTCTTTGGTCATAAGCAACCGAAGTTGAAAACTGAGGTCATCTATAAACCACCCGATCCTTTCTCAGTCTGTGGGAACCAACCAGACCGCATGATAAGCCAACTCAGAGAACCGCATCTCATATTGTGTAATAGACATATGACCCTGATGAAGATGCTTGAACTACTTGTGCAGCTCCTCTCGGCGAGACTCAGGTATAAAATTCAACAGTAAGAGAACGGAGAACTGCTGCCAAGAAAGGGGCGCTGCACCAACCAGCCTACGCCTCTCGTAAGCCTCCCACCAACTAAGTGCAGCCCTAGAAAATTGGAAAGTAGTGAATGAGACCCCACTGGTCTCCAGAATACCTGTGGTCTGAAGAATCCTCTAACACTTATCCAAGAAACCATGTGCATCCTAACCCTCAGCACCACTAAATGATGGAGGCTGGAGTCTCCCAAACCTCTCCAATCTATGTTGCCCATCCTCTGGCATAACAGGAGCTACATAGTTCTGAGTAGTTACAATCGGCTGCGCTGGAGGTGCCCCCGATGTCTGAAGTCCCTACACGACCTGCTCAGGTGTGCAAGCAGCAGGAGTCTGAGTGCCTCCCCCGACCTGAGAAGTAGTTACGGCCGTAGTAGCTGAGACTACCTGATCCAGGCCAGTTCACACTGATAGAATCTGGGCCATGGCCTCCTGAAGGGCTAGGATAACAATAGGCACAACCGGTGCCTGAGCTATTACTGCTAGAGCATCCACAACTGGGACTTGATTATGAACTGGGGCAACTGGTGGATCTACAGGTGCTGCCCTAGCTGCTGTGTAGGATACATCCCTGCCCCTACTACGACCTCGATTGTGACCTCGGTCTCTAGTGGACCCTACTAGTGGTACTGGTGGTCGTCCATCCTGACTGCTAGCACGTGTCCTCACCATCTTTGAGAGAATAGAATAACAGAAGTTTAGTTACTAGAATCAACAGATTCACACGATAGGAATTCAAGAATGTGAAGTTTTTCCTAAAGATTCTGCAGCCTCCCAAAGATAAGTACATACGTCTCCGTACCACATCCGCGAGACTATATTAAACATGCTCATGACTCGTGAGACCTATGTAACCTAGGCTCTGATACCAACTTGTCACGACCCTAAAACCGACCCAATCGTGATGACATCTATCATGAAACTAGGCCAGTCGACACAAATCCAAAATCAAACCAGTATTTCATAAATGACATTTTAAGCTATTAATTAATAAAAATTTCATAACATGAGTCTAATAACAAGTGCGGAAAACAGCACAAGCCCGATATCGGGGTGTCACAACTCACGAGAAACTACAAGGTCTGTCTAAGTACAATAAATCTATTAAAGTCTAGTAACAATACTAATATAATCTAGGGAAGATAAGAGGTAGAAGAGCAGGGCTACGAATGCCATGCACCTACCTTGCCGACTCCAAAAGACCCGCTGGATGAAGACTAGCCCTCGCTATCACAACTCGCAACTCCTGGATCTGAACACAAGGTGCAAGGAGTAATTTGAGTACGCCAACTCAGTAAGTAATAAAAGTAAATGAAAGCTGAGCAGTAAGAAATTAGATAATTCCACGTCATAGCACTACAGCAAATATGGTATGGTTCCAAAACAGTGTAGAAATCAATTATCTCATAAAAACTCAGTTTTAGTAAAAATACCTTAAAATGTCTTTGTACAATTTCAAAAGAGAATTAAAGAAGTTTAGAGTAAAAATGATGAAAATCACAATCATCCCTCGGGAAAAATATGTATCACAATCCGCCCCTCGGGCATAATATCAATAGAACCAGCTCGTCGGGCTACCTCACAATCACTCGTAATCAGCCCCTCAGGCATAACATGTATCAGAATTAGCCCCTCGGGCAACAACATATCACTCACTCTAGGTACCCGCGCTCACTAGGGGTGTTCAGACTCTAGAGGGACTCTTACAACCCAAGCGCTATCACAAGCCATCTTGTGGCATAATAAATCAGGCCCTCAGCCTCTCATATATCACAAATCAGTACAACATGTTGCGATGAGCAGCCCAATCCCATGATATCCTTACAACACAGGCCCTCAGCCTCACTAAGTCAGAAACCTCTCAAGCCACTCGGGCTACAGTAAAATAGGGTGGTCAGCCCAAAATATCATTTATAATATCAAAACAAAGTAAATAAGACTAAGTTATGAAATCAGTAAAGCACGGCATGACTGAGTACAGACATTAAATCAAAATAGTGAGGAATAGTAGTAATAAGCCCCTAAAGGTCCAACAGCTTGGCACGATGCCCAAATATGGCGTTCAACCCAAAATGTAGTAATACTTTTCAAAACACGATGGTATCAAATAGTTTGCAGTCAAATATGCGACTTATTAGTCGTACGGGATGGACCAAGTCACAATCCCTAACGGTGCACACCCCTACGCTCATCATCTATTATGTGCGTCACTTCAAAGTAGTGAAACAATATGAAATCCGGGGTTTCATACCCTCAGGACACTATTTACAATCATTACTTAACTCGAACCAGGCCAAACACTAACCCGCGATGCCTTTGCCTCTCGACTCGGCCTCCAAATGCTCCAAATCTAACCAAAACCTGTCACGACCCTAAACCAAGACTCGATCGTGATGGTGCCTCTCGTGAAGACAAGGCCATCTGACACAACACCCAATTAAATTAATAGATAATAATTCATAATTAAGTCATTAATAATGACCAATCCCATAATAAAGTGAAATACATCAACTGCGAAAAACCAGACATAACCCGACATTGGGGTGTCACCAGTCATGAGCATCTAACATAAGTCTAGGAATACGGAAAAGGGACTACACAGTCTATTACAAAATCCAGTACAAAGGAAAGAAATAATGATAAGAGGGAGAAATACTGGGCTGCGAACACCGAGCAGCTACCTAGTGGACTCCGAAAATTTGCTGGAAGCTATCAACCCTCGCTAGCAGGACCTGAAGCTCCTGAATCTGCACACAGGGTGCAGGGAGTAAAGTGAGTACTCCAACTCAGTGAGTAATAATAATAAATGAAGATTGAGCGGTAAGAAATCACGTAAAGCACAACAACATGGTATAAAAAAGCAGTGCAAAACCAATAAAAGGTAATGAAATAGTAAAATCTTATAAAAACACCTTAGTTCAGTATAAGCTTCTTTAAAACACCTTTTTAACAGTTAAACACGTAAATGAAAAATAGCTAGAAAAGATAAACAAATAAAATCCGCCCATCGGGCACAATGTCAACAGAATCAGCCTCTCGGGCAATAACATGGAACAACACTAGCCCTTCAGGCTATATCTCATATCACAATGGGTATCCACACTCACTGAGGGTGTACAGACTCTGGGAGGGGCTCCTTACGGCCCAAGCGCAATATCAAGCCATCTAGTGGCATAATCAAATAGGCTTTCGGCCTCATATCAAGCCACCTTGTGGCGTACAACTCATGCCCTCGGTCTCATAATCATGAATCAGCTCAATAACCTCACAACATAGTCCCTCGGCCCTACTCAGTCAGAAATCTCTAAAAGCCACTCGGGCAAAGTAAAATGTGATGCTCAGCCCAAAATATCATTTAGAGTGTTAAAACAAAGTAAACATGGGTGAGTTTTGAAAACAGTATAATTTAGCATGACTGAGTACAGATATAGAAATCAAAACAGTGAGGAAATAGCAGTAAAAATCCCCTAAGGGTCCAAATAGTTTGCACGAAGCCTAAATATGGCATTCAGCCCAAAACATGATGATAACAAATAATTTTCAATCAAATACGTGGTAAAATAGTCATTCGGGATGGACTAAGTCTCAATACCCAATGGTGAACAACCCCACGCTCGTCATCTAGCGTGCGTGTCACCTCAATATAGCACAACGATGTGAAATTCCGGGTTTCATACACTCAGGACAACATTTACAATTATTACTCATCTTCATCTGGTCCAAACTCTAGCCTACGATGCCCTTGCCTCTCGAATCGGCCTTCGGATGCTCCAAATCTAACCAAAATCAGTGCAAACCCATCAAAATATGCTAAGGGAACAAAGTCCACTCGAAAGAAATCAAATTACAACACAAATCCCGAAATTGGCCAAACTCGACTCCCAGACCCACGTCTCGGATTCTGATAAAAATTACATTAATAGAATCTTTATCACTCCCCGAGTTAATTCATATCAAGATCACCAAAATCCAACCAGAAATGGTCCCTCAAATCCCTAATTATAGGTCTCCAATTACAAGCCCTAGTTCTTCAATATTAGGCTTAAATTCCATGATTAATTAGGTAGAAATCATATTAGGATTGAGTATTAAGTTCATAAATCTTACCTCCAAATGTTCCCCTTTAATCCCTCTTCAATCCTCTTCAAAAAGCTTTAAAATACCCCAAAAATGGTAAAAGTTAGACCCAAAATCGCGGACAATGTCTATTTGAACGTGAAAGATTAACTTTATTACCCAACGCGAATGTGACACACCATACACGAACACGAAGAATAACCCAACCTGGACCCAGTTGCTCACATTACTTCTATGCGAACGCGGCATGAACCTCGCGAACACGATGACCACGAGCATCAACCCTTCACGATGGCGGGACCCCCTTCGCGAACACGAAGGCCAACTTCACAGCCTCCTAGCCTAACCCTTCGCGAACGCGAGGGCCTACTCGCGAACGTGAAGGCCAATTGTCTGCAACATTCACAACAGTTTTTCTGCAACTTTCCACAATATGAAATAGTCCGTTTGACCAGCCGAAACTCACCTAAGGCCCTCGGGACATCAACCAAACATTCCAACATATCCCATAACATCATTCAAACTTGTTCCAACCTTCAAAATGCTCAAAACAACATCAAAACACCAAATTTGCATCGGATTCAAGCCTAAGATATCCAAAATCTCCTAAATTCCGTTTTCGATCAAAAAGTCTATCAAACCATGTCCGAATGACTTGAAATTTTGCACACACATCTCAAATAACACAATGGACCTACTGCAACTTCCAGAATTCCATTCCGACCCCTATATCAAAATATCACCTATTAACCGGAAAACGCCAAAATTCCAATTTCGCCAATTCAAGCTAAATCTACTACGGACCTCCAAAACACATTTTGATCACGCTCCTAAGTCCCAAATCACCTCCCAAAGCTATCCGAACCATCGAAACTCACATCCGAGCTCTTAATCACCTAAGTCAACATCCGGTTGACTTTTCCAACTTAAGTATCCTCAAAAGAGACTAAGTGTCTCAAATCTTACCAAAATCTCTCCGAACCCGAGCCAACCAACCGGATAACCAAAAATACAACTGAACAAGGCAATAATAAGTAGAAATGGGAAAAATTGAGCGGTAACTCATGAAACGACCGGCCGGGTCATTACAAAATCAGTATCACATCATTAATACACGCTAAAGGAACAAATCCCAAGAAAAAATAATCAAATTAACTCAAAAAATACCGAAATTGGCCAAACCTGACACCTGACACCCGAGCCCACGACTCAGAATCCGATAAAATTTACAACACTAGAATCATTATCTCCTTACGAGTCAACACATACCAAAATCACCAAAATCGAACCTCAAATAACCCTCAAATCACATATCAAAGCTCTCCAAAACTCATGCTCTAACCTTCAATTTCACCCCAAATTCCCCACAAGTTTCATGATTAGGTAGTGGAAAAAAATTTCACAAATACCAAATACAAAGCTCAAGTAACTTACCTCACTGAAACCCCTCAATTCCTCCTTGAATTCGTGGCTTGGAGCTCCAAAATTGCACAAAAATGGTGAAAGAATAGCTGAAAATTGCGAAGGGGCCTTTTTATACATTCTGCCCAGCACTTTCGCACATACGGCCCATTTCACGCACCTGCGGGCTGCTTCTGACGTCAAAATAACCGCACCTGCGATTTTCACTTAGGGCTCCAACTTCCACACCTGGGCCCCTGGTATCGCACCTGCGGGCTCGCCGGTGCGGTCAACTCATCCGCTCCTGTAACAATCTCCACATCCGCGGTTTCTTCCCCCTTCTTCAATCATTGCACCTGCAGCCCCCAATCCACAGGTGCGGAAACAACAGAAGCAGCAAAAATCTGTAGCAACAATTCAAGACCAAACCTTCCATCAACCACCCAAATCTATCCCGAGGCCCTTGGGACCTCAACCAAACATTCCAACAAGTTATATACCACTATAGAAACTCATTCCAACATTCAAAACACTCAAAACAACATCGGAACACTAAATCACACTCGGATTCAAGCCTAAGGATTCTGAAACTTCCGAATTACGCAAACGATGCAAATTCATATCAAACCTCATCCGAATTACCTAAAATTTTGCACACACATCTCAAATGACACAACAGGACCACTCCAATTTCCAAAATTCCAATCCGACCCCTATATCAAGATTTTCACTACCGACCGAAAAATGCTAAATTTCCAATTTTGCCAATTCAAGCCTAAATCCACCACGGACCTCCAAAATACATTTCGAATATGCTCCTATGTCCAGAATCACCTAACAAAGCTATCCAAACCATAAAAACCCAATTCCAAGATCATTTACCAACAAGTCAACTGACAAAATAACCAACTTAAGAGATTAAGCGTCTCATTACACCTTAAGGCCACTTCGAACACAATACCACAAAAATGATATAATGAAATAAAGTTGAACAACACATAAGGAAGCAAAAATGGAAGAAATGGAGCGGTAATTCATGAAACGACCGGCTAGGTCATTACATTTATGTAATGACCCGATTGGTAGTTTTGAGCAATTGCATCCGGTTTGGTAGTTTGAGGTCACGAGCAGCTTCATATTATGTGTATCAACTTTCGTACATGGTTGGATTCTATTTCCGAATGAATCAAAGTCGAATTGGAAGAAGGAATCTAGTTTTGGAAACTTAAGGGGTGAGAATTTGACAAGAATCTGACTTTTGAGTAAAATGCTCCAGAATGAGTTTTGGATGATGACAATAGCTTCATGTGGTGATTTTGGACTTAGGAGTGCATTTGGATTCGGATTTGGAGGCCCAAAGGGCAATTTGAGGTATTTTGACGAAAGTTGGAAAAGCTGAAGTTTGGAAAATGGAGAGGTTTGACCGAGAGTTGACTTTGGTGATATCGAGGTTGAAATGCAATTCTGAGAGTTGGAACGGTTAAGTTATGTCATTTGGGACTTTCCTACAAAATTTGTTGTCGTTTAGAGTTGATTTGTTAGGGTTTGTATGCTTGGTTGCAATTCTAGAAGTCCTTGAAGTTCATAGTGATTTTCATGCGTTTTGGCATCTGATTCGTGGTTCTAGAGGTTATTTTGGTGTTCCGATCATGCAAGCGAGTTTTTGTTATGTTTTCAGACTTGTGAGGATGTATGGTTTGGAGCCCCGAGGGATCGGGTGAGATTCGTACACGTTTCGGAGTGTTAGAAGAGGTTCAGATGTGTTGGTGTTTCTGTTCTTGCAATTGCGAGAATTTCATCGCATTTGCGATGCTGGTCTGGGGTAGAGGAGTTCGCAATTATGAACAAATACATCGCATTTGGGATGAAACTGTCGCTTTTGTGAACATCTCAGGGATCGCATTTGCGAGCCTTGTGTCGCATTTGCAACCTGATCAGACCTGGCCAGCCTTTGTATTTGCGATACCTTTGCTGCATTTGCAAGTATCGCATTGTCAATCCTGATTTCGCAAATGCGACATCTGAGGCTGTTAATAAGACTCCCATTTTGGGACTCGGCTTAATTTTATCATATTTTTAACCCTAGGTCCGAGAGTATGTGATTTTGAGAGACGATTTTCCCACCAAATCATTGGGTAAGTGTCTCTAATCAATTTCCAACTATATTTTGTGATTATATCTTAGATTTAACATCAAATTCATGAGAATTTAAAGGAAAATTTGGGGAAATTTTTTAAATCTTTCAAAAATGTAAAATGATGATTTGAAGGACTAAATGGTATCGGAATTGGATAATTTTTATATGGGTGAACTCGTATCGGAGTGGATATTCGGTTTTTGTAAATTTTATCAGGTTCCGAGGTACGGGACAAGGGAGTTGACTTTTGTTGACTTTTTGCAAATTGTATAAGAATCATATCTTGTTAATTGAAATTGTTTTCTCTTGCATTATTTGATGTATTTAAGTCATTTTTTGCTAGATTGTGCCGAGTGTTGATGTATTTGTAAAGGAAAAGCTAAATTGAGTATTGAATTGACCGGATTGAGGTATGTATACCCTTATGATTTGAGTCTTCTATGCTAATTGTAGTTCGTGCATGTGAGGTGACGAGTGCGTGCTCCGACTTATTTGTGAAAAATTTGCCTTTAGGGTTCTTAGATCCTTACATTCATTAAGTAGGAATTTTTCCAATATGATTGGGTTTCCTAATTGGTAGTTTTACCTATACATGCTCTATACGATGTTGTTAGCTTTCCTCTAACACTTACTTGTTACCTGCCCTTTTTTGCCTTAATTGAAGTGATTATCCTCCTTATTGTTTTGTTATAACTTAATTGTGAATTCCTTTATGACCCAGTGCATATATGCTACGTGTCCAAATTATTGTGGCTGCCTGTATAGTTATCACGTGCCTTACATGTCTTGTTGTTTTTGTAAAGGTTCTTGTGCTTCTTGATATTTTTGTGATTCTCTTGTTGTTATGTACTCATGCTCTTGGTGGTAGAAATTCTTGTAATTGGGTTGTTGAATTGTTGTTGTTGATTTCAACTATGTCTGGTTGTTGATATGTTGAGGAGGAATAAGGGAGAATTGATATTGTCTGGTGGGATCGGGTTGCACGACGCAACAAGGAGTAATAAGGGTGGATAGGTGGGATAAGGTTGCATTCTACAACTGGAGGAATAAGGATGATATGTTGAGGAGTAATAAGGATGGACTGGTGGGATCAGGTTGCACGCCACAACAAGGAGTAATAAGGGTGAATGATCATGTTATTACTGTTATGGTGGGACCGGGTTGCACGCCGCAACACATATATATACTATTTACTTTTATTTTAATTATTATGGAGGAATAAGGGAGGATTGGTAGGATCAGGTTGCATGTCGCAGCATATATATATTATTTACTTTTATTGTAATTGTTATAGAGGAATAAGGGAGGATTGGTGGGATCGGGATACGCACTACATCAATATATGTGCTTATGTACTCCTCTCTGACTGTGTAAATTATTCGATAGTTTTACCTCTCACCTGGGATTGGTTATAGCTAGATACCGATAAGACCTTTGAGTTATGTATTTAATTCTGCAAGTTACCAAAGTAAATTTATTATGTTAAATCATTTCCTCCTATCTTGCTAAGTTGTTAGTGACATAGTGATTTAAAGTAAAGGAATTTATACTACGCCGCTTCATATGACTTTTAAATTTGAACTCGCCGTGTATATATATTTATAATTGTTGTTATATTTTACTTCAATTAGTTTCTCAAATAAATTTCCTTAACCGTTTGAGATTAAATTTTACTTAAAAGTGAATTTCTATTAAGTTTAATTTAATAAATCCTACAGTAAAGACAATAATTTATTCGATGTTGTATTTATTTGAAAAGGGTGTTTTCTTCATTCAAATGATTTCTAAAAATAACTTCATCTTTTCTCGTTGATTTCCTAATTAGTTTAGAAACAGTAATTTATTTCACATTATATAAATGAGACCCTTGAACATCTTAATTGCATTGGTTACAGACATTATGTACTGATAGCAAGTGGATTTTATTGTGCAAAGTGAGATGGAAATATGTAGGCACATGGTGCCAAGTTTGTTAAAGGTTTGGGAGTTATGATTATGATATGAGACTTCGAGGTTTGAGATGGTCGGAACCTGTGTAATAGAAATGATGTGATTGATTGAGTTAACATCGCTATTCTTATTTGAGTGCATTTTTACTTGTCAGTATCCCAACGATGTTGGTGTGAATCTACTTGGTTATATTTCGTTACCATCCGTGTTTTCCTTTATTGTCTCTACTGTTGTAGTTTGATTCTCCCTGATTTTGATATTGCTACGTCATCTTTATTTGGATAGTTTATTATCATATCCTATTCAATTTATTTGACCAGTAGGTGTCTTGACTGTTCCTCGTCACTACACCACTGAGGTTAGTCTTGATACTTTCTAGGCATCGCTGTGGTGTGCTCATCCTACACTTTTGTAGATTTTTGTATAGATCCAGGTTTTAATCGATAGTAGCTTTGTGGATCGTCGTGGTGGAGACTCAAGGTAAATCTGTTGCTGCATTCGTAGGCCTCGGAGTCACCTTCAGTTGT
This sequence comes from Nicotiana tabacum, assembly GCF_000715075.1. Classification (NCBI taxonomy): domain Eukaryota; kingdom Viridiplantae; phylum Streptophyta; class Magnoliopsida; order Solanales; family Solanaceae; genus Nicotiana; species Nicotiana tabacum. The sequence continues at coordinate 75,330,636 of NC_134086.1, read as the reverse complement.
ACTTATTTCCATTGTTTCCTCTTGTTCTGAAACAGTGATGTATTTATTAGGTATAACTACTCCTAGAAAGTCTTATGAATTGTACTACCGGTTTTGGGCGTTGTAATTATTCAGAATTATCTAATTTGAAGTTAGTGAATATCAATGTTATTTCTGTTAATGTTAGGCTTACCTAGTTTAGAGACTAGGTACCATCACGACTCCTTCGGAGGGATTTTGGGTTGTGACAAGTTGGTATTAGAGCTCTAGGTTCATAGGTGCTACGAGTCATAAGCAGGTTTAGTAGAGTCTTGTGGATCGGTGCGGAGATGTCTGTACTTATCTTCGAGAGGCTACAGAACTATTAGGAAATTCCACTTCTTTCATTCCTTATCGTGCGATATTGATTCAGCTCGAAGCACATAACGTATATTCCTTTACACCTACTCGTGTATGATATTGCGCTCTTAGTGTTCACTATGCGCCAGTGGTGAGGGATACTACAGACGGGCTACGAGGGATTTAGGGATGATCAAACATTGTCTCGATGTGTCATCCAGACTGAAGGTACAGAGGTATTGAAAGACTATTCAGTTGTTCACGGCATCTGGTGGATGAGTACGATCTTGGAAAGGTTTAATTGGTTGACTAGTCATCAAGATTGTGGCGGGGTCATGAGGTGGGTGTTGATTGAGGATAGTTGGTGGCATTAGAGACTATGTGGGTTGTATGGGATTTTTGCTCAGTGAAAGGTACATGTTATCATGCAAGGCAGTGAAGAAAGCAGGTTTGACTGTCACGAGAATGGACGTATGCTTAGTAGATGACTTGGAGTACCTTATGATTGGTGTTGTGCAAGTTGTAAAGGTTAGTTTTGCGGATCATCGGATGTCTTTTCTATGGCTTCACGCCAAGTGGAGGAGTCCACTAGCGGCGTTCATATTGTAGAGTCAGATTTACGTTAGTTTTGGCCTGACGCATGTATATATGTGGTGTTGGAAGGTTTGTGAAATTTATAAATGACTAAGGTTTGAGATCTTACATGGGATGATATTGGGGCTTACGGTGTTTTTGTATCATTAATGAATCTACATTTCAGTATCAAAGGGGAGTTGGAGAAACAACTTCAGATTCACAGAAGGTCTATTCAGTGTGGGTATCGTGGTTGTGGCAAAATGGGGTGCTTCAGAGGAAATGTGGTGGTTTATGAGCTTTTGGCCTACATAATTCGTGTTAGGATCATCTATATTTGGGGCTTTAATTGGGATTATTTCATATCAACTATCTGAAGACATAGGTCAGCTCCGTGGTGTTGGGTCAGCAAGGCAATAGAAGTAATTGGTCCTTTTGGATAGGAATTCTCTATTGGCATTTGTGGCAACGCTCTTGTATTGGACGGTTTGTGTGACTCGGCCAAGTTGGGGAGGTGCAATCCTGATGGCTTAGTTGCGTGCGGGTGGATCTCGGAGGGTCCTCGATTGTTTGTCAACGGCTTGAGTTGGCTGTCTACTATGGGCATAAGGAATATGTTGTACGGTGTGCTTTGCTCCTGAATAGGTATCAGAAATTAATAGAGTGTTGCCATTGTTGGCTATCATATGTGAAGAGTGTGCATTTTTGGGAAGGACCTTGAGCTTTTGGTTTTCGGGTGCGTGGCTAATGGCATGGTGATTACTGGGTATTGAGGCTTTCAAGGTTCATGTTTTGTTACGGGACCAAAAATTCTATATGGGTGCTTAGGCAAGATGATGGGATGTGAGTGATGTATCAACCATTTGATTTGCGTAGTTGAGTTCGGGTATGGAAATTTTAGTGTTCCTGAGGTTTTGGGGCTAGATGTCCGCATATGTGGGCTATTTCCTATTAGTGTATTGTGAAGAAATATTGAGAATGAGATAATTAATAGCATACATTATCCATAGGTTGGTGTGGATTTTTGAAGAATATTTATGTCACGACCCAAAAACCGACCCAGTCATGATGGCGCCTATCCTAAAACTAGGCCAGCCGACACAACTCCCAAATCTATCATTATTCAATAAAAGTTATTTTTATACCATTTATTAATCAATAATCTCGTGATGTAAAATTAAAAGAATAGTGCAAAATAATTACACAAGCCTGACATCGGGGTGTCACTAGTCATGAGCATCTACAAATATCTGAATACAACGAGAAGTCTGAAAATATACTAAATATAGTCTAATGAAAACAAGAGGGAGAGAAGTTGTGCGACGAACGCCGCGCAACTACCTTGCTAAACTCCGATGACTCTACCTTCGAGCGATCAACACCCGCTACCGGGTTTAGAAATACCAGAATCTGCACACAAGGTGCATGGAGTAATGTGAGTACTCCAACTCAGTAAGTAATAAAAGTAAATAAAGTCTGAGCAGTAAGAAATCACGTAAACCACATCATGGCACCACAGAGGATACCTCATGTTTCCAAAACAAGGTACAAATCAAATCATCTCGTTCAACTCCCATTTCGGAAAAACAATTCCTTTGAAAATGCCTTTCTAACAGTTTTCAGTATATGTTCAGTGAAATTTATAGTGAAAATGATAAAAATCATAATCTGCCCTTCGGCGAAAACATAATTCGTATACGGCCTCTCGGGCAAACTGAAATTCATAACCATTTCAAAACTTAAAAATCTCAGTGGATGTAACAAAGCCAAATCAATGACTAAATTCTGAATACCTTGTAAGAACTTCAGTTCAAGGGAAAGTTGTTTAAAAATATTTGTTTAATATTTTCAATAGACGCTTGATCTAAAGATGAGTGATAGCAGTAATTAAATCAACATATTCAATAGAAACTAACTTTAAGGAGGAGTGAAACCAGTAAGTTCATAAATAGGCCCCTCAGGCAAAGCATCACTCGTATACATTTATATATATAGCCCATTGGGCAAGCCTCTCAGTCACTCATGCCTCAACTTTTATCAATCAGCGCTTACACTCAGCACTCACGCTCAATAGGTACCATATAATAACCGTTGTGACGTGCAACCCAATCCATATATCGTTGCGGCGTGTAGCCCAATCCATATATATAGTCGACTGCGCTCACTGGGGGTATGCAGACTCTGGAAAGGCTCCTACAGCCCAAGCGTTATATCGCTGCGGCATGCATCTCGATCCATATATATAGTCGACTGTGCGCACTAGGGGTGTGCAGACTTCGGAGGGGTCCTACAGCCCAAGCGCTATATCACTGTGGCGTGCAGCCTGATCCAATATATCGCTGCAACGTGCAGCCCGATCCATATACACATATATACATATACATACATATATATATATATATATTGCTGCAGCGTGCAGCCCGATCCATAAATATATAATCCTCACAACCAGGCTCTTAGTCTCTCTCAGTCATTAACCTCACAATCAGACCCTCGGTCTGTCTCTGTCATCAACCTCACTATCAGACCTTCGGCCTCTCTCAGCCATCAACCTCACAAGTCACTCAGACTATCAGTAAAATAGGGCGTTCCGCTCAAATATCATTTATAGTGTCAAAATTTAGTAAATAAGGCTGAGTTAAGAAATTACTAAAATACAGCATGGCTGAGTACAATTATTAAGTCAAAATAGTGAGGAAAAGTAGTAAAAACCCCATAAGGGTCCAAAACAGTTGGCACGAGGCCCAAACGCAGCATTTAGCCCAAAACATGATGATAACAAACAGTTTTCATTCAAATACATAGTTAAACATTCATATGGGACGGACTAATTCACAATCCCCAACAGTGTACGATCACACGCTCGTCATCTAGTGTGTGCACCACCTCAAAATAGCACAACAATGTGACACCCGGGGTTTCAAACCCTCAGGACAGCATTTACAATCACTACTTACCTCTATCTGGTCCAAACTCTAGCCCGCAGTGCCTTTGCCTCTCGAATCAGTCTCCAATTGCTTCGAATCTAACCAAATTCAGTTCCACATCATTAATACATGCTAAAGGAACAAAGCCCAAGCAAAATAATCGAATTAACTCAAAAATCTGGAAATTGGCCAAACTCGGCCCCCGGGCCCACGTCTTGGAATCCGATAAAAATTACATCAATAGAATCCTCATCCTCCCACGAGTCTATACATACCAAGAACATCGAAATAAGACCTCAAATCCCCAATTCAACTCTCCAATTTTTCTTTAAATTTTTCATCCCAATTTCCCAAATTAAGTGATAAAAATTAAGACAAAATCATGGTATTAAACCAAATTTGGGTGAAGAACACTTACCCCAATCCATTCTCTGAAAATCCCCTCCAAAGTCGTCTTCTCCCGAGCTCCATAGCTCCAAAAATGCAAAAATGGCCGAAATCCTCGAAATAGAGTACTTTATAAAGTTGGTCAGGCCTCCTCTTTCGCGAATGCGGGACGACCATCGTGTCCGCGATGAAGAAAACATATCGGCTCTCAAAATTCTCTACGCATTCGCGACACAAGCCACGCGAACGCGATACCTACTGGGGACATACCTACGCGAACGCGATATCCAAAGCGTGAATGTGAAGAACACATCATCACAACATTGCGATTGCCACACCCAAGACGCGAACGCGAAGACAGAATTCACCGCCTCAGAGAACACCCTTCGTGAACGCGAGCCCCTGACCACGAACGCGAAGAACAAATCGTCTGCAACAAAAATCAGCAAAAAATGCTAAGTCCAAAGTCCAAAATTGATCCGTTTAACAATCTGAAACTCACTCGAGGCTCTCGAGACCTCAACCAACCATGCCAATATATCCCATAACCTCATTAAAACTTGTTCCAACCTTCAAAATGCTCAAAACAACATTAAAACACCAAAATCACATAAGATTCAAGCCTAAGAATTCTAAAAACTTCCAAATTCCACTTTCGATCAAAAAGTCTATCAAACCTCGTCCAAATGACCTGAAATTTTGCACACACATCACAAATGACACAACGGACCTACTCCGACTTCCGGAATTCCATTCCGGCCACTATATCAAAATCTCTGCTATCAACCGGAAAATGCCAAAATTTCAATTTCGCCAATTCAAGCCTAACTCGATTCCGGACCTTCAAAATACATTCTGACCACGATCTTAAGTCCCAAATCACCTAACGGAGCTAACCAAATCATAAAAATTCCAATCCGAGGTCATCTACTAACAAGTCAAACTTTCAAATTTTAAGCTTCAAATTGAGAATTATTCTTCAAAATTCATTTCGGTTACCCTAAAAACCAAAACCGATGTTTTACATAGGTCATAATATATCATACGGGGCTAGTCATGTTCCCAGAGTTGTTCAAAAAACCATCAAATCCCTGTGTAACCTTACCATTCACATACCTGGGGGTGATCCCATGTCACCCTATATCATATAGGCCCGATAACACAATGTAAGTGAAATTTCACAATCCTAGCCCATAAACCTTAGAACCAAATTTCCACTTCTGAGACCATCTACAAGATCAGAATCTCACATCTATTCTCTGAATAAGCCCGAACTAGCTGTAACAAACCATACTTGCAGCCTCATATGCAATTACATGATATACCACATAGCTCAAACTCTCGTAGTGATAACTTCCGATCACAACAGTTTCTCAGAACAACCGAATATCGATAATAAACATCTTATCAAATAAATCCCCATTCCAACACTTCCGTATACTGCCAATGATAAATGAAACACATAGAAAGCCATAACCATTCCTCAGATCAACCCTTCATAAAACTCCCTCTCCTTTGGCAAGAACCATAGTAAATTTTTAAGCCGAACCTCGATATTATCCTTCCAGCATGCTGAAACCAAATCTGTTTGTATTCATTTTAGATCCCAACGATCTCATCTAATCCAACACACTACAATGGTGACATGACAGATCAATACCATCTAAAACCACAACTCGTACAATCTGCGCAACAATCCGAACATACTCAAATCATGAGAATGACTCAAATGAGATAGTTGTACCGCAAGCTCGACAGTACCACCACAATACAATGCTGAGAACCCATCATACGTCGTAGAAACATAACACACGAATCCAACCTGAAGGATCATAGCTCGACATAACTTCGCCGCAATGCGAGACCCTATCCAAACACTGGTTCCCATGAGACACCTCAAATCACCTTGCTCAAAATCATCAACCAAGCACACTTTGATACCTAGCACCCAAAAGTGAATCATCATAACCAGGGAGAAGCAAATGATGCAATGCCATATCAGTCTGAAAGAACATACCCAATGCGCAACAACTCATGCAACGCCTAATTACTCGTCTCGCTCGAATTCCGCTATAAAGCTCAAATGGAATCGCACCATATGTATATATAACTAACAAATCACAACCCCTCGTAACACAGAAGAGTAACTCATAGATCACTCTAGAACATAGATAAGCTCAACAACAATTGAATGGCATATCTCTCAACAATAACAGTTCAGAGTCAACAATCTAGACCTGATACAGAACACGCATCCATGTTGGGCCTACCATTGAACCACACATCAACTCTGGTCACCCACAACAGATAAATAACCCTTTGAAGGTTCACAATGACTGAAACATATCACAAACTATCATCTGACTAGCTTACCCACATCTTTACAGATCACAATCGTGAAATAACCTATTCATGAGAACTCCCAGTCTCCAAATCCATAAAGCACACGAATCTCCATATCTGATCCCAACTCCACCGCCCGAATATCTAATACATCCCTGCTACTCGATCATCCCACAAGGGGTACTTCAAAAATTCTTCTGTGCCACCAAGAAAACCTTGAATATCAGCAGTCGAACATACAAGATAGTGTCATAATACCAATAGAGCATCCATAACTCAAACACATCGTCCTTTTTGAAATATATACCCTCATCAAGCCACACCAATCAGTGATCTCGTTTATCTAGCCATCTGAAGTTGTCCATGCTGACTAAGAATTTATAACCTTTCTTTCAAAGCTGAACTGAGACCTTACACATACAAATCTCGACCCCACACATATACCGCATATACCATACCATCCAAGGATAAATATGAGAACTTCACAATCCACTCCGAGCTACAAGCAACTACATACTCAACCAGCCAAGAACTTTTCCATTTGATATCATCTAGGAGAAAGTCATTATACATCCCATGCTCCTCATGCTATAAGAAAATACACATCTCTAATCATGGTAGAAACCATCAAGAACTCTCTGAAGTCTAGTTGCACAATACCAAACCATCAGAACTAAATCCCTCTAACTCAACCCAGCTACGTAGGCCATCAAAACCTAAGAGCATTGCCATGAAACATCTGTAGAAACCCAGTGCATCATAAGCACCCAAGGACCGATCGTATTTGTTACCCTGCCGATCCAACCTACTACCAAGCTATCCAAATTCTCCGAGTCCCTTCCGAATTACCCTCAAATTGATATGTTCCCTTGCTAGTACACCACTACCTTAACTAATACTTGCCCCACGAACTTTAGCTGAACATCACATCACCCTAAGGCTCATAAACTCTCGCATTCCTCTGAAGCACCCCAAAAGTACCACAACTGAGATACCTGCTCTGAGAAGACCTTCTGCAAATCTAAAGTCGTTACCTTCACCTTCCTGATACTAATGTGTAGAATCCATAATAATATAGAAATACCACGAGTTTTGACACCCTCCAATGCAAACCTCTAATCTAGCTAAATATACAACTTGAAAATCTCCAATTATTACATGTAACATATTGAACCAATTAGAACTATTCTCGAGAGTCATCCACTCTACCTAAACCACAATTAGACCGATCAAACGGACCGGATGATCTGTGCCCCCTTAGCACTCTGACACCGCAAAATGTAACCTCACCTTAATACAACCAAGCCACTTCCTGCTCTAAGCACCGTACATCCTTGCCAATAAAAACTCAAGTCATTCCATGATTCTCATACACCCATAAATCATAACATAACCTTTATTGAAATTTCCTTCACTCGAGCCATCTCGACCTCAACCTCCGTAAATCATAACTAGTTCGCCCATACGCCTCAAACTGGAATCAGCATAGCACATAACTGTGAAATCAATCAATCAATAGCAGACTCCCCCACTTGGATCAAGGCCATAAATCAAAACACACAATAACTCCCAACACATATACTCTATTACTGCCATAATACCATATTGAGAATAAACTCATTCCTTCAGAAGCTTGTGAAACACAGACCATCTAGTACTTTAAATCTTCCGTAAATCTCGCATTCACCCTCATAATAGTCAAGCCCACTCTCTTAAACAATCCAAATTCAAATTGAAACACATATCTTTTGTTGGTAACAGAGATCTTCTAATAAATGACATATGGACCATGCAAACTTCAGAACAATCCCTAGGAGACAACCCACCTGCTTTGCCTCAAACTAGCATCTCTTCATACCCTTCCACCGGCATAAACATTACGCATGCACTTAATCTTCCTGAATCTGAACTCATATCACATCATGAAATTTACTTCACTTCCCAACTAGAAAAAATGAAAAGGTGCTTCAACCCGCCTATAACTCGGCTATACATCAAATCACGATGGAAATCAAACACCGGATAGTTCTTACTACCCCCAAGCAGACCCTTCTTATCTCGTTCAAATCATATGCACACATCTCGTAGTCACATCATACTCATCACATAGATATCCAATCATCACTCTCACTAATAGGGACACTATCAGACATACAAATCCAAAAGCACGTGCTCACACAATCAACACCTCGGTGCTCAAGCTATAGGCAAAACCCGGCCTCATGTCCTTCAGACTAGCCCAAAATCAACACACAGAGATCATATCTCGCCGCTCGATTAGGGAACCACAAGCCATCAATGCATATTTGATACTGAGCACTTATACGCGCATATGAACGTGTGGAAGGAATTTCAAGAGTTACATTTCAAGCTGAATCAAGGACGCACGACAAGAATTCAAGAATGTGATGTTTTTTATCCTAAAGGTTCTGCAGCCTCCCGAGGATAAGTACAGACGTCTCCGTACCGATCTGCGAGACTCTACTAAACCTGCTCATGACTCGTGAGACCTATGTAACCTAGGCTCTGATACCAACTAGCCAACACAACTCCCAAATCTAGCATTATTAAATAAAAGTTATTTTTATACCATTTATTAATCAATAATCTTGTTATGTAAAATTAAAAGAATAGTGCGGAATAATTATACAAATCGAACATCGAGGTGTCACTAGTCATGAGCATCTACGAATAATTGAATACAACGAGAAGTCTGAAAATATACTAAATATAGTCTAATGAAAACAAGCGGGAGAGAAGCTATGCTGCGAATGCCGGGTAGCTAATTTGTTAAACTCCGATGACCCTGCCTCCGAGCGATCAACACTCGCTACCAGGTTTAGAAATACCTGAATCTGCACACAAGGTGCAGGGAGTAATATGAGTACTCCAACTCAGTAAGTAATAAAATTAAATAAAGTCTAAGTAGTAAGAAATTACGTAAACCACATCATGGCACCACAGAGGATACCGCATGTTTCCAAAATAGGGTACAAATCAAATTATCTCGTTCAACTCCCATTTCGGAAAAACAAATCCTTTGAAAATTCCTTTCTAATAGTTTTTAGTATAAGTTCAGTGAAATTTATAGTAAAAGTGATGAAAATCATAATCGACCCTTCGGCGAAAACATAATTCGTATACGGCCCCTCTGGCAAACAGAAATTCATAACCATTTCGAAACTAGAAAATCTCAGTGGTTGTAACAAAGCCAAATCAGTGACTAAATTCTGTATACCTTGTAAAAACTTCAGTTTAACGGAAAGTTGTTTAAAAATATTTATTTTACATTTTCAATAGAGACTCGATCTAAAGATGAGTGAAAGCAGTAATTAAATCAACATATTCAATAGAAACTCACTTTAATGAGTAGTGAAACCAGTAAGTTCATAAACAGGCCCCTCATGCAAAGCATCACTCACTCGTATACATTGTATATATATAGCCACTCGGGGAAGCCTCTCAGTCACTCATGACTCAACTCTTATCAATCAGCGCTCACACTCAGCACTCACGCTCAATAGGTACCATATAATAACCGTTGCGGCGTGCAGCCCAATCCATATATATAGTCGAACTGCGCTCACTAGGGGTGTGCAGACTCTGGAGGGGCTCCTACAGCCCAAGCGCTATATCGCTGCGGCATGCAGCCCGATCCATATATATATATATATATATATATATATATATATATATATATATATATATATATATATATATATATATATATATATATATATATATATATATATATATATATATATATATATATATATATATATATATATATATATATATATATATATATATATATATATATATATATATATATATATATATATATATATATATATATATATATATATATATATATATATATATGTATATCGATGTAGAGTGCAGCTCGATCCATAAATATATAATCCTCACAACCAGGCTCTCAGCCTCTCTCTCAATCATCAATCTCACAATCAGGCCCTCGGTCTTTCTCAGCCATCACCTCACAATCTGGCATTCGGCCTCTCTCAGCCATCAACCTCACAAGTTACTCGGACTATCAGTCAAAATCAAGGCATTCAACTAAAGAATATCATTTAAATGTCAAAATTAAGTAAATAAGGCTGAGTTAAGAAATCAATAAAACACAGCATGACTGAGTACAATTATTAAGTCAAAATAGTGAGGAATAGTAGTAAAATCCCCATAAAGGTTCGAAACAGTTGGCACGAAGCCCAAATATAGCATTTAGCCTAAACATGATGATAACAAACAGTTTTCAATCAAATACGCAGTTAAACAGTCATACGGGATGGACTAAGTCACAATCCCCAATGGTGTACGACCCCACGCTCGTCATCTAGCGTGTGCGTCACCTCAAAATAGCACAACGATGTGAAATCCGGAGTTTCAAACCCTCAAGACAGCATTTACAATCATTACTTACCTCTATCCGGTCCAAACTCTAGCCCGCGGTGCCTTTTCCTCTCGAATCAGTCTCCAATTGCTCCGAATCTAACCAAATTTAGTTCCACATTATTAATACAAGCTAAAGGAACAAAGCCCAAGCGAAAATAATCGAATGAACTCAAAAATCCCGAAACTGGCCAAACTCGGCCCTCGGGCCCATGTTTCGGAATTCAATAAAAATCACATCAATAGAATCCTCATCCTCCCACGAGTCTATACATACCAAGAACATTGAAATTGGACCTCAAATGGCCCCTCAAATCCTCAATTCAACTCTCCAATTTTTCTTCAAATTTTTCATCCCAATTTCCCAAATTAAATGATAAAAAGTTAAAACAAAATCATGGTATTAAACCAAATTTGGGTGAAGAACACCTACCCCAACCCATTCTCTGAAAATCCCCTCGAAAGTCGTCTTCTCCCGAGCTCCATAGCTCCAAAAATGCAAAAATTGTCGAAATCCTCGAAATACTGTACTTTATAAAGTTGCCCAGGACTCCTCTTTCGCGAACGCGGGACGATCATCGCGTCCATGGTGAAGAAAAAATATCGGCTCCCAAAATGCTCTACGCGTTCGCAACACAAGCCACGTGAACGCGATACCTATTGGGGACATACCTACGTGAAAGCGAAGAACACAACATCACAACATCGTGAATGCGAACCTGAAGACAGAATTCACCACCTCATATAAGACCCTTCGTGAACAAGAGTCCCTGACCGTCAATGCGAAGAACAAATCGTCTGCAACAATAACCAGCAAAAACTGTCAAGTCCAAAGTCCAAAATTGATCGGTTTAACCATCGGAAACTCACCCGTGGTCCTCGAAACCTCAACCAAACATGCCAACATATCCCATAACCTCATTCAAACTTTTTCCAACCTTTGGAATGCTCAAAACAACATCAAAACACCAAAATCACATCGGATTCAAGCCTAAGAATTCCAAAAACTTCCAAATTCCGCTTTCGATCAAAAAGTCTATCAAACCTCGTCCGAATGACCTAAAAATTTTCACACACGTCAGAAATGACACAACGGACCTACTCCAACTTCCGGAATTCTATTCCGACCCCTATATCAAAATCTCGCCTATCAATCGGAAAATGCCAAAATTTCAATTTCACCAATTCAAGCATAACTCTATTTCGGACCTTCAAAACACATTATGACCATTCTCCTAAGTCCCAAATTATCTAATGAAGCTAACCAAATCATAAAAATTCCAATCCGAGGTCATTTACTAACAAGTCAAATCTTGGTCAATCCTTTTAAATTTTAAGCTTCAAACTGAGAACTGTTTTCAGAATTCATTCTGGTTACCCTGAAAACCAAAACCGACAATTTACATAGGTCATAATACATCACACGGGACTAGTCATGCCCTAGAACTGGCGATCGATGTGCAAAAGCTCAAAACGACTGGTCGGGTCTTTATAATTTACCTAATTGGGAAGGAGAAAGATTTGGTTGGGGGCTATTTGGAAGCTTAATGATAATATGTATCTTGTATCAGGTCAAGTTTAGGTGCTCTTGTGAGATTATTATCACGGATATGTTACTAGGCAGAATGGACATTATTTGTGCACGTGGCCTATTTTATGTTCTACTCTTTTATATTGTGTTAGGCCGTGAGGTTGTATGATTATTCTCCACGCATGTTGCAATTCCGTTCAGGCCTTATGAAGATATGGGCGAGATATCCCTCATGATGTTGATTTGCTCATTGCACCTTAGTTGTGCTTGCTTTCTTCCATGTTTATCTCTTTATTTATTTCTATTCATTTTTTCCACTGTTATACTTGTGCACTATGTTGTGCTTGATATCAATATTCATGTTATCAGTAAACCCGAGCACTTTGGCTTGATAAGTATTTGGGAGTGGGCTGCACGCCGCAGCGGATGTTATGTGGGATACCCTTTCTTGTGTTTATTTGGCATTTTGCTTTCCCTCTGTGGGGTAATTCAATGAAAACTGTACTTTTGTTGTTACCCATGTTGTACTTGTTAGATAATTCTTATACCTTGCTTTCCTTTTATTTGTGTTGTATAACTGTGTTATTGCTGGTTTGGTGTATGAGCTGTGTGGTGTGAGACTCGGTGTGGTTCTGTGATGAGTTGTTAGTTGAGCTGCTTGTATTGGCTGAGATGAGGTTCTTATACCTGAGATTTGTACTATGGTATTGGGGGTGAGGAGTGTTTGGAAGTATGAGGGTATTTCTGCTATGATTTGGGTAATGGCCTTGGCGGGCGAGAGAGCTTCTTAACTTGTTAACATCATGGGCAGCTATAAGTTTCCGCATGTTTCTTTATCATGACCAGCGAGGTGGAGGTCCGGAACAAGGTTATATTCAATAGGAAGTGTAGTTGCCTGTGTAGTTATCACGTGCCTTACATGTCTTGTTGTTTTTGTAAAGGTTGTTGTGCTTCTTGATTTTTCCGTGATTCTCTTGTTGTCGTGTACTCATACTCTTAGTGGTATAAATTCTTGCAATTGGGTTGTTGAATAGTTGTTGTTGATTTCAACTATGTCTGGTTGTTGATATGTTGAGGAGGAATAAGGGAGAATTGATATTGTCTGGTGGGATCGGGTTGCACGCCGCAACAAGGAGGTGGGATCAGGTTGCACGCCGCAACAGGAGGAACAAAAGTGATATATTGAGAAGTAATAAGAATGGACTGGTGGGTTCGGGTTGCACGCCGCAACAAGGAGTAATAAGGGTGAATGATCATGTTGTTACTGATATGGTAGGATCGGGTTTCACGCCGCAACATATATATATATATACTATTTACTTTTATTATAATTGTTACAGAGGAACAGAGGAATAAGGGAGGATTTGCGTTATCGGGATGCGCGCCACATCAATATAGGTGCTTATGTACTCCTCTCTAACTGTGTAAATTATTCGGTAGTTTTACCTCTCATGTAGGGATTGGTTATAGCTGGATACCGATAAGACCCTTGAGTTATGTATTTATTTCTGCAAGTTACCAACTTGCAAAGTATATTTATTACATTAAATCATTTCCTCCCATCCTGCTAAGTTGTTAGTGACATAGTGATTTAAAGTAAAGGAATTTATACTACGCAGCTTCATATGACTTTTAAATTTGAATATATATATACATACATTTCAATACTTCAAATTCCAATAATTATTATATTTTACTTCAATTAGTTTCTCAACTAAATTTCCTTAACCGTTTGAGATTAAATTTTACTTAAAAGAGAATTTCTATTAAGTTTTAATTTAATAAATCCTATATTAAAGACAATGATTTATTCGATGTTGTATTTTATTTAAAAAAGGTGTTTTCTTCATTCAAATGATTTCCAAAAATAACTTCATCTTTTCTCGTTGATTTCCTAATTAGTTTATAAACTAAAATTTATTTTACGTTATATAAATGATACCCTTGAACATCTTAGTTGCATTGGTTACGAACATTATGTACTGATAGCATGTGAATTTTGTTGTGCAAAGTGAGATGGAAATATGTAGGCACATGGTGTCAAGTTTGTTAAAGGTTTGGGAGTTTTGATTATGGTATGAGACTTCGAGGTTTGAGATGGTCGGAACCTATGTAATAGAAATGATGTGATTGATTGAGTTAACATCACTATTCTTATTTGAGCACATTTTACTTGTATGTGTCCCAACTATATTGGTGTGAATTTACTTGGTTATATTTCATTACCATCTGTGTTTTCCTTTATTGACTCTACTATTGTAGTTTGATTCTCCTTGCTTTTGATATTGCTACGTCATCTTTATCTGGATAGTTTATTATCATATCCTGTTCAATTTAGTTGATCAGTAGGTGTTTTGATTGTTCCTCGTCACTACCCCACCGAGGTTAGTCTTGATACTTTCTGGGCACCGTTGGGGTGTGCTCATAGTACACTTCTATACATTTTTGTACAGATCCAGATTTTGATCGATAGTAGTAGTGTGGATCGTCACGGTGGAGACTCAAGTTAAACCTGTTGTTATGTTCGCAGGCCTCGGAGTCACCTTCAGTTGTACTTATTTCCATTGTTTCCTTTTGTTCGGGAATAGTGATGTATTTATTAGGTATAACTACTCCTAGAAAGGCTTATGACTTGTACTACCGGTTTTGGGCATTGTAATTGTTCAGAATTATGTAATTTGAAGTTAGTGAATATCAATGTTATTTCTGTTAATGTTAGGCTTACCTACTTTAGAGACTAGGTGCAATCACGACTCCTTCGGAATTTTAGGTCGTGACAATTTATTACGTTAATTGATTCCAAGTGGTGACTTTAGAAACTTGTTTAGTTCTTGATCTTTCAAGAATGCGTTTCTTGATCTAAATTCATTCTTTTGATATCATAGAATCATAACTTTCATTGAACTGGTGCATCATCTGTATTTACTTATTTTGAACGAGTAAATAGTCTTTCTTATAGTTCAGATCGTTACATTTCAGCTTGAATCATCAGATTCAGAGTCCTAAAACTTGAGATACGTTATTTCTTGAAATCGACCCAGAAACTACGTTTTCGTTTCATGATCTTGATCCTGGTCGGTTGGTTCTTTGTTAACTCGAAGAATCACATCACTAGTCTATAAATACGGGGTATTATAACTTGGACCGTATTTTATCCCCAATTGTCAAACTTCGACGGAATTCATTTTCTTAAATTCTCTTACGCTCTCACCTTCACGAATTTACTTATCACATGTTTGAAATAGCGTAATACTTATAGTTCCAAAATAATCTCATTCTCAAACTTATGTCGATTAACTTACGACGTAACTTTAACGTACGAAAAGGCGGGATGTAACATCTCATTTTCGAGCTTTCATTAATTTACTTATAACCTCAAAAATAGTCTTATCCTTGAACTTATGTCAATTATCTTATGACAAATTCAACATAAAAAAGTACGGAATGTAACAAGTTTGCAATATGAGTGTACCATGGCATCTTCTCAAGAGATGTTGCTAATAGTTGTTCATCGGGAAAAGTATCAAGAATTTCTTCAGGTTCCACCTTTGTGCATCTCCTTCTAATATTGAAAGTTGGTCTGCCACTTGATTTTCAATCCCTTTTCTGTTGCATATCTCCTGATAAATCTCTTGTAGAAGCAGCACCCAATGGATGAAGCGTTACTTGGATTCCTTCTTTGATATCAAGTACCTGAGGGCTGCATGTATAGCATAAATAATTATCTTTTGCCCTATTAAATATGACCTAAACATGCCAAAGTCAAATATCAGTTCCAACACTTCTTTCTCAAAAATTGACTTGTGCTCCACTTAGAGTTCTACTTACATATAAGATTTGGTGCATGACTTTGTCCTTCTGCTGTCCTAAATCTGCTCCAGCAGCATAGTCTCTTGCATCATATATGAGCTCAAATAGTAGCTCCTATTCAGTGCAATAATAATTGGTGAAGAAATGATGAAAGAGAAAAATGACTTAAAATAAATTATTATTTTTTAAATTAAAAGAGGATGGCCAAATTTACCGTTCAATTATATATGCTAATTAATCTAATTAGACGAGGATAATTCTTAAGATTAAGCCGTTAAAAATTAGGGGAGAAATAGTCCAAAATTTAGAAGACGAGGACTTAATTGGTACCAAAAATTAATGGAGGGTAAAAATGATCTATTTTGAATAATTTAAAAATCTTTTGGCCCTTTTAGTTTTTAGTAATTACTATATGTTAGCTACAATTATACGCAATCAAACACTAAAAAGAATAAATGATCAAAAATACGATTTTCTTAGAAAAAATATATTCCATTAAATATATATTTTTCTCATGCCAATGGCACATGTCTATTAGATTTTATTACATAGAGAAGTGGCAGAGCCACGTATAATGAAGGCAATTCATTTGAATTTCTTTTTTGAAAACATATGTTGGTCAATAAAGATAATTTATTTTTAGTAATATATAAATTTGTTAAATTCCCTTGATATACAAGGATTTTTAAATATAATATAAGAGGTGACTCAAAATTAGTTCTAACTCACACCCCTAAGTGTGATATTTTGGCATTTTTTTGAATCCCTTATTAGAATCTATCTTATCCGTTGTTTGTCACGACCCGGATTTCCCACCCTCGGGAGTCGTGATGGTGCCTACTAATGTGAGCTAGGCAAGCCAATCATTTAACTACTTATATCATTACTCATTATTTCTTTAAAACAAATATAAGACGATAACATGAAACAGCGGAACTTTAAATAATTAAGTAGAAGATAACAATTAAATATCTGAAATCTGCATCTATTACAACTCTTAAAACCTAAAGCACCCAAAACCTGGTGTCACAGTGTCATAGACGGTCTAAGATTTACTACATACAAAGTCTGAAGAAAATAATAATACATTGTTTCTGAATAAAAGGAAAATGAAATAGGAAATAGGAATAGAGGAGACGCCAGGGCCTGCGGACGCCTGCAGGTCTACCTTGGATCTCCGCGTGGACTGAAGGTAGCCTCCACACTACGGTCCAAAAGTTGCTTCAAGATCTGCACATAGTGCAGAGTGTAGTATCAGCACAACCGACCCCATGTGCTGGTAAGTGTCTAGCCTAACCTCGGCGAAGTTGTGACGGGGCTAGGACCAGACTACCAAATAACTTGTGCAATTCAAATACATATACAGCGGAAAGAAATACAGAAATAACCAGTCAATATGGGAGGGGGAGCATGCTATGGGGGAGATAACAATTCCGAATAGAAAGACATCAACTAATGAAAGAAACAATATAACTCTGATATCAACACAGAATCAGAAATCACCAAATGTACGGCATCACCCTTCGTGCTTTTACTCTCGTCCTCACCATATAATAAATATAATCGGCACAGAATGGTACATCGTGCGGTATGGCATCACCCTTCGTGCTTTATACTCTTTCCTCACAATCATACACGGCATCACCCTTCGTGCTTTACAATCTTTCCTCACAAAACAAACAAAGCACGGCATCACCCTTCGTGCTTTAACTCTCTTCCTCACCCAAACAACAATCACAAACAATAGGGCAAGAGAACAAATGAAATTTACAATAAAAATTCTGGCAAGGGAACAACAGTTCAACAATTTAATCCCGACAAGGGAACAACATCAGTAACATCCACATCCCGGGAAGGGAGATAACAAATAAATCAACAATAGGCTGGCAAGGGTGACAATATAATGATCTCTTCTTTTTTCTCACTTTTGCTTCACTATTCACTTCACAACTCGAGCCAATGCTTTAGAGGTTCAATTATCACTTATACTTTCACAATTTGTTATACAACTTGAGCCAATGCTCTTCAAGGTTCATAGATCACAATTCCTTCCACAAACTTTATACCACAAATAGAAACTACCACCAAGGCATGAAAGATACAATGAAGTCACGATAATCACAATATAAAAACTCACGGGCATGCTAGATACCAACGTATAGATACTCGTCACCATGCCTATACGTCGTACTCAACAATTACCACATAGCAAATAGGACTCAACTCCTAATCCCTCAAGCTAAGGTTAGACCAAACACTTACCTCGATGCCACGAACACAATTCATGATTCAATTATAGCTTTACCCCTTGATTCCACCAGCAATTCGCTCGTATCTAGTCACGAGTTACTTAATAACATCAATAAATGCCAAATGAATCAATTTGAATGCATAAAATGAGTTTTCCAAAGTTTTGCCCAAAAAGTCAAAAATTGCCCCCGGGACCACATGGTCAAAACCTGAGGTTCGAACCAAAACCCAATTACCCATTCCCCTACGAACCCAAATATATAATTTGTTTTGAAATCGGACCTCAAATCGAGGTCCAAATCCCCAATTTTTGAAAAAACTAGGTTCTACCCAAAACACCCAATTTCCCCCATGAAAACCATTGATTTTAAGTTAAAATCATGTTAAAAGATATTATGATTGAAGAAAATGAGTTAAAATTAACTTACAATCGATTTGGAAGAAGAGTTGTTCTTGAAAAATTGCCCAAAGGAGTTTCTGTGTTTGAAAAGATGTGAAAAATGGGTTTAAAATCGTCTAAGTATAAAGTTGCAGATCGCAGGTATGGGAAATGTGAACAGGGGTTCGCAATTGCAAACCTCGACCTCTGCTAAGCTGGGAAATGCGAAACAATGCAAAACCTTCAGGAAAATAGGATCTTCGCATTTGCGAATAGACGGTCGCATTTGCGACTTGGGAATTGCGACAACTTTATCGCATTTGCAACTCAAGGCTGGGACAGGGATTTTCGCATTTGCGAAAGAAACCTCGCATTTGCGAGACTGAGCTGGCCTGGCTTCCTTCGCATTTGCGATCATCCACTTGCATTTGCGATATCGCATTTGCGAGCCAGGCTTCGCAAATGCGAAGACTGCAGGCCTGCTATGCACAGCTGAAATCTGCAACTTTTCTAAGTTCAAAATGCACTCCGTGGCCTATCCAAAACTCACCCGAGCCCTCGGGGCTCCAAACCAAATATACACACAACCTCAAAAATATCCTACGGACTTATTCGTGCACTCATATCATCAAAATAACATCATGAACACCGAATTAAACCTCAAGATCAATAAAATTTCTCAAAACTTCTTTAAATATCAATGAGGTCCGAATCACGCCAAACAATTCTGTTTCTTACCAAACTTTACCGACAACACATATAAATCATATTGAACCTGTATCATGCTCCGAAACCATAATATGGGCCTGATAATACAGGTTTCAGATAACATTTCACTTTCAAAAACCTTTATATTTTTTAGAAAACAATTTCTTTCAAAAATTTATTTCTCGGGCTTGGGACCTCAGAATTCGATTCTTGGCATATGCCCAAGTCCCATATTTTCTTACGGACCCACCAGGATTGTCAAATCATGGGTCCGGGTTCGTTTATCCAAAACGTTGACCGAAGTCAAATTAATTCATTTTATAATCAAAATTTATCATTTTTCACATATTTTCACATTTAGGCTTTCCGGCTACGTGCCCGGACTGCGCATGCAAATCGAGGTGATGCTAAAAGAGGTTTTTAAGGCCTCGAAATGCAGAATTTCATTTTAAAACAAGTGAAAAGGTCATCACATTCTCCACCTCTAAAACAACCGTTCGTCCTCGAACGGACAGAAGAAGGAAGTACCTGAGTCTGGGAAAAGATGGGGATAACGGCTCCGCATATCCGACTCAGACTCCCAGGAGGATGCCTCAGGAGGCTGACCTCTCCACTGAACACGAACAGAGGGAAAACTCTTCGATCCCAACTAACGAACTGCCAGTCTAGAATAGCTACCGTCTCCTCCCCATAAGACAAGTCCTTGTCCAACTGGACAGTGCTGAAATCTAACACGTGGGATGGATCACCGTGATATTTCCGAAGCATGGACACATGAAACACTAGATACACGACTGATAAGCTCGGCGGCAATGCAAGTCTATAAGCCACCTCTCCCACTCGATCAAGAATCTCATACGGGCCAATGAACCTAGGGCTAAGCTTGCCCTTCTTCCCAAATCTCATCACGCCCTTCATAGGCGACACTCAAAGCAATACCCGCTCACCAACCATGAATGCTAAATCACGAACCTTGCAGTCGGCATAACTCTTTTGCCTGGATTGAGCTATACGAAGCCTATCCTGAATGATCCTGACCTTGTCCAAGGCATCCTGAACCAGATCCGTACCCAATAACCGAGCCTCTCCCAGCTTAAACCATCCAACCGGAGACCGACAGCTCCTACCATATAAAGCCTCATAAGGAGCCATCTGAATACTCGACTGGTAGCTGTTGTTGTAGGAAAACTCTGCTAAAGGCAAAAATTGATCACATGAGTCTCCAAAGTCAATGACACAAGCTCGGAGCATATCCTCCAAAATCTGAATAGTCCGCTCAGACTGTCCGTCCGTCTGGGGATGAAACGATGTGCTCAACTCAACCCGTGTGCCCAACTCTCGTTGAATTGCTCTCCAAAAATGGGAGGTAAACTGCGTACCTCGATCCGAAATGATAGACTCGGGCACACCATAAAGGCGAACAATCTCCCGGATATAGATCTCAGCTAACCTCTCGGAAGAATAAGAGACTGCCATAGGAATCAAATGTGCTAACTTAGTCAGTCTATCAACAACAACCCACACTGCATCGAACTTCCTCTGAGTCCGTGGGAGGCCAATAACATGTCCATAGTGATACGCTCCCATTTCAACTCAGGAATATCAATCTTTTGAAATGAACTACTGGGCCTCTGATGCTCGTACTTAACCTACTGACAATTCAAACACCGAGCCACATATGCCACAAAATCCTTCTTCATTCTCCACCACCAATAATGCTACCACAAATCCTGATACATCTTCGCGGCGCCCGGATGAATAGAGTACCGGGAACTATGGGCCTCCTCTAAAATCAACTCTCGAAGCCCATCCATATTAGGCACACAAACTCGACCCTGCAATCTCAAAACTCCATCATCACCTAAGGTAACCTGCTTGGCACCTCCGTGCTACACCGTGTCTCTAAGGACACACAAATGGGGATCATCATACTGCCGATCTCGGATACGCTCCAATAATAAAGAGCGAGCAACTATGCAAGCTAGCACACGGCTGGGCTCAGAAACATTCAACCTCATGAACTGATTGGCCAAAGCCTGAACATCCAAAGCAAGCGGTCTCTCACCGACCGAAATATAAGTAAGACTGCCCATACTTGCTGACTTCCTACTCAAAGCATTGGCCACCACATTGCCATTTCCCGGGTGATATAAGATAGTGATATCATAATATTTCAACAACTCCAACCACCTCCTCTGACTCAAATTCAACTCCTTTTGCTTGAACAAATACTGAAGACTCTTGTGATCCGTGAACACCTCACATGCCATGCCATACAAATAATGCCTCCAAATCTTCAACGCGTGAACAATGGCTGCCAACTCCAAATCATGAAATGGATAGTTCTTCTCATGAATCTTCAACTGCCGCGAAGCATAGGCAATGACCTTGCCATCCTGCATCAACACTACACCAAGTCCAATACAAGATGCATCATAATAGACTGTATAAGGCCCTGAACCTATGGGCAATACCTACACCAGTGCCGTAGTCAGAGCTATCTTGAGCTTCTGAAAGCTCGCCTCACACTCATCTGACCATCTGAACTAGCACCCTTCTGGGACAACCTGGTCATCGGGGCTACGATAGATGAAAACCCCTCCACGAACCGACGATAGTAGCCTGCCAATCCCAAGAAAATCCGAATCTCTGTAGCTGACGCTGGTCTAGGCTAGTTCTTGACTGTTTCAATCTTCTTCAGATCAACTTGAATACCCTCCGCTGATACAATATGACCCAGGAATGCAACTGAACTCAACCAGAACTCACACTTCGAGAACTTAGCATATAACTAACTATCCCTTAAGGTTTGAAGAACCACTCTAAGATGTTGCTCGTGCTCCTCCCAGCTGCGGGAATAAATCAAAATATTATCAATGAAGACTATCATGAACGAATCCAAATAAGGCCTGAACACTCGGTTCATCAAATCCATAAAAGCTATTGGGGCATTTTTCAACCCGAATGACATCACCAAGAACTCATAATGCTCGTACCGAGTGCGGAAAACTGTCTTAGGGACATCAGATGCCCTAATCCTCAACTGATGGTAGCCATATCTCAAGTCAATCTTTGAAAATACCTTGGCACCTTGAATCTGATCAAACAAATCATCAATCCTCGGCAATGGATACTTATTCTTGATTGTAACATTGTTCAACTGCCGGTAATCAATACACATTCTCATCGATCTGTCCTTCTTCTTAACAAACAACACCGGCGCACCCCAAGGCGAAACACTCGGCCTAGTGAAACCCTTCTCAAGCAAGTCTTGCAACTATTCCTTCAAATCTTTCAACTCCAGCGGGGCCATACGATACGACGGAATAGAAATGGGCTGAGTGCCCGGAGCCAAATCAATGCAAAAGTCAATATCCCTGTCGGGTGGCATACCTCGTAGGTCTGAAGGAAAAACCTCAGGAAACTCACGAACAACGGGCACAGAATCAATAGAAGGAATCTCAGTACTAGAATCATGTACATATGCCAAATAGGCCAAACACCCCTTCTCGACCATACGTCGAGCCTCCACATTAGAGATAACACTTCGAGTAGAATGACTAGGAGTCCCTCTTCACTCTAAACGAGGCAAACCCAGAAAATCTAAGGTTACAATCTTGGCATGACAGTCCAAGATAGCATGGTAAGGTGATAACCAGTCCATCCCCAATATGACATCGAAATCAACCATGTCCATAAGAAGCAAATCTACGCGAGTCTCAAGACCCCCAATCACAATTATACATGAATAATGGACTCGATCTATCACAACTGAATTACCCACCGGTGTAGACACATAAATAGGAGCACTCAAAGAATCACTAGGCATGACCAGATACGGTGCAAAATAAGATGACACATATGAGTATATGGACTCTGGATCAAATAACACTGAAGCATCTCTATCATAAACCAGAATCGTACCTGTAATAACCGCATTTGAAGCCTCAGCCTCAGGCCTGGCTCGAAGAGCATAACATCGGGGCTGGGCCCCACCACCCTAGACTATATCTCTAGGATGGCCTGCTGCTGGTTGGCCTCCACCTCTAGCGGCCTGAGCTCCACCTCTAATACCTCTACCACCACCTTTAGCACCTTTACCCCCACTTCTAGCTAGTTGGGCGGGTCATGGGACACTTGGTGCCTGAACCATGGCACGAGAACCTGATGTTGAGAGCTACTCGGTGCTCGAGGGCAAAACCTAGCAATGTGACCCATATCACCACAAGTGTAGCAAGCCCTCGGCTGCTGAGACTGCTGGCCCTAACGACCTGAATGACCACCCCGAAAACTCTGAAGCACATGTGCACTGATAGGAGTAGGTGGTGCACTGTAGGACTGCTGATCAGAATGCTGCATCTGAGGACCATGGCCACCTGAAGTACCGCGACAAACCTGAAGTGCTGACTGAAAAGGCCTAGGAGGATGGCCTCTACCATATGAATCCCAACCTCTAGACCAGGTACCACTGAATCGGCTTGAATGACGGGGCCTCTTGTCTGACCCATGAACACCTCCCTGTGACAGAACCATCTCCACTCTCCTGGCCACATTGGCCACCTCCTGGAAAGATATCTCACTCCCTGCCTCCCTAGCCATCTAAAGATGAATCGGCTAAATAAGTCCATCAATGAACCTCCTCATCCTTTCTCTCTTTCTCGATGGGAAGTATGATAAGAGTATGACAAGCCAAGTTGATGAATCGGGTCTCATACTAGGTAACAGTCATAGAACCCTGCTGGAGGCGCTCAAACTGCCTCTAATAGGCCTCTCTTTGAGTGATGGGGAGAAACTTCTCCAGAAATAGCTGCGTAAACTGCTCCTAAGTAAGGCTGGCGATCCGGCTGGTCTAGCTAAGCAATAATCTCTCCACCAAGCCTTGGCAGATCCAAATAAGCGAAAAGTAGCAAAATCGACCCCATTGGTCTCAACTATCCCCATGTTCCTAAGACCCTCGTACAGCTATCTAGATAATCCTGGGGATCCTCAGTAGATGCACCGCTGAAAGTAGTAGTGAAGAGCTTGGTGAACCTATCCAACCTCTACAAAGCATTGGCAGACATAGATGCTCCATCGCCGGTCTGAGCTACCACACCCGGCTAAACTGCTCCAACTGGCTGAACCGCTGGAGTCTGAAACTGGGGAGCTACCTGCTCCGGAGTGTGAGTAGCAGGAGTCTGGGCTCCTCCTCCAGCCTGAGAGACGGTTGGTGCTACAGGAAGCAAGCCTGCTCGGGTGACACTCTCCATGAGGCCCACCAGATGGACCAGAGCATCCTGAAGAATTGGGGTAGCAATAAACCCTTCTAGGACCTGAGTTGGGCCCACCGGAACTGCTGGGGCCGGAACATCATCATCAAAGTCAACCTGAAGCTCCGCAGCTGGTGCTGCTCTAGGGGCTGAGCTCTGCCCCTACCTCGGCCTCTAGCATGGCCTCGGCCTTGCCCTTTGCCCCTTGTGGGAGCTGCTGCTGGGGGCTCGGGCTGCTGGTTAGTGGATGAGGAAGCGCGTGTTCTCGCCATCTATGAAAGAACATAGTGGAAATTCAATTAGCATTGAGAAAACCAAACCGCACGACAGAAAAGAATAAATGTGAAGTTTTTCCTAACTCTGTAGCCTCAGGGGATAAATATAGACATCTTTGTATCGATCCCTCAGACTCTACTAAGCTTGTCTGTGAACTGTGAGACCCATGTAACCTAGAGCTCTGATACCAACTTGTCATGACCCGGATTTTCCACCCTCGGGAGTCGTGATGGCGCCTACTAATGTGAGCTAGGCAAACCAGTCATTTAACTACTTATTTCATTACTCAATTATTTCTTTAAAACAAATATAAGACGATAACATGAAAACAGCGGAACTTTAAATAATTAAGCGGAAGATAACAATTAAATATCTGAAATCTACATCTATTACAACTCTTAAAACCTAAAGCACCCAAAACCTAGTGTCACAGACGGTCTAAGATTTACTACATAAAAAGTCTGAAGAAAATGACAATACACTATTTCTGAATAAAAGGAAAATGAAATAGGAAATAGGAATAGAGGAGATGCCAGAGCCTGCGGACGCCTGCAGGTCTACCTTGGATATCGGCGTGGACTGAAGGTAGCCTCCACACTATGGTCCAAAAGTTGCTCCAAGATCTACACATAGTGCAGAGTGTAGTATCAGCACAACCGACCCCATGTGCTGGTAAGTGTCTAACCTAACCTCGGCGAAGTAGTGACGAGGCTAGGACCATACTACCAAATAACCTGTGCAGTTCAAATACATATACAGCGGAAAGAAATACAGAAATAACCAGTCAATATGGGAGGGGGAGCATGTTGTGGGGGAGATAACAATTCCAAATAGAAAGACATCAACTAATGAAAGAAACAATATAAATCGAATATCAACAAAGAATCAGAAATCACCAAATGCACGGCATCACCCTTCGTGCTTTTACTCTCGTCCTCACCAAAGCAATCATATAATAAAAATGCATACAGCATCACCCTTTGTGCTTTTACTCTCTTTCCTCACCATATAATCAATATAATCGGCACAGAATGGTACATCGTGCGGCACGGCATCACCCTTCATGCTTTATACTCTTTCTACACAATCATACACGGCATCACCCTTCGTGCTTTACACTCTTTCCTCACAAAACAAACAAAGAACAGCATCACCCTTCATGCTTTAACTCTCTTCCTCACCCAAACAACAATCACAAACAATAGGGCAAGGGAACAAATGAGGTTTACAATAAAAATCCCGGCAAGGGAACAACAATTCAACAATTTATTCCCGGAAAGGGAACAACATCAATAACATCCACATCCCGGCAAGGGAACAATAGGCTGACAAGGGTGATAACATAATGATCTCTTCTTTTTCTCACTTTTTCTTCACTATTAACTTCACAACTCAAGCCAATGCTCTAGAGGTTCAATTATCACTTATACTTTCACAATTCGTTAAACAACTTGAGCCAATGCTCCTCAAGGTTCATAGATCATAATTCCTTCCACAAACTTTATACCACAAATAGAAACTACCACCAAGGCATGAAAGATACAACAAAGTCACGATAATTACAATATAAAGACTCACGGGCATGCTAGACACCAACGTATAGATACTCGTCACCATGCCCATACGTCGTACTCAACAATTACCACATATCAAGTAGGACTCCACTCCTAATCCTTCAAGCTAAGGTTAGACCAAACACTTACCTCGATGTCACGAACACAATCCACGATCCAATTATAGTTTTACTCCTTGATTCCACCACCAATTCACTCGTATCTAGTGACAAGTTACTTAATTATATCAATAAACGCCAAATGAATCAATTTGAATGCATAAAAATGAGTTTTCCAAAGTTTTGCCCAAAATGTCAAAATCGCCCCCTGGGCCCACATGGTCAAAACCTGATGTTCGAATCAAAACCTAATTACCCATTCCCCCACAAACCCAAAGATTTAATTTATTTTGAAATAGGACCTCAAATCGAGGTCCAAATCCCCAAAACGTTGATCGAAGTCAAATTAATTCATTTTATAGTCAAAATTTATCATTCCTTTCACAGATTTTCACATTTAGGCTTCTTGGCTACACGCCCAGACTGTGCATGCAAATCGAGGTGATACTAAAAGAGGTTTTTAAGGCCTCGAAGTACAAAATTTCATTTTAAATCAAGTGAAAATGTCACGACCCGGATTTCCCACCCTCAGGGGTCGTGATGGCGCCTACTAATAGGAGCTAGGCAAGCCAAACTTAATTACTTTTTCATTAGTAACATAATCCCTTTTAACAATTTTCGGCAATAATATAGAAGCAACGGAATTAAATATTAATCGGAAGTCTTAAATAAAAGAAAACTGAATAGCAATGCGGAAAATTCAACATAAGCCTCTACCCAAGACTGGTGTCACAATACTCACAAATTACTAAGATTTACTAAATACAATGTCTGAAAGAAAATGTAATTGTTTGTCCCGAATTCAAAAGACAACAGACTGAAATGAAAGATAAAGAAGACGACGAGCACGCGGACGCCTGCAAGGCTACCTCGGTGTCTCACTGTACTGAAGGCCTGCTCCCACGCTACTGATGCTGCTGTGCAAAACCTGGATCTGTGCAAAATATCACAGAGTGTAGTATCAGCACAACCGACCCCTTTTCTGGTAAGTGCCCAGCCTAACTTCGGCAAAGTAGTGACGAGGGTAGGACCAGACTACCAAGTAAACATGTGCAGTTCGAATATATATATATATATATATATATACAACGGAAAAGAAATACAGGAAGTAATCAATTAATAAAGGAAGGGGAGCATGCTGTGGGGAGATAACAGTTTCAAATAAGTAATCTCAAATAAATAAAGAAAGAACAAGGCCAGAATATCAATATGAATCAGAAATCACAAACTTGCACGGCATCACCCTTCGTGCTTTACTTTCGTCCTCACCAAATCAATCGTATCAATAATCATGTGCACGGCATCACCCTTCGTGCTTTTACTCTCTTTCCTTACAGTATAATCAATGAATATCAATAAGGAATGGTACATCGTACGGCACGGCATCACCCTTCGTGTTTTACACTCTTTCCTCACAATATCAAGCAGTGCACGGCATCACCCTTCGTGCTTTACACCCATTCCTCACCCAAACAACAATCACAAATAAGGGGCAAGGAAGTAAACTAATAATGATAGAAATACCGGCAAGGGAATGCAATTAAACAGTTAAATCCCGGCAAGGGAACAATATCAATAAATTTCCATATCCCGGCAAGGGAGAAAATCAACAAAACAACAAAACGTCCCAGCAAGGGAATAAACCAATAACTCTTTCTCTTTCTTTCACTTTCATCTCATAGTTCACATTATCACTTGAGCCAATGCTCCAAAGATTTAAATATCTCATATACCTTCACAATTTGTATTTCAACTCAAGCCAACGCTCCACGAAGTTTAAAGATCACAATTTCCTTTCACATACTCTCTACAACATATAGAAATCATCAATCAAGCATGGAAGTTAT
Organism: Nicotiana tabacum; assembly: GCF_000715075.1. Taxonomy (NCBI): domain Eukaryota; kingdom Viridiplantae; phylum Streptophyta; class Magnoliopsida; order Solanales; family Solanaceae; genus Nicotiana; species Nicotiana tabacum. Next base: position 75,301,953 of record NC_134086.1, on the reverse strand, counting down.
AATAAAACCAGGATATTCGCAATATAAGTACTCACGGTCATGCTAGACACCAATGTATAGATACTAGTCACCATGCCTATACATCGTACTCGACAATTAGCAAGTAGCAAATAAGACTCAACTTTTATTCCCTCAAGCTAAGGTTAGACCAAGCACTTACCTCAACTCCACGGCCAAATCAATCCACAACAACCAATTTCCCTCTCAAATTCGGCTTCAACTCAATCAAGTCTATACAATAATGACTTCATAATATCAATATATGCTAAACAAATCAAACCCAATGCCTAATTATAGATTTCCAAGATTTCTTCCCAAAATCCCAAAAATCGACCCCGGGCCCGCTTGGTCAAAACGCGGGGTTCGGACCAAAGTCATATCTCCCATTCACCCACGATCCCGAATATATAATTTGGTTTCAAATTCGACCCCAAAACGAGGTCTAAATCAAGAAAAAATTAAAAAGCCCTAACTCTACCCAAATCCCCAATTTTCTACCCTAAAATACATGTTTTAGGCTTAGGAATTCATGAGATGTTGAAGAAAATGGAATAAAACAAGCAATGATTACTAACCCACGAAGTCTTTGGTGAAGCATAGTTTCAATGGACGCCTAAGGACCTTGGAGATAAAGGTGTTCGTGAAAACTTAATGAAATCCCGTAGCTACTGTTTCTGAAAATTAAAAATATAATTGGGTGAAATTGCCCTTCGCGTTCGTGACAGGCTGGTCGCGTACGCAAAGGGTAGGGCTTAACAGACCATCGCATTCGTGGAAGGAGGCACGCGAAGGCGGAGAGTAAAATGGTGAGGCCCTGAATTTGGTCTATGCGAACGCGAAGAGGAAATCCTGCAAAGCTACGCGAACACGAGTAGGCTTACGCGAACGCGATGAAGAAAAGGAGACTCAGCCCTCAGAGTCAAATAAACCTACGTGAACGCGAGGGCAGGGACGCGAAACTGAAGGAGGAAAAATTAGAGCATCGCGAACGCGAGAGGAACAATGCGAACGCGTAGTAGAAACTGGGCCTGCAACAGCTGAAGCAAATCTGCAATTTTTCTAAGTTTGAAACCACTCCAAAACACTCCCGAGCCCTCGGGGCTCCTAGCCAAACACATGCACTAACTCAAAAACATTTTACGAACTTAACCGTGCGATCAAATCGCCAAAATAACATCAAAAACAACGAATCAAACCTCAAAATCACTAGTTTTTCTGCAAACTTCATAAACTTTCAAATTTAGAGTTTTAAGTCCGAAACGCGTCAAACGACGTCCAATTTCAACCAAACTTCACAGAAATATTTTACACCACATATAAGACCTGTACCGGATGCCGGAACCAAAATACGGGCCCGATACCAACATGTTCTAACCAATTTTTATTTCAATTTTCTTGATAAATTTCAGAAAAATAATTTTACTCAAAAATTCATTTCTCGGGCTTGGGACCTCGGAATTCAATTCCGGGCATAAGCCCAAGTCCCATATTTTCCTACGAACCCTCCAGAACTGTCAAATCACTGGTCTAGGTCTGTTTACCCAAAATGTTGCCCTGAGTCAAATTTACTCATTTTAATATCAAATTTTAGCATTTTTCACAGAATTTCATATTTAAGCTTTCCGGCGACACGCCCGGACTGCGCACGCAAATCGAGGCGACTAAAAAGGAGGTTTTTATGGCCTCGAAAGTACATAATGGATAAGAATATAGGTGATGACCCCTTTGGGTCGTCACATTCTCCACCTCTAAAACAATCGTTCATCCTCGAACGGACAAAAGAAAGAAGTACCTGAGTCGGGGAATAGATGGGGATAACGGCTCCGCATATCGGACTCGGACTCCCAGGTCGATGCCTCAGGAGGTTGACCTCTCCACTGAACACGAACAGAAGGGAAACTCTTGGATCTCAACTGACGAACCTGCCGGTCTAGAATAGCTACCGGCTCCTCCTCATAAGACAGATCCTTGTCCAACTGGACAGTGCTGAAATCTGACACGTGGGATGGATCACCGTGATATTTTCGGAGCATGGACACATGAAAAACTGGATGCACGGTTGATAAGCTAGGCGGCAATGCAAGTCTATAAGCCACCTCTCCCACTCGATCAAGAATCTCAAACGGGCCAATGAACCTAGGGCTAAGCTTGCCCTTCTTCCTGAATCTTATCACGCCCTTCATAGGCGACACTCAGAGCAATACCCGCTCACCAACCATGAACGCCATATCTCGAACCTTGCGGTCTGCATAACTCGTTTTCTTGGACTGGGCTGTAGAAGCCTGTCCTGAATGATCCTGACCTTGTCCAAGGCCTCCTGAACCAAATCTGTACCCAACAACCGAGCCTCTCTCGGCTCAAACCATCCAACCGGAGATCGACACCGCTTACCATATAAAGCCTCATCAGGAGCCATCTGGATACTTGACTGGTAGTTGTTGTTGTAGGCAAACTCTACTAAAGGCAAGAACTGATCCCACGAACCTCCAAAGTCAATAACACAAGCTCGGAGCATATCCTCCAATATCTGAATAGTCCGCTCGGACTGCCCATCCGTCTGAGGATGAAATGTTGTACTCAACTCAACCTGGGTGCCCAACTTTCGCTGAACTGCTCTCCAGAAACGCGAAATAAACTGCATACCTAGGTCCGAAATGATAGATACTGGCACACCATGAAGGCAAACAATCTCCCGGATATAGATCTCAGCTAACCTCTCGGATGAATAGAAGATTTCCATAGGAATGAAATACACTGACTTGGTCAGCCTATCAACAATGACCCAAACTGCGTCGAACTTCTTCAGAGTCAACGGAAGTCCAGTAACAAAGTCCATAGTGATCCGCTCCCACTTCCACTCGATAAGCTCAACCCTCTGAAATAATCCACCAGGCCTCTGATGCTCGTACTTAACCTGCTGACAATTCAAACACCGTGCCACATATGCCACAATATCCTTCTTCATTCTACGCCACCAATAATGCTGCCGCAAATCCTATACATCTTCGCGGCGCCCGGATGAATAGAGTACCGGGAACTATGGGCCTCCTCTAAAATCAACTCTCGAAGCCCCTCCACATTAGGCACACAAACTCGCCCTTGTAGTCTCAAAACTCCATCAGCATCTAAGGTAACCTGCTTGGCACCTCCACGCTGCACCGTGTCTCTAAGGACACACAAATGGGGATCATCAAACTACCGATCATGGATACACTCCAATAATGAAGAACGAGCGACCGTGCAAGCTAATACCCGACTAGGCTCAGAAATATCCAACCTTACGAATCGATTGGCTAAGGCCTAAATATCCAAAGCAAGCAGCCTCTGACTGACCGGAATAAAAGCAAGACTGCCCATACTACCTAACTTCCTACTCAAAGCATCGGCCACCACATTGGCCTTCCCCGGGTGATATAAGATAGTGATATCATAATCCTTCAACAACTCCAACCACCTCCTCTGCCTCAAATTCAACTCCTTTTGCTTTAACAAGTACTGAAGACTCTTGTGGTCAGTGAACACCTCACACGCCACACCATACAGATAGTGCCTCCAAATCTTCAATGCGTGAACAATGGCTGCCAACTCCAAATCATGCACTGAATAGTTCTTCTCATGAATCTTTAACTGCCTCGAAGCATAAGCAATGACCTTGCCATCCTGCATCAACACTACACCAAGCCTAATACGGGAAGCATCACAATAGACTGTATAAGGCCCTAAACCTGTGGGCAAAGCCAATACCGGTGCCGTAGTCAGAGCTGTCTTGAGCCTCTGAAAGCTCACCTCACACTCGTCTGACCATCTGAACTGGGCACCCTTCTGGGTCAACCTAGTCATCGGGGCTGCAATAGATGAGAACCCCTCCACGAACCGACGATAGTAGCCTGCCAACCCCAAAAAACTCTGAATCTCTGTAGCTGATGCTGGTATAGGCCAGTTCTTGACTGCCTCAATCTTCTTTGGGTCAACTTGAATACCCTCTGCTAATACGACATGACCTAGGAATGCAACTGAACTCAACCAGAACTCACACTTCGAGAACTTTGCATATAGCTGACTATCCTTCAGAATCTGAAGAACCACTATGAGATGCAGCTTGTGCTCTTCCTAGCTGCGGGAATATACCAGAATATCATCAATGAAGACTATGACGAACGAGTCCAAATAAGGCCTGATCACTCGGTTCATCAAATCCATAAAAGTTGTTGGGCCATTTGTCAACCCAAATGACATGACCAAGAACTCGTAATGCCCATACCGAGTGCGAAAAGTTGTCTTAGGGACATCAGATGCCCTAATCCTCAACTAATGGTAGCCAGATCTCAAGTCTATCTTTGAAAATACCTTGGCACCCTGAAGATGATCGAACAAATCATCAATCCTCGGGAGTGGATACTTATTCTTGACAGTGACCTTGTTCAATTGTCGGTAATCAATGCACATTCTCATCGAACCATCCTTTTTCTTGACAAACAACACCGGCGCACCCCAAGGCGAAACGTTGATCGAAGTCAAATTAATTCATTTTATAGTCAAAATTTATCATTCCTTTCACATATTTTCACATTTAGGCTTCTTGGCTACACGCCCAGACTGTGCATGCAAATCGAGGTGATACTAAAAGAGGTTTTTAAGGCCTCGAAGTACAAAATTTCATTTTAAATCAAGTGAAGATGTCACGACCCGGATTTCCCACCCTCGGGGTTCGTGATGGCGCCTACTAATAGGAGCTAGGCAAGCCAAACTTAATTACTTTTTCATTAGTAACATAATCCTTTTTAACAATTTTCGGCAATAATATAGAAGCAACAGAATTAAATATTAAGCGGAAGTATTAAATTATAGAAAACTGAATAGCAATGCGGAAAATTCAACATAAGCCTCTACCCAAGACTGGTGTCACAATACTCACAATTCTGAAAATTAAAAATATAATTAGGTGAAATTGCCCTTCGCGTTCGTGACAGGCTGGTCGCGTACGCGAAGGGTAGGGCTTAACAGACCATCGCATTCGTGGAAGGAGGCACGCGAACGCGGAGAGTAAAATGGTGAGGCCCTGAATTTGGTCTATGCGAACGCGAAGAGGAAATCCTGCAAAGCTACGCGAACACGAGTAGGCTTACGCGAACGCGATGAAGAAAAGGAGACTCATCCCTCAGAGTCAAATAACCCTACGTGAACGCGAGGGCAGGGATGCGAACGCGAAGGAGGAAAAATTAAAGCATCGCGAACGCGAGAGGAACAATGCGAACGCGTAGGAGAAACTGGGTCTGCAACAGCTGAAGCAAATCTGCAATTTTTCTAAGTTTGAAACCATTCCGAAAAACTCCCAAGCCCTCGGGGCTCCTAGCCAAACACATGCACTAACTCAACAACATTCTACGAACTTAAATGTGCGATCAAATCGCCAAAATAACATCAAAAACAACGAATCAAACCTCAAAATCACTAGTTTTTCTTCAAACTTCATAAACTTTCAAATTTAGAGTTTTAAGTCCGAAACACGTCAAATGACGTCCAATTTCAATCAAACCTCACAGAAATATCTTAAACCACATATAAGACCTATACCGGGCACCGAAACCAAAATATAGGCCCGATACCAACACGTTCTAACCAATTTTCATTGCAATTTTCTTTATAAATTTCAGAAAAACAATTTTACTCAAAAATTCATTTCTCGGGCTTGGGACCTCGGAATTTAATTCCGGGCATATGCCCAAGTCCCATATTTTCCTATTTGATCGGAGTCAAATTTACTATTTTAATATCAAATTTTAGCATTTTTCACAGAATTTCATATTTAAGCTTTCCGGCTACACGCCCGGACTACGCACGCAAATTGAGGCGACTAAAAATGAGATTTCAAAGCCTCGAAAGCACATAATGGGTAAGAAAATAGGTGATGACCCATTTGGGTCGTCACAGATGACCTTTTGGGCCATCACATTGTTATGGGTCCTTATGCATGAATACCTCTAGAATTTCTTTTGATTCTCATATTAGAATCTTACTCCGCTTATGTTTGGTCAAAAACCTCTAAAAGTGTTAACCTTAGCCGAAATATAGCTTGGAGAAATTCAAAAATAGTCAAATTTACAAGTGGTCAATCAAAAATAGCCACGCATTCAAAAGTAATCGAAATTTAGCCATTTTTCGTGTAATGATAAATCTGAGCGAAAACGCTGTTTAAAACCCGGAAAATACGCCAGTATATTATGTTGGAGTTCCAGCATAAGTATACTTGAACTATACCATATTATACTGGAGTTCTAGGATAAGTACACTAGAACTCCAACATAATATAATGGAGTTCCAACAAAGTATATCGGTCCAGTATAATATGCTGGAAGTTCATACACAAGTGCTCGAATTTCCAGTATATTATGCTGGAACTTTCCGTGTGTTGGAGTTCCAGCATAATATGCTGGAAGTTCATACACGGGTGCACCGAACTCCAGTATATTATGCTGGACCGGTCTCTGTTGCAGCAAAATAGTGGCTATTTTTCAATGACTTAGCAAACGCTGGCTATTTTTGAATGATCAATCCGAAAACTGGTCACCCCATGCTATTTTTACACAGATACAAGATCCAAATCAGGAGAAGACCCAAGGCCACTTAGTTTTTATTAGCATATGCTTTGTATTTTTTTATTTTTTTTGGTTTAAGCCTTTTAGATTGTTCTATTTATTATGTAAATTAGTTTCTCCGCACGCGCGTTGCATGTGTATTCCGTCTCTGTATGTATACATATTTTTGAAAATTATATAAATATTATATTAAATATTGGCCGTTGAATAAAAGTGTAAGTACAAGAAACTGACAATTGTTGATTTCATTTAGCAAATTCAATAAAAATTAAGCAAGGATCTACCTTAGAAGTCAGCAATCATAGTCAATATATTCAATTTAAAGTTAGTTCAAATTTTAATATTTTATTACTTCAATTTCACAATTTATGATACCTTTTTTTTAGTTTTAAAAATAATATACAACCCTTACAAATTTAAAAGTTTTTCCGAATTTTGGAAAACTATTTTGTTCTTTATCTTAAATACATAAACACTGTCAATTGACTGAGAGAAGATATTTTATTTTATTTTTTACTTTTTAGGCTAGCAAAAGAAAATTGCGCTATTTATTTAATCTATAAATACTATATAGGAACTTTCTCCAGGAAATTAAAAAATTCAAAGTCAAGCTCTACCTTTGAATAATCTACTTTATCATTCGTTTTGGAAAGAACCTGTTTTACCAATCCAAGCATCTAACGCTGCACCGATGTTGTCAATTTTTGGAAGCAAAAGTTTATGATTAAAATTGAATTACTTGCGGTTGATAGATTCTGAAATGACCATATTAATGCTATCTAAAAAGAAGTGAAAATATGAAATTCATATTAAAATTAAAATTAAATTTATTTTTTTAAATAATTTCTAAAGATATCATGTTTTAGTTTTCATGTGTATATATCATCAGTTCTCATTTTAATTGGCACTTTTTAAAAGTAAGTTCGGTTTCATAAAAAAAAAAAAAATTAAAATTTTTGAAACATTTTTAACAGATATATTTTACAAAAATACTCGGTTTACTTTACTATGTCGTGTCTTCTTAAATAATCCATTCCTAAATTTAATTCCACTTCTTGAGCTTTACAATTACAAAAATTCTATAACGATAAAAATTATCTAACGGAGATATGCTATATTCTATTAATCAATGTGATTGATCCTACTGTCACTTTTGTAAATCATGAGAGTAGGACATATATCTTTCTTAAGTTTATAACATTTGCATTACCTTTTTCAATTTGTATCTTTTATTTCTAAACATATTTAATACTACATGATAGTTTTGATATCTGTTTCCTTCACGTGATAAAATGCATTAACGAAAAATCACACAGAGATGGTATTCATCTCTCTGCTGTAATATCCAAAGTAGATCAAGAAAAGAAATTAAACCATAAACTTATTAATATGGAAGTAATCTATGGATACTAAACTAAACAAACATAAGCAAGCAAAAAAAACATGACCATACTTCAATAGATACCAATCAATGAAGGTTCTTCCATTTATCATATATGAAATGTGGTCAGTAATAATTAATAAAAATAATGCAAAGTTACTAATATTTTACAAAAATGAAGAATTTGCACCTTTTTATCTTTATCAACGACATACAACAACAAAAGTAATTCAACAAACCAATAAGCCACAACACCAGCAATATGATTCGGAGGTAAAACAACACGGCAATAAGGAACAAAAGAAAAGAAATAAGTTCTGTCCATACTTACACGTGGAAGAAAGATATTGGATGCGTGCATTTTTGAAACGCTGAGGCAACGTAACTGCTTATATAGTGATAGGAGATGGTTAATTTAAAATGTTCTTGTCCGTGTGAGATTGATTCAGGTTTGGAACCCCAACAATTGATAAGAGGCTTAACTCTTAAAGCATATGATTATTATTGCTTTTGTTGGTATGTTGGTGCCACCAAATAAATAATTTTATGGATAATTTCGTAGGAAGGGGTGTAAATATATTATTCAAAGATTTTGAGTTAAAAGATTGGAAATGAGAGATAAGGGAGGAGAAAAGTTACTGAAATTTGGAGATGAAGTGGGTAAAAATGACCTAAGTGTTTGGGGTGGGAGGGGAATAAGGTTTGCTGGGTCGGGTCGGTATATTTGGGTTATGGGTGAGGTAAAACCAGGTTTGGGTTATGGCCTAATTAATAGCCAATCAGATATGGCCATGTGGAATTAATAAAATGTTTAAATAAATTAAAACTCACCTGTTAGAATTAAGGGCACAAATATACTAGATTTTTAACGGTAGGGTCATCTTCGCAAAATAGGTTTACGAGGGGCATTTTTAGACTAGAGTTGATACGTTAGAGGCAGGTCTGGCCCTTTTTCATATTAATTTTACATCTTCTGTATATTGCAGTAAAGTGGAATATGATAACAGTTAAACAATAGCATTTTGATTGTTTATTTCAAGTAGGATAATCAAATTGGGGTGATTTTGATATTTTTTACAAGTAGTGGGGTATAAATCATGTTTCATGATTTTGAAAAAAAGACATCTAAATATGTCACAAAAATTATAACCAGACACAACTTCATCTTCAATTCAAATTTTAATGAAATTCCAAATTTGATTTTTTTTTTTTTTGGAATTCATGTCCAAACCCCTACTAAGTCTTTGTTCTCGTTTTAAAAATGTAAGCAACAATGTTTCTCTTCTATCGAACTTCTCGTTCTAGCAAAAACTTCCACGCGCCTCACGCGCAGAAAAAAGTGCACGCAATTTTGGCTACTTCAACGCGAGTACGCCTACGCTCCACCCTATGGAGCTGCCTAATGACAATAATCCGGCGCGTACTGAACATAACAACTCAACCCCAGCGAATGCGAATCAGATACAAGGCGGGGTTCCAACAACTAACTCCTATGCTAACACGGTGGTTAAAGCAAACTCCATGGCAGCACCAACTCGACAAGCTCAAGAATCGGTGGTGGCGAGAAGGACGACGCACAATGGTATGCCAGCGGTGATATTCAAGACAAGGGACTATTGCGGAGTGATGGCTGCTGAATGTAGAAGAACAATTGTGGGGAGATTCATCAGCGTTCTTCCTCAAATCGATAGAATTAGGTCACGCTTCTTTTAACTTTTTTCTCGGAAGGGCTCAGTTAAAATAGGAGTGTATGACATTTTCAACGTTTTCCTAAACTTTACAAATGATGAAGACTTCAACACGATTTGGTTTAAAAGGTCAGTGGAAATTGATGGACTTCAAATGTGGCTACAGAAGTGGAGTCCGGATTTTAAGCTAGAGGAAGACCTACTAATAGTACCAGTATGGGTACTACTCCCTCAATTACCTTTCCATTTGCACACATGGTATTATTTACGACAAATTACAAGTGAGATTGGTAACCATTGGAGATGGACACAACAAAAAGGGGCAAAACCAGACCAAGCATGGCCAAAGTGAGAGTCGAGGTTGATCTACTTAAATCACTTCTTACTAGTGTTTGGGTAGGAGATGAAGACAAGGACTCTCCACTGAAAGGTTTTGTGCAGAAAGTTGAGTATGAACATGTGCCTAAGTTTTGTAAGCACTGCAAAAAACTAGGACACTCTTTGATTAATTGCAGAGTTTTTGAGCGTATAAGAATAAAGGAAAGCAAGGAGACAGAAACGAAAAGTACAGAAATATCAACGAAGGCAGACGACAATGAGAAAAATGTGGCGAACAAGAAGATAGAAGAAAGTAAAGGACAGGAAAGGGGAGAAACAAGCAACATAAAAAATAAGAAAGGACAAACAGAAACAGGAAACAAAGGAAAACTTATTGTAGAAAAAAGAGAATAAAGCTGGTGCAGAACATGGAAAGGGGATTACAACAAACAAAGGATCTACAGAGAATAAACAAGTGGTGGAGGCTAAAGGGAAGTATGTGGAAAAAATGAGTAAAGGAGGTCAGGCTACTAATAAAATAAATAAGAATGGTGGAGAAACTCAAGGTACAGAGATTAAAAATACAAGAATTGAAAGTGCAGTCCATATATCTTCAATAATTAAAAGGACCAAAACAAAGGGAAAGAAATAGAAAAAGGCCAAGAAAGTTCCTAGGAAGAGGACTAAAGTTACTTTCAAACCACGCAGTAAAGAATTGGAAGGAAGCAAGAATAAGATTATTAAAGACTCAAGAAATACTAGCCAAATGGAATTGGAGCAACAAGAACAATACAAGGCACAAAAAGAGGCAGGAAGAAATGTTTTCAAAGAACAAGCGATACATGATAACAGTGCGAGTCAACTAGTACTAGAGCAAGTAGCTGAGACATCAGAAACAAGATTAGCATCTGGAAGAGATAATAATAATGTAGTGTCACAGGAGGATATAGGTAGCAGTAATCACATAGCTGAGGAATTAATCATGAAATCCTCAAGCCTAGATACATGCATCAAGAATCAACCGGGTATTAATCTGGTGGTAGAACTGCATGGGAATCTTATGGAGGAGGAAGCTATTGAGAAGATGACAATGAATCCGATGAGGAGGTGGAACAAAGTATCGCAGAGCCCCCAAAACCAACACAAGATCATAATAATGAACCCAAAGATGCAACTAGGGTTCACTTGAAGGATGTTATTGAAAAAGGAGGCCTTTGTCCTGTTAAAAGAGGAAGAAGTCAGACTAGAAAGAGAGGCAAGCAAGGACAAAATAAGTCCAGCCCCAGTAACAAGGGGAGGGACACACAATAACTCAACACCTATTATTTTCTATGATTAGTGCAATTTTCTGGAATATGAGGGGAATGAGATCCAAGAAAGCAGTACATCGATTGAAGCATTTGATCAATATGAACAAGGTGGATTTTGTAGCAGTCTTTGAACCTTTTGCAAAAAAGGAGAAAATAGAAGGATATAGAAGATTCTTGGGACTTTAGAATTGTGTAACTAATGAATTAGTCAAATCTGGTGTTTCTGGTCACATAACCTTCAGGGTACAGTCTTGACAAACGAGGAACAACAAATTACAATAGAATTCGAAGATGGTGTAGGAATAGACAATGTGTACATCACAGCAGTTTATGCTAAATGTACATCCGAGGAAAGGAAGTAGCTTTGGAATTCATTGGAAACCATCAACAGTACAATTCGTGGACCATGCTGCATTGGAGGAGATTTTAATGTGATCATACACACAATGAAAAAATTGGGGGGGTGCGTAGAATAAGAGTTTTGACTTTGTTGAGAACAATGTATGTAGAAAACTCTAGAAGCTCATGTACTCGTGACTCCATATCAAGGAATAGTTCGTGTAATTGTTGGATTTAGTCTAATTATGTTTATCTCAGAATTGCCTTTACATTATGTTATTATTATTTTGTAAGTCTTTTATAGCAGTTCTTCCTATTTATCTATTGTGTGTTAGCTTGCCTAGCAAGCGGTGTTAGGCGCCATCACGAACCCGATTAGTTGGGATTTTGAGTTGTAATAAGTTGGTATCATAACACTAGGTTGCATAGATCTCACGAGTCATGAAAAACCTTAGTAGAGTCTTAAGGATCAGTACGGAGACGTTTGTATTTATATTCTAGAAGCTATAAGGCTTTAGGAAATTTCACTTTCTTTCTTTCTTTATTGTGTGACTTTGTTCTATCGCCTGGGTTTGAGTAATTTATCTCATATTCTCTCACAACTGGTGAGGACACGTATAACATCTGCAGCTGATCAGGAGCCGGAGCCCCAGCTGTTGCAGCCACTACCAGGAGTAGGGGTCGGGGTCGAGGTAGAGCCAGAGATAGAAGCAGAGCTCAGCCTAAAGCACGCACAGCGGTATCTGTTGTTCAACCTCGAATAGAGCAGGATGATAAGATCTTTGTTCTGACCGAGCTAGTAGGACCAACTCAAGTCTCAGAGGGGTGCATTGCTACCCCAATGCTATAGGACACCCTAGTCTACCTGGATGGCTTGATGTGCAGTGTGGCTTAGGTCGGTATGTTTCTTGTGGCACCAACTGTTTCTCTGGCCGGGGAGGAGCCACCACTCCTGCTACCCACACTCCAGAGTACATCGCTCATGGGTACTAGCCCCTAACAGTTCTACTAGTTAGGGTGGTTCAGCCTATTGTTACTGCAGGGCCCAAGGAGAGACTCGCTATGTCAAATGAGGGGATGAAGAGGTTGGGTAAGTTCACCAAGTTGGTTCCCCCTAACTTTAGTGGTGAACCTTCTTAGTACCCCCAGGATTTCTTGGACCGTTTCCATGAGATATTGCGCAACAAAGGTATAGTGGGGTCCAACGTAGTTGATTTCGTAGTGTTTTAGATGCATGGTTTTGCCAAGAGGTGGTAGCGGGTGTATGTATAGGGTAGGCTAGCAGGTTCACCTCATTTTCACATATGCTCAGTTCTCTTAGTTGTTCTTAGAGAATTTTATTCCATTCACTTAGAGATAAGAGTTTTGCAGTCAGTTCGAGCACCTTTAGCAAAGTAGCATGACCGTTACTCAATATGAGACCAGATTTGTGGATCTATCACGCCATACAGCTATCCTGATCCCTACTAAGAGGGAGAAGGTGTGGAGGTTCATATATGGCATCATACTTCAGATGGCCAGAGAGGCTGAGGACGAGATTTCTTTTACTCGGGTAATGGAGTTTGCCAGGAGGATCAAGCACATCAGAGGCTAGGCTAGGGAGGTGAATTCTGATAAGAGGCCCCGTCATTTTAGAGGATTCAGTGGTGCTTCATATGGAGGAAGGGGTTCCTTTTGTAGAGACCATCCTTTCAGGCTGGCTCAGTCAACTCTACAGGTTAGCCATAGTGCTTCAGGCAGTCATAATGATTATGGATCTCTTCCCGAGTAGCTAGGCTACAGTGCACCTTTAGCTCCGATTAGTGCAAATCCAATATAGAGTTATCAAGGCTGTTATTCAAGTCAATAAGAAAAGTTCTAGGGTGAACAATCACGTCAACTGAGGGCTTATTATACATGTGTGGATCTGTGGCACGTTGCGAAGTTTGACTGAGGTCACAGAGCATCATCCCATAGTAGGGTACTCGTGCCAAGGTTCTGGCACAAATGGTACTACCACCCCCATAGCCAATTAGAGGTGGGGATCAGGTGGCCCAAGGTGTTGGTTATATAGTTAGAGATAGAGGCTAGTCAGTAAGAGGCCGTCCGATAGGTAGAGGTCTAGTTGGTGTGGCTCATCCCTGTTGTTATGCATTCCTCGCTAAACATGTGGCAGAGTCATCCGATGCAGTTATTATATGTATTATCTCAGTCTGTCATAGAGATGCTTTCGTGTTATTTTATCTGGGTTCTACATATTCTTATGTGTCTTCATATTTGCTTTGCATTTGAGTATGCCTCGTGATTCTATTGATGTTCTTACTTATGTGTCTATACTAGTTAGAGATTCTATCGTAGTTGATCGGGTATGCCGGTCTTGTATGTTCACTATTAATGGATTTGATAATGTAGTTGATCTTTTATTGTTAGATATGGTGGATTTTGAAGTCATTCTTGGCATAGATTGGTTGTTCCCGTATCATGCTATCTTGGATTGTCATGCCAAGATTATGACTTTAGCCATCTTGGGGTTTCATGTATTAGAGTGAAGAGTACTATCAGTCACTCCACTAGCAGGGTGGTTTCATATTTGAAGGCTCGACATATGGTCGAGAATGGTTTTTGGCATATTTGGCTTATATGAGTAATTCTAGTGCTGAGGTCCCTTCAATGGTATCGCTACCAATTCTGAGTGAGTTTCCTGAAGTATTTCCTATAGATTTTCCGGGTATGCCACCCGATAAGGATATTGAATTTTGAATTGACTTGGTTTCGAGCTTTCAACCTATTTCAATTCCATCGTAGTGTATGGCTCCAGATGAGTTGAAAGAGAAGGATCAATTGCAAGATTTTCTTGACAATGTATTCATTAGACCTAGTGTTTAACCTCGGGGTGTACCATGTTGTTTTTTTAAGAAAAGTAATGGATCAATAAGGATGTGCATAGATTATCGGCAGTTAAACAAGGTCAATATCAAGAACAAGTATCTGTTGCCTAGGATTGATGATTTATTTTTCTAACTTCTAGATGCCAATGTGTTTTTCAAGATTTATTTGAGATATGGTGGCATCAGATGTCTTAAGACATATTTTAGGATTAGATATGGTCATTACGAGTTCTTGGTGATATCATTTGCTTGACTAATGCCCCAACATCCTTTATGAATTTGATGAACTGAGTGTTCAAGCCTTATTTGGATTCCTTCATAATTGTCTTCATTGATTATATTATGGTTTACTTGCGCAGTAGATTAGACTCAGTTTCCTTTTTAGGTCATGTTGTGTCTTCCGAGGGTATCAAGGTGGATCCTAAGAATATTGAGGTAGTTCAGAACTAGCCTAAGCCTAAGAATATTGTGTAGGGGTTTTCATCTATCTTAGCCCCACTGACCAAGTTGACCTAGAAGAGTGCTCTTTTCAAATAGTCCGACGAGTGAGAGGCGATCTTTCAAAATCTCAAGAGGCTCTTGACTACAACCCCAGTGTTGGTGTTACCCACAGGTTTAGGATCTTACATTGTATATTGTGATGCATCGCGTATTGGACTTGTCGCAATATTGATGAAGGGCGGTAGGGTATTTGCCTATGTTTATTGTCAGTTGAAGGTTCATGAGAAGAATTACCTTATACAAGATTTTGAGTTGGCAACCATTGTTCACGCGCTCAAGATTTGGAGGCACTAACTATACAGCATTCCATGTGAGGTCTATATTGACCATCAGAGTTTCCAGAACCTATTCAAGCAGAAGGATCTTAATTGTGGAAGTGGAGATGGTTAGAGTTATTTAAAACCTATAATATCACCATATTATATCATATAGATAAGACCAATATGGTGGTCGGTGCCTTGAGCAAGAAGGAGGAGAGCATGGGTAGTTTGGCATTTTTACCAGCAGTGAAGAGACCATTAGCCATGGATGTACAGGCTTTGGCCAACCGATTCGTGAGCTTGGATGTTTCATAGCCTGGTATAGTTCTCGCTTGTGTTGTGACATATTCAACATTGTTGGAGTGTATCAAGGGTCACCAATTTGGTTATCCTTACATGTTGGTGTTGAAAGTCACAGTACAGTGGGGTGGTGCCAAGGAGGTTGTGATTACGAATGATGGTATTATGCAGCTTCAGGAACGGATTTGTGTTCCGAATGTTGATGGGTTGAGAGAGTTGATCCTCGAGGAGGCTCATAGTTCATGGTATTCCATTCACCAGGGTGTCACAAAGATGTATAGTGACTTGAAGCAGCACTATTGGTGGCGAAATATGAAGAAAGACATTGTTGGACATGTCTCTCGGTGTTTGAATTGTCAACAGGTGAAGTATGAAAATCAAATATTGGGTGGGTTGATTCAGAGATTGGAGATACTTGAATAGAAATGGGAGCGCATCACTATGGTCCTCATGGTAGGCTTACCATGGGCTTCGAGGAAATATGACATTGTTTGGCTTATTGTGGACCGGTTGGCTAAGTCTATACACTTCAATCCGGTGATGACTTCTAATTTTTCAGAGCGGTTGGCTCAGATTTACATATGGGAGATCATTCGCCTGCACGACATGCCCATTTTTATCATTTCTAACCGAGGCATGCGGTTTACCTCACACTTTTGGAGAGTTGTGCAGCTTGAGTTGAGAATGCGGGTTGAGTTAAGCACCGCATTTCATCCTCAGAAGGACGGACAATTCGAGCGTACTATTTAGATTTTGGAGGATATATTGCGGGCATGCTCTATGAATTTTGGGGGTTAGTGGGGCTAGTTTCTACCTCTATCGGAGTTTGCCTACAACAACAACTATCAGACAAGCATCCA
This sequence comes from Nicotiana tabacum, assembly GCF_000715075.1. Taxonomy (NCBI): domain Eukaryota; kingdom Viridiplantae; phylum Streptophyta; class Magnoliopsida; order Solanales; family Solanaceae; genus Nicotiana; species Nicotiana tabacum. The sequence goes on along the minus strand of NC_134086.1, from coordinate 75,285,533 downwards.
GATGGCTCTCTACAAGGCCATGTATGGGAGGCGATGTGGTTCTCTAGTGAGTCGAATTAAGCTCAGTGAGGCTAGATTATTGGGTTCCGATTTGGTCTATGATGCTTTAGAAAAGGTTAAGATAATTTAGGAGCAGCTTCGTGCAACTCAATCCAAGCAAAAGAGTTATACAGACCGGAAGATTCGAGATATGGCTTACACAGAAGATGAGAAGTTTCTTCTCGGAGTGTCACCTATAAAGAGCGTAATGCAGTTTGGGAAGAACCGCAAGTTGAGCCCGAGGTTTATAAGCCCTTTTGAGATTTTGGAGATAGTTGAGGGGGTTGCTTATAGGCTTGCATTGCCTCTTAGCCTAGCAGGGTAAATTTGGTATTTCATGTTTTTATGCTTCAGAAGCACCATGAAGATACGTCACATGTTTTAAACATTAGCATGGTATAGTGTGATGAGAATTTGACCAATAAGCAGAGTCGATGGCTATTTCAGACCGGCAGGTTCAGAAGTTAAGATCTAAGAGCTTTTCTTCTATAAAAGTGTATTGGAAAGGTCAGCCAATTGAGGAGGCTACTTGTGAGTCGGAGTCCGATATGAGGAGTAGATACTCACACCTCTTTAGCAGTCCGAGTATATTTTTTGCATATTCCCGAATAACGACTCTTTTACTGGTGGAGAATATGATGCCCCAATAGGTTATTTTAAGTACTAGCTTCATTTTTAGTGTTCCAAGATCTCTCATATATTTATTTGATGATTTATGATTTTTGTGTATGGCCGTGTCATTTTTTCAGAAAGTTCATATACGAAAATTTAAAGAAAATATGATTTATGGCTTTAAAGACGACTAGTTGACCACTGTCAATGTTTTTGGTAAACAATCTTGAATCAGTATTTAGATGATTCTGATAGGTTTTTAAGATATTTTTGGACTTGTAGGCATGTTTGGTTGGGGTCCCGGGTGACCCGAGGCCATTTCAGCGTATTATGTGAAAAATTAAAAATTGAGTTTTTAACTTAAAAATATTGAGTTTTGATGATCGATTCTTGATATTTGATGTTATTTTAATGATTTGAGATAGTGAACAATATGATGTTGTTACACTTGTTTCAATGTTTAGATTGGAGCTTGAGGGGTTCGGGTGAGTTTCAAATGCGTTTTGGAATGTTTTGTAAAGCTGATGCGAATGTGGTGTTGAGAAGCCTACAGGTCTCGCAATTGCGAAGCCAGGCTCGCAAATGTGATGACTGGGAAGGGGACTGTGATCTTTGCTTTTGCAAAGAGGCTATCGCATTTGCGAGGTGGAGGGCATCGCCTTTGGGATTGCATATTTGCAATTATGACTGGAGACCGGGGACTGCACCGGGCAGCCTTCGCAAATTTGAAGGTAGTGTCACTTTTGCGATTGGTGGGCTTTTCCTAAATTCAAAATACGTGTTACAAATGCGAAAACTGTAAGGCTGAGAAGTCGTTCGCTTTTGCGAAAATTGCGAACTGTAGTTCGTAATTGCAATATCTGCAACTGGGTATAAGTTGGAAATTTTGGGATTTAGTTCATTTTGAACCCAAAACTCCATAGAGGTTATTTTGGAGAACATTTTCTTCCCAAATTCATCGGTTAATAACTTTAACTTTCTTCCAATCAATTTTAGTTACTTTTTTATGAATTGCATTATCAAGTTTATGAATTTCATAGTAGAACTTGGAGATTTTGGATAGGATCTAGGAAATTTATAAAATTAAGATTTAGACCTCGAATTGAGGTCGAATTTCGAAACAATTTACATATCCGGGCTCAGAAGTGAATGGGGAATTGGCATTTCATCTTAATCTCAGACTTTGACCGCATGGGTCCGGGTTAAATTTTTATTGACTTTTCAATTTCGTTAAAGATTGAACTTTTTTCATTCATGGGTGGTTTCTAAAGCTTGTTTTGAATTGTTTGAACGATATTTCACTCGATTCGATTTGTTTGGAAGCCTGTTCTAAAGGAAAAGTCGTGTTGGATTGCTGATTGTGTTCCGAAAAAAGGTAAGTATTGTTTTGGTTAACCTTGATTTGAGGGATATAAGACAGAATCGTGTTTATTTGCTACATGAATTATGTGTTAGGGCCTGCATATATGCAAGGTGACGAGTGTACATACGTTGTCTATGGGATAAGTATGCGGGTGGAATTATCCTTACTTGTACCATGTTATTTTGTGTATTATGTCTTTTATGCTTTCGATAGATTGTTAATTCTTTGGTTACTCGCTTTCATGATATTTCTTATGTTGAAATTGTTGTGATATTGAATGTTGATATCATGGAATTTGTTGATTGATAGTTGACACTAATTGTTGAAAGATTCTCATATGAAGAGATATGTTAAAATACTATAGTTGAAGTTGAATTTACTTCTTACCTTGCTTGGTATTGTGTTGTTGTGATTGCATGGTGAGGAAGATCGAAAAGTACAAAGGGTGTTGTCATGCCTTATTTACATATTGATATTATTTCTTGAGTGAGCTTGAGGATAAAGCATGAAGGGTGATGTCGTGCAGTTACTTTCTTATTTTATATTTGTGGATGAGAGTAAAGCACGAAGGGTGATGTTATGCACTTGCTTTATTATTATTATTATTATTTGAGGATAAGAGTAAAATCATGAAGGATGATATCATGCACTTGCTTTTATATTATATTGTGAGGAGGAGACTAGAAGCACGAAGGGTGATGACGTGCAATTTGTTAATTTCATTAGTTTTACTTGATATTTGGAATGTGAATTTGGCTTTGTGGTTTCTTTAATTACTTTTGAAAGAGGGTTATTCCATGATAATTACTTTATGTTTCTAATGGTTGCTCCATTCATACGTCCCTATCCCATTGTTACTTTTGATTCTTTACTTGCTATTTTGTTACTTTTGATATAATTGAACAAGTTTATAGTAGGTGTTTTGTCTTAGCATTGTCGAGGTTAGGCTCGACACTTACTAAGTACATTGGATCAGTTGTAATCATACTACACTTCTGCACTTGTTGTGCAGATTCGGATATTAGTACCAGCGGAGTCTTAAGAGGTACTTAACGGATACCATATGGTGATTCAAGGTAGAGCTGCATTTTGTTCGCATGCCTTAAAGTCACTTTCCTATTTTATTGTATTGTTTCCATCTTGTTTCAGACAGTGTTGTATTTCTTTTAGAACAATGTAGAAAATTCCAGAAGCTCATGTACTTGTGACTCAACATCTTGGGATGGTTCGCGTAGTTGTTGGATGTTTTCTTATTATGTAATTTATCTAAGAATTGCCTTTACATTATGTTATCATTCTCTTATTAGTCTTTTATAGCAGTTCTTTCTATTTATCTATTGTGTGTTGGATTGCCTAAAAAGCGGTGTGGCACCATCACGACCCCGAGTGATTAAAATTTTAGATTGTGACATTATTAAAGAACGAAGCACATTAAAATTGAATGTCATTATGTTCATAATTATTTAAATTCTGGACTAATCTCTTACATCATGTCGCTGCTCAGATCAATTAGCAGATATTGTGACCTTATCATTCCATGTTGGGCAAGTTGGGAGTGTTTTCATCCTCTAACTTTGAGGGGGTGTTAACTTTAGCCCAAATACAGCTACAAAGCCCAAACTAGGAGAGGATAACCCACTTGGTTTTCATTAGCAGCTGCTTTGTATTTTATTTTATTTTATTGGTTTTTGTCACAACTCAAGTTCTCCCTCTGTGAACTGTCGTGATGACACCTAGTCTCTACGACTGGGTAAGCCTAACATTTGCGGAATATGATATGAAAACATAATAACTAACAAGTAACAGGTAAATTTAGATAAGAAATTAAGATGCCTCTTGGCATATACAATAATCACTCTCGAAGTGTACATAAACTCTCCCAAAAGACGGAATATCGTAAGTCATAAACTACAGAAAGAAAATAGTATTTCTATACTCCAGAATCTAACAAAAGGAAATACAAGAAGTGTTTGACATGGGAAAGAGTAGATAGGGACTCCAAGGTTTGCGAACGCGGTAGATATACCTTGAAGTCTCTACAGCTGGCTCGCCTCACTGATAATGCGGCTGATAAGCAGTACCTTGATCTGCACATGAAAAATATGTGCAGGGAAGGGCATGAGTATACAACAACGGTACCCAGTAAGTGCAAAGTCTGACCTCGATCGAGTAGTGACGAGATCAGGTCAGGGCCCTAGTGGTGTATATATAATAAAATAAGACAGAATAAAATATCGCAGTAAAAATAAATGCTATTATTTTACAAGAATGTAATCATAGAAAGGCAATAGCCCAGAACATAGAAATAACAACATGGGATCTCCCAGGATACCATCCCATAGTCCCAAACATAAATGTGCAGGGCATCTCCTAGAATACCGTTCCGTAATCCCAAAGTAAATATGTAGTGCAGGGAAATCTCCCGGAATACTGTTTCGTAGTTCCAAAGTAAATATGCATTACAGAGGGATCCCCCGAATTACCGTTTTGTAGTCCCAAAGTAAATATGCAGTATAGAAGGGCTCTCCCAGAATAGCGTTCCGTAGTCCCAAAGTAAATATGCAACTCAAATAATAGAAATACAACTATAACATGAAATCCTAAAATTTAGACTATGTACAAGTCAAGGAAGAAGCGGGACATTCACTAAACATGTTGCACAAAGTTCAGATAAGAAGATAAGACACGTGGACATGATGTTCTAAACTAAACAGGATAATTACATATGCTAGTGTAGCTCAGTTAAAGGAAAACATGTATTTTACTTAATGAAAATGGAGTTTTGCAACAAGTAGCCCGTGTACGCACTCGTCACCTCACGTACACGACGCTCATATATCAAAAACAATATCAAATCCGAAGAGGGGTGTGAGCACGTGATTTTTGCCCTATATGAATTACTCCCATAAATTCAATACAAAATAATTTCTTTCAGTAGTTGCAATTTTGTGGATTTTCGTGGCATTTTATGTTAATGTTTGCATTTGTCTGTGCATTTTTATTTTTTGTTTAATTAATGAAAAATACAAAAATATGCTGCATTTGCATTTAGAATCTAATTTTGCGTTCTTGAATTAATTAGTAATTTAGTATTTTATAAAAATGGGAAAAATCAAAAAACAATATAGTTTATTTTGCACTTTTAATTTTAATTTTCGAATTTTGGTAGTTTTTCCTTGAATTTGGTTTTTAATTATTTGTGGTAATTGTTATTTAGAGTTAATTAATGTAATAGGATAATTTGATTAGTGATTAATTTAGGATCATTTTTAATTTTAATTTAAAAAAGAAACTAAAAGAAAATTGGAAAAAGAAAGAAAAGAAAAGAAAAACAAGTAAAGTAAAAATAGAGGCTGAATTTGGGGCAAATCTGTGTCAGCCCAAACCAGATTTCCCCTTCTTTTGCCTCAAATACCTGCCGACCCAGCCCAATACCCGTCCCCTAAACCAGTCTGCCGCACCTTAGAGCCAAACCACACCGTTTCACCCATTTCGATCTGGGCCGTTGATCATAGTTGATCGAACGGTCCGGAACTGGTTTGTTTTTAGTATATCACTGTCCAAACCCCTTCCCCCCTAACCTATCTCCCTCATCCACTTAACCTTCAGATACCCCTCTTTAGAACCCTAGCCCGCCGCCCTAATTCCCACCGCCATTAATAGCGGCGCCACCTCCGTTCACCACCAAAATTACACCACAAGACCAACACGTCCCCCTCGTTCCAAATCCCTGATTGATTTCCCTCGAATCCTCACCAGACTCGTCGAATCTGGATTTAAAGATGAACCCTAAAAATTGCAAACCGAGATTCTGCTGAAATTTTGAGTCTAATTTGATTTTGTCAAAGAACATACGATTAACATCAGATTTGGCCGGAAAATCTGAGGATTTGAAGATTTGTCACAACCTTTTATTGTCCGAGGCTTTTAGGTTTTTCCTTGTTTCTTTTATTATATTTTCTTCGATTTTTTATTTTTCTGCTTCTTCTCTTCTTCTTGATTCTTTCTTTTTATTTTGCTCTAGAGGTATGGGGTCATGCATGAGTAATTGTAAGCATTTTCCTAATTAGTATAGTCAGTTTGTAACTAGATTAGTGTAAATCTGTTAGTATTGGTTAATTTTGGTAAGTAAATCATTTAGGCTAAGTTCTTAATAGTTGAAACATTTCGGCATGTGTTACTTGGTTATTTAGATAATTTCTAGTTTGGGCCGAGTGGTTCTTTGATCCTGTAGGTTGAGTTTGGGTCAATCCCGACTCATTTTGGGTCTGGACCGTTGGGTCAAAGATGACTTATGACTCGTTTTGGTTGCAGGGATTATTTTCAGGGGTTATAGGGGTAAGTTGGAAAAATTGGATAAGGAAATTTATGGGTAACTGATTAGGAAGCTTCTAGGAAGCTGGGGAAGGGAACTTATTTGAACTTCTGAATTTTTAACCAAGGCTATCTAGGCAAAAACAAAAATTGAAAAAGGGGCAAGGTGTAAAATCTGAACCTTGAGTACTGCCCTACTTTCCTTGCATATAAAGGCACTCTTACTTGGGAAGAAAAAAAGAACTTGAGAGATAAAAAATACAGAAAAGAGAAACGGCTAAAATTTTTAGTGAAAGAGACTATTCTATTGAACTCCATCAGTGATTTTTTTCAATTTTTGAAAACAATAGTTACAGGTTTTTTGATTTGAAATAGATTAACATTGGGCTTTGAAAAGCTGTTGTGGTTCAAGTTTGTTGAGGTTCACTATTCCATTGGGTTTTCGAGTTGATTTTATGGTTCTAATTACTGAATCTGGGTTTGATTATGGGCTAGAAATGGTTTGAAAATTGTTTTGTTGTTTGGGTTTTGGGTTGAAATCATTGCAGTATAGTTCATTTTCACTGGTTTCGAGCTGTTTTCCTCCCTTGGATTTTCTATTGTTTCATTGGCTTTATGAATTGATTTCACTGCTCAACTCGTTGAATCTGGGACTGTCATCTGCTGTTGTTTATTTGCTCACTGTTCACTTCTATTCTTCTTTGTGCAAATTCCAGGTACATGTTCTGAAACCTGCATAATGTGATCTTCAAGTTGAAAGTGAAATGAAAAATGGAAGTCGGAGGTTTAATATTCAGTCGTGTTTACTGTTTATGTGTTAAGCTCAATATTCAAATCTTCTTCTCTATGTAAATCTTTGCTTGTCATTCTAAATACTAATGTTGTTTAAGTTCCTATGCATCTAATGTGTACAACGTATAGATCCTGTTAGTTAGGTTTAGTAGTAGCTTACTCAGCTTGAATGGATTCTTCGATTACTAAAATGACACATATGTTACTACTGCTGTAGGTGCAGCATTGGTATTGCCCTTTTAGTAGTTTGTTAGAAATACATTTTGGTTATAATAGTTGAATTCTTATCACTCCTGAAGCATGGGAACTATTAAGGATTAATTGTAGGCTACATGGTAGCATAGTATTGATTTTCAAGTGTTAATGAGGCTTACTATCGTGTTTGATCACATAAGGGAAAGCATGTTCTAGTAATTGTCTCATCTGGAAGTGTTAGTTTTAAATTTCGGGTTTGAAGTTGTTTGATATGTTATTATCTCAAATGTTGGCCTGAAATCAGCATTGGTTCTTGTTAGGCCACAGATTTGAGCGACATGAATAATGGAATTGTGGGCAGTACTTACTCGTTTGCGGGTTCGAGTTTTGGATTTTCATTCTTCACTAAGACTTGGGCTCATTAAGGCCCAAGCTTGAAGGCTTGATGTTGATTACTTTATCGATAGTCAACTGGGTTCACACAGTTACCCTTGGAATTTTTAGACGTTGCTTGTGTGCCGTGGGGACTCGACCTCGAGTCCTGCACTTACTGATCTCAGTTTCCAAAAGGAGTGGGCTCATCTCAGGCCCAAGCCTTAAAGGCACTTGTAAATGGGGTTATGCACTTCATGTTATTTGAGTTTGTTCAATGTCATTGAATCCATTCTTCTTCTTTGTTTAGTCAGCGTTGCTGAAGCAGTTTTTCTTCAAATAATTTGGCTATTTAACGCAGCACCTGTCAGCTACAAAGTAGATTCGAATTCTTAGTTTTAAAAGGTATTAGAACTCCTTTAAGCACCCTTTCACCGACTAGGCTCCTAAAATGGGTTTGAGGTGTGCCATTTTAGCAAAGCATATAATGCATGGCCCTTAAAAGAATAATTCAAACATCTATTGAAATTAGAAATCGAGGCATGCCACTTAGCGAATTTTTCATGGCCCTCACAAAGTTGAAAACGTGTGGTTGCTTTAGGCACGTTATTTTAATAACTTACCTTCCTAAACTCGGGTGCGCATTTATGTGACCCAAATCCAAATCTCAATGATGTTAAAATATGTCAAAATCACGGGTGCATTTATGTGACGTAGTTCGAGACGTGTTTTAATAACGTTGCAATTTTTTGTAGAAATGAATAAAAGCGGTTAAAACTAAAATTTGCACATAGGTTCAGAATTGTTTAAAATAAGACAATTAAGCCGAATATAACAGTTGAGCGACCGTGCTAGGACCATAGAACTCGAGAATGCCTAACACCTTCTCCCGGGTTAATAGAATTCCTTACCCGGATTTCTGTGTTTGCGAACTGTTAAATAGAGTCAAGTGGCGACTCTGAATCTTTTAATAATAAATCCTGTTTCGATTGTCACTTTAAGTTGGAAAAAACTCCCTTATATACACCCCTTCCGGGGGTGTAGGTAAAAAAGGAGGTATGACAGCTCTGGCGACTCTGTTGGGGATAAGAACCCAGAACTTCTGGTTCAGGGTTCAGAATTCGAGCTTAGATGAATTGTTATATTTGACCTTATCTACTATCTGATTTTATTACATGTTTGGGCCTAATGTGCTAAATGTTACTTTTACCGCTTTGATATTATCTGAACTAGATACAAACTGTTATGAAACCCTTCTCTTCTCGTCTTCGGGGATGTGCTCGCTGGTCGAGACTCCATACTCTGTTAGTGTCATACCTTGAAATAAGAAAGAGGCTTGGACAAGTTACTAAGCCGGATGGCCTTTTGGTTCCCGGTACGTAGCCCCCTCCTCGGCTCGAGTTGTCCGCTCGGGTACACAAGTCTAGAACAACTGCCCAGGTTTTGAACCTAGAATAACTCAGCTTCATGCTGGATCCCTAGTAGGAACGCTTGTTTGCATCATGTGCACTTGACTTAAGAGACTCAACATAGGGGTTGGGTCCGTTTAGGACAGGTACACCCCAAAAAATAAAAGACCATCCTGATGCATCTTATGTGCTATATGTTGCATTTATTCAAGGGTAAAAAGGTCATTTGACTGACCAATGATAGCTGAGGGTAAATGAAGAAATGAAAAAAAAAACAATGAAAAAAGAAAGAAGAAAAAAAGAAAAGAAAGGGTGAAGTGTGAAGATAAAGCGAGTGAGGCCTAATTATGTTTTCTGTTACATTTTGTTAAGAGAAAAAAAAAAGAGCTTGGAAAATTCAAAAGATTTTTGTACTTTTTCATCATTTTTCAAAAATCAAAAATAAAAAAAAAAGGGAAAAAGAATATAAAAAAAAGAGTTTACATGTTTCATCATTTTCAAAAAGAAAAAAAAAAGAAAAAAAACATATTTTCTCTAAATTAGTTGTTATTTTTATTTCTCGCCCATATCCTATCTGCCCGAACTACGCATACCTGATTCTCGTCTTTCGGGACGTGATACGTAGGCAACTCACATAGGGTCCGGTCTTCCTAGTAAATCTTAGGTTCTTGGCTTTGCGGGGTCATAGCCAAATTTTGCACTTCTAGCCACCTTTTGGCCAAATAAGTCATTTTGCAAAAATAGCCTCAATCATATCTTGCATGTGTCTTAGGGAATGTTATTGTCTCACATAGTGTTAGTTTAATTTTTCTCATATAGGTGCGGATCTACTTACTGGAGTTTGAGCATGACATATACCCCAGGATCACTGCATTCAGGAGCTGCTCGAGGAGCCATTTTATGTTTTTGAGTCAATTGTTTTTGTTTTATTTTCTAGTCCTGTATAGTAGTATTTAGTCTTTTAGGTGATGTTAGAGTTTGTAATAGTCAGGTTAAGTTTGCCGAGTCTTTTGTTATTGTATTTATTATTTTGAAGTTTTTCATAAGTAAACGAAAATAAAATGAAAAATCAATAAAAATTAAAATCCAAAATACGGGTTTCCTTCATTTTGAAGTATTTTTCCAAAAAATCCAAAAAAAAATCATCAGAAACAAAAATTCAAAAATACTCTTTAGATGTCTTTCTTGTGTAAATGTCCATAAAAAATTTGAAAAAATTAAAGTCCAAAAAATATTCGCTTTTCTTTAGAAGTGCTTTTGTAAATAAATAAAAACTCAAAAATCCAAAATATTTTCTTAAAAGTTCCTTTTTCGAAAATTAAGAGACATTATCTGAAATCCAAAAATATTTTTCTTTCTTCTTTAGAAAAAGAGAAGACAAATGAAAATTCAAACAAAATATTTTCTTTTTACTTTTAAAATTCCCAAAGTTCAAATCAAAAGCAAATGAATTTTTTAGAAACCTTTCTTTCAAAAAAACAAAAAAAAATCAAAATCAAAAAAGTCCAAAAAAATATTTCCTTTCTTCTTTTAAAACATTTCTTTCAAAAATTCCCTTATTTACTCTATTCTCAATCTTCCGGAACTACGGAAGATCTGATTCATGCGGGGTCATGATATGTACGCAATCCCCATCGGATTCGATCATAGCCATAATATTAGTTGAGTGAAAAAATAAATTGAAAAAAAGAGTGAAAAAAAGAAGAAAAAAAAAGTGTGACAAAAAATACAAGAGTGACAAAAACAAAAAAGAAAAGAGAGTGCAAAAATAAAAGAGCGGCAAAAATGAGATAAAAGAAAAATCAAGAGTTATTAAAGAGAGGCAAAAATAAAGAAAAGAGGTACAGAGTGAAAAGGGCTAGTCAAGGCAGGGATGAAACATGCAACCGTTCAAACACACGGTAGAAGCGTTTAACTGTTAGGTGCATTGCATCCCAAAGTGCGATTTCCTATATGTTAAATGTTTCAAAACTAATAAAGTTTTGGATGTGCAAATTAGCCAGGTTTTGGTGGTTGGTTTTGTTGGTAGTCTAGCCTCCCCTCCTTCACAAAGTCCAAAGGCACAGATGGCCTCCGCAAGCAATCTACCAATCAACGGTCCTGAGGATAGCCCAGCATCGGCTATTCTGCAGTAAGAATCAGCAGTTGCTGAAGAGAATAAGATGTTGCGTCTCCGCATAATGGAAATGTGGGACTCTTGGTCTAATGGTAGGGAACTGCCAAGTGCAATCCCTGGGATCCCTGAGTCGATCCCCAGGTCAAGTGAGGTTACCAACGCCCCTGTGCCCAACCCGCTCATCCTATGCAGGCACCCTCCAATGCTATTCAATGATCCGGGCATTCCTTTTGTGGTTCGCCCCCAAGCACCGGCTTCTAGGGCACCCCCTCCAATGCTCATCTTTCAGAGTCCACAGCTTCAACCAGAAATAACGTATGTCACCCCGTACACTTTTACTCAATCTATGTAATATGATCTCTCGGTGGGGCAAGAAAAGGTTGTTAAAAGTCCCGAACAAGAGGAAATGGCTCGGAAGATGAAGAGCCTGAAACAAAGCCTGAAAACACATGCAAGGTCTGAGTGGCCAGAATAGTGTCTCATACACTGACCTCTATATGTTTCCCCATGTCCACTTTCCAGTTGTCTTCAAGATGCCAAAATTTGAAAAGTACGATGGGCTCGGAGACTCGGTAGCTCATCTGAAGCGATATTGTAACCAGCTGAGGGGTGCTAGTGGAAAAGAGGAGTTGCTAATGGCCTATTTTGGGGAAAGCCTCACCGGAATTGCTTCCGAGTGGTATACAGTTAAAGAAATTACTCATTGGCATGTGTGGGACGATATAGCTCGAGACTTTGTCTACCAGTTACAATATAATGTGGACATCGCTCCCGACAGAGACTCCTTGTCCAATTTGAAAAAAGAAACCGCAGAAAGCTTTCGCGAATATGATGTCAAATGGCATGAGCAAGATGCCAGGGTTAAGCCACCAATGGACGAAATTGAAATGGTCACGGTCTTTCTGCAGGCCCAAGAGACGGACTACTTCCAGAACATGATGTCCACTATGGGTAAGTCGTTTGCTGAGGCTATCAAAATTGGGGAGATGGTAGAAAGTAGGCTAAAAACGGGTCGAATCTTGAGTTATGTTGTTTTTAAAGTCACATCACTAGATGTTCAAAATGGTTCAGAGGGTTTGATAAATGGAAACGAGATAGAAGAGGGAGCCATGATGGTTTCAAGCTCGGGGGGGGGGGGGGGAAGTCATTCAACCAGTCATACGTGCCCCCTATGGTCCCACCACACTATTATCCCCTTCAAGATGACGCTTATGTTGTGGCACCACCTCTCTATGCGGTGATGAGTGCACAATCTTACACGCCGCCACAACATTATACACAAAATCAAGCACCACCTCTTAGAAATGCCCATCCTTACCAAGCTCCATATAATCCTCAACCAAATGATCCCCAATACAATCCTCGCATGCGAGAGCCTTTCAGAAAGAATCAGTTCACCCCTATTGGTGAATCGTATTCAAGCTTGTTCCAAAAGCTAATCAGACTAGATCTATTGCAGCCAGTGGCCCAGAACTGGTCGAACCCCGTGTCCCCCTCGCACCAAGCTGATGCTAGATGTGAATACCACTCTGGAGTAGTAGGACACAATACAGAGGACTGTTGGACCCTCAAAAGGGCAGTTGAAGTTTTGATTGAAGTTGAAAGAATCGTTTTTCGGAATGAAGAAGCTCCTGATGTGATGAACAATCTGTTGCCTACCCACAACATCGGGCCAATAGTCGGAATGACTTTTGAAGTTGAGGAATTTGATCCGGCACTTATGGCCATTACAACCATTGCTGAAATAGAAGAAAAGCCTAAAATGGTCGCCAAGCATGAAAGTTCCCCAATCAGGCGGGAGTCTCGGTAGCCAGTCTTGCTATCCTTTCTGCATTCGGATTATCTCAGGGTGTGATCCGGATGTTTTACTTTATTGTCTTACTTTTCGATGTAAACCCTTCTATCTTCAGAAATTGAAAGAAAAAAATTCAAAAAATAAAATTAAAAATCAAATGAAATTAATATTTCATTGTCCAGGAATATCTTTTTTCTTATTCTTGTCATTTTTCTTTCTTATTCTCTTTTTAGTTCTATTAAATGCAGATTTCAATAACATGACATGCTTGCAGACTTCATGCCTAGATCCTGAAAGCTGTCAGACCTCGAAATAATGAATCAAGAGTCAAAATGCAAAGAAGATTAGTTTGAGGAAATAAAATAAAGAGTTGGAACAGCTGAAGGAAAATTGGTTCCATATGGGAAAGGTCCATACATTGCAACAAGAGTACTACCAAAAAAGTGCATTATATCTAAGGAAATGTCCTTGAAACAACTGCCAATGCAAATGCGACCAAAAGGTACTATGTTGGATCCTCTATATAGCATTATTGTTCTCTAGTTGGGATGAAGAAGGCTTTTATTCTCGCTACCTAAACATTACCAACCATTTGCAAACCCTTTGAGCCGGTTACTTTTCTTTGATTACCCTGTTTGGGACCTGAAAGTGTTACAAAAAAAAAGAGTAAAAAAAAGAAAATGAAATAAAAAAATGAAAAATAAAGAGACAAGGAAAATGAAAGGTAAAAGAAAGAGAACAAAACAAAACAAACAAAAGAAAATCAAAAACAAAGTTTCCTGAACTACGTTCAACTTGATTCCGAAAGGATACGTAGGCAGCCTCTCTTTGGGGTTCAGTCACACCAAAATAAAAATCCAAATTCCCCCAAAAGTTGAAACTGGGGCAGAAGTTATAATGGTTCGGCGATGATCCCGCCTGAATGGTTCCCAAAGTTGTAATTCAATCCGAATAATTTTTACCTGAATCCTTTCAAGTCCTTCCGATCAATCGGTGAGAATGTTCAAGGATCAGAGAATACAACTACTTGGATCTAACACAACAAAATGAGAGAAATAAAATGAGAGTCTTATCGGTGAAAACCCACACGAGCACCGTAAGGCGATGGTAAGCAGAAAAATGGAAAATGGGAGTCTTGTTAATGAAAACTCTTAAAGAGCACTATAAGGCAAGAAGACAAATGAGAGAGGTCAACTCGTGAAATCCCACAAAGTGCGCCCCTGATCGAAAAGAGGATCCTCACAACCATCGGCACCGACAGAGTCCTCACAAGGTTTCTCGATTTTGAGGCAACAATTGTGAGAAATTTCTGAGAGTCAGATGGTTTACACAGATCAGGCATCCAGTCCAAAAGGCATGTCATGTTCATTGAAGTCCACATGTACTCTAGATAAGTCCTTCTTTCCTTTCCCCGAAAGGGACACTTCTTGTTTTAAACTCATTCTCCATTCCATTGTTTGTTTTCTTTGAATCCTTTTCGGTCTAACACTGTTCCGAAACTAAGACAAAGAAAGGTTGGCAAGACAGATTTATAGGGTTCTCATTTGGCGCGAGCTAATGTGCAGAAAGGCACCCAGCCTCGTCATGGGCATCAAGTCAACCCCGATTGGCCATGGTGGCCGATGCTCCGGAATTGAAAACTCTTGGAAGGAGAAAATCAAATCGAAGTGCCTATAAAGGCAAATGAAGTTGAAAAGGTTGAGTCCCACGTGGCCAACCATCTCGGCAAAACATTGAAAAGCCAAGGTACCAAAGTGATCTAAAATTAAAGTTGGAAGGAAGAAGCCAGAAATAAAAGGCCTACGAAGGTGAAATAAAGTTGGAAAGGTTAAGTCCTACATGACTAGCCATTGCAGCAAAGTTTGAGAAGCCAAAAGTTCCCCAATGTTCCAAAGAAAAGAAAAGAAAAGAAAAAAATGATTAAAAAAAGAAAAAAAGAGAAGGAAGTCAGAAAGGAAAGGCATACGAAGGCAAAATAAAGTCGAAAAGGTTGAGTTCCACCGACCAACTGTCATGGAAAAAAATCTGGAAAAAACCAGAGGTTCTTAGGGCCTGAAATGAAATCGATCCTCAGGGAACAAACGGTTGCAATTGAGATCTTCATCAAAGAAGCTGGCCGAGATCTAGCGATTGAGACAACAAGACCACAAAACCAACCACCGTTTCAAACTAACAATTGTCCTTTGTTTTAAAATTTTGAAGTAGGTGCAATCCAAAGCAACCGTGCAAGAAGCAGGTGCACCAAAAAAAAAGGAAAAAGAAATGCGCAAGTGCTAGAAATAGCTTTGCAACAACAATCAATAAAAAGGGAAGTGCCCTCCAAGTTTTTTCCCGCATTTACTCAGTCCTTGAAATAAAATAAAAAGAGAAAGGAAAATAAGATGAAAAATGAGATAAGAAGAAAATTAAATAAAAAAATGGTAGTTCAGAATCCCCAATCTCAATCTTTTACGTTTTTCCAACATAGGGTCCCCAACCCCTAGTTGAGATATTTTTAGACATAGGGTCTCCATCCCCTATTCGCCTTTTGCCAACATAGGGTCCCCAATCCCCAGTTGAGATGTTTTAGACATAGGGTCTTCATCCCCTAGTCGCCTTTTTGCCAACATTAGGGCTCCAATCCCTAAGTTGAGATTTTAGGCATAAGGCCTCCATTCCCTATTCGCCTTTTTGCCAACATTAGGGCTCCAATCCCTGAGTTCAGATTTTTAGACAGAGGGCCTCCATTCCCTAGTCGCATTTTTGCCAACATTAGGGCTCCAATCCCTGAGTTGAGATTTTTAGACATAGGGCCTCCATTCCCTAGTCGTTTTTTGCCAACATTAGGGCTCCAATCCCTGAGTTGAGATTTTAGACCTAGGGCCTCCATTCCCTAGTCGCCTTTTTGCCAACATTAGGGCTCCAATCCCTGAGTTGAGATTTTAGACATAGGGCCTCCATTCCCTAGTCGCCTTTTTGCCAACATTAGGGCTCCAATCCCTGAGTTGAGATTTTTAGACATAGGGCCTCCATTCCCTAGTCGCCTTTTGCCAACATTAGGGCTCCAATCCCTGAGTTGAGATTTTAGACATAGGGCCTCCATTCCCTAGTCACCTTTTGCCAACATTAGGGCTCCAATCCCTGAGTTGAGATTTTTAGATATAGGTTCTCCATTCTCTAGTCGCCTTTTTCCAACATTAGGGCTCCAATCCCTGAGTTGAGATTTTTTAGATATAGGGCCTCCATTCCCTAGTCGCCTTTTGCCAACATTAGGGTTCTAATCACTGAGTTGAGATTTTAGACATAGGGCCTCCATTCCCTAGTCGCCTTTTCCAACATCTCGGGCTCCAATCCCTGAGTTGAGATTTTAGACATAGGGCCTCCATTCCCTAGTCGCCTTTTTGCCAACATAGGGCTCCAATCCCTAGTTGATAATTTTAAGACATAGGGCCTCTATTCCCTAGTCGCCTTTTGCCAACATAGGGCTCCAATCCCTATTTGAGATTTTTAGATATAGGGCTCCACTCCCTAATATCTTTCTCCTAAAGACACACAATCTTTATTTTATCTCTTTCAAAAAAAAAGAAAAAAAAAGAATAAATAGTTTAGATTTAGTTACAAATAACTCACAAAATTTTCCTAGTGAAAATTGTGACAGAAAAATTTCGTTCGTTTGATTGTTTCGGTGTTTGAGTAGGTTTGGCCTCAAGGAACACGGCCCGAGACGACCAAAAGAATGAGTCTCAATCCAAATAAAGAAAAGAAGAAAAAGAGTAAAAGAAATGAACTCAAAGTGTTGAGGTTGAGAAGGATGCGGACTGCTCAAGATATGATTGAAGTCATAGGCTTCGCATGTCCTGTCTGGATCCAAAGCTGAAGAAAGAACCAGCACCTACGGCTGATGAGCATCAAGATTCAGATTAGAGTTTACAGCAAGAACCAGCTAAGACTCAAGATCAAGCTTCAAGAGGTCTATAGATAGGAATCTTGTAACTCGTAGTTGATAGGTTTAACTAGTTTAGCTTTTTATTTTTTCCATTTTTCAGTGTAATAAGGAGCTCAACAAGCAGAAACAGCAGCAACAACAGTGAAATCATAGCTTCCTGGTAGTTCCAGCTACCGAAACTTTCAAAACTACATTGACCTGATTCTTTTATAGCCAAGGATATGTAGGCAACCTTTGAAGCAAGGTTCGGTCAGGCTTTTTTCCAAAAAATGCTTCCCATAGAGTTTCAAACGGGCAAAATTCCCTTATAATTGCTCATTTTATCTTTGCCCGAAAATTCTTCGTGTCTCCGAGCAAAGAGAGGTAGTTGTGAGAACATGATTTTTGCCCTATACGAATTACTCCTATAAAATCCCAAGAAAATAGATTTTTTCCTAATTATTTGCCATTTTTAGGAATTTTTGTAGAATTTTATTAATTGTTTACACTTTCTATGCATGTTTAATTTTTATTTAAATCAGGAAAAAAATGCCAAAATATCATGCATCGCATTTAGGATTTATTTTTACATTTTTAGAATTAATCAGTAACTATTTGCTTTATAAAAATTTGAAAATCATAAAAAATAGCTCTTTTTTACATTTTTTTGTCTTTTAATTTTACTTTATCGATTTTTCTCTTTCGATTTAGAATTATGTATTGTTTATAATTTTTATAATTAGTGAATTAGTTTAATTTCACATTTTTAGATAATCTAGGATTTTTAATTAAAGAAGAAGAAAAAGAAAAACAAAGGAAAATGAATGAAAGAAGGGTTTTAATATGAATTGGGCTACTTCTTGTACCCAAATCAGGCCCAAATCCCAGCCTAAAAACTACCCAAACCCGTCCAAACCACCTAGACCCAAAAACCGACCCGCCTGGCCTGGCCCAATAACCCATTCCCATCTCATTAAATCCCAACCCTAAAGACTTTCCCCATTTTTGGAGACCTAGCGCAGCTTTCCCTTTTTTCTTCACTACAAAGAATCAGATCCCATGCACAAGAGAAGGAGAATTTTCCCTCTTTAGAAAAATGAAAAACAACGGCTCTCTCATCTTGAAGGAGGCCGAGCAGAACCTCTGACTCCTCTCTTCTTCAGCAACAGACGAACCGAGTTGTTACCTTCCATCCCCAATTTCCCATATAAGTGAGACCATTTCCCTTCTACAACCAAAATCGAGCAGCCCCATTCTAAAAGAAAGGAGCAATAGAGTTTGAATGAGATAGTTATATGGTTTCTCAAGTTATTGGGCTATCAAGGCTACTGTGTTAGGTTCAAGGAATTTTCTGTGCGATTTCATTTAAGTTGAAAACTGAGTTCAAAATTGGCTGCTTCTGCTGGAATTTGCTGAGCTCCTACCCACTGGTGTCGTTGCCTTTATTTGGCTTCCCTTTGCTTTCCAGATTTAATCTTTGTACCATTAAGTATGTCTTCTATGAACTATCTTATATTTGTTTTTGTTATGGAGTTGTAGTTGATGTTTAATCGCCTTTTATTATAAAGATTGAGGGGGTGTTTAATTCGTCTGCTTTGTTATTACAATTGATGGTTGGCTTATCTACTATTGTCATATGGATCTATTAGTTACTTGAGCCTTCGGCAGTTTCAAAAAATCGATCCTAGGGCTAGTGTTATAATTGATCTCATGTGTTTAATTAGCATTCAATCCGTATATCCTAGCATCAAAGTTTGGCGCATGGTATGACGAGATGTTTTCCAACAGTTATAGTTTGGAATTTTGCGAGAAGTTTGGAGCTTCTTTTCCAGAGATTTCATCTTCTGCCTTTTGTTTTTGAGATTAGCAGTAGATTGTCTAATTTATGAGTTACAAGAATCATAAGCATGAAGAGCTATTAATTATTTGATTTTGAGTTCTATCCTTGTAATATATTTCATTTTTAAAAATTTTAAGACGTTCCATGTTCCCAGGTTCACATTTTTGAAGGTTCACAAGCTTTAATTAATATTTTTATATATACCTTACCAAACACATGAATTACGTAGTTCTTGTACTTCCACATCAAACAATGATCCATACATTAGTACTCGAATTAGTTCAGAAAGATGATTTATAAACACATGTAACATGAGTATGGGTGTATGTTAATTATAGGTTGTGCTAACATAGCTACTGAGTTGGAAGATGATACGGAGGCAAGTTTTCTTGGCATCTTGACTAGTATTTTGTTTCTTTCGCTACTTGTAGAGTAGCTTAATGCTTTCATGTTAATGTGCAGTGTTGTGTATTTTTCTCAAAATGTAGTCAACAGGAATCAGTTTGGGTTTGGAATTTGATTGCTTAAATAATAGTCCTAAAATCGAGGTGTGTCATTAGTTGAATTTTCATGGCCCTCGCAAACTTGAAAGTGCGTAGTTGCTTTAGGCGTGTTATTTAAATTAATTTCCTTAAACTCGGGTGTGCATTTCATGTGACCCAACTCCAATTCTCAACAATTTTAAATAAAATATATCATGGATTGCGGGTGCATTTCATGTGGCGTGGTTCAAGGCGTGTTTCAAATAACGTTGAATCTTCCTAAAAATAATTAAGAGCGATTTAATAAGTTAAAATATACTATAGAAAAAAACATACATTAAAATCAGATAATAAGCCAATTGTAATAGTTTAAGCGACCGTGCTAGAACCACGAAACTCGGGAATGCCTAACACCTTCTCCCGGGTTAACATAATTCCTTACTTAGAATTTCTGGTTCGCAGACTTCAAAAGGAAAGTTAAGTTTTCCTCGATTTGGGATTTAAAATAAACCGGTGACTTGGGACACCAATAAATATTCCAAGTGGCGACTCTGAAGAATTAAATAAATTAATTTAATTTCGAATAATGTCACTTAAAGTGGAAAAACTCCCCTTATATACCTTCGGGTGTGTAAAAAGGAGGTGTGACATAGTCTGGCTTCACATCCGTACTTCACAAGGTCAAAAGGAAGTATTAAAATGTCTTCGGAAAGTCATCTGCCAACAGATCCTATTTCGGAGGATAGCCCGATCTAGGCCATCCCAACTTCTGAGTCAGCAACTGCTGAGGAAAATAGAATTCTGCGTCTCCGCATGATGGAAATGTGGGACGCCTGGGCCAACGGTAGGGAATTACCAAGTGCGATACCTGGATTCCCTGAGCTATTTCCCAGGGCAAGTGGGACTTCCAACATCCCCATAAGTTATCCAAACAGCCCACTGGGATATCCTACCATCTCAGCCCACTTTGCTGGAACACCTTCTAAGGCTCTCCCCCAGGTGTCAATGTCAGGTGCGGCCTCAAGCATATTCACTGCGCTACCTTGTTCAGCTACGGCACAACCCACTCTACCCAGGCCTAGCTTTGATCCATCATCTTTCACCTTTCAAGCACCATCTTTCCCAATGGAACCAGCCCAGTTTACTACTAATTCTTACCCTCAGCCACCCTGGTACGAGTTTACCATGGGGCAGGAGAAAACCACAAAAAAACCCTAAACAAGAGGAAATTACCAGAAAGATGAGGAGCATGGAGCAGAGTCTCAAAAATATACAGAGTTTGAGCAGGAAAAAGAGAGTGTCCTACACTGACATGTGTATTTTCCCACACGTGCACTTACCCTTGGGTTTCAAAACCCCGAAGTTTGAAAAGTATGATGGGCATGGGAATCCCATAGCCCACCTCAAGAGGTACTGTTGTCACACCTCCTTTTTGCGCGCCCCGCCCCGAGGGGTAAAATGCGCGGGTGGAGTTTTTCCAATTTAAGTGACAATATTCGAAATGAGATTATTTATTTAATTCAGAGTCGCCACTTGGGAAAGGTTTGGCTTTTGGTGTCCCAAGTCACCGGTTTATCTTGAATCCCAAATCGAGGAAATTTTCGACTTTTCCAAATGAAGTCTGCGAACCAGAAATTCTAAGTAAGGAATTCTGTTGACCCGAGGGAAGGTGTTAGGCACTCCCGAATCCCGTGGTTCTAGCACGGTCGCTTAAATTGTTATAATGGCTAAATATCTGATTTAAATACATGTTGTGACTTATGTGCTTTTATTAAGTTTAAACCGCTTTTATCATTATCACTTATTTTTTATAGAATTGCAACGTCGTGAAAATGCATCTCGAACCACGTCACAATCAATGTGCCCGTGATCGTCAACACATTTTGACTTCGTTGAGATTTGGATTTGGGTCACATCAATGTGCACCCGAATTTAAGAATATGATTTAATTGAGCCGCGCCTTAAGAGTCTAACGCGTTATTATTTTTTGAAAAGGCCATGAGATTCACTAAACGGCCTAGCCCAGATTCTAAGTGTTATGATTAGTTATTGAGGGCCCCGCGATTTGCATCTTTATTTGGCGAGGCTCGTCTCATTATTTTAGAAGGGTATCCTACAATGGCTACATTTCTATATTTTTTTCAGAGATAGAAGAAAGAAAAATGTATGCTAATTGAAATATATACTTTGGCCTAAACCAGACTCCTATCAATTTCTGATTAATTACTTATAAAGTGAGAAAACGTCATGCCTTACGAGAATGCTTTGGTCGAACAAAAAGATTACATATGAGATTGATGAAATGCAATACTTAATCCGAACATTTCTTAAGTTGAACTTACTAAACTTATTTGGACTAAGTTAAAGGATATACTGGCAAAGTAAAATGCTTTATTTTGACAAGGAATCATGTATGAGCTAACGAAATACAACACTTAATCCGAACATTTCTTGAGTTGAATTTAACTAAACTTATGTGGACTAGTCTTAACTAAAAAAAAAACTAAATGAAACAGAAACAGTATTGTATGAGATCGAAGTGTACATGCCCATACTAACCAACAACTAACGAGCTAAAACACAAAAGGGTAAACTCACTCGAATATTAGTACATACTTTCGAACCGTTGAATAAAACTGATCAATTTTCACAGGCCTGTTAATGTACTATGAGTATTACAAAAAATACTTGAACTTCTTCAACCTTTTTTATTTCATGCTTTCAAACTGATTCAATTACATCCGTATGGGACTTGAAATGTGTACCTGGAAATGCTGAAAATGCAAAGGAGGAGAAGAAGAAGATGTGGAAATCAGCAGCAAAAGAAACAGGACTAGCAATAGCAGCAGGACAGGGCAGCAGCAAACAAAGCAACACAGCAGGACAGGCTCAAACACAGAAATGCAACTATGGCCGATAGAAAGAAGCAACCAAATGACAGCAACACCCAGTGGAGTAGAATCAGAACTCCAGGCAAACCAAACCAGTAGTAAACCAATGAAAAACACTCGACTAATAGACACAACTGGAACTCCAAAGAATCAAAATTGATTTAACAAGTTGAACAACTGAAAAAGCCCAAATAACAACAGGAAGAAACAGTTTCTGAATGTTGATTGTATACTTGCTATCTCTTAACCTCCCTCTATCTGTGCTTTCCTAAAATCAATCCTATCCTTTTTCAATCCCCTCAGTCTAGGTATCCCTCTCTGTCTGTATCTCTTTGGATGTATTTCAAACTCTCTCTCTCAAAACTCCTCACTGTGTGTGTATATTTTCTTTCAGCTCCTCTTCTGTATCTCCCCTAATTCTGTATATCTATCCCTTTATAAGCCTCAAAACTATCTCTTTTAACAGCCTGTTTTCAGAATATCACAGTACCCTCCCATGTGCCTTCCATTTTCAATTCCAACTTTAGCTAATTAAGTATTAAACCCCATCAACATT
This sequence comes from Nicotiana tabacum, assembly GCF_000715075.1. NCBI lineage: Eukaryota > Viridiplantae > Streptophyta > Magnoliopsida > Solanales > Solanaceae > Nicotiana > Nicotiana tabacum. The sequence continues at coordinate 75,262,853 of NC_134086.1, read as the reverse complement.
CCCTGGCAGATTTAACTTCTAAAAGGTTTAAATACTTCTTTAAACTAAAGCCAAGTATGGGCAGTAGAATGTATCTGACAGCATATGCTGTCAAATTGTTTAAAACTTAACAAAGACCTTTATGCAGGCCACAGGCTGTGCACAAAGCACATGAGGTGCACCAATGCACATGCTGTGCACGAGTGCACATGCCTCCCAATTCAGAATTTAAACCAAACATCCCTTTTTACATTACTGATCAATTCAACAGCTATAAGTAAACAAAAACTGGTTCTTAATTGACTCAACACATGCTTAGCAGAAGTAAGTCGATTTGTTATTGTTCGGACAGTTGAAACTAATTGACGACACATGTCGACTCGACTATATTAGCATTAACATACTCAATCGTAGCTAAAAATCAGACATTTAAAGTATGGGACACATGACTCGACTTATACTGATTGAACAAAATTATACTTCGAGGAATCAGTTAATCAATACAAATTTGGAACACAACCAATACACATGCCTTATCAGAATAGGAGGGGTTCAAACAAACACAGTGGTTCAGGCAAAGTGGACAAACAGAAGTTGGTAAAATTAAATCAAATATGAACAGACTTTTAAAAACAAATCACACGGACTAAAACAAAAATAAAGAAAAGAAAACAAGACTCACCTCAAATCTTTGAAAAATTAAAACCTTGACTCGGATTCGGACAGACCTTTCTTAAGGCTGAATGGACTTTAATCGAAGTGTTTCTCAGATGAGAAACACTTTGATTAAAGTCCATTAGACCTTAATCTCTTCGGTTGAACCGGTATGAACCAGTGACGAAGAACTACAAAAATTTCCAAAACTCAGATCCGGGATTCATGCTTCCCTGGTCAGATTCGGACCAAACCAAGTATGGTTTGGTCACGAGAGGGGTCTGGGGAGTGTCTGGTGTGAAGCTGGGGTTAAACTGTGTAGATCGAGTTTTGACTCGAATCTTCAAATGAAGATTCGAGAAGGTGGGGAGGGATTCGAACTACAGGGTTAACTGATTCATGTTCAGGAAGGCAAGGGGATTCTAGGGTGTTAAGGGGAAGGTCATCGGCGTTCATGCCGCCGGTTTTCATGGTGGGGGATACAGGGGCGGCTCTAGGGTTTGAAGGGGATGAGGTTGAAGACGAAGGCTGGGGTTCGGATAGGGGGGGGAGGGTAGGATTATGGGCTTATATAGTTAGTGGGTTGACGGATCTCGACCGTTAGATCAATTTAGATCTACGGTCTGGATCTGATGGTTAAGTGGAACGATGTCATTTCAAGTGTTGAGGGTTTGGGTTCGGTCCGGGTGTAAACGGGTCGGGTTCCTCAGTGGGTTGTGGGGAAGTGATCTTGGCCGTTGATCAATCTGAGATCAACGGCCCAGATCACATTGGACCAAAACGTCGTCGTTTGGACGTCCTGGGTATCAGGTGGTGTTGGACCTGGGCAGGCTTGGGTTTTGGGCTGTTTGTTTGGGCCAATTTTAACAAATTGGCCCAAGTCCGGGAGGGAAGGGACCTTTTCTTATATTATTTTTTTCTTTTTCTTTTATTATGAAAAATACAAAAATAAGTAAAATCAAATTAAAAAATAAACACCTAGTACAATTATTTGCACACACATTAAAATAATTCAAAATAGGTAAAATTAAACAAAACAAAAATCACGGACAAAGATGCTTGTTTTATGCTTTTCTATTTAAACCGTGTTACGGTTCAGATTATGCATGACCCGTACACACATTTTTTGAATTTTGTTTTAACAAAGTAAATAAATAAAAATGGGCCAAAGTCACAAATAAATCAACAAAGTGCCGCACAAAAAAAAATCCAAAAATTGTACAGCAGGACCAATTTTTATTCTTTTGGAGCGACTGTCGCGCAAAAACAAAAATTACGTGCTCACAGCTGCCCCTCTTTGTTCGGAAACACGAAGAGTTTTCGTGCAAAGATAAAGTGAGCGTATATGAGCGATTTTTGCCTATGGGCCACTCCGTATGAAGCATGTTTTTGAAAGATCTGACCGAATCTTGCTTCAAAGATTTCCTACATATCCTGGGCTAAACAGGAATCAGGTCAATGTAGTTCGAGAAGTTTTGGTAGCTGGGACTACCATGGGACTGCAATGCTTGCTGTTACTGCTGCTGCTGTTGTCACTGCTACGTCACTGACCGCCTTATTACAACCAAACGAGAATTGGAAACTGAACTAACTACTTATATGCATGCCAACTGTCAGTTACAAGATTCCTATCTATGATTCTTTTACGACTTGATCTTGGGTCTTAGCTGATTCTGCTTGTAGACTCCGATCTGAATCTTGATGCTTGCGAGTTGCGGCGACTTGTTTAACCTCGGGGATACTGAGTGAGACGCGATTGGCAGGGTTCAGGCCCTTAATTAAACGTTGGAGTCAATCCTCCTTGCATTTACTCCGATATCTCGGGACATCTTCTCTTTTTTTTTCTTTTTTCTTCTTTGGTTCCGAACTGGGATTCATCTCGTGGGTCATTTCGATCCATGTGGCTCGAGGTTAGACCTGCGGGAGAAAACAAACGAACGAAATTTTCTGCCCCAGTTTTACTAGGAAAATTTCGTTAATTATTCAACAGGAAGTTCATAAAATTGATGAAAGAGGATATGCATGCTCAGTTCAGGGTTGGAGCCCTAATACCGACTAGATGGGGAAAGGTTCAGTTTAGGGTTTAAAACCCTAATGCTGACTAAAAGGAAAAGTCAGTTTTAGGGTTTAAAACCCTAATGCTGATTGCATGAAAAAGCTCAGTTTAGAGTTTAAAACTCTAATGTTGGCTGAAAGGAAAAAGTTCAGTTTAGGGTTTAAAACCCTAATGCTGACTAAAAGGAAAATTCAGTTTAGGGTTTAAAACCCTAATGCTGATTGCATGGAAAAGCTCAGTTTAGAGTTTAAAACTCTAATGCTGGCTGAAAGGAAAAAGTTCAGTTTAGGGTTTAAAACCCTAATGCTGACTAAAAGGAAAATTCAGTTTAGGGTTTAAAACCCTAATGCTGATTGCATGAAAAAGCTCAGTTTAAAGTTTAAAACTCTAATGCTGGCTGAAAGGAAAAAGTTCAGTTTAGGGTTTAAAACCCTAATGCTGACTAAAAGGAAAATTCAGTTTAAGGTTTAAAACCCTAATGCTGATTGCATGGAAAAGCTCAGTTTAGAGTTTTAAAACTCTAATGCTGGCTGAAAGGAAAAAAGTTCAGTTTAGGGTTTAAAACCCTAATGCTGACTAAAAGGAAAATTCAGTTTAGGGTTTAAAACCCTAATGCTGATTACATGAAAAAGCTCAGTTTAGAGTTTAAAACTCTAATGCTGGCTGAAAGGAAAAAGTTCAGTTTAGGGTTTAAAACCCTAATACTGACTAAAAGGAAAATTCAGTTTAGGGTTTAAAACCCTAATGCTGATTGCATGAAAAAGCTCAGTTTAGAGTTTAAAACTCTAATGCTGGCTGAAAGGAAAAAGTTCAGTTTAGGGTTTAAAACCCTAATGCTGACTAAAAGGAAAATTCAGTTTAGGGTTTAAAACCCTAATGCTGATTGCATGAAAAAGCTCAGTTTAGAGTTTAAAACTCTAATGCTGGCTGAAAGGAAAAAGTTCAGTTTAGGGTTTAAAACCCTAATGCTGACTAAAAGGAAAATTCAGTTTAGGGTTTAAAACCCTAATGCTGATTGCATGAAAAAACTCAGTTTAGAGTTTAAAACTCTAATGCTGGCTGAAAGGAAAAAGTTCAGTTTAGGGTTTAAAACCCTAATGCTGACTAAAAGGAAAATTCAGTTTAGGGTTTAAAACCCTAATGCTGATTGCATGAAAAAGCTCAGTTTAGAGTTTAAAACTCTAATGCTGGCTGAAAGGAAAAAGTTCAGTTTAGGGTTTAAAACCCTAATGCTGACTAAAAGGAAAATTCAGTTTAGGGTTTAAAACCCTAATGTTGATTGCATGAAAAAGCTCAGTTTAGAGTTTAAAACTCTAATGCTGGCTGAAAGGAAAAAGTTCAGTTTAGGGTTTAAAACCCTAATGCTGACTAAAAGGAAAATTCAGTTTAGGGTTTAAAACCCTAATGCTGATTGCATGAAAAAGCTCAGTTTAGAGTTTAAAACTCTAATGCTGGCTGAAAGGAAAAAGTTCAGTTTAGGGTTTAAAACCCTAATGCTGACTAAAAGGAAAATTCAGTTTAGGGTTTAAAACCCTAATGCTGATTGCATGAAAAAGCTCAGTTTAGAGTTTAAAACTCTAATGCTGGCTGAAAGGAAAAAGTTCAGTTTAGGGTTTAAAACCCTAATGCTGACTAAAAGGAAAATTCAGTTTAAGGTTTAAAACCCTAATGCTGATTGGTTGGGGGCAAAGTTCGAGAATACTACACGATCTATTTTTTGAGTTTTCTTGTTTTAATAGAAGATAAGAGGGAGTTTTGTGGAGGCTTACCTTTTGAGTGAATTCATCATTGCCGAAGTACTTCCTGTACCCGTGTACCTTCTTCTTTGGGCGACACCTGCTTCTTGCACGGTTGTCTTGGATTAGACCTGTTTCAACCTTTCAAACAAAGAATCGTTTGTTAGTTCGGAAATGACGGTCGGTTTGGTGACCTTGATCGTTCCCAGTTGCTTTTTTGCGTCTTTATTTCTGTTGTGAAGTTCCGCCATTGATTTGATTCGAATGGCGAAACCCTTCTAGGTTGTTCAGGCTTGTATTTCTAGATTCCGCGATGATTTGCCTCGTAAGGCCTTTTTTTCTTTTGTCCCGTTTTGATTGAAGGTTCTCAACGGGGATTTTATTGGAGGTGTTCTGTGGGGATTTGTACAAAAGGAAGCTCTGTGGGGGGAATATTTACAAAGGGACTCGCTGGGGACGTGCTGAGGATTTGTTTCAAAGCGGGCTTTCTAGGGTTCGTTGGAGTAAGCTTGTTGGGGAATGTTTACAAAAGGACTCGCTGGGGATTTTTTTTTTTTTTTTATTATTGGGGGAGACCCTGCGGGAGATTGTTCAAAAGGGGAGACTCTGTGGGGATTTGTACAGAGGGAGACTCTGTGGGGGTTTGTCCAAAGGCGGACTTGCTGGGGAAGATTTCAAGATTTCTCTCTTTCCTCTTTACTCTGAAACGCCATCAAACGTCATGATTCATCATGCTTGGGCAATCATACCAACGAGATGAGGCGCTTTCCTTCATGAGACGGGATTCCGTGCAAACAAACCATGCCACCTGTCCTTTCCGGTGTGTCCTGAACTTGGGGTTAAAATGCAAAAAGGGATTCGAAAAGAAACAAAGAAAGGGGAAAACAAATCAGAAAAGGAATACCCTTTTCGGGACGAGAAAGACTTATCTGAGGGAGATAACGCTGGCTTTAAATTTCATGACATGCTCTTTGGACTGGACGTCCGACCTTCCATGAACTTGCGTTTTCCTGAACCAGTACAAATCTATGATTCCAAAACCGGTGGAACTTTTGCCGAGACCTTCTTGGGGTAGAGTCATTCTTTTTCGGCCAACAGCGCCCTTTGCGGGTTTTCGCTGGCTGACCTCTCTCATTTCTCTTCCTGTCATCGCTTGATAGCACTCTTTGCGAGTTTCTACTAATCAAGCTCTCTCTCATTTTGGGTTCTCTACTCCCGTCGCCTCGTGGTGCCCGAAGGTTTTCACCGCCGAGACTCTCTCATTTTATCTCTCTCAATTCAGAGTGTGATGGTCTTCATTTGTGACCCTTATTGATTCCCCACCATATTTGGTAATTGATTTGAAAGCTTGTGCTTGGTAAAGAGAGGTAGTGATACTAACTTCTCAACTGCTCGACGTGCCCCGGTTTTCAATTTCAGGGTGAATGGGATTTTATTGTTGATGTGACTGAACCTCAGGGAGAGGCTGCCTACGTATCCTTTCGGAATCAAGTCAAACGTAGTTCAGGCCTCAATCAATGTTTTGTTTTTGCTGCTGTTTTTTTTTTGTGTTTTGTAAGTGGCTCAAAAATTGGTGGAGAGAATTGGGTAGTGTTTGGGGAGTAGTGGGGAATAAAACCTTTGCCATTTTCAAGCGTGTCAGGACCATTGGAGTACGATTTAGACGTAGTATCTCTTGACTGCATCTGCATTTACTGCTGTGTCGGGGTCATTTCCTTCGATATCACCTAAATACAATGCTCCTCTCGGCAATATCTTCCTTACGATGTACGGGCCTTTCCAATTTGGGGCAAACTTTCCTTTTGCTTCTTCATGATGCGACAGAATACGCCTTAGTACCAGCTGACCTACTTCGAAATTCCGGGGTCGGACTTTCTTGTTATAAGCACGGGCCCTCCTTTGTTGGTATAACTGTCCGTGACAAACTGCGGCCATTCGCTTTTCATCAATCAACGTCAATTGCTCCAGTCGAGCCTTGACCCACTCGCTGTCTTCGATTTATGCTTCGACAATAATTCGAAGCGAAGGAATTTCTACCTCTGCCGGTATTACAGCCTCGGTCCCATAAACCAAAAGATAAGGAGTCGCTCCCACCGATGTGCGTACCGTAGTGCGGTACCCCAATAATGCAAAAGGTAACTGCTCATGCCACTGTCGGGAACTTTGGATAGTCTTCCTCAAAATCTTCTTGATGTTTTTGTTTGCTGCTTCCACGGCACCATTGGCTTTCGGCCGATAAGGAGTGGAATTTCTGTGCGTTATCTTGAATTGCTCGCATACATCTCCCATCAAGTGACTGTTCAAGTTCGCTGCGTTATCTGTAATGATAGTCGCAGGAATACCGAAGCGACAGATAAGATTTGAGTGTACAAAATCCACCACAGCTTTCTTAGTGACCGACCTGAGAGTGACAACTTCTACCCATTTTGTGAAGTAATCGATGGCAACTAGTATAAACCTGTGTCCATTCAAGGCTTTTGGTTCAATTGGTCCAATGACGTCCATGCCCCAGGCGACAAATGGCCAAGGCGCAGACATGGGATGCAGTTCCGTGGGAGGTGCATGAATTAAATCACTGTGCACCTGACACTGATGACATTTCCGAACGAAGCTGAAGCAATCCTTTTCCATGGTCATCCAGTAATATCCTGCTCTAAGGATTTTCTTCGCTAAGACATACCCGTTCATGTGAGGTCCGCACACACCTGCGTGTACTTCGTGCATGATCTTTCTCGCTTCCTCGATATCGACACATCTTAGGAGATTGAGGTCCGGGGTCCTCTTATACAACAATTCGCCGCTCAGAAAGAAACCACTTGCATGTCGCCTAATGGTCCTTTTTTGATCTCCAGTAGCGTGCTCGGGGTATTCTTGTGTCTTCAGGAATTTCTTGATGTCATGGTACCAAGGCTGCGTATTCGATCCCGCCTCGATTACACTACAGTAACCGTGTCTTTCCTTGATTTGGATTTCCAAAGGATCGACGTGGGCGTTGCCCGGGTAGGGTAACATTGAAGCCAAAGTAGCAAGTGCATCTGCCAGTTCATTGTGACACCTCGGAATATACCTGAACTCTATTGAGGTAAAGCGCTTGCTGAGGTCCTCCACATGTTGTCGGTATGGGATAAGTTTGACATCCCGAGTTTCCCATTCGCCTTGAGCTTGCCGGATAATCAAGTCAGAATCTCCCATAATCAGTAAGTCTTCAACATCCTGATCGATTGCCATATGCATGCCCATGATGCAGGCTTCATACTCAGCTGTATTATTTGTGCAAAAGAAACGAAGTCTAGCTGTGGCGGGATAATGCTGACCGGAAGGCGAGATCAAAATTGCCCCAATCCCTACACCCTTGGCGTTCACGGCTCCGTCAAAGAACATCTTCCAAACATGTGCTTCCTCCGAGATCGCTTCTACGGTGTTTACCTCTTCATCTGGAAAGTAGGTATCCAATGGCTGGTATTCCTCATCAACCGGATTTTCGGCCAAATGATCCGCTAACGCCTGAGCCTTCATCGCCGTGCGGGTGACATAAACTATGTCGAATTCCGTAAGCAAGATTTGCCATTTAGCCAGTCTCCCAGTAGGCATTGGTTTCTGAAATATATACTTCAAAGGATCCAACCTGCTTATGAGGAATGTAGTGTGGGCTTGGAGATAATGTCTCAGCTTTTGTGCAACCCATGTGAGAGCGCAGCATGTCCTTTCCAGCAGAGTGTATTTGGCCTCGTAGCCGGTGAATTTCTTGCTCAAGTAGTAGATTGCTTGCTCTTTCTTTCCGGTTACGTCGTGTTGCCCGAGGATGCAGCCGAAAGAGTTCTCCAAGACTGTCAGATACAAGAAAAGTGGCCTCCCTGGTTCTGGAGGGACCAAGATTGGGGGATTCGAAAGGTATTCTTTGACTTTATCAAAGGCTTCTTGACACTCAGGTGTCCATTTGATCGCCGCATCTTTCCTTAACAACTTGAATATGGGCTCACACGTGCTTGTCAGCTGGGCGATGAACCGACTGATGTAATTCAACCTGCCCAACAGACTCATCACGTCTTTCTTTGTTCTCGGGGGAGGCAGATCTCTGATGGATTTTATCTTAGTTGGATCTAGCTCGATACCTCTCCTGCATACAATGAAGCCCAAACGTTTGCCCGACGGAACTCCGAAAGCGCATTTGGCTGGGCTTAACTTCAAGTCATACTTCCTTAGCCTCTCGAAGAATTTCCTCAAGTCTTGGATGTGATTATCCTGCGTCCTGGACTTGACTATCACGTCGTCCACGTACACCTCTATTTCCTGATGCATCATGTCATGGAAAATGGCAGTCATGGCCCTTCATGTAAGTAGCCCCCGCATTCTTCAAACCAAACGGCATAACTCGGTAGCAGTAGGTGCCCCAAGGCGTGGTGAAGGCAGTTTTCTCGGCGTCCTCTTCATCCATCAGTACCTGATGATACCCGGCATAACAATCTACAAAAGACTGTATCTCGTGCTTGGCGCAATTATCAACGAGGATGTGGATGTTGGGCAGCGGGAAATTATCTTTAGGACTTGCTCTGTTCAGGTCTCGGTAATCTACACATACCCGAGTTTTCCCGTCCTTTTTTGGTACTGGAACCACATTTGCCAACCATGTTGTATATTGGACTACCCGGATCACTCTTGTTTTAAGCTGCTTGGTGATTTCCTCTTTAATCTTGTCGCTGACCTCAGTTTTGAACTTTCGTTGCTTTTGTTGAACCGGAGGACAGTCAGGATGAATCGGCAATTTATGAACCACCAGATCAACACCTAGTCCCGGCATGTCATCATATGACCAAGCAAACACATCTTTGAATTCAAAAAGAAGTTGAATTATCGCCTCTCGCATTTTCTTGTCCGTGTGAATGCTTATTTTGGTCTCCCGGATTTCTTCCGGGGTTCCCAAATTTACCAGTTCAGTGTCATTTAGATTTGGCTTAGGTTTATTCTCGAAATATTCCAACTCTCGATTTATTTCCCTAAAAGCCTCCTCCGCATCATATTCTGGTTCTGGGTTCGTTAATTCGCAGTTAAATAGCTCATTGTGATCTGGGCGTGAAGTCCGCAAGCATGTCATATTTAAAGCCGCATTATTAGGACTGAAAAGAAAGATAAAAGGAAAAAATAACAAAAAAATAGAACAAAAGAATGAATGGGAAAGCAATGACGATTTTTTTTTTATTTTCTTTGGAAAATTGGAAGACAACAATGTTTACAACTAGGAATTCAAAACAACAATTGAAAAGAAGAAAACGTTCAAGTTATGTCCCGGAGATAACTTGTGATACATGAAAGGTGGCAGGACAGGTCTACCCGGACTTCCGTCTAGTCGGGAATGGCGTGGCCTCCCAGTTTTGAAGTTGGGCGTTCGGTCCCATGTACAGCATCTCAGCAGTGCTTGTGCCTTCACCTGGTTGAACCATGTGGACCTCGTAGAGCATTTCTCTCATCGCCCCACATATTTCCTCGATTTCCTCAGCTGTGAAGACCTCATCATCTTCTTCAACATACTTTGGCCTGATGAAAGTTGCATATAAATCCGGCAGTGGTTGAGGCAACTTCTAGCCCTCATCTCTCCTTTTCTTTGCCCATTTTTCGTCTGCTGGAGTAGGTTTGAAACCTAGTCCAAAAGGTTTCTTGATGACTGGCAAAGTAATGGGTTCTGTTATTCCCTGAAGGGTTCGTCCAAGTCCCTTTCCTGGCCTAAATCCGTGCCGGATCATCTCTTTGGCCACCATGACCGAGGCGTTAGACAAGAAAGGCTGGGGGCAAGGTATTCCCTCTTCGTGCTGCTCTGCCAGTACAACCTCGAAAGCTTGATAGACCGTATGTTCGCTCCCTTCTCTCGGTTCAAGATACGGGATGGATGGGTCCCGATAAATGGCATGTTCGTCTTCCCCATGAACCACGATCTCTTGGTCTTCGTACTCGAACTTCACCATCTGGTGAAGAGTGGAAGGCACGGCTCCTGCCGCATGGATCCAAGGTCTGCCAAGGAGAAAATTGTAGGATGTGTCCATGTCGATCACCTGGAAGGTCACTCGAAATTCGACTGGTCCTATGACCAGCAGCAGGTCTATTTCTCCCATGGTATCTCTCTTGATGCCGTCGAAAGCTCTCACGCATACGTTGTTGGGTCGGATTCTTTCGGTCTCAATTTCCATTCTTTGCAGCGTGGAGAGCAGGCAAATGTCAACGCCTGAGCCTCCATCCAACATTACCCGCTTGACATAATAGTCTTCGCATTTAACTGTTAGATGCAAAGCCTTATTGTGTGCCGCTCCTTCCGGGGGTAAATCATTCTTGCTGAAAGAGATTTGGTTGACGGCGAAGAATCTTTCTGTCATCCGCTCTAGTTGCTCCACCGAAGTTTCAACTGGTACATATGCTTCATTCAGGGTTTTCAGCAGGATCTTTTGATGCTCGGTTGACCTCATTAATAATGACAGCATGGATACTTGCTCAGGGTGCTTGCGCAGCTGATCTATCACTTCGTAATCCGGCATCTTCATTTGTTGGAAGAACACTTCCGCTTCTTCAACACTCACGGGCTTCTTTGGAGGGAAGCGCCTTTGTGTGGCGTTGTTCAGTTCTTGGGTATTTGAGTACCCTCCAATGAAAGTATTTTCTGGAAGTTCTCCCGTGACCTCTTTACCTTTGTACATTACCAAAGTCTTTTGATAATTCCACGGTACCGTGGACGGGTTGGTCATTGGCTTTTGTGGCACGCGTCCGATAACCACTGGCTCATTCAGCCGAGGTGGTTGAATCGTCCCCCGGACCACATAGGCTCCTTTTGGCACGTACATAGGTTTTGTCTTTTTGATCCCGAAGTTCTGCGCCTTCTCAGCTCGACCTCGTGGTATGTAAAGAACTTCATTTTTTACAGGTACCACTTTCTTCTCTACCTTCTTTTCAAGCTTGTTCTTTATAGCCTTGACCTCTTCCCCCTTTTTTGGTTTCTGGTCCATTTCAGGCCTCTTCCCCGTGTCGACAATGGCAATTATAGCTTTCAAAGCAGGGTCGAACTCTTTGTCTTCGCAAATCATTCCGATCAGCGGCCCATTATTGTGAGCAGGTAATGGATTGTTAGTTACGTTCGGGATTTCCTCGTCCCTTAGCACTATTTTCCCTTGCTCTATCAAATTTTCGACCACTCTCTTCAATGACCAGCAGTCGTTTGTATCATGTCCCTCGTCCCCTGAATGATAGGCGCATCTGACTCCGGCTTTGTAAGAAGGCGATGTTGGGTTTTGCCTCGTTTGGGGAATTGGTTGCAAGAAACCCAACTGGACTAGCTTAGGGAACAAAGTAGAGTATTGTTCACCGATGGGCGTGAAAGTCCGCCATCGAGGTGGCTCCTGGGGGCGGTAGTTATTCTGCGGGGGTTGTGGGTTATAGTGGTTGCGGTAAGGAGGCTGATATCTGGGAGGTGGAGCTGGGCCTCGGTTGGCTTGTTGTGGTGGATGGTTATAAGGTTGGGCATTCATGACCATATAAGGTTGATGAGCATATGTCAAATTTGAGTGGGGGTAGTAGTGGCGTGGGGCTCTTTCCGGAAAATGGGGCCTGGGATGACGATACTCCCTTGCTTCAGAGGCTGCCATAGTCGTTTCTTCTTTCTTCTTCCCCCTTGTCGTTCCTCCAGACCCGCTTTGGACGGCCTGGGAAGTTGCCCTTATGGCTGCTTGACTCAGAATCCTACCCATTTTCAAACCATTTTCCACCATCTCTCCAATCTTGATCGCTTCCGCGAATGGCTTACCCATGGCCGACATCATGTTTTGGAAATAGTCAGACTCTTGAGCCTGAAGAAAAGTAGTGACCATTTCCACTTCATCCATGGGAGGCTTCACTCTCGACGCCTGTTCACGCCACTTAATAGCATTCTCTCTAAAGCTTTCCGAAGGCTTCTTCTTCAAATTCGACAGAGAGTTTCGGTCTGGCGCAATGTCGATGTTATACTGGAATTGTTTACAAAATCTCTGGCGAGATCATCCCATATATGCCATCGGGACATTTCCTGATCCATATACCATTCCGAAGCTATCCCTACTAGGCTTTCCCCAAAATATGCCATTAGCAGTTCTTCTTTTCCGCCGGCTCCCCGCAATTGGTTGCAGTATTTCTTAAGATGTGCGATGGGGTCACCGTGCCCATCGTATTTCTCGAACTTAGGGGTCTTGAAACCCGTTGGCAGGTGCACGTGAGGGAACATGCACAGGTCGGCGTAAGAGACGCTCTTTTGTCCGCTCAATCCTTGCATATTCTTCAAACTTTGTTCAAGGCTTCTCATTCTCTTGGCAATCTCATTTTGTTCTACAACTCTGGGGTTCTGATCCTGTCCTGGTGCGAGCTCGCACTGAGGCGGTAGAGGATTAGTACTGGTAGCGAACCTAGTTGGTTCCATTGAGAACGATGGTGCTTGGAATGTAAAAGAGGATGAGTCAAAGCTTGTCTTGTACGTGGCAGGCTGTGCCGTAACTGGGCAAGGCGATGCAGTAAAGATGTTCATGCTTGCATCAGTGGCCGACATTCGGGGATGAGGCTCAGAAGGTGATCCGGCAGAGAAAGCGGAGGTGGCTGGGTACCCAAATGGGGTAGCAGGGTAATTTATGGGGACATTAGAAGTCCCACTTGACCTGGAGAATAATTCAGGGAATCCGGGGACGACACTTGGCGGCTCTTTCCCATTGTTCCAGTCATCCAGCATTTCCAACATGCGGAGCCGTAGGATTCTATTTTCCTCCGCAGTTGCAGATTCAGGTGTGAGGACGGCTGAGATTGAGCTCTCCTCAGAAACAGGGATCGTTTGTAATGGAATTTCTGAAGACATTTCCACACTTCCTTTTGACCTGGTGAAGTAAGTGTGAGTACTGCTTCTGGCCCTAACCACAGGTAGTTGAACACTTCTCTTTGACCTCGTGAAGTATGAGTGCGAGGCCAGACTTTCATCAAACTAACCGTCTTTTCAAAAAACCCTGGGATGCTCAATGACAAACACACGGTTAATTTGCAGCAAATAACAGATAGTTAATCTCACGTTGGGCATGATGCACCTATTCAGTTAAGTGGATCACCATATGTTTGCTGCGAGAGCATGCGTCATTCCGGCGTTTTTATTAGTTCTTTTTTTTTTATTAGTTTTTTTTTCTTTCTTTTCTTTTTCTCTTTTGTTTTTCTTTTATGTGTTTTTTTTTATTTTGCAGTAAAAGAAATGTGACCGGATCCGATGAGGATTGCCTACGTATCACGATGCCTACGTGAATCAGATCATTACGTAGTTCGAAATACACAAATGAGCGTAAAAGAAACAAACTCTTTATTGTTGAAACAGTTTATTACATTTGCAAAAGAAAAAGCAAACTTTGAAAATAAACCTAGACTCAAAAATAGACTAAAAATCACCCTGATGGAAAAAACAGGCAGAAGATGCTAAAATACAGATTTGACCTATGAATGCATTATGGTTTTAAAAATTGGTTTCCGCGGGGCATCGTTCGGCCTCGCCGCGGTCCTAGGCGTGAGATCCCTCTCAAGTTGCTCCAGCTCGTGCATAGTCTGCTTGACATAACCCATTACTGCCGAGAGGACGGTAGCGCTGGACATGTTCTCACATCGTAGACATCGTCTGGTGATGGCATGTGCAATGGCCTTGATCCTATCTCTGGTTTGCTTCTTCTCTATGAGTAGGCGTTTTATCTGATCGCTGCATATCTTGAAAACTTGAGCATCTTGTACATGCTGATGCTTCAGTCGCCGTATTTCCAACTTCATCTGGGCTATTGAGTCGTACCAGTATCTGCTCTCAATTTGGAAATCCTTGGCCTGATTAACTGCTTTGATCTCAAGTGCAGCCATCTCTCTCTTTATTTTATCAACAGTTTTCTCGTGGTCGCCTTCCAATTGATTCAGGTATCGACGATGCTTATCTGCTCTTGTATCCCACTGTGCTTTGAGCCCTGCTATGACGTTTTCAGACTTCTCCAAACCATCTTGCCATTCTCTGATCTTGCTTCTTAGCCTTTTTATCAGGTGCTCGTCTGATCGACGTCTTGGTTGTTTATCTGCATCCAACCTTATCTGTTTGTTCTGGTCTTTGAGCATTTCATTTTCTTGAATTAACCTGTTCCGCTTCCCCAGATCGGTGGCAATTTGCACGTTGTGCTCGTATTTCATGCCTTCTACTTGTTGCTTCAATCTGCTGATTTCGGCACAATAGCCTCTTTCCTTTGCTAACCAATCCCAATGCCTTTGCGATGACTCGGTGAAATCCCGGATGTGGGGTCTCTTAACTGGCCTTTCATGCTCGAGTTCCCTTCTATACCATGCAAGGTAACCTGGCGCCGTTTCTCCTTTGGCTCGATCCCACACGCAAGTATCTGATTTCAAACATTGACTCTCATTCCAGATTTGGCGAATCCTTGCTTCCGGGAACTGTCCGTTAGGACTTATCTCAACTGCTTGAGCGCTAAGATCTTCCTCATGAGGTACTATCTGGCATCTTCCGAACTGTCTCAAAACTCGGCAGGGTACGTAAGGTTGAATGCTCTTAAGCCCCATCAGTAAGAAATGAGTTTTAGCTGCAGACATATATAGGATCTCATCAACAGGCAACCATCCCAACGTCCATTGTATTTGGCTGGCAGTAAGAGCTTGAAAGAACGAGGCCCATGCCAGGACTCATTTGGGCAACATGATCTCTTTGGTTCTTGTGTAAGATTCTTCTATGCGGGTCTTTTCTGGGGAACCATGGCTTAAAATCTCGGAATGACGGCAGAGGTGCTCGGTCATCCATATTTGTAGGAGCAAGTTACAACCTTCGAAGAAACTTTCCCCAGTTTTACAAACTGTAAGAGCCCGAAAGATGTCAGATACCACCATCGGTGCGAGAGTACTATCACTTTGCGTGAGTAAAGTGCTGACGACCCCAGATATCTTCAAATCAATGTTTCCATCTTTCCTTGGAAATACCAAAAGGCCCAGGAACATTATCATGAACGCTACCCGTCTGTGCTCGTCCCACTTCTGACGAACTCCTTTGCTGCATAGTTTGTTGATTGGATTATTGAATCCCCCCTCATGACCGTATCTATCATATATGAAGCATGGAGTACAAAATCCGGCTGCCAGATCCGGATTGTGGACTGTCCTAGGTATCTTCAATGAATCTAGGAACCGATGTACCGTGACGACCCTTGGGGCGACCAAGTATTTTTCCCTCAAGGGAAGCTCAGTATTCCCGATGTACCCAGCCATTTCTTCCAAAGTCGGGGTGAGTTCAAAATCAGAGAAATGGAAAACGTTGTACGCCGGGTCCCAATAGGTAACCAAAGCTCTTATGATATCTCCCCGGGGCTGGATTTCCAACAGGCCCACAAGACCTTTCAAATATTTCTTAACCTCATTTTGTCCTTCAACACCTAGATCATTCCACCATAGCCGTAACTTGACAGGGATTTTGGTCATTATTGAAAAATGTTCATTTTGCACCGTGCTCATCCTGCACATTTATTAAGGTGATTTTAACAAAATGACTGACTCAAAAAATATTTTTACAGGGAGGATCAAGTTTTGAACACGGCCTTTAAACACTTCGGGGACGAAGATTTTAAGGCTGTGTGGGTCAATTGGACAAAAATGCTAAACAAGACCCAAAGGTGGCTGTTTATGCAAAATCAGCCTTCCGGCGTCCCTTTTGGGAACATTCGGCTATTTATGATAAAACAACGTCACCTGACTTATTTACGACTCTTTTAAAAATTTGACACGTCTTTTATTTATTTGTTGATTTTTGGCTATTTTAGCAAAAGGTGGGGTTGGACCCGATGAGGGTTGCCTACATATCTCACATCCGGTGAGAATCAAACCGGCGTAGTTCGGGCCTATCATGAATAGAGAAAATTAAATAAACCTAGAAATCAAGAATAAGTATTTTTATTATTGTTTGAAAAAAGATAAAGACTAAAGAAAAATATTTTTTGCAATGTTTGGACTATCAGTCTGAATTTATAAAAGGGTACTACAAAAGAAACAACACATTTTTTTGAATTATGAGTTTTCCATTTTTTTTACTTTTAAAATAAATACCTTTTTTTTTTCTTAAAAAGAAAAGAACAATTTTTATATGTTTTTTTAATAAATCAAACTAAAAGACAACTTTTGGTTTTATTCTGTTTTTTTTAAGAAAAATTCCGGCGAGGTTTCGACACTACTTGGACATTGGTTTTATTTTTCCAAAATAAGTAATTATCTCCCTACGCTGCTATTTTTCTTTTTTTTAGAAACCGGTCAGCATGCGGAACCGAAGCAAATAAATGCGCAAAACAAATAGGATGCAGTAGGGTGGTCTTTTCATTTCAGGTTGCTTGTCCTAGACGGACCCAACCCCTGTGTTGAGCCCCCTAAGTCAAATGCAACATGATGCAAATAAGCGTTCCTACTAGGGATCCGGCATGAAGTCGAGTTATTCTAAGTTCGTAACCTGGGTATTTGTTCTAGACTGTGTACCCGAGCGGACAACTCGAGTCGAGGAGGGGGCTAAGTACCGGGGACCCGCGAGATCGTCCGGCTTTGTAACTTGTCCGACCTCTTTCTTATTTAGGGTATTGACACTAACAGAATAGGGAGTCTCGACCAGCGAGCTTCTCCCCGGAGGTAAGAAGAGAAGGGTTTCGGCACAGTTTATATACAGTTCAGATAATATCAAAGCGGTAAAAGACAACATTTAGCACGTTATGCAAAAACATGTAATAAAGATCAGATAATAAATCCAAATATAACAATTATTCTAAGCTCTAATTCTTGAACCCTGAACCAGAGATTCTGGGTTCGCTTCCCCTGCAGAGTCGCCAGAGCTGTCACACCTCCTTTTTGCGCGCCCCGCCCCGAGGGGTAAAATGCGCGGGTGGAGTTTTTCCAATTTAAGTGACAATATTCGAAATGAGATTATTTATTTAATTCAGAGTCGCCACTTGGGAAAGGTTTGGCTTTTGGTGTCCCAAGTCACCGGTTTATCTTGAATCCCAAATCGAGGAAATTTTCGACTTTTCCAAATGAAGTCTGCGAACCAGAAATTCTAAGTAAGGAATTCTGTTGACCCGAGGGAAGGTGTTAGGCACTCCCGAATCTCGTGGTTCTAGCACGGTCGCTTAAATTGTTATAATGGCTAAATATCTGATTTAAATACATGTTGTGACTTATGTGCTTTTATTAAGTTTAAACCGCTTTTATAATTATCACTTATTTTTTATAGAATTGCAACGTCGTGAAAATGCATCTCGAACCACGTCACAATCAATGTGCCCGTGATCGTCAACACATTTTGACTTCGTTGAGATTTGGATTTGGGTCACATCAATGTGCACCCGAATTTAAGAATATGATTTAATTGAGCCGCGCCTTAAGAGTCTAATGCGTTATTATTTTTTGAAAAGGCCATGAAATTCACTAAACGGCCTAGCCCAGATTCTAAGTGTTATGATTAGTTATTGAGGGCCTCGCGATTTGCATCTTTATTTGGCGAGGCTCGTCTCATTATTTTAGAAGGGTATCCTACAATGGCTACATTTCTATATTTTTTTCAGAGATAGAAGAAAGAAAAATGTATGCTAATTGAAATATATACTTTGGCCTAAACCAGACTCCTATCAATTTCTGATTAATTACTTATAAAGTGAGAAAACGTCATGCCTTACGAGAATGCTTTGGTCGAACAAAAAGATTACATATGAGATTGATGAAATGCAATACTTAATCCGAACATTTCTTAAGTTGAACTTACTAAACTTATTTGGACTAAGTTAAAGGATATACTGGCAAAGTAAAATGCTTTATTTTGACAAGGAATCATGTATGAGCTAACGAAATACAACACTTAATCCGAACATTTCTTGAGTTGAATTTAACTAAACTTATGTGGACTAGTCTTAACTAAAAAAAAAACTAAATGAAACAGAAACAGTATTGTATGAGATCGAAGTGTACATGCCCATACTAACCAACAACTAACGAGCTAAAACATAAAAGGGTAAACTCAGTCGAATATTAGTACATACTTTCGAACCGTTGAATAAAACTGATCAATTTTCACAGGCCTGTTAATGTACTATAAGTATTACAAAAAATACTTGAACTTCTTCAACCTTTTTCATTTCATGCTTTCAAACTGATTTAATTACATCCGTATGGGACTTGAAATGTGTACCTGGAAATGCTGAAAATGCAAAGGAGGAGAAGAAGAAGATGTGGAAATCAGCAGCAAAAGAAACAGGACTAGCAATAGCAGCAGGACAGGGCAGCAGCAAACAAAGCAACACAGCAGGACAGGCTCAAACATAGAAATGCAACTATGGCCGATAGAAAGAAGAAGCCAAATGACAGCAACACCCAGTGGAGTAGAATCAGAACTCCAGGCAAACCAAACCAGTAGTAAACCAATGAAAAACATTCGACTAATAGACACAACTGGAACTCCAAAGAATCAGAATTGATTTAACAAGTTGAACAACTGAAAAAGCCCAAATAACAATAGGAAGAAACAGTTTCTGAATGTTGATTGTATACTTGCTATCTCTTAACCTCCATCTATCTGTGCTTTCCTAAAATCAATCCTATCCTTTTTCAATCCCCTCAGTCTAGGTATCCCTCTCTGTCTGTATCTCTTTGGATGTATTTCAAACTCTCTCTCTCAAAACTCCTCACTGTGTGTGTATATTTTCTTTCAGCTCCTCTTCTGTATCTCCCCTAATTCTGTATATCTATCCCTTTATAAGCCTCAAAACTATCTCTTTTAACATTCTGTTTTCAGAATATCACAGTACCCTCCCATGTGCCTTCCATTTCCAATTCCAACTTTAGCTAATTAAGTATTAAACCCCATGAACATTCCCTGGCAGATTTAACTTTTAAAAGGTTTAAATACTTCTTTAAACTAAAGCCAAGTATGGGCAGTAGAATGTATCTGACAGCATATGCTGTCAAATTGTTTAAAACTTAACAAAGACCTTTATGCAGGCCACAGGCTGTGCACAAAGCACATGAGGTGCACCAATGCACATGCTGTGCACGAGTGCACATGCCTCCCAATTCAGAATTTAAACCAAACATCCCTTTTTACATTACTGATCAATTCAACAGCTATAAGTAAACAAAAACTGGTTCTTAATTGACTCAACACATGCTTAGCAGAAGTAAGTCGATTTGTTATTGTTCGGACAGTTGAAACTAATTGACGACACATGTCGACTCGACTATATTAGCATTAACATACTCAATCGTAGCCAAAAATCAGACATTTAAAGTATGAGACACATGACTCGACTTATACTGATTGAGCAAAATTATACTTCGAGGAATCAGTTAATCAATACAAATTTGGAACACAACCAATACACATGCCTTATCAGAATAGGAGGGGTTCAAACAAACACAGTGGTTCAGGCAAAGTGGACAAACAGAAGTTGGTAAAATTAAAACAAATATGAACAGACTTTTAAAAACAAATCACACGGACTAAAACAAAAATAAAGAAAAGAAAACAAGACTCACCTCAAATCTTTGAAAAATCAAAACCTTGACTCGGATTCGGACAAACCTTTCTTAAGGCTGAATGGACTTTAATCGAAGTGTTTCTCAGATGAGAAACACTTTGATTAAAGTCCATTAGACCTTAATCTCTTCGTTTGAACCGGTATGAACCAGTGACGAAGAACTACAAAAATTTCCAAAACTCAGATCCGGGATTCATGCTTCCCTGGTCAGGTTCGGACCAAACCAAGTATGGTTTGGTCACGAGGGGGTCTGGGGAGTGTCTGGTGTGAAGCTGGGGTTAAACTGTGTAGATCGAGTTTTGACTCGAATCTTCAAATGAAGATTCGAGAAGGTGGGGAGGGATTCGAACTACAGGGTTAACAGATTCATGTTCAGGAAGGCAAGGGGATTCTAGGGTGTTAAGGGGAAGGTCACCGGCGTTCATGCCGCCGGTTTTCATGGTGGGGGATACAGGGGCGGCTCTAGGGTTTGAAGGGGATGAGGTTGAAGACGAAGGCTGGGGTTCGGATAGGGGGGGGGCAGGGTAGGATTATGGGCTTATATAGTTAGTGGGTGGACGGATCTCGACCGTTAGATCAATTTAGATCTACGGTCTGGATCTGATGGTTAAGTGGAACGGTGTCGTTTCAAGTGTTGAGGGTTTGGGTTCGGTCCGGGTGTAAACGGGTCGGGTTCCTCAGTGGGTTGTGGGGAAGTGATCTTGGCCGTTGATCAATCTGAGATCAACGGCCCAGATCACACTGGACCAAAACGTCGTCGTTTGGACGTCCTGGGTATCAGGTGGTGTTGGACCTGGGCAGGCTTGGGTTTTGGGCTGTTTGTTTGGGCCAATTTTAACAAATTGGCCCAAGTCCGGGAGGGAAGGGACCTTTTCTTATATTTTTTTTTCTTTTTCTTTTATTATGAAAAATACAAAAATAAGTAAAATCAAATTAAAAAATAAACACCTAGTACAATTATTTGCACACACATTAAAATAATTCAAAACAGGTAAAATTAAACAAAACAAAAATCACGGACAAAGATGCTTGTTTTATGCTTTTCTATTTAAACCGTGTTACGGTTCAGATTATGCATGACCCGTACACACATTTTTTGAATTTTGTTTTAATAAAGTAAATAAATAAAAATGGGCCAAAGTCACAAATAAATCAACAAAGTGCCGCACAAAAAAAAATCCAAAAATTGTACAGCAGGACCAATTTTTATTCTTTTGGAGCGACTGTCGCGCAAAAACAAAAATCACGTGCTCACAACTGTAACCAATTGTGGGGAGCAGTGGAAAAGAGGAGGTTTTCATGGCTTATTTTGGGGAAAGCATGGTCGGTATTGCTTCTGAATGGTACTTGGATCGGGATATATCTCGGTGACATATTTGGGACAACCTGGCTCAGGATTTTGTTAGGCAATTTCAATACAACATCGACATTTCCCCTGACAAGAATTCGTTATCGAACCTCAAGAAGAAGTCCTCAGAAAGCTTTCGAGAGTATGCTGTCAAATGACGCGAACAAGTGGCGAGAGTCAAACCTCCAATGGACGAAATAGAGATGGTTAGTGTTTTTCTTCAAGCCCAAGAGGCTAATTATTATTAGAATATGATGTCTGCAATATGGTCGAGAATGGATTAAAGACAGGGTGCATCTTGAGTCAGTCTGCTATAAGGGTTACCTCCCAAGCAATTCAAGGTGGGTCTGGAGGTGTAGCAAACCGAAAGAAGAACGAAGAAGCGGCAATGGCAACTTCAAGTGTAAGAAAACCTCATCCACCCAGACCTTATTTCCCTGAAAGAACCCCACAACATTACTATCCCCATCAGGATGTGGCCTATGCTATGGTTCCTCAGCCATACGTAGTGATGAATGCCCAACCCTATGTTAGGCCACAACAATAATTCAGTCAAAACGGAGCTCCATTTCCTAGAAATCAACCTCCTCACCAAGCTTAGTATAATCCCCGACCTCCACAGAACAACTTCCCTACAATGCCCGTGCCTTGGAACTACCTAATATGGAAAACTTCATACCAATTAGTGAGTCATATTCCAGCCTTTTCCCCAAACTTGTCTAGATGGGTTTGTTGCAGCCTGTACCCCAAACCAGACAGAACCCAGCGTCGCCCGGTTACAAAGCCGGTACTCGATGTGCTTACCATTTAGGGGCGGAAGGGCATGATACAAATGACTGTTGGACCCTGAAAAGGGATGTGGAAAATCTCATAGAACAAAAGTGAATAGTGCTAAAGGACGAAGACGTTCCTAATGTAACCAACAATCCATTACTGGCTCACAACAACGCGCCGGTTATTGGAATGATTTGTAAAGTTAGAGAGTTTGACCCAGCTCTAGAAGCTATCATTTCCATAGCAGATATGGAAAAGAAGCCAAAGGCCGTCGCAAAATAAGACAAGGAGGAAAAGAAGAGTAAACCCACCCCTCACAATACAAAAAAAGAAAGTGGAAACCGAAATTGGGGCAGCGCCCTCAAAAGATGTCGTTCTCTATGTTCCCCGGGGCCACAAGAAAGAACAGATGTCATTGAGCCCTCCAAGAAGGTTTGAGCTAAACAAGGGGTTTAAAATGTATGTGCCTAAAGAGACCTACGTGGTGCGGGGCTAGTAAATTCACCAACACTGAATGAGCCCGTGGTTATTGGCCGCACACTACAGAGGCCCATGACAGATCCCACTGCCGCTCCATGGAATTACAACAAGGCGGTAGTAACTTACAGGGGTAAAGATATCTCGGGAGAAGCAAAGGAAAGTAGCCTGGCTGAGAAATACCTCAATCTAGAGGAAGTGAATAATGCCACGAAGAAGCGTTTCCCACTCAAGAAGCCAGTGAGTGTTGAGGAAGCAGAAGAGTTTTTTCGAAAAGTGAAAATGGCGGACTACGAGATAATTGACCAACTCCGGAAGTCTCCTGCTCAAGTCTCTTTGTTGTCTCTGCTAATGAATTCAACTGAACATCAAAAAGTGTTAATCAAAACTCTCAATGAAGTATACGTACCCATTGAAACCACTGTGGAATAGCTAGAGAGGATGGCGGAAAGGTTTTTTACATTCAATCAAATCTCTTTTAGCAAGAATGATTTGCCCCCAGAAGGGGCTGCCCACAACAAAGCCCTTCATCTAACAGTTAAATGCGAGAGATATTATGTGAAAAGGGTCATGCTGGATGGTGGTTCTGGAGTAGATATTTTCCCTCTCTCAACCCTGCAATGAATGGAGATTAGTACTGAGAGAATCAGGCCCAACAACGTCTGTGTGCGTGCCTTTGACGACATCAAAAGAGATACCATTGGTGAGATTGATTTTGTTCTGACTATTGGTCCGGTGGATTTCGAGGTGACCTTGCAGGTCCTGGATATGGATACTTCCTACAATTTCCTCTTGGGAAGACCTTGGATTCACGCAGCAGGGGCTGTACCTTCTACTCTCCACTAGATGGTAAAATTTGAATATGAAGATCAAGAGATTGTAGTCCATGGAGAAGACGAGCAGTCGATTTACCGGGACCCGTCAGTCCCATGTCTCTAAGCTAGGGAAGGAAGTAAACACATTTATCAAGCTTTCGAGGTTGTGGTCGTAGACCAATGTGAAGAAGGAAACCCTTGTCCTCAACCTTTTCTCTCAAATGCGTCAATTATGGTTGCCAAGGAAATGATCAGGCATGGTTACAAACCCAGGAAGGGGCTCAGGACGACCTTGCAAGGAATAACTGAACCTATCACTCTGGCTGCTATCGAGAAGTTCTTTGGGGTAGGTTTCCAACCCATGCCAACTGATGAAAAATGGGCAGATAAACGAAAGAATAATGGTTGGGTCTTGCCTCAGCCGATTCCGCATCTTTATAGAACCTTTGTCAGGCCTAAGTACAATGAGGAATAGGAAGATGAGGTCTTCACGGCCAAGAAAATTGAAGAAATTTGTGGGGCTATGAGGCAGATGCTGTATGAAACCCACATGGTCCAACAGGGAGAAGGCTCGAGCACCGCTGAGGTGCTGTATATAGGGCCCAATGCCAAATTACAAAATTGGAAGGCTATTCCATTCACAATCAGGCAGGAATCCTGGTAGTCCAGTCCTGCCACTTTTTCTGTATCACGAGTTGTTTCGGGGTGTAACTCGTATGTTTTTTTAGTTTCATGTCATTAATTTCCAATGTAAACCCCGTTATCTTCAAAATTCAATGAAATGAAATCAATATTTCATTGTTCATCTCTCTTTATTCTTTCTGATTTTGTTACTTTTTCTTATTTCTTCTTTCAGTTCTAATAATGCGGCTTTAAATTACATGACATGCTTGCGGACTTCATGCCCAGATCCAAACACGTTGTCTAATTGAGAAATAATAAACTAAGACCCAGAATATGATAAAGAAGAGGCTTTTAGGTAAATAAATCGAGAATTGAAACAATTGAGAATAATCCTAAGCCGAACTTAAATGATACAGAGCCATTTAATTTGGGTAGTTCTGAAGAAGTCAAAGAAACCAAGATAAGCATTTACACAGATGAAAAAAATCGGGATGCATTGATCCAACTTTTGTTTGAATTCAAAGATGTGTTTGCTTGGTCATACGATGACATGCCAGGACTAAGTATTGATTTGGTAGTTCACAAGTTGCCAACCTACCCCGATTATCCCCCTGTCCAGCAAAAGCAAAGGAAGTTCAAAACTGATATCAGTGACAAGATTAAAGAAGAGGTCACAAAACAGTTAAACGCGGGGGTGATCCGAGTGGTTCGATACACCACATGGTTAGCCAATGTAGTTCCAGTGCCAAAGAAAGATGGGAAAACATGAGTGTGCATGGACTACAGAGATCTGAACAAAGCAAGTCCCAAGGACAACTTCCTCTTGCCGAACATCCACATCCTTGTTGATAACTGCGCCAAGCATGGCATACAGTACTTTGTGGATTGTTATGCAGGATATCACCAGGTGTTGATGGATGAAGAGGATGCGGAAAAGACAGCTTTCACCACACCCTGGGGGCACCTACTATTACAGGGTCATGCCTTTTGGTTTGAAGAACGCCAGGGCAACCTATATCAGGGCCATCACTGCCATTTTTCATGACATGATGCACCAAGAATTGAGGTGTATGTAGATGATGTGATCATCAAATCCAGGACCCAGGATGACCACGTTCGGGACTTGAGAATTTTTTTTGAGCGGCTGCATAAATATGATTTGAAGCTAAATCCGGCCAAATGTGCATTTGGGGTTCCATCCGGCAAACTCTTAGGATTTATAGTCAGTCGAAGGGGCATAGAGTTAGATCCAACAAAGATAAAGTCTATTCGAGAGTTGCCTCCTCCAAGAACCAAGAAAGAGGTTATGAGCCTGTTGGTAAGACTGAACTACATTAGCCGATTCATTGCTCAGTTGACTTCTACATTTGAACCCATCTTCAAGCTGTTAAAGAAAGATGCAGCAATCAAATGGATGGATGAGTGTCAAGAAGCCTTTGACAAAATCAAAAAATATATGTCGAACCCGCCAGTCTTGGTCCCACCTGAACCTGGGAGGCCTTTGTTCCTGTATTTGACAGTCTTGGAGAATTCTTTTGGATGTGTCCTCGGACAACATGACGTGGCTAGGAAAAGAGAGCAGGCGATTTACTATTTGAGCAAAAAGTTCACAAGCTATGAAGCCAAATATACCCTGCTGGAAAGGACTTGTTGCGCCCTAACTTGGGTCGCTCAGAAGCTTAGGCATTACCTGCTGGCCTATACCACTTACCTCATCGCTAGGTTGGACCCTTTAAAGTACATAATCTAGAAGCCAATGCCCATAGGGAGGTTAGCAAAATGGCAGATCCTGCTCATTGAATTTGACATAGTCTACGTCACCTGCACGACAATGAAAGCCTAGGCTTTACCAAACCACTTGGCTGAAAACCCTGTTGACGATGAATACCAGCCTTTAATCACCTACTTCCTGGATGAAGAGGTAAATTCAGTTGAGATAACATCAAAAGACACCAATGCTTGGAAAATGTTCTTTGATGGAGCTGTGAACGCAAAAGGCGTTGGAATTGGGGCAATCTTGATCTCACCTACTGGTCAGCATTATCCAGCCACAGCCGGGCTTCGGTTTTTCTGCACAAACAACACTACCGAGTATGAATCCTGCATTATGGGTATGAATATGGCAATCAACCAAGATGTCGAAGAATTGTTAATCATGGGAGATTAGGATCTGATTATCCGTCAAGCTCAGGGAGAATGGGAGACCCGGGACGTCAAGCTTATTCCCTATAGGCAACATGTGGAATATCTTAGTAGGCAGTTCAAATCAGTAGAGTTCACGTACATTCCTTGTTTTCATAATGATTTAGTCGATGTGCTCGCTACTTTGGCCTCAATGCTGCCATACCCAAGCAATGCCCACATTGACCCATTGGAAATCCAAATCCGAGAAAGGCATGGTTACTGCAACACGGTTGAGGCAGAACCAAATATTCAGCCATGGTATCATGATATCATGAGATTTTTGAAAACTAAAGAATATCCTGAGCAAGCCAGTGGAGACCAAAAGAGAACCATTAGACGGCTCACAAATGGTTTCTTCTTGAGTGGTGAGGTCTTATACAAAAGGACTCCAGATCTCAACTTGTTAAGATGTGTGGACGCTGAAAAGGCTGGAAGAATCATGTATGAAGTGCATGCAGGAGTGTGTGGACCCCATATGAACGGGTATGTTTTGGCAAAGAAGATCCTTAGAGCAGGCTATTATTGGATGACTATGGAAAAAGATTGCTTCAGTTTTGTTTGGAAATGTCATCGTTGTCAGGTGCACGGCGATCTAATTCATGCACCACCTACAGAACTGCATCCCATGTCAGCACCTTGACCATTTGTTGCTTGGGGTATGGACGTCATTGGGCCAATCGAGCCAAAAGCTTCAAATGGGCATAGGTTCATATTGGTCGCTATCGACTACTTCACAAAGTGGGTTGAAGCAATTACTCTCAAGTCTGTCACCAAGAAAGCTGTGGTAGACTTCGTGCATTCCAATATCATCTGTCGTTTCGGTATTCCTGCAACTATTATTACGGATAATGCTGCAAATTTGAATAGTCATTTGATGAGGGAGATATGTGAGCAGTTTAAGATCACGCATCGAAATTCTACTCCTTATCGGCCCAAAGACAATGGTGTCGTCGAAGCAACAAACAAGAACATTTAAAAGATTTTGAGAAAGATGATTCAAATTTCCAGGCAGTGGCATGAAAAATTGCCGTTTGCATTATTGGGATATCGCACTACTGTGTGCACATCAGTCAGAGCAACCCCGTATCTTTTGGTTTATGGCACTGAAGCCATGATACCCACAGAGGTTGAAATCCCTTCTCTTCGGATCATTGTTGAAGCTGAAATTGAAGACAGTGAGTTGGTCAAAACCCGCCTGGAACAGTTAACCCTGATCGATGAAAAACGAATGGCCATAGTCTCCACGGGCAGTTGTATCAACAAAGAATGTTCCGTGCCTACAACAAGAAAGTGTGGCTTAGAAACTTTGATGCGGGGCAAATAGTTTTAAGGCGTATTCTCACCTATCATCAGGAAGCAAGAGGAAAGTTCGCTCCTAACTGGAAAAGACCATACATTATCAGAAAGTTGTTGCCAAAAAGGGGCGTTATACCTGGGAGACGTCGAAGGGAATGACCCCAAAACTGCTATAATGCAGACGTAGTCAAAAGCTACTATGTTTAATCCTTCTGCAGCAACAGCATTACCCGATTGGGATGACGAAGGCTTTCATTCTCGCTACCCCAAACACTTTAATCCTTTTCTAACCCTTTGAGCAGGTTACCTTTCTTTCATTACCCTCTTTCGACCTTGAATACGTTTACTAAGAAAGAAAAAAACAACAAAACAAAATGTTCCCTAAACTACGTTCGACTTGATTCCGAAAGGATATGTAGGCAGCCTCTCTCTGGGGTTCAGTCACACCAAAACAAAAATCCAATTTTCCCCAAAAAGTGAAACCGGGGCAGATGTTATAATGGTTCAGCGACGATCTCACTTGAACGGTTCCAAAGTTGTAATTCGATCTAAGTTCTTTTACCCAAACCTTGTTCAAGTCCTTCCGATCAATCGGTGAAAGGTTTTCAAAATCAGAGAACGTAGTTGTTTGGATCTGATGCAATCAAAGATGAGAGAAATAAAATGACAGAGTCTTATTGGTGAAAACCTACGGGCACCGTAAGTCAATGGTGAGCAGAGAAACTGAAAAATGAGAGAGTCTTGTTAGTGAAAACTCGTAAAGAGCACTATAAGGCGATTGTTTAAAACCCGCAAAGTGCGCCGTTGATCAAAAAGAAGAAATCCCTTACCACCATTGGCACTGAAAGAGTCCTGGCAAGGTTTCTCGATTTTAAAGCATGGGTCGCAATGGGTTTATGAGAAGTTGGATAGTTGTGCAGATCGGGTATCCAGTCCAAGAAGCATGTCATGTCTATTGAAGTCTGCATACACTCCAGATAAGTCCTTTATTCCTCCCCAAAAGGGACACTTCTCCTTAAATTCACTTTCTTGTCTTTTGTTTACTTTTCTTTGAATCCCTTTCGGCCTAACTCTGTTCCGAAACTAATACAAAGAAAAGGCGACAAGATTGGTTTTACAGGGGTTCTGCTTAATAAAAGCCAAGTCCAAAGAAAAATACCCAGCCTCAGCGGGTGCATCAAGTCGATCCCGACTGGCCATGATGGCCGTAACTCTGAAATCAAAGTTATTGAAAATGAAGAGAAATCCAAAGTCAGAAGCTCCTAGAGGCAGAATAAGGTGAAAGGGCCAAAGCCCCACACGGGTGAACCACCATGTGAAAGTTTGGAAAGTTGAGTTCCTCGGTTTTAGGAGAGAGATTAATCTTCAGAAAAGCCAGCAAATAGTAGAGGTTTTTCACCAAAAGAGTTGGGCCAAGAACAAGTGATCAAAAACAATCAAGGCCACAAAACCAACCACCGTTTTAAACTAACAATTGTTCTTTGTTGGAAAATTTGAAACATGTGCAATCCAAAGCAACAGTGCAAGAAGCAGGTGCAACCCAAAAAGAAAAATCCGCAAGTGGTAGAAACAACTTTGCAGCAACAATCCATAAAAAGGGAAGTCCCCTCCAATGTTTCTTTCTAGCATTTACTCATTCCTTGAAATAATTAAAAAAAGAGAAAGGAAACAAATTGAAAAAGAGTCCAGAAGAAAAGAAAATGGTAGTATAGGATCTCCAATCTCAATCTTTTACGTTTTTTCAACATAGGGTCCCCACTCCCTAGTTGAGATTATTTTTAGACATACAGTCTCCACTCCCTTGTCTCCTTTGGCCAACATAGGGTCTTCAATCCCTAGTTGATATTAGTTTAGACATAGAGTCTCTACTCCCTAGTCGCTTTTTGCCAACATAGGGTCTCCTATCCCTAGTTGAGATTACTTTTAGACATAGGGTCTCTATCCCCTAGTCGCCTTTTGCCAATAGGGTCTCTAATCCCTAGTTGAGATTATTTTTAGATATAGGGTCTCTATCCCCTAGTCGCCTTTTGCCAACATAGGGTATCCAATCCCTAGTTGAGATTTTACACATAGGGTCTCCACTCCCTAGTCGTATTTTCCAACACAGGGTCCTCACTCATTTGTTGAGTTTTTATAGATATAGGGATCCATTCCCTAATCTCTTCTTCTTAAAGACACACAATCCTTATTTTATCTTTTTTTCAATAGAGAAATAGTGTAGGATTTGTTACAATAACTCACGAAATTTTCCTAGTGAAAACTGGGGTAGAAAAATTTCGTTCGTTTGTTTGTTTTGGTGTCTGAGCAGGTTTGAACTCGGGGCATAGAGTTCGAGATGACCAAAAGAATTAGTCTCAATTAGAAATAAAGAAAAGAAGAAAAAGAGAAAAAAAAGTGAACTCAAAGTGTTGAAGCGGATAAGATGTGGACTGCTCAAGATATGATTGAAGACACAAGCTTCGCATGTCCCGCTTTGATCCGAAAAGTTGACGATGAAAGAACCAACACCTACAACTGATGAGCATCAAGATTTAGATTGGAGTCTGCAGCAAGAACCAGCTAAGACTCAAGATCAAGCTTCAAGAGATTTATAGATAGGAATCTTGTAACTCGTAGTTGATAGGCTTAGCTAGTTTAACCTTTTACTTTCCATTTTGGTGTAATAAGGAGTTCAGCAAGCAGTAACAGCAGCAGCAACAGTGAAATCACACCTTCTTGGTAGTCCCAGCTACCGAAACTTCTAGAACTACATTGATCTGATTTCTTTATAGTCAAGGATATGTAGGCAACCTCTGAAGCAAGGTTCGGTCAGACTCTTTCAAAAAATGCTTCCCATGGAGTTTCAAATGGGTAAAAATCCCTCATAATTGCTCATTTTATCGGTGCCCGAAAACCCTTCGTGTCTCCGAGAAAAGAGGGGCAGCTGTGAGCACGTGATTTTTGCCCCACATAAATTACTCCTACAAAATCCCAAAGAATTAGATTTTTCTTTTAATTGTTTGTTATTTTAGGAATTATTGTAGAATTTGCTTAATTATTTGCATTTTTCTGTGCATGTTTAATTTTATTTAATTCATGAAAACTTTAAAATACATTGCATTTGCATTTAAGATTTATTCTTACATTTTTAGGTTAATTAGTAAATTAGTTGTTTTACAAAAAATAGAAAATATCACAAAAAATAACTCACTTTGCATTTTAACTTTTAATTTTTGAAGTTTATAGCTTTTTTCTTCAATTTAGGAGTTACTTAATTTTTTATAAATACTTTAACTAGTAATTAGACTAATTTGGTAAGTTAATTTAGTTTAGGAATTAAGTTAGGTTTTTATTTTAATTTGAAAAGAAAAGGATTTGAAATTGAAAAGAAAGGAAAGGAAATAAAAGAAATTTGATGTTTGGGCTATTCCAATTAAATATCCCTAGCACAATTAAATTCCACCCATTACCCGTTCAATCCAGCCCAGTTCTATCCCAACCCGGTCTGCCCTTACTCGAACGACATCGTTCAGAGTTCTCTGAGTTTAAAATGATTTGAGCCCTCCGTTCCATCATATCCAACGGCTCCAAATTATTTCCCATTCCCTTTAAAACTGTCCGAATCCCCTCATTAACCTAGTACATTATACTACTTCACTTCATCTTCTCCTTCTGAGACCCAAACCTTAGCGCTGCCCCAAATCCCCCACCTTCTCCGGTGCCGGCACCACCTCAAACCACCACCAAATTCACACCCCAAGATCCTCACAACCCCCCCTTTCCCAATTCCTAACCAGTTTCCCTAGAAGCTCTCGAATCTTCAATCGAAACAGTCAGGCCCCAAACCCTAAAACCCCAAATATCTCGAATCGGCAAGTTTCATTAATGGATTGGGGTCGAGTTTGATTTTATTCGTGTGTTCTCAATGTCAATTTCGGCTAAAATCGAAGGTGTTGAAGAGCTTTTCAACTTCCACTGTCCAACCGCCTTCTTAGGTACTTTTTTTGTTTGCTTTTCTTTCCTTCATTTTTCATTTTATTTTTCACCTCATCTTCTTCTGTTTCTTTCCTTTTCTTTCTTGTTTTTCTATTTCTTAAATCATCGCTGCATGCATGTTAATTTTAGTTTATTTCATTCAGCATCTCTATTAGCATGTTTGATTCTTTTGTTTTAGTTTTCGCTCAAATTTCCCTCCTGTTTTTGTGTTATTTGGAATCTTTGGTTCCAGGAGTTCATATAAATCCGAGTTGCCCTTTTCTTGAATTTTTCCGTTGGGTTCTCGATTGAATTGAGGCTCTATGAATTAGAGGCCCAAAGAGAGGGATTAATCCGGGTTTTGAAAGCCCATGTCTGGTTTGTCTTGGGTCAGAATTGACCCATGTAGTCTATTGAGGTAATTAGGAGGGATTTAAAGGGTAGTTTAGGGAATTTAAGTAAGGAAATCTCTCATAACTGATTTAGGAAGCTACTACGAAGGTGGGTTTGGGACTGTTTTAACAAATTGATTTTAAAATTAAGGACATGCTAGCAAAAATGAAAATTAACTAAGGAGTAAAGGGCAAAAACTGAAATCATTTCTGCTTCCCTAGAGCTTCTCTATAAAAGGTTGTTACTTCCTAATCAAGTGAGATTGTTAGTGACTAAAAAATACTGAAAATTTTAGAAGCGGCTGAGTTCTCTTTCAAATTTCAAAATACTGAAAATTACTTGAATTGTGCTTGGTTTTTCGGTTATCTAATTCCCATTGTTAGTTAGAATTTCTAAAAAGGCTCCAAAATCGTGCACTTGGGTTGAAAAATGGCTTGAGTTGGTTCTAAAGTTTGGTCTGATTTGCTGCCTTAGTACTGTTTCATTGTTGTTGGAGTACTGTTGTTGTGACTGAACTCCTCATTTTGCTGACTCTTAAGCACAACTTCTTCTTTTGTTTTGATTGTTGTATCTAGGTACATATTCCTGGACTTTACTGAATGTGAAGCTCGATTTGAAGTATGAAATGGAAAAATGGAGTTTAAAGCATAACATCAATTCATCTGTTTATGATTCAGCTATATTTGCTGCATTACATTGTGTTTTATTGCCTGATTCATTGTATCTTAACTGATTTCTGGTTTTGATAGATGAACTCTTATCATTGTATTCAATCTTGGACTATTATGATATGGATATAACTTAGGTAAATAACATCTAAGCCATATGGTAGTATTTTTGTTCGTGATCAATTTTTCTGGCTTTGTTTGTCTTGGTTTGGGTTTTCGAATGACTTCAGGTTTCTTTGTTTGATTTGTAAATGTCATAGGCAGAGTTTGGAAGCCTTTACTGTTTAGATATTCTGTTGAAAGCTTCAATGATGAACCTTAAATCAGTTTTCTGGGTTTCATTTGGTTCTTTCTTTAATGAAATTAGCAAATATTTGTTTTAGTTTCAATGTATGGAGTCAGACAGCTTTATGTCCTTGTTAATAAATGAAGTCTTTTTGAAATTATGATTGGCTTTTGCTGGAAATTCGAACTTGTGATGTTAAAACAATCTGTGTACGAGTTGTTGTCACATTAGGAATTGTATTTTCATTGTAAAATGTATGTTGGCCTAAAAAATGTGCTTTGCATTTGCTTAAATATTGTTAGTATTTGTTCAAACCCTAGATTTTCATGAAAATGTAGTCTGCCTCAAGTGTTAGTACTGAATCACGAAACTGGGTGGTTAGTGTTAGCCCAGTTGTGCCCAGTTTTTCCCTTTGTCGATTTTGCTCTTGATTTGGGCTTCACGTTGGGTTAACTGCTTCATGTATTGTCAATCCACTAGTTACTAAAATTTAGCTTAAACATTTGCTTAAAATAAATTAGAAATTCCTTTAGTCTTTTAATCAATTAACTAGGTCCTTTTAGAATTATATTAGAGGCGTGCCATATTAAGCAAGCAATAATTTATGGCTCGCAAAAGATTAGTTCGAACATCCTTTAAAATTAGACTCGAGGTCTGCCATAGTGCAAAATTAGATAACCTATGGCCCTCACTTAACTATTTTAACTCTTTAAAATTGAGGTGTGCCATCAATTGAATTTTTCATGGCCCTCGCAAACCTTGTTTAAATTCAAAATTTTGTAGTTGCTTTAGGCGCACTATTTAAATCAATTTATTAAATTCGGGTGTGCATTTCATGTGACCCTATTCCAATTCTCAACAACGTTAAATGAAATGTATCATGGACCGCGGGTGCATTTCATGTGGCGTGGTTCATGATGTGTTTTAGATAACGTTGAATCTTTCTAAAATTAATTAAAAGCGGTTAATTAGTTAAAATATACCATAGGCTAAAACATGTATTAAAATCAGATAATAGGCCAATTATAATAGTTTAAGAGACTGTGCTAGAACCACGGAATTCGTGAATGCCTAACACATTCTCTCTGG
This sequence comes from Nicotiana tabacum, assembly GCF_000715075.1. NCBI lineage: Eukaryota > Viridiplantae > Streptophyta > Magnoliopsida > Solanales > Solanaceae > Nicotiana > Nicotiana tabacum. Next base: position 75,228,954 of record NC_134086.1, on the reverse strand, counting down.
TTAACAGATTCCTTACTTAGAATTTCTTGTTTGAAGACTTTAGACGAAAAGTCGATTTTCCTCGATTGTGATTTTAAAATAAACCGGTGACTTGGGACACCTACTAAACTATTCCAAGTGGCGACTCTAAATTATATAAATAATCCCATTTCGAATAATGTCACTTAAGTTGGAAAAACTCCCTTATATACCCTCGGGTGTGTAAAAAAAGAGGTGTGACAATCACAATCACACATAGTTATTTATATGTATATACACATATATACAAGGGTTACAGAAGGTATACACATGGATACCCATACACACATGAATACAAAAGGTATACACATGCACACACACAAATCTCTATCAAGTCGTCCCAACATTGAGACTCATTCCTTAAGATATTTCTAATATAATCCAGTAACACCCAATCAGAATAAAATATAATTACAACAATCCAAAAATTCTAACCCAAGCTCCAAGTTTTTTTAATTTCTTTTCATGAAGTTTTAGTTTCATCTTCATCACTTTAAAGTAACCAAACAATGTTGTATGCATAAAATTAACTCTAGAAATCAACAATATTTCAAATTCTATTCGAATTCAACAATATTACTCCATCGTTTTATCAAAAATAACTAATTCCAAAAATTTCCAAGTGAATTGAAAGCTCAAATCTATGTTCAAGCTCAGGTTCGACTTTTCTCCGATGAAGAAAGTCTTGTCATGTCACATTCCGAACCTGGGCCTAGATGTAGAACGACACCCGGTGCCTGACTACATGAGACACAACAAACTAACTAGATGACTGAATCAATATGTGATATTATACCATAGTAAATACGGAAGATAAACTAACACGTGTTGATATACTGAAAGTCCAAATGATATAAATCAATGTGCAGAAATACTAACATAAGTCTGAAATATATCTGTAGCCGACATTACTTAACATGAAAACCATGCAACTCTATCTAATTGTTACACTAGTTTATGAAACATCTAATGACATACTAAAAACACTTTCTATCTGCATATACTGAAAGACTACAAAGTGATGATAATTTCTCGAAAGAAGTAGGGCTCACCAAATAGCTGGTACGTGAATCATAGAGTTGTGAATCATCAACCTGTAAATCATTACCTGCATCGTGATATGCTAGTCTCATGACCCAAATTGGAGGGCTGCAACGGGCACCCGCTGCCTTACCCAACTGAGTACCAACGTAATGTATCCTTCTTACCATACCATTATGAGTAAATGGGACGGAAGGGTCGTCATGATATAACCAGAATAAAACATAAGGGAATACTTGACATAGGATGACCCAAGATGTAAAACAAGCTTATACATGGGACATACAGTCCTATAAGACCCAAAATAAACACTCGTACACTAAACATAGGCCGACAAGGCCATACAATATTTCATATATATGACATCTGTCTACAAGCTTCTAAGAGTACATACACATCTTAAAGGTCGAGACAGGGCTCCATCATACCAATCAATACATATCCAAATCATACTGACAAAATAGGGAACTTCGGAGCAAGTGGAGTGCACCAACACCTTTCGGTGAGCTGATAGCCTACTAGGAGGAATGTCAACCTATCTATCGGGTCCAGCGAGCATGAAATGCACCATCCCCAGGCAAAAGGGACGTCAATACGAATAAGGTACCGAGTATGTAAGGCATGAAAGCATAAACAAGAACAATAATGTAAATGAGAGGAGATACAACCTGTAACATCTGAGTGCCTCTGGGGGCTACTGACATGAAATGCATAATACATATATATACATAAACTTTTAAAAACATTCGCCTCTATGGGCATCATCATCATCATAACGTACCCGTCCTCAAAGAGGACTCGTTAAAGACGTACCCGGCCTTCATAAGGCTCGGTAGAATTGTACCAGGCCACGTGGAGCTCGGTAAACCCAACTGATCAATGGTTTCACAATAGGTTTCGTACCCAGCAGACTATAGCGTGGATCGGTAGAGTAAAATAAATACTATATATAATGCATTCTAGACTCATGGAATCACGTTCTAAATCTTTCGGAGTGACTTAAGGTCGTTGCACCTTCGTTTAACATTATGGACATCCATAACCTTAATATTAGCCTCATTAGGATTTAAGAATTATTCACACTTGCTTAGAATAATTTTATAATGAAAGAACAACATTGACAACCTTGGTTGCTAGGAGTAGATCCTTTATGAAATAGCGTATTTATTTCACTTTAGATCATGCCAAAAGAAAGAAGGAAGTGCCTTAACATACCTTAAACCCGTTGAGTCCTTAATACCTTCCAAGAAACTCTTAAAAACATCAACTCAATCTATCATAGTATAAGGAGGTTCAAAATCAGTGCTGAGCAAAGGCTAAGTCTGTAACTTAAGCTAGTAGCTCATTTACATAAACTCGGGGAGCATATCCCCTGTAACAAGGGCCTCCTCCAATACCATATACCACCAACAACAACTATAAAAATCCATCAACATATAAATATCAATAACAAGATACCATATAACAACAACAAGTTACAACTACTTCACGAAGAGCGGCAAGCTCCGATTGGAATCCGTATAACCCATATCACCCCTTATAGAATTCATACATTAACTTAACAGTATCATTAACATGATAATGAAGTTATTCATTAATGATTTCATCCTTATACCATATATTTATAACAAAGGAAACAATCCTTAATTCCAACTATCTTCAATTAGTAACTTTATTCACTAGTCCATATCTACTCCATCCATTTAACTTAATCAACATCAAGATAACCTTAAGCACATTCAAGAACAAAAAACACATACCTCTTATAGTAACTTCAAGTTGAAATCCAAGTTATAGTCAGCTTATAACAACTCTCATTGGCAATACCATACCATAGAAGTGACGTAAGCTAATCCAAGTATTATCTTGTAGTTTTTCATCCTAACAACTTATCCAACATACAAGCAAGTTTAAGAACAATTAGTAGGCTGTTATACTAACCTTAGCCAGTAGCAACAACTTGGAATTTCAGAAAAACACAGCCCACAACAATCCTTAATGACAACACAACCTCAAAGAGGTGTTGTTCTTCACTAGAACTAAGTTTTGATGTTGAAATATGGTGTAATCACTTTGGAATCACTTCAAACCCTTGTGGTATCTGTTTATAAGGGTTAGGAGAAGTTTGGAGAAGAAGTTAAGCTGAAAATGAGTTAAAAATAGGCGTCCACATTGTTTATAAAGTGAAGTAGGTTGACCACCGCCTAAGTGGGTCCCATTGGGAGTTGCTTGCGCGGTCTCGTAAAAATGCAAATATCTCTCTACTCCGATGTCGTATCATTGAATGGTTTAATGAGTTAGAAACTAGACTCGTAGATCTTCAATTTGGTAGGTAGATCACCCCATAATTCCAAGTATATTTTCAGAAAAGCTCAGCTACATTTGACCTAATGTTCAGCAAATTTATGAATGTAACTTGTGATGATCTTTGCCAACTCTTGTTCCACAACTTGCTTGCCTTCAAAACGTAGCAAATGACTATCATACAACTAAAATAACTCATAGCATAACCTCCTTATCATGTTAATAACCCTAGTCTCACCCCAAAGTACATGTTATAACATTCCAAACTTGTCGACTTTCGACGAAACTTATTTTTTCAATTGGTTTAGCTTTTAAGATTTTCAACCCTCTTTGGTACTCGTTATTCATGATCTTATATATTTGTAACATCCAAGGTAACATGATTAACTTAATTTATTTGCTTCAAAATATGATCTCATTTCCAATCTTACATCAATTGCTTACGACGTATTCTCACGTATGAAAACATGGGGTGTAACATCATTCCCTCATTTGGAACATTCGTCCTCGAATGTTGACTGATGCACTTATCCGTCTCTCAAGAAATATTTCTTATGAATACTTTTATATTGTCTTTTCCATCTAGGGAGCTATTCGCGCGAATAATTCTAAAGGCTAAGGAATTCCCCCTTCAGGCATCTTTCTCACACCACGACTTGTGGTCGAAATTCTTCCAATCTCGTAACTATTTCTACCTTCTTTCATGCATCCTATATGATTCTAACCTTGTATGTGCGCTTATGCGACTCTTCTCTCCTTTTTTCCCCTCAGCTTTTATCCAATCTCTAGGCCTCACTTTGTGAACATATATAGTACTATGATAAGTTGTCTCTCTTGGCATCTATAGGCGTACTAAAGTTCTTCGCTTGGCACTTTGTCGAACTTATGATTTTTGCTATATCTTGGTTCATAGCCTCAGTTATTTATGCTTATGGATTTACTACAACGAAGTAGGTCATACTATACCATACCTCTTACTTTGGTTTATTATTACCGAGGTCTGCCACCCAACTCCAGGTTACTCTCTCATCGCGTATCCTGTATGTATAAATCTAAGTCCATTAAAACATCCTCATTATTGTTCATCTTAAGAATGACAACCTAATATCCTCTCATACTTTTTAACTTTTATCCATCTATCGTTGATCCAGCTTAATGTTGATCTTAATCTACCACTCATAACATGAAACCTCTTACGTAATACATCGTCACTAGGGATCACGTCCTACGTCGCATCGAGGAACATTTGAAGTAATTTTCCTAATCAACTTCAATAACTGTATTTCATAGCATCCCAATGCGATTCATCTTATGGGGGTATTCTAATCCCGTGCAATTCATGAAATCCCTTTCTTGTTAAATCATTGCTCAATAAAAGGCCTAAGTATCATCCTCTTATCTATCATAATTACACCCTCATTCTACCACTAGAGCAGCATTTCATCTCTTCTAATTGCACGTAGTCTTAGACTCCTCTGAGTTCATTCAGGTTGTACCGAGCTTTCTATTACTTACGGAAACCATCATCTCTCATGTATTTTGATGGGTTTAATCTCGAGGACTTACCTATTCTCGTCAGCTTCTCACTCATCTTTTCTTATCCTTACTCATATCTACCTAAAACTTTGTCGCTCTATGATACATTATCTTGCGACCTACACATATCTATTTGTAATACTATCAACCTTCTTTTAACTTGCTAGAACCACATATTTCCTTTCCTGCCCTCTTAGATGTATTTAAATGTAAGCAGTTACTTTTCCTGGTCATTCTTCCACTTGTTGCATGAATACTTGGCTTATCTTAGTGCCCGTGAATACCGTAATATCTTGTAACTCATATGATCTCAACTATCATCTTTTTATTTTTACTTCCCATTCATTAGCCATGATACATACCACTTTCTTATGGAGTGTATATAACGTTGTAGTGAGACTGTTGTTACAAGACCACATCTTCTTCAAGTTACTAGGCTTAGGTTGAAGCCTTCTTCCTTATTTACTTAGCTAGCTTTTGTGTAGTACATAAGAGAGTTTCTAATTCTTGTAAAGCTACAAGCTTATTAAATTTTATACCCGAAGAAATTTTTGATGTTCTTACTCGCCTATAATTATCCTTACATACCTACCTCCGTGCCTTTGTGCTCATAGAGTTACTTCTGAACTGAAATTTTGACTATCTCCCTGGTGGCACTTTCTTTTATCTCCGTAATACTTATACGGTACATTTAACTACCCCAAATCATATCCAAATATTTCTCAAGGAACACGATATTATTATATATGCGAGAACGAATTCATTATATTGGGGTTCACTACGCTTACCTTGCACAATTTGTATGATTTGTCTGTGTCCTTTTGTCTAGCCATAAGTAGGAACTTCCTGAATCAACTAATAACTACTCATTGGTCCATTATCCTATCTATACTCCACGTAATCTCTATTTGTATGTCTTTTGTCTTAACTTACCTCTTGCACTGGCTCCTGATTTATCAAGTGTCTATTCGCACTTATTTATCAACAATATCCTAGCTGAGAACTCTTACTGCCTCTCCCCGGCGTCGTGCTTGTATAACTTTCTGGACTCGCGACATATCGGTAGGATCTGAATAAAGACAATCTCATTCATTTCGCCTTTCTACCACATTCTTCCTTTATTAGTTCATAATTACCTGAACCAATAACTCCGATTTAATACCATATCACACCATCTTCCCCCCTTTAGGAGAGTACTAAGATTTAATGCTATGAAGATCTACCTATAGATGTTTTACCTCTTCATCTTTGGCATCTTTTCGCATCATCGATGACCCTTATTCGCCTTATGGTAACCATTTTGTACCAGGGATAACTGAATTTCTTTTGTACGAAGGTGACACCTAGTATAACTGGCACACTTAGTCCCTTAAGATTAACTCTATTTAGAGTGTTTGTTTTAGGGAAGCGTCTTTCTAAATGACCTTTAAAGTTTATTCTTTTGTTGTCTTTTCTATTATTGCTGGAATGCAATCTCTGAAATTTTGAGGATGTCGACTATTATCAAATCTTTTGATCCCTAATTCATGTTAAATATATCTTGTTCACTAGCCCATGTTGAGTTATATTACTCAGGGGGTTTAACATTTCCTTTCGGTAATCACGTTCGAGTTACCAAGTCATTTCTTGAAGTGAAGGTATGACTTTATGGCTTATGCTGTTTTATTTTCTCAAGGCCTGTTACCTCTTGTCTTTTTTTTCACTTGACTATAGACTCTATCATGTCATATTTTGATTTACCGTTATCATATATTTATCACATCTTACTCATAATACTTTATTTACTCTCTTCTTATTATCCAGCTAATATTTCTATCTATCACTTTATTCTAATAAATTCAACAAAACGTTATTTCACTTTTAGCTCCCTTTGCTTCATCTCACTATCTCTTCAGGATGCCAAATATACTCTCTCCTTCTTCTTTTTTTACTAGGGATAGGAATCATACTAAGGTAAATATTTATCCCTTTTAGGATTCAAGTGCCAATCTTCTAAATTTTTCCAAACATTCTAATATCATATCTAAATGTACTATTCTAGATTGCACCATCGGGGTGTCTCACAAGGAGAACTATTACCATATTTGCAAAATCCTTTAGAAATGTTAGCTAATGATAATAATCCATCTACCATTTTGGGTTACTCTAACCCCAACTGGATCTTGCTATCACCTTCTTCTCTTAAACTATATCTGCCAACTCCATAGGGCATAACTGAGATGGGTGTTGCCAATTGTACATACCTCTATTACTATTGAAGGTAACTCAAAATGCTTATACTTCTATACCTGAATTGCAAATACCGATAATCTTCATTAGCTGGGTACCTCGTAATCTTTTTCAAGTTGCTTCATTTACTTATTGAAACTTGTATCCACCTCCTAATTCTCTCATCTCTCTTTACCATATGGGTGGATAGATATTCATTCCTTGGGGATCCTTATCAAGAAGCTAACATATTTTGGCACACACATGATCTGCTGAAGACCTTACATTTACTCATCAAAAGCATGATGCAAAATTGAGTTCCTCTAAATCAGCCCTTCTAGAGGCAAATTCAATCTCTTACCAACTGTCTTTGTCGATGTAGGTATCGTTGTATTATGACTAAAGTCGAATTTAGGAGTTTGAATTCTTACAACTGAGCTCTACCACACGATCTAGAATAAGAAAAAAGAGTGGCAATCCTAAATGCCCTGTAGCCTCCGGATTATAAGTATGGTGCACAACACACCCATAAACAAGACTCTATTAGACACAACTTGTAGACTCCCTAAGAAAAAACTCCTCTGATACCACTATTGTCACGACCCAAATCGGAGGGCCGCAACTTGCACCCGCTGCCTTACCCAACCGACTACCAACGTAACGTATCTTTCATACCATACTATAACGGGTAAATGGGCTGGAAGGGCCGTCATGATATAAACAGAATATAACATAAGGGAATACTTGACATAGGACGACCCAAGATATAATACAAGCTTATACATGGGGCATACAGTCCTAAAAGACCCAAAATGAACACTTGTACACGGAACATAGGCCGGCAAGGCCATAAAATCTTTCATATATATGACATATGTCTACAAGCCTCTAAGAGTACATACACATCATAAAGGTCGGGATAGGGCCCAAACATACCAATCAATACATGTCCAAATCATACTGACCAAATAGGCAACTCTGGAGCAAGTGGAGTGCACCAACACCTTCCCCTGAGCTAATAGCCTACTAGGAGGAATGTCAACCTGTCTATCGGGTCCTGCGGGCATGAAACACATTGTCCCCAGGCAAAAGAGATGTCGGTACGAATAAGGAACCGAGTATGTAAGGCAGGAAAGCATAAATAAGAACAATAATATAAATGTGAGGAGATACAACTTGTAACATCTGAGTGCCTCTGGGGTCTACTGACATGAAATACATAATACATATATATACATAAACTTTTAAAAACATTCACCTCTGTGGGCATCATTATCATCATAATGTGCCTGTCCTCAAAGAGGACTTGGTAAAGACGTACCCGGCCATCATAAGGCTCGGTAGAATCATACCAGGTCACGTGGAGCTCGGTAAACCCAACTGATCAGTGGTTGCACAATTGGTTCCATACCCGGCCGACTATAGCGTGGCTCGGTAGAGTAAAATAGATACTATATATAATGCATGCTAGACTCATGAAATCGCGTTATAAACCTTTTGGGGTGAGTTAAGATCATTGCACCTTCGTTTAACATTATGGACATCTATAACCTCAATATGAACCTCAATAGGATTCAAGAATTATACACACTTGCTTAGAATAAATTTATAAGGAAAGGACAATATGGACAACCATGGTTGCTATGAGTAGATCCGTTATAAAATAGCATATTCATTTCACTTTAGATCATGCCAAAAGAAAGAAGGAAGTGCCTTAACATACCTTAAACCCGTTGAGTCCTTAATACCTTCCAAGCAACTCTTCAAACAAGTCAACTCAATCTATCATAGTTTAAGGAGATTCAAAATCAGTGCTGACCAAAGGCTAAGTCTATAACTTAAGCTAGTAGATCATTTACATAAATTCGGGCAGCATATCCCCTGTAACAAGGGCCTCCTCGAATACCATATACCAACAACACCAACAACCATAGAAATCCATCAACATATAAATATCAATAACAAGACACCATATAACAATAACAAGTCACAACTACTTCACGACGAGCGACAAGCTCCGATTTGAATCCGTATAACCCATATCACCCCTTATAGACTTCTTACATTAACTTAAAAGCATCATTAACATGATAATGAAATCATTCATCAATAATCCCATCCTTATACCATATATTTATAACAAAGGAAACAATCCTCAATTCCAACTATCTTCAATTAGTAACTTTATTCACTAGTGCATGTCTACTCCATCCATTTAACTTAATCAACATCAAGATAACATTAAGCACATGCAAGAACACAAAACACATAGCTCTAACTTCAAGTCAAAATCAAAGTTATAGTCAGCTTACAACAACTCTCAATGGCAATACCATACCATAGAAGTGACTTAAGCTAATCGAAGTATCATCTTGTAGTTTATCATCCTAACAACTTAACCAACATACAAGAAAGCTTAAGCACAATTATTAGGCTGTTATACTAACTTTATCCAGTAGCAACAACTTGGAATTTCGGCCAAACACAGCCTACAACAATCCTCAATGACAACACAACCTCAAAGAGGTGTTGTTCTTCACTAGAACTAAGTTTTGATGTTGAAATATGGTGTAATAACTTTGTAATCACTTCAAACCCTTGTGGTATCTGTTTAAAAGGGTTAAGAGAAGTTTGAAGACAAAGTTGAGTTGAAAATGAGTTAAAAATAGGCGTCAAAATTGTTTATAAAATGAAGTAGATCTACCACCGCCTAAGTGGGTCCCATTGGGAGCTTCTTGCGTGGTCTCGGAAAAATGCAAATATCTCTCTACTCTGATGTCGTATCGATGAACAGTTTAATACGTCAGAAACTAGACTTGTAGATATTCAATTTTGTAGGTATATCACCCCATAATTCCAAGTATATTTGATGAAAAGCGCAGCTACATTTGACCTAATTTTTAGCAAATTTATGAATGTAACTTGTGATGACCTTTGCCAACTCTTGTTCCACAACTTGCTTGCCTTCAAAACATAGCAAATGACTATAATATGACTAAAATAACTCAAATAATAACCTCCTTAACATATTAAAAACCCTAGTCTCACCCCAAAGTACATGTTATAACATTCCAAACTTGTCGACTTTCGACAAAACTTATTTTCTTCAATTGGTTTAGCTTCTAAGCTTTCCAACCCTCTTGGTACTCTTTATTCATGATCTTAAATATTTGTAAACTCCAAGGTAGCATGATTAACTTAATTTATTTGCTTCTAAATATAATCTCATTTCCGAGCTTACATCAATGGCTTACGACGTACTCTCACGTATGAAAACGTGGGGTGTAATAGCAGGCCCCGAGCAAAAAGGGAGGTCAGTACATTTGAATTGCACTGGTGTGTAAAGCAACTGGAAGAATGAATTATAAATGATTATACTGAAACTACGCTGATAATTGAACTGATAATTGATAATTGAAATGATAACTGCTGCAATTGAAACTTAAATTATAACTGATAATTAATAGTTGAAATGATAATTGATAACTGATTACTAAACTGAACAAAGGAAGTTAGGATATGAATACTACCTCTTCTAAATGATGAACCACATATTTATCCAAATATTAAACTGCGGCCTCAGGCCCAATATCTATATGCAGAAGCTACGGCCTCGGGCCCAAGTATACGTATACATATTACTCAGATGCATAAAGCATAAACTGCACCTTTATGCCCAAATATAGGTGTTCATCATTCAGGAATTTAAAATCATGAATTGAGAATTATACTACAATACATGATATTGAAATATTGAATCATTTTGAGTTATATGATATATGAATACTGATAGGACTAAAAGGAGACATGTATTCATGAACTGATTATGAAAATTGAAACTTCAATAGTTTATGACATGCTGAGTAATATAGACTGAGACTCGTGGGCATCAAACCCAAGTCTATATTGATAGCACACTGAGCTCGCAACATTCAGAATGAAAGTTATGAACGAGTTACAAAGCTAGAGAATAGGAATTCTGCAACTATTTAGGAATTGGCTTAACTATATTTCCTAGGTAATTAGTAACATCGTAAAAGAAACATAGTGTAGGCAAAATCATTAATATTCCAGACATAGAGAGTTATCCTTACATACCTTGACTCTAGCCTTTTTAAGCGTATCACAATAGTTGTCACCTCTTTAAACGAGAATATATGGCAATATATATCGAGAGGAATCAATATTAGCACTAATGCTCATGTTTTGGTAAGTGAAGTGTTGTATCAAACACCTAATGGCGTAAATCCTCATAGCCCTTAGTAATTGTCCATTTCTTTACCAAATTTTCATTCTACTACTTCTAGCTGATTCTACAATCCTAAATAGATGTAACTAATACCATTTCTCATTACCCAAATATTTACAACAATCATAAGTCAGCAACCCAAAATCCTAGCATAGTTCATATGGATCTATTTATCAAAACCATTTACTATTCTCTCAAGAACTCATCAAATCACAACTATAAGTGATTAGGGAGTTGAAACATTATCTTTATTGACTTCAATTCTCTTTAATTCGAGTTCTAAAATTTCTTTTCTCAATAATAATGTCTTGATCGAATATCTTGGATGATGGAGGGACCGTGGGGAAGTTGGGTTCTTGAGATTTCCCCTTTCAGGAGCAAATGTGTGTGTTTGGGATTGTAGGGAACGGGGTAGGGTTTAAATAAGTATACGCGTCCCGAAAATAGGAGGAAATAAAAGTAGCTCGGATTGTGCAAGGCGCCAGCAGAAGCGCCAAAACTCCATTTCCTTGCACTGTCAGGGGCGCTAAGGTTAATGCCCTGGACAATGCCTTGCATTTTCAGGTTCGCGGAGGGTAATGCCATGGATTGTGCCTTGCACTATCTATGGCCGTGAGCTTTTATGGCCACTATCTAAGGCTGTAAATTTTTATGTCCTTGCACTGTCTAGGCTGTAAGACTGACCTCCCATAAACTTAGTCGATTCTATCGAATTTTGTGCACCTCACTCTCTGTCTTGATTCTAAAACAACTATTTTCATCCATACCTAATCCGAATTGATGGAGTGTTACAGGCCAAAACCATAATCTCAGGTGATTGATTGACAAATAAGGAGAGAGCAGATACAGAGAGGAGAAGCTTGTAGTAGGTTGGGTTAAGAAGGGATTTAGGACTAAAGTAGGTAATATTTTGAGAGTTGGTCTAGAATAAATATTTATTTTGGAAAAATACAAAATTAGCTGATAGGCAGAAACTAATTACATTTGCTAGCCAAAAGTACATAAAATATTTATATTAGACTAACCGATATATTTTGTTGGCTTTTATTTTTTAAAGTGACTAAAAATATACATTTCCCAATTTACATTATATAGCTGCCCTCCAAAGTGCAATATATACATTTCTCAATATATGTTTTTTTTTCTAAGTGATTGTAATTATTTTCGGCCGATGGCCAAATATGTTAAAAGCCCTATTTACTTTCTCATTCTAGCCATATTGTATAAAAAGTTCTTTTGATAAAGCCTAAACTACACTTAAGCCACTTTCTAAGAGGCTTTGATTTTTGTCAACGAATAATAATTTGTGTTATTCTTTGTAGACAAACAGAAAAATTCAATTAAAAAGGAAAAAATGTCAAATTTACTCGTGTACTATTTGAAATTGAGAAACTATACTATTCATTAGACTTTTGGTCTAATACTATCATCATCATTATGGAAACGTCTTATTTTTACCCATGACACTTGATAAAGCTTCAACTTGAAGAAAATTTTAAACTATAGCCAAAGTTAAGGGATAAATTTGCACTATTTTTCTCGAAGGAAGGGTATGTATATTTCTGAGAACAAGTTCAGATTCATGCCGAGGTGATCGACTACAGATGCCATCCACCTTTTGAGGAGACTGGTTGAATAATATTGGCGGAGGAAGAGGGACTTACATATGGTTTTCATTGATCTAGAAAAAGCATATGAGAAAGACCTAAGAGAAGCGCGTTGGAGATGTATGGAGGCTAGAGGTGTACTTATAACGTACATTAGGGTGATTAAGAACATGTAAGATGGCGCCAAGACCCAAGCGAGGACAGTGTGCAGAGACATGGGTCACTTTCCTATTTTGATGAAATTTCATCAAGGACCTACACTTAGCCCCTTTTTATTTTCCCTAGTGATGGATGAATTGACGCGACACATCCGAGAGAAGGTGCCTTGGTGCATGCGTTTTGCAGATGACATAGTACTAATTGATGAGATGTGTAGCGGTGTTAGCATTGGGTTGTTGGTTTGAAAACAGACCCTGGAGTCTAAGGATTCAGGCTGAGAAGGACAAAGATAGAGTACCTAGAGTGCAAGTTCAATTGTGTAACTGACGAAGCATACTTGGAAGTGCAGCTTGATATACAAATCATTTTGAAGAGATAGAGTTTCAAGTATCATCACTCTATAATCTAAGGTAATGGGGAGATTGACAAGGATGTCACTCATAGTATTAGGGCGGTTTGGATGAAATGGAGGCTCGCTTCCGATGTTTTATGTGATAAGAACGTTCTACCTAGACATAATGGTAAGTTTAAAAGAGTGGTTGTTATATCGACTATGATGTATGGAGTGGAGTGTTGGCCAGTCAAGAGCTCTCATGTCCAGAAGTTGCAAGTAGCGGAGATGAATATGCTGAGATTTATGTATTGGCATACTAACAGATATAAGATCTGGAATGAAGATATTCGGAACAAGATGGTAGCGTCTCCCATGGCAGACAAGTTGCAGGAAGTGAGGTTGATATGGTTCGGTCATGTAAAAATGAGATTCCACGATGCCCCAATGAGGATGTGTGAGAGGTTGTTGTTAATACCTAGTTTTTTCTATATATTTTAATATGGATAAATACTTTCAAAATAGCATATATATGCATGCACAAGGTTTTTATATTTTTTCTACAATTTTTAAAGATTTTAAATTGATTTATTTCCTCCCCTTTTACTTATAAAATCCCCAATAATTATCCCTCAAATTATTGTTGGGGTAATTTAGCAATCAAAATTCTATATTTATGCCAAAATGTGGTTAAAATATTTTTTATGCATTTTTATAATAGCATTTTGTATTTTTAAAGCTAAATTGCATATAATTGCACTATTAGCCCTGTTAATGCATAATTACGTTTATATGCATAAAATCGACATTCTATATTTTTAAAATATTGAAAATCTATTTTAAATCATTTTTCGTACATGAAATTATTTATTATAAATTATATAGGGATAAATTGGCTATTTAAAACATAGCCAACTTTGCATTTCAATTTTAGCCCACTTTTAATCCAACCCCAGCCTAATTTCGTATTAAATTACCTGACCCAAACCCTAAACCTGCCTACCCGACCCAGAATCAATTAAATCATGGCCGTTGATCTGAGAGATCAACGTCCCGTATTAACCCCTTCCTTTTTTATTCCAAACGACCCCCAACCCTAAATCATTTTCCAAATCCGCCGCCTCTGTATTTTCTCCTCTCCTCTCCTCTCTCAGTAACTCAACCTAACCTTAGCCCCTTTAATCGCCGACCTCTCTTCTCCGATCTTCTCCAGTGATCTCCCATCAACTCCTTAGCCTCCAATGGCTCTGCTAATGTCATGCTTGCCTTCTGTAAGGTCTTTAAGGGCCCAGGGCCACACCGACTTGCATCTAGGGTTCGTCACTTGTCTGTTCTTGGCTACTCCGTTGTGATTTCGGGAAAAACCAAGCTGTATTTGTCACGATCCTTGGGAATTTAGACAGGTTCTTTCATCTCTATTTAGGTTTCCTCTGAAACCCTAATTTCTTCCTGTATCTCTTATATCTGTACAAATCTAGGAAGATTTGAGTTAGTTTCTTTAGTGTTTTACACTGTTATTGGAACTCTTTTACAAGAACAATGTGATTTCAAGTGTTTTCGTCTTCTTCTAAAATTAGGGTTTTCAGAACTTCTTCTAAAACTTTGTTTAAACTGATTCTTTATGTTTAAGCCTCTATCTCTTGAATATTTTTACTGATTCTATGATTTTACTACCTTTTCAACTCGCCTATGTTGAAAGTCCTAATTTTCAAGATTTCTTCATTTGGTTCTGTGTATTAGCATGACTGCTCGTTTCTTGTTTGTGTTTCTGTGACTATCTTTCTTCGAATGTGTTTCTACTGAGTTTCTTATGCCTAACCTACATCAACTCTATGTGCTTGTGTTCGTCTTGACTGGTCAAGACTTTCCTCTTTGCTTGCTACGTTTGGTTACTCCTATCTCACTTTTTTATATGTTAAAACTCTCTCTTTGATTGACTTTGAACTCCTTGTTTCTTTGCTTGATTTGAAAAACTTCCCTTTGGACTTTCAATTCTCCTATTTTAACTTGTTTATTTGCTTATTTATGGGAACCCATGTTACTCTTCTTAAATCAGTACTTTCGAATCCTTGATTCCATGATTTATTATATGTTGATTTTCGATTATTTTCATATTCTGTAACTTTATTTTGTTTTCTTACCTTATTTGGTTAACCGAGTATTTTACTGATTCTTTATTAGTTGTTTCCTTAATTAAATCCCTATGTACTTATCCCTAATTGTCTATTTTGTACCTTATGCTCTACTTGATTTCTTTCCTTAATCATTTCTGCCTATTACCATTGGTTGATTACCCCTTAATTAAAAGAGTACTTACATTGATTTGATTCTAATTAGTATTTGGTTCCATAATTGCTATGCCACTATGATTCTTGCCTTATTTTTATCTAATTTCGAAATACTATATATACACACTCTCTCATTAACACAAGCACAAAAACAACATTGGTTAAAAAAACTCTCTTCACATTAAGAAGTTTTCTGCTCTCTTTTGTGTCACTTACTACTGTCTAAAGTCAGCCAGCTGCAAGCCAAGGCTGACTACTAGGTTCGCTTTCACTTTGTGTTTACTACCCCTTTTACTGGTATGTTCCAATTTTAATTTAAGTCCCAAAAACAATATGCTTCTCCTATTACTTTAATTTGTCATGTTTCTAATATGCTTTTACCTATGGTTTTATTGTTCAACCTGCAATTAGCATGTCTACTTCATTATTTTCTTTACTTCATACTATGTAACCTTTAGGATCCCCTTCTATTATGTCTATATGCCCTATGCTTACCCCAAATCCCCATTACCCCCTCCCCCCTAAGTGGATGTGTGCACTTGTCTAACTTCATGTATTGAAGTGCTGATGAACTTCTTCTAGTTCTGTACTTGGTTTGGTTGTTTGTTGATCATTTACCCTAATTAAATTGTATTATTCAATAACTCCCTATGTGTGTTACAAAACCATTTCAAACAAACCTTCTTTTAATATTGTTTTCCTACTGAAACCTTTCAAATTGTGTCAAGCACTCTCACTCTACTCCTAAGTCACTAGGTTTTGGCCCCTCCAGTATGTGTACTGCCTTGGGATCCTCTTGAGAACCCTCTGAACTCTAGCATACTGAGGTTAGCCCTTCCACACTACACTTACTCAATTTGGTTACCAAGTCTAGGTGTAAGCACTACCCGGGATCCTTGAGATCCTTAGGAAACTTTGATGCACCTAGACAATGACATTGTCTATGGAATTTGGGCATTTGAGGATGTTGGAGGCTTTGGAAATCTGGGCCTATTTGTAGGCTCTCTATAGAATAACTTCTTATTTTTCTTATCTACTTATGTAATTCATTCATATGGTCTCTAATAATTTGTAAACGAATAATGGGGTAACTAGTGAAAAAGGGCGGGTAGTTACATGTTTGTAGGGTAATAAGGGTAGAAACCATTCCTATAGAACTTTATATTTCGCTATGATTGTCTTACCAAGTAGAAACCATGCCTATAGAACATTAGATTTTGCTATGTTAGAAATCATGCCTATATGTCTCAAGTGGTTTACTAATAGAAATCATGTTTATAGGTCTTAAAATCAACTTCGCAAGGAGATGCCATGCCTATAGGATATAATCCAATCCAACTTATGTTATAACAAGTGTTTACATGTATTTTTCATTTGCCATCATGCCGGTAAGTTTCTAAAATCAGTATTAAACAACTAGATATCATGCCTATAGGGAACAACACCAGAAATTCTACCTATAGATCCAAACTAATTTAGTTTAAATAAATCAACCCAATCCACGATTAGTTCACTTCGAAACTAGTTTAATTATGGTTTATATTTCCCCATTGAAATGATTTCTTTCAAAAACTACCTTAATTTATCACTAGACAACATGCCTATAGGGATTCTAGAGTATGTTTTAAAATCTGCCCTGTTTTTACTATAAAACGTAATTATCATTATTCCACGTGTAGGCAAGCCTATAGGGCGTTTCTAGATCCTGTAACTCTGA